>NC_064630.1:187373535-188013308 GCF_023864275.1 Schistocerca cancellata | reverse complement strand
GTAAGTTCATAGCGTTTCTCCATAAGTTCAGTAAATACAGCATGAATAATAAATTCTCCCTCACTATTTACAACAGTCTGCCAACTGGAACACCTACAGCGCCTCTCTGTGTTGAAAACACAAAAATAGCCCCTAAATTAGCTCCCATGTCCTTAAAAAATCAATTCACAAGATGACCCAAGTCCCTCCACAAGTAGTAATTACTAAAAATAAATAAAAAACAAATAGAGGGAAATATCTAGTATAGAAAGCAAAAGAAAAGAAAAGGAAAATTTAATTATAAATTGTAGAAACATGGGAAGGGGGAAAAACAGTAGAAAATATTAAAATATTAATTATTCCAATATGTAAGAAAATCAATATTATAGTCATAGAACGTAGGTCTGCGACACGAAATATAGAGTTTATTAAAGTAAAAATAGCCATACGTTGTTATTACGATACTCCAGTCTCTAGTCTGTTCTAGTTCGGAAGTTATTTAGGACGTAAAGCTTTAGAGAACAACAACTAGGACTTTATTAAACGCGGATGAAGAATACATCGTGACGAGATTGTTTTTGAGGATTGTTAATTCAAGACTTTAATTTGGACATTTATCAGATTAGATAAACGGGAAGGTGAATAGTAATCTCTTTGGCCTTAATGTCAGTTCGAGTGAATATTTAAACGCTTTACTAAATTCAGAATTTTAACCGGATTCGGACTTTGAATTGTGATACTGGGAAACCTTAACTTCACGCGACTAGTGATCATAGTTAATGATAGTTTGCGGATATTAAATAGAAATAACTTATTTACAGAAAGTGACAGGATATTATCTAATATCTCTGATGCTAGCGGGAATCCTACCTAGACATCTAATTAAAGAACTTCTTTGAATGAGATCGTATGAGTGAACCTATTTATTAATAATTCTTGTCAATAAACTGACGTTGTTAATTTGAAACATAATACAAGTCTTGAACATTAATTTAAATTACATTAATAAACGTTAAGGTTACGTGATCTATGCCTAGAACAAATTAGCGATTCGTAACTGAAACAATTGAACGAAACGTTGAACTATCGTCGTCAGGAAACATTGGTAGTAAAGCTACTAAAGATTTTTTCTCTCAGAGTTGGGAAGACTATACGTTTAACATTCGGTTTTAAAAGTAATCAAACTGATACTTAGACGGGACAATATTAAATAAAAGTAAAACCCTTTAATGACCGTCAATGAGTAAAAAATAAAATCAAACTTTCACCTATTAGACGAAACAGCGAAAACAGAAAAAGGGCTGCTACACAACCCTGGAGTAATTTTTCGATTCCGCGACTGCAGAAATCACATAGTTTTGAGGCGAAGAACACGTCGAGCCATGTTAGGAGAGCATGTTCATCCGGAAATGAAGTTCCTCGAAGGTTATTCGATAGGGAGAGATAAAGGTGAAAATCTGATGGCTCAAGGTCAGGTGACAAAGACGGATGCGGAACGAATTCCCAAGCGAATTCCTGTATAGACTTCTTTTCCAGTTTACTCAGGCTTCCCGGTCGTTGTTCTTACACAGCGTAGGCAAAACGTTTCAGGTGTTAACAATAAATGTCAGCAATGAGCTTTACACATCTGGAAAGCCATTTGTAGTACACCACACTGTCGCCGTTCCACCAAATGCACAACATTATCGTCTGTGGTTGTACGCAGGTGTTTGTGTGGGGACTCGCTTTTTTGTTTGCGCTCACTCTTTCCTTTCTTTCCCTTATGTAAGCGTAAAGTTATTATTTCTCGTCACCGGTAACGATACTGGATAGGAGTGGTCGACGCTGTTCACGAGCCGATTGACAACGAGCAAGTAGAGACGTACATCTGCCCACCCGCTGATATTTGTGATTTTGTCTTAGAGCATGTGGTACCCAGTGGAATAAGTCACTCTCAGAATCAGTGCTGGACAGGAACAGCTGATATGTTGTCATATGAAGCAGATACACAATCTCGCTGTTGTGTACAGAACCATATGTGCTAACAATTACCTCTTTTTATTAGTCTCGGATTCTGAGTAGAAAACTCACAATACCTTCCGTTGAAAGTTGAAGGAAAGGCGGCAGCATTAAGAGTATAATGAAAACTTCACCATTAAACGCCGAGGACGGAGTACATGGATGGAAAAATTACCCTAAATGTCTCCAAGGGTGCCAGGAAATGTTTGCCGACGTGATAGAGCGTGTATCTGTCGACTTACAAGACGTAGGCAGTCCGTTATTAGAGTCAGCGCTTTGAATAGTTTTCGAAAAATGTCGACAGTACAATGCAGAAGGTATGGATAACATACCTTTGGATTTCTAATGTCAGTGGCATGTGGAATCTAAGAGAGTGGGCAGGAAGCATCACATTTTCGGAGGAAAATCATCTGCACAATTCCTAAGATGTCAAAGACAAATAAATGTGATAAATAAGGTAAAATCAGCGTAACAGCCCACACATGTAATTTTCTACCAAGAATAATATACAGAACAATGGAAAAGAAAATTGAAAATGTGTACGTTACAAACTCCTTGCCTTTCGGAAAGGATAAGGCACCAGATATGCAGTTCTGAGGTTGTGAGTGACAGTGGAGGTAACGAACGTAAAATGCAAAATTCAGACGGCTCTAAGCACTATGGGACTTAACATATGAGGTCACAGTCCCCTAGACTTAGAAATGCTTAAACCTATTTAACCCAAGGACATCATACATATCCATGCCCAAGGCAGGATTCGAACCTGCGACCGTAGCAGCATCGCGTTTCCGGACTGAAGCGCCTAGAACCGCTCGGTCACAGCGGCCGGCTCGTAAAATGCAGTACGATGTTTAAAATTTTCAGAAAAGTAGGTATAAACTGTAGGGAAAGGCAGAAATTATAGTAAACACGTGAATCGTGGTGGAGAGGCAATCAAAATGGAAGAAGATGACAGAAATGCTCGGATTTAAAAGGGCATAAGGGAAGGATGCTGGCTTTCTCCACCACTGTTCAGTCTCAATGTCGAAGATAAAACAGAAGTGAAGTTAAGTTTCAGTAGTGAGACTAGGTACGCAGCTCGTGGTCTAGTGGCTAGCGGTCTTCCTCTGGATCCCGGGGTCCCGGGTTCGATTCCCGGCCGGGTCGGGGGTTTTCTCCGCCCGGTGACTGCGTGTTTATGTTGTCCTCTCATCGTCAATCGGATTTTGGCGAGATTGGAAATGGAAGGACTGGATGTACGGGTGCTGATGACCACGATGTTGAGTGCACTATAAACCAACATTATCGTCACCAGTGAGACCATAATTCACGCTAAAAGACTATCAGCGATAAGATTCGGTTATGACAGTACTGTTGCCAATGATAAGGCTTGCGGATGACAATACTGTACTAGGAAAAAGTTGGGAACACTGACATCACTTATTGGACAAGAAGACCGGTCCAATGAGCAAAGAATAGGGATGGACAGTATACCAAAGAAAGGCGAAAGAAGAAAGGAATACTAAGATTGAGTTTGGCGATAAACTTAAAACCAAAACTGGGGACCACGAAGAAGTAGAAGTGAGAGAATGTTTAGAGGAAAATAGCGCATGATGGATGAAGCAAGGAGGAATGTGTAGCAAACTAGCATGATGTTAGTCGTGCTATGCATGTCACCTGATTTCAAACTTCTTAACATATCTCGTAGTCGTCCCGTGGGATATGAGCCCCCACGACACACACCAGTTACGCAGAGCTGCTAGTTGTGTGGCAGCAGTCTTCGCTCAGGATGGATCCACAGCTCATTTTAACCTCGTGGTGTTCGCGCCGGTGTGCATCGTCGCTGTCACGTGGCTCCTACACCTCACAACCGCATATAATCCTACTGCTGACGAGTGTTGATATACATGATTTATTAAATTATTGGCAATATACGATCATTTCCATTACTTTCTTTCCTTTACAATTTTTCATTGCATATTTTATTATTCGTTGAATAACAGAAAACGTCTAAGAATTTCTAGTGGACGTGAATGCTCGAGATTCAGCAACGAATTAGGACTCATTAAATATGAGAAGGATTCAGAGCGGGATAAACTTCCAAAATGGAACGGTCAAGAATACTGTGCCCTTGGACTGGCAAAGCACTTGTAGGCAGATAGAAGAACAGTTTCTTAGTGGAATGGTCAAACTGCTTCATACAAATGAGGGACAATATATAAATTGTGACGGCGATGAACTGAAAACTGAACACTCGCCACAATGAAACCAGGGAATGGTTCCATTCAAAAGTAGTCACTGCACCCATTAAGACTTTTATCCCACTGGGATACTGTGCCCTCGGACTGGCAAAGCACTCTTAGGCAGATAGAAGAACAGTTTCTTATTGGAATGGTCGAACTGCTTCATACAAATGAGGGACAATATATAAATTGTGACGGCGATGAACTGAAAACTGAACACTCGCCACAATGAAACCAGGGAATGGTTCCATTCAAAAGTAGTCACTGCACCCATTAAGACATTTATCCCACAGGGAGATGAGACGACCAATTCCTGTTTCGCAGAAAGCGGTCGGCCGCTGACAAATCCACAACCGCGCCCACCCTTGCACATCCTCGTCCGACTGAGACAGACATCCACGAGGCTCTTGCTTGACGTCCCCAACGATGTGAAAATCACACGGTGAAAACTCCGGGCTGTACGGAGGATATTACGGTGTTCCCCAACCAAATCGGTGGAGCGTAGCCTTCGCCTGACTGGTAGCGTGGAGGCGGGCGTTATCGTGTAACGGGGTGGTTCCGTCCGAAAGATGCCCTTAACGCTTTGCCATAAACGCGCGCCGCAGTTTCTGCAAACTGTCGTCGTGGAGCTGCAAACTGATTGTGGTTCCACGCTCGTGGATGTAGATCAGCAGAGAAAGCATCCTGTTGCATGATAACACTCGCCACCACACTGCCAATCGGACGAAGGCTATGCTTCGGCTATTCGGTTGGGAAACGCTGCAACATTCTCCGCACGCCCCGGATCTATCACAGTGTGATTTTCACATATTTGGCGACATGAAGCAAGACATTCGCGGACGTGGGTTTCAGTCGAACGAGGAAGTGCAAGAGTGGGTGCTATTGAGAAACCGTCAGTCGTCGACCACCTTCTGCGAAAACAGGAATTGATCGTCCCGTCTCCCAGTGGGATAAATGTCATGGACCCGTTGTGGCTGCTGTTCGGTGTTCCTTATAGTCAAAATTGAAATAGATGAGAAGTCCCAAAAGTGTTTATAATTATATGCCAAACACAAAACCTGGGAAAGAGAGAGAGGAAGAAAAAAAAAAAAAGTTGAAAGGCATTAGGCGTCAAGTGACACTGGCAAAGAAAGTTTACACTCGACGACATGTAGGAGTTCAAATGGTTCAAATGGCTCTAAGCACTATGGGACTTAACATCTGAGGTCATCAGTCCCCTATCCTTAGAAGTACTTAAACCTAACTAACCTAAGAACATCACACACATCCATGCCCGAGGCAGGATTCGAACCTGTGAGTGTAGCAGCAGCGTGATTCCAGACTGAAGCGCCTAGAACCGCTCGGCCACAGCGGCCGGCCATGTAGGGATATTAAACCTAAGCATAGATAGGATGTCATCAAACCGAGCTTCTTGAGCACAGTGTTGCCAACAACGAGGTGTAGCCGAAGAAGAAATCTTAAAATCTATTTCACTGTGTTAAGTTCCTTAGTAATAAAGAGTTTGTTGCTGAATAATTCCTACTGCACCAAGAAAATAAGTTTTTCATATATACAGCATAACAAAAAAGTGAACACCGTAAGACATGGTCGGATGTCAGTCCAATTTCATACACGTGCTTGTAAGTGATTAGTGTGGCAATTGTCTGTGACATTTAGAGCTGCAAACCATTAGTGCCATAGAGTTGTTCGTAATTACGGGTGCTACCAGACCTGGTAAGATACTTAAGGAACACAAACGTTCAAATGGCTCTGAACACTATGGGACTTAGCTTCTAACGCCATCAGTCCCCTAGAACTTGGAGCTGCTTAAACCTAACTAACCTAAGGACATCACACACATCAACGCCCGAGGCAGGATTCCAGACTGTAGCGCCTAGAACCACTCGGCCACCTCGGCCGGCGGGACGAAAACGGCGTCATATGTTAAGTGACCGCTGCGAAGGACGCTGAAATGCCGCGTCCTCTATTCGGATCCCCCTTATGGCCATCTAGTCGAATCGTGCAATACCCAGGTGGTTGGAGCTTTCTGAAGTGACAACGGCCAAGTGAGGGCAGCAATACTCGTCATCAAGGTTCCCGTCGACCTTGTCAGACCGCCGTACTGTGGCCCAGTTACATCGCAGCCCCTTCACACCTCCGTCTGCCATCGGAGACAAGTAGTGGACTCCCTGCAACTATGGAATTATCGGTGCATGCGTAGACCTCCGTTAACACCACAACACAAACAGCTGTGTTGACTGCCGGTGAATGACGTCGCGTTGTGTCTGGCTATAAATCGCGGTTCTTCACTACCTCGAATTACCATCGTTGGCCGGTATGGCGATGAACAAGGGAGAGAAGTCCCATTCATCCGATGCTTTGGAGAGGATCGGCGGTGTTATTCCTGGTGTCATGATGTGGAGAGCCTTCGGGTATGAATTGATGTCATGGCTGTAGTAATTGAGACAACTGTGGCGGCAAACTGGTATGTCACGGACATCCAGAGTCCTCATGTGTTATCTTTCGTGCGACACACGGCACGTGTCCCATGAGTTGTCTGTGTTATGTAGAGGTATTTCTGTGACTAGCAAGATCCCCAGATTTGTCCCTGAAGGACTATGTGTAGAACCCGGTCGGACCTCAGCTTCTTCCCAGTGCCAGTACCCAGGTTATCAACGACCAGTTACAAGAGTTGTGTGACGGCTTTCCACAGGATGGGATACTGCGGGGTAATTACACCCTTCTTAACCGAATCAGTTGCTGTATCCCAGCCAGAGAGTGGGCTTGTACTGCCAAGCTATTCGTGAATTACACTTGGGCTTTCACTCATTGAAATAACATTACAAGCCCTCTCAACTAGTGTGGTTTCGAAACTTCCTGGCAGATTTAAAACTGTGTGCCGGATCGAAACTCGAACTCGGGACCTTGGCGTTTCGCGGGCAAGTGCTCTATCATCTGAGCTACCCAAGCACGACTCACGCCCCGTCCTCGCAGGCCAAGGTCCCGAGTTCGAGTCTCGGTCCGGCACATAGTTTTAATCTACCAGGAAATTTCATTTCAGCGCACACTCCGTTGCAGAGTGAAAATCTCATTCAGTGTGGTTTCATTTTGTTTCCTCCTCATCTTCTACGTGCATCACTTTTTTGTCAGGCAGAGTATATCTGATTTCAGTTACTTTTAGTACAATAAATAAAACGACGCATCGCTTTAATGAAGAACTCATCCCAGCATTCAGGGACAATGACGTACAAAAGTCAATACAAACTTGCTTCACTCGAATTTGGATTCCATAACCTACCAGTGTTTCATTCCATTAAAAACTTTACATTTAAGTGGCCTATCAGAACGGGGGTACTATGAACACAGAATAATTTAGTGGAACCTTAGGATATAGTTAAATCGGTTGTCTTTGCTATAGGTGCAAAAAAGTAACTGCAATTTTCTCTGTATGAAACCAAGAAGTCTTCATGAAATCAAAGTCAAAATGAAGTGTGTAGTAAGTTACAATGACTTACTCATAATTTTTTATTCCCTATAAAATAGCAACATTCGGTGTGTGTCACTAAACGTAGGTGGATAGCACAGGTCCTATCCCCATAGAGAGACGTTTTTTGTTTTGTGATATGTACAGTTCGCACTTTACCACATATATTTGTCTGCTTACCACATAATCGTTGTGTACAATAAAATTCTTGCACGTGTTTTCAGTTCCAGTATGCAGCCACCTGATGAGCTGCACCCCTTTATACACCCCCTCCCCCTTACCCCTCCTTCTCCAACTCCATCTCCCCCGCGCCCCCCATCACACAATCTGTTGCCTCATTTATGTCAACATCTAAGGGTGCTCATAACTGCTCTTGAAGCCTTTAGCAGAAACTCATCCTTTCGTCTCCGTTTTTGGTCAACTGCGAATTGTTACACTGCTGGAAAGTTTGTGCCTGAATATGTCGCTGAATCCGGGGACTGGTACCATACATAACTCATTGGGGCAGCCACTAGTATTTCCAACAAACAAAGGTAATCAATTTTTGCAATAGGTTATCTTACCTTCTGTTAATCGTGAAAATCACACCATGATATCTTGTTTCCAAACCAGCATTATCGACTAAGTTGACGTTCCATCCACTGTGCATATTTGCTGCCTAATGTATTCCCCTCAGACTCGTGGAACATCAAAATGATGAGGGCGGTTTTTGTTCTAGCACGTCTGCTTCTAGCTCTGAGATTTCACGCAATACACAGTGCACACATTTTACTCTAGTACATATGTGTATGGGTATGCGTTACGTCGCAACATTGATTAAGCACATCGATGATACTGTAGATTCAATTCGGTTTTATGATGTGCCCCAATCTTGCTTTCAGGGCACCTCTAATGATGGACCGCCGCTATGGATTCTCTGTGTCGTGAACGTCTTTTCATTCATTCTCCAATGCTGTCATTCACCGGCGCTGACATTCAATGGATTGTCACAATCCCTGATGAATGTCACGAACTGTAAGCTTTACAGTTACAGAGATCAAAAACCACCTGTCTCTTCACTTCAGCATCAATGAATTACGCCGTGATCATTGTGTCCATTTAATACAAGCAGAGTATCGACTACTTTATGAACTATACTAGACAAAGTTCCAAATGATACTCAATGCGTCGAACAAAACAGTTATCGATAAATAAAATCTATGCGATGAGGGTTTTTATGTTGGGAATAACTTATACAGAATGAAGTATAGTGCTTATCTGTAATTGTGATACAAGCAATAGATAATACGGGATTACGTTATTACACAGGGCGAAGAAAAAATGCCGTAATTGGCGGTCGGCATGCTATTCCTCATCCCAGTTTAGGAAAAAAGGGTATGTAGCAAAATCTAGTCCCCTCAGTAACTTTATTAGAAATGCAATTTAAAAACGAGGATCTGGCAACACTGTAACAGCGTGCAGCATGGCCAAGAACAGGTAGCATAAACTCCGCGGCTGGCTGGAGCTGCCCCGTTCGCTCAGTCAGACGAGGCAGTGCCACAGGGAATGGATACGAAGAATCGCCTATGTTAAAGACGCGTCCATTCTAAACATATTTTTAATTTTTTAGTTAAAGCGTCAAATTATACCCGGTATCTTTCTGTTACTGTCACATTTATTCAAACATTATGAGAAAACTTGGACTTCTTACATACGTGTGGTTGTGTTCCGACCGATAAAGGCTGTTGTGGAGGTGTGAGTGAAGCTAGATTCGTCAGTCCTTATCACGTTATTTATAAAATGTTCGTTATCTTCCACTTGGTGCAAGAGCTATTCACAAAACTATACAGCCGACCGGTGTGGCTGAGCTGTTCTAGGCCCTTCAGTCTGGAACCGCGCGAACGCTACGGTCGCAGGCTCGAATTCTGCCTCGGGCATGGATGTGTGTGATTTCCTTAGGTTAGTTAGGTTTAAGTAGTTCTAAGTTCTAGGGGATGATGACCTCAGATGTTAAGTCCCATAGTGCTCAGAGCTATTTGAAGCATTTGAAAACTATACTCGTGTTTAGGCTGCTGGTGTTAAGGTGTTAAGATATGGATACAGTTCATCATCGTGGAACACTTCAACAATCAGTCTTTGAGATATCTGGAACGACGATGTAATATCATGCCTACTGTCCCAAGGTGACTAGCGGAAGGTTTCAAGCATCACGTCTTCTATGTGACTGTAGGCTTTCCCGGCGTAAACTATTGATGAAGGTATCTCGGGTCTCCAGCCGGGTGGTAGCGTTGATATCTCGCGACCTTTCGGGACCTGTAATACTACCCATCTACTTCGCCAGAAGATGGGTAGTATGACACTTCCCGAAACATCGCGAGATATCAACGCTACCACCCGGCTGGAGACCTGAGAAGCCTTCTTTAATCACGTCTTCTGTTTCTCGAGTGCGTCCAGTCCTCGGACGACCTCTCTACATTATTTGTGAACGAAGATTACTATTTTCCGGAAGGCGTTGCTCCATGCGACGGAAAACATTCTCACCGGGATGACGCCTTTGAGTGTTTTGCAGCATATGCACGAGTAGCAGGAGGAGCTTGATTATCATACGCACCCAGTACCAAAAGCATCTCGACGTATTCGTCATTTGTATACTCGACGGGGAAGCCACTCTACATGAACTTGAGAGTACCTGTTATGGTCATGGACCGTGCTTTTAGTAGACGAATGCAGTTTAATGGATTCCAGTCATATGACAGACTCTTCTCTTGTAGCAAAATGATGTTCTCCTTACAAACGAAGAGAATTAGGGAACGGACGCAGATGAAATTAGATAAGGAACTTGACAAGTATTCGAACCATAGCCCCATGGTAGATGTGGGGTTGATATTCCAGCAGTCTACTCAGTGACCTACGATAGCCAGTACGGTCGGGAAGGTAATACAAGTTCCTCTGTACTTTACGATGCTCTACACGATACGAGAGTTTTGCCAGTTCACCATTTTCATGCATGTGTTTTCAAAATACTCCCGATCTGATTTTTCTAGATCAACTTTTGTCTTGAATCTGGATGAAGAATTACATGCCGACCTCCAAGTGTGGAATTTCTTCTTTACCCTGCATAGTGTGTGAAGTAATGTTGAAACATTATCTATGTAGTCTTACACTACTGCCCATTAAAACTGCTACACTGAGAAGAAATGCAGATGATAAACGGGTATTCATTGGGCAGATGTATTATACTAGATCTGACATGTGATTACATTTACACGGAATTTGGGTGCATAGATCCTGAGAAACCAGTACCCAGAACAACCACCTCTGTCCGTAACAACGGCTTTGATACGCCTGGACATTGAGTCAAACAGAGCTTGGATGCCGTGTACAGGTACAGCTGCCCAAGCAGCTTCAACACGATGCCACAGTTCATCAAGAGTAGTGGCTGGCGTATTGGGACGAGCCAGTTGCTCGGCCACCATTGACGAGACGTTTTCAATTGGTAAGAGATCTCGAGAATGTGCTGGCCAGTGCAGCAGTCGAACATTTTCTGCATCCAGAAAGGCCCGTACAGGACCTGCAACATCCGGTCGTGCATTATCCTGCTGAAATGTAGGGTTTCGCAGGGATCGAATGAAGGGTAGAGCCACGGGTCGTAACACATCTGAAATGTAACGTCGACTGTTCAAAGTGCCGTCAATGCGAACAATAGGTGACCGATGCGTGTAACCAGTGGCATCCCACCCATACCATCACGCCGGGTGATAAGCCAGTATGGCGATGACGAATACACGCTTCCAATGTGCGTTTACCGTGATGTCCCCAAACACGGATGCGACCATCATGTTTCTGTAAACAGAACCTGGATTCGTCCGAAAAAATGACATTTTGACATTCGTGCACCCAGGTTCGTCGTTGAGTACACCATCGCAGGCGCTCCTGTCTGTGATGCAGCGTCAAGGGTAACCGCAGCCACGGTCACCGAGCTGATAGTCCATGATGCTGCAAAAGTCGTAGAACTGTTCGTGCAGATGGTTGTTGTCTTGCAAACGTCCCCATCTGTTGACTCCTGGATCGAAACGTGGCTGCACGATCCGTTACAGCCATGCGGATAAGATGCCTGTCATCTCGACTGTTAGTGATACGAGGCCGTTGGGATCAAGCACGGCGTTCCGTATTACCCTCCTGAACCCACCGATTCCATATTCTGCTAAGAGTCATTGGATCTCGACCAACGCGAACAGCAATGTCGCGATACGATAAACCGCAATCGCGATAGGCTACAATACGACCTTTATCAAAGTCGGAAACGTCATGGTACACATTGCTCTTCCTTATACGAGGCATCACAACAACGTTTCACCAAGGAAGACCGGTCAACTGCTGTTTGTGTATGAGAAATCGGACGGAAACCTTCCTCATGTCAGCACGTTGTAGGCGTCGCCTACTGTTGCGGATCACTCTGCTTATTAAATCTGATGATAAGCGCGCACCTATGTTGTTAGGGCTTCTGTGTACACACTGTAGCAACAAATCGATGACACACACTTATTTTATCACGCGAGAGCTTTTAGTACATGTTTTCATTAATAATTAGAAAATCCTACGTCCGAATGTAAAACGTGCGAATGTACTAGTAGAAGATAATACGAAACTGGGTGTTAAATGTGAAAAGCAAACGGACTCTGTAGCATGAAACTAAAAGTACTCCTACGCAGTGGCTCAGATGTCACTGAAAGCACCTGAGGGACGGGCAGCGGTGGGAGAGCTGCCGCCGGAAACGTAATTAATGAGGTCGGCCGAGCCGGCGCCTTCCTCGAAGAGGTCGCTGGAAACGCTTGCGAGACAACGCTGCTCAGTGCCTGCAATATTGTTTAAAGTTGCTCCGGTAAGCCGCCAAGTGGTATAAAGCTGCTTTGTCTCTTACAGGAAATGATTAAACTGTGGGCCGAGACCCTTTCAGAAAACTGCTTTTGAAGCGCTAAATTTCTAATTTCGAAGGAACGTTCTTTCTGCCTCTGGCCTTAGTAAGTTTTCGATGGTACCCTGCAGCAAGGGCGATCCTGAAAGCGAAGCCACAAATTACGTCGACACAAAGATAATATTCAAGCTTAAGTTTTAATATTTTCAATTGTAAATCCTTCGACCTTATTCAATATAGCGAAGTATATCTCAGTCAGCTCATGTAAAGATTGTAAAATGCTTCCTTTTTAAAGTAAAGTTGTTCAATTTTTTATATTAAATTGTGCATATTAGTGCTATTAGTGAGAGTATGTCTCTGTTTTACAACATTTATCTTCATAAGAGAACCCTTTCACTACTGACGAAACTTCAAACTTGGAATTTATCCATATAACTCGAGGAAATAGTGAAAAAAATTTAAAAAGTTCGGAAAGGGAGTGCCAACTCGCAGGAAGACAAAAGATATTGCAACACTTTCAAGAACTCAATAGATATTTGTGCCAGTGTTATTTGTTGCAGATACATGTTACAATGCGACCTGCCCTTTGTGTGGAAAACAGCAGATATGAAGGTAGAGAACAAATAATTCGTGTCAAAAATAAGATTTGTTGGCTCTCAGGCGCCTTTATGATCTCATACAGTCAATTCTGTGATCATGAAGTTTATGGGTGCTATCGCTACTTGGTATACATAAAAGCAAGTGCTCCTGAACATCCTGTGCAATGTACAGTTATAGTTCTGTAAATGATTCGTAGCTTCCAACTATACTCAACAACCTAACTTATATTTTACGCACTGTAACGTTAGTCTGTACTTTCTGATTTTCCCATCTATTATTCATAACCATTTCTCATTAACTTTCCCTTAACGCCTTATGTTCAGAGCGATTCAGTTGAACTGATCACCTGTGTTATTTCCTGTACCGTTTAAGAAATCGTAAATTTGTTTTCACCCAAGAGACCTGCTTAAAGGACCTCTCCAAATCACGTATGGCCTCTTTATGTAGTAACAGACCAGCTTCATTTATCATATGGAACTTTATTAATTTCTACCTCTGGTATCCTAATTCTCAAAGGGATGAATTCAGTGGCGTTTCAGTCTTTAAATTCAGAATCGTTGTTTAAGAGACATTGCAGTATTTAGAAATGAAGAGTTTATCTACTCTGAACATGACATCGATTACTGACTTAGGGAGAAGATTTGTTACACGGAACTGTCGCATCAGGCTAACACGGTGCCTTAGCGTGAAGGAGCTAAAGTAGTTTAACTAAAAGATCAGAATAATAGGGAAAGGGAATTTAATTTAAAACCGATTAGATAACCTGATGTCATAAGGATAATGTTAAGATAGACAATTAAACTGCAAAAGTAACTTAAGAAAGAATGTGGCCATAAAAACTTCCTGAAAATTCATTTACGTAACAAGTATTCCAAATGCCCACCGACTATTGCAATACACGTCTGCAGTCGCTGCTACAAATCACGTGCACACGCATACAGCTTTATATTTATTCCTTTAAGGATCTCGCTACATCAGTAAAAACGTAGGAACACTTCTTGTTGCAAATTTTGCATGATATTTCTCGTAACGCTGTTTTTGAGTTCTGCATTGCTTAGACAATCAGCGATTATCTTCTACAGGGCAACAGCGTTGTCTTCGATCAGCCACATAATGATACCACTGGATAAACGTTTGTGGAATCACTGGAAATTACTTCTTGTAGTGTATGATAATTCTGTAATGCCCGCTCTTGTCTCCCTTCCCCCTTCTTGCGGACGCCTATGATGGGAATGATGCTTATATATTCACTCGAAAGGATGCCAACTCTTAGCCCTGTGTGCATCGTGCGGAAAGTTGATCAGCAGCTACGGCATAAAGAACGACACGTAAGAAACAAGATTTCGTGACAGAACCTTACGCAGACCTTCATGTTAAAAGACTCCTTATCTCATTTATTTCTCATTGACACACATAATACGAGACTTGATCACCGGTGAGGTTGCCAGCTGACGCAAACAGAAGGCGATATATATATCGATCACAACGCCGGAACGAAACTTAACTTCTCTTGGTTATAATGTAGACCTCTGAAGTTGGTGGCAGTCGTAAGAAAAAGAAAGTCGACACGAAGGTTACTAATATGTAACTATCATTACTTCGGATGGAAATTTATAGTTACGTAGCGATTTAACCCACGTGCGGTATTTTAAATCTCCTGTGCCAAGTTGTTCCAGTTCTAATAAAATTCCCTTTGTGTTTCTGGAAATTTGATGTGGCGATTTCAGTCCGAAATTAAGCTCTATTGTCAAAATGACGGCTGAGAAATGCAACAGAAGTTTCGACAAATGGGGGAAAAGGTAGCATACCTTCCCCATCTCCGAGTACACGAAGCACATTTCACTTCCACGAAGTTGCTACTGGCTACTGGACTGAAACCAAATGTTTTCAATAGTTCATTTCATCTATGTTCTATGATAGGCGAACCGAAGGAAACTCATTCGCTGGATCAAGGGTTTAGAGGAAAAGACACAGTTGCCAATAACGAAAGATGGAAAAATATGGTGGCCTTTGTAATAGGACTAGTTATGGGGTAGTTAATGAATGCTTCGATACCACAAAAAGTTTAGCAGACTGTGTATTACCCGGCCCAAAATATGTGATGGACAAAAGTTAGCTAGTATGGCTTTTTAAAATTTCTATCAGAAAATTAAACTGTATGATTCACTTATATTCCGAATCAACATCATTAACATTATTTTAGATAATTTGCCTGTAATTAACTTAAAGTTATAATTAGTTAGGAAACCTGATTGTTAAATAACTTAGTGTCGTAAATTTCAGTAAAATTTATAATTTCATTCTCTTTATTGCATTATTATATTCCTGTAGAATGTTAGGAGGAATACCCATCCTGTAATTACACTAATAATTAATTAGCGAAATGTGTAAATTTCAACTTAATTAGGAACGGACTTTCGGAACTTTTATCGGTAATCTGATGTATTTTACATGACTTGTGTGCTTTACGTATCATGTCAGTAATGAAAAACTACTTAGATCGGATGTAATTAACTTTCCATCAACAATTCTCGAACATTCTGAAGTAAACAGTAACTGTAATTATTTTTGATAATACGCCAAAAAACCAGATAAGGTATATAGTGAGCAGTGCAAAGCACTTAAAGTTATCAGCAGTTTGGCCATTGTCTGTAACAGTTGCTGTTTTGTGAGCCATTTTGATAGAAGATAGTTTATGTGTGGACATCTTTGTAAATGTTTACGGAAAATACGTCTGCTGTTAGAAGGATTCATCAGAGTGTCGGAAAATATTATTTTAACATCCAAGTTTTCATCACGTCCGAAATCCAGGCAAATCTGCAATATATCTCGCTTGCCGGCTGGCCGCACACCAATGTGATTCCTGCTATGTTCGAATGTGCGAACACTCCCATTCGAGGTGATCAACGGATCCCAATTAAACACCTGGCTGCTCAGTTGGATGTCTCGGTTGGTTGTGCTGACACACTTGTCGATGAGTTGGGATACTCAAAGGTGGGCGACCGTTGGGTTCCTCGCCACCAAACAGAAGACTAGAGAGCGATGAAGGACCACCTGTGCGGAATTGCTTGCGTGTTACGAGGTGATCTTGACTTTTTTTTTTGTCTTAAATCGTCACATTGGTCTGTCACTCGAAACCGGAAACAAAACCACAATCCATTGAGTGGCGCCCTAGTTTCTCTCCTCCTAAGGAAATTTTCAAAGCTGCCCCTCAGATGGTAAGGTCATGAGGATGGTTTTCGGAGACGTTCAAGGGGTTTCTCTATATGATGATCTCCCTCGTGGTGCAACGATAAACTCTGAAGTGAATTATTCTACCCTCAAGAAATTGAAGAAACTACTCCAGCGTGTTCCTTGCTACAAAAATGTAAATGAAGTTGTTCTTCTACATGACAACGCAAGGCCTCGCGCAAGCCTACACAAGCAAGGGGAACTCACAAAACTTCACTGGGCTCTTTTTCACATCCACCCTATACCCCGGACCTCGCACCCTCCGACCTCCATATGAAGAATGTACTCCGCGGGAAGAAGCACGTGGATGATGGGAAGGTTTTTGGTGCAGCAAGATGTTGACTTCGACGTCGACCAGCAGAGTGGTACTTTGGGAGCACACAAGCCCACGGAGTAAGGTCACGTAAGCCGCCACAATGAACAGGAATGGTATTGAGAAATAGGTTTTTGTAGCCAGAAGAGTGTGGATAGTATGGCGTATTGGAACCTGAATGAAGCCTATGTGCTTTCAGAAAGAAAAACGTATTGCATTACATATTGAACGACACTCGTACGTTACTGCACGCTACACGTCTGTCCATCTGCTGGTTGAATGTGATATTGTACCTTTTCTATGCTCGGACGCGGTTGCGTTCTACAAATAATCAACATTATCGGACCACATAGGCAATTGAACGCACTCAAAAGAATTACCCCGAAGATAAGACAACACGAATAGGTACATGTCATGACCGCTTCGTGCTCTCTCGACTAAACGGGCATCCGACGAATCTTAAACAGCTAGGAAATACCGCACAGTATTTCGAGCAGCTGTCTTCTGCACGAAAAACTCTGAATAACATCTGCAGTGCTTACCGCCCACACAGAACCACAGACCAACTTTGTTTTCTACTCACGTCACACTCAAAATTCTTCAGCTTCACCGGCCGGGGTGACCGAGCGGTTCTAGGCGCTACAGTCTGGAACCGCGCGACCGTAACGGTCGCAAGTTCGAATCCTGCCTCGGGCATGGATGTGTGTGATGTTCTTAGGTTAGTTAGGTTTAAGTAGTTCTAAGTTCTAGCGGACTGATGACCTCAGAAACTAAGTCCCATAGTGCTCAGAGCCATTTGAACCATTTTTTTTTCTTCAGCTTCGAGTGATATATCGCTGAACCCATATAAACCCAAAGACAAAAGCAGAAACAAAAATGTTATTCACAAAGAAAGTTTGCTATCTCGCCACTAATTTAGAATCACGGAGGACAAGGACCAGACGTCAAAACAATGAGATGAGGCACCCCACAAAAAGAACAATCCTGGAGGTACAATACAGTATGTTGTTCATTGTCAAAAGGCTTCAAGTAAACAACATTATTTTCCGTCATGATCCCCCGATAACTACCGCTGATAACTGTAGCGCTACAACCTAGAACAATTATCAAACAGGTGTTAAGCTCGTTTAGTGTAACATTGTCGCGGTATGCGCTTCTGCGACGGGCAGACTTGGGGTCTATCTCCTTGACTTACAAAGAAATAACAATGGTAGGTGCGTCTGTCTTCAACGCCCTATGCATGGGCTACACGTAGCGTTATTTGTGTTCTTCTTAACGAAAATTTAATAGTAAACATCTTTTCTAAAAACGATGATTACGCGAAACTAACATAACAAGTTAAGGTACTTGCGTAAACTTTCTACCCTTGAGAAAGTGGTGGTTGCTTCCCTTCGGAGAACGTCTCACTTGTGAAAAGTCATCCAGGCTAGCAATATTCCCTTAATATTCACGTCAGCCCCAGTGGCGAATGGGTTCTTCAGATCTTCCGTCAGAGGGATGCCTGCTACAAAGATCTGCACAAAAGTATAGTAACCACGAAAGACATGTCAACTCGCACACACTACATCCACCCACCCACCCACACACACACACACACACACAAGAAATATATATCTATGCTTCTGAGAGAAGACACAGCCTTTACCTGCACCAGCTTTATTCTGTTTACATAGTTAAAGCTCGTTGAGTACGATGTGGGGCAGAGTTCTTCATCTTGACAATTCCACCTTCTTCCCCCCGCCGTTACTTAGCTCCTCCAGTGGTCCATACCGGCCCTTCCCAGATGAGCCCTATCCTCGTAGTGCCTTTGTCTCTGATTCCTCCAGTTAATATTCAGTTGCTGTTATTACTCTCTCTAATGATCACATTTGTCATTGGTTCTTCCCTGAGTTTCCGTAGTGATTCCTGTCGGAAGCAGAGCTCATTCTCCTGTCTTTCGCTTCTATTGGTCGAGAACGCTTAATACCAGCTTAAACACCTCCCGGTCAGTCTTCTCACAGCAAAACAATGATCTTTTGTGCTCAGGTGGCATTGAGCTAATGTACAATTGTATAAGTCCTCCCGAGCTCAATGGGTGGTTGAGGTGCTGAATCCTCTTCAAGATATCATCAAAATGATAAGAATAGGAATGAAAGAAAGTTGCTACCAGTGGTGGGGCTTTTTTTATCTGCAAATGCATCCAATTTCAGTAATTTTTCAGAACATTGCTCTTGGAGAACAGCGGTATGGCGAAAAGTACTTCAAAAATGAGCAATTGATGTTCGAGGCGTTAAACACCTGCTCTGTCCAACGCCACCGCCTACCATCATGGTATCAGATCTGAAGATGCTCAAACACTGACCGAAACCGGTTGCCACAAAATAATTGTTTTTTGCTGTAGTGACTGTGTGTGCTCATTTTTAAAGCATTCTATTTTGCTCTACGGCAAATCAATAAATTTTCATAATTTCTGCTTTGCACTGCTCGAAAGTGACACATTGTCTTGCGATACGTAACACTTTCCCTATAACCCACTCCATTCGGATTTGCCTAGAGTTCAGCGGACTGTGTCTAAATTGTGCTACCCAGGTTTTTATGTACAAGTCTTCACGTACGAAGTAGAAGAGGAATTTCCTCATAAAGAAAAAAATGCGTCACATCATAGTCCCGTCCGTCGATTTACAGGAATCTCGAGGATTGGCATGATTCTCCTGTGATTGCCCCGTCCCTCATCTCCAACTGTGTACCACAAGATTCTGAATTCACACAAAAACGCCGATCATTACCCTACCGTATCCTACGCTCTGCTAAACGCACTAATTGCTCCATGGCTCACGACCACCCTATGTCTTTCCTTAGACTCGCATTGTCGACAATGAGTTTTAGTAACGCAGACTCCTCAGTTTCGGAGAATTGCAACAGTTTCATACCACCAGACTTACGAATGAACTGTCTAATCTGACACGTCGAAATATGCCCCGAAATTTTTTATACAGGAAGAATACACGGAATGAAAGACAATGTCATAATTTTAGCCACTAAAACACACCGCAAGTATTTAAAAAAATGTTGATATTTACCAAATTCGTAACTCGCCAGGTGGCTAGAGATATGTATACCGCCATCGAAGTTGTAGTAGACAGCACATGAGCTATACGGTGGGCACATATCCTTGGTTGATGGCATATCGGTAAACAGATAACACGCCACAATGCGATCGTAATTTGTAAAGCGAACTTCAGTTTCCACTGATAGTTTCTCTGAGACAACTGTTCACAGTTATTATTTGCTCGAATTTTCAAATAATTTAATACCCATAATAAATATTAGTTACCCTTGCAGTTTCAAAGGAGATGAAACTGAATTAATTTGTTTGTGATTTCATCGTATACGGTTGCTAATAGCATCTGTTTTTGTTCAGGTCTCAGAATTTCACAGTAATGTGGAATACAATTAACGTTTTTAATCCTACATAGACAAAATATGAGGAACGTGGTAAGCATTCGGGATCACCTACTTATCCTGAAGACCTTCATAAGTTTTATTAATTAGATATTTACTCGGAGATTCATTTGAATGATACCGACATTTCGTTAGAAACTAGGAAACATTAGAAGAAACAGGAAGTAGCCCGAACCATTCCTCGAATTGTTGTTCGAACAATGATTATTGAGTTAATAAAAATCCAGAACAAAAACGGAGTACCTTCCAAGGCCAAAGAAAACATGTACAGTTATAGCTTTCAGTGAGACAGAAAAGGCTATATATTTTTAGTTGCACGAAGGAAGCAGGAAATGTGTATACTTATGCAGTTTGAGTAAGCAGTTCCGTTTTATAAAACCTGAACATGAATTGTGTTAACAGAAGAAAGATTTACACGAAATAAGAAATTAGCACCAAAATGAAACTCGCAAAAGTGTGGAAGAAAAGCTATTCAAAAGATCTAGAACTGGCCACGAGAAATAATGAACCGTTACCGAAATAAATCTACGAACCTGGACGATGTAAACTGTATATGAAATGAACATTACTGATATCCAGGTTTCTTTCACCTGGTTAAACAGATTCAGGAAATTGTACAAAAAAGTGTGTCGCAAAATTACGAAGTTTACCTCAAGCAAATGTGTAGAGGCTTGTCATTAATAAGTGATCCACAGAGAAATACGTAACTGACTTGATGACGAACCTTATTTTATCTTCTAAAGTGCTGAGTATAATTATAGCAGTTTTGGTGGTGTATAGGGTACAAAAAATTATACGCAGAGCTACCACATCTGGCAGAAACAATAGCTCTAATCTGGTTGGGCTTTGAGTTCAACAGAATTTAGATAACAGATTTATGCACATTATTCCATTCTGCTTCAACTCAATGCCATTGTTTATCAGCGTAAGTGGCTGACAATTGGTAGCGCGCAGTGTCTTAGCAAAACATGACCTGATGGTTTCTGTGGGTGATATATCTGGAAAACTTGCTGGTCGTAATAACAGTCGGACACCATCTATTTCCAGGTAGATGAGTACAGCATAAGCAACATGCAGTCTTGAGTTATCTTGTTGAAAGACAAGGTCATGGAGACTTAGAAGAGAGTGCACAGCCACTGGTCTTAATACCTCAGAAATGTAATGGAAACATACCGCTGCCGCAGCAGCATTCAGCGAGCAACAGCTTCATTCAGTTTGTTTTCAGAAGTGCTGCAACAAGCCACTTGGAGTCATGCAATACTTTGATTAGAGTCGGGATAGTGGCTTTGCTTTCAGCAAGTCATACAAAGCAAGATGTTGCCGAACAGTTACATGCCACTCAATGTGGTGTGTCTAAGGTGTGGAGAAAATACAGAGAGACGGGAAATGTGAACGGCAGATATCGCAGTGGTCGTCCTCGTATGACGCAGAATCGTTTCCTCAAACTGTAGGCTCGCAGGCGCCCGACATCAACTGCCAGAGATATTGGAAATGACTCCTTCCGAGCAACAGGGATTCGTATCGCAGACCAAACAGTACGTAGAAGATTGCATATGGATGGTCTTCATGTCACAATTTTACACTGAACCAAAGGGACCGATGCTGTCGAAGGACCTGGGACTTTGCACATAAACATTAAACGATGCCATAATGGAATAATATCATGTTTGTTGACGAGACCAGGATTGATCTGCGACCGACGCTAGACATGTTACGGTTTGGAGAAGCGCTAGACGATACCAGGAAAGCCGATACGTTCACGAAGTTTATCCGTTTGCAGGTGGAAGTGTAATGTTCTGCGTGGCAATAATTATGTGTCAGCGGACCCATTTCAGTCCCATCTACGGCAAATTTACTAGCGCTCGGTACCTCCAGTTGATGACAATGCAATACCGCACCGTGCGCTAGCAGTGTCTCGCTATCTTCAAGGTTGCATCAATCGAATATATTGACCAGCACAGTCCCTAGACACGAATTCAATTTATCAAGCATGGGACCTGTTGAACGCGGCCATTGCACAGCGTCCGAATCCACTCGATAATTTTCAGGACCTCATTGAAGCTGCCATTGAGGCGTGGGACTCACACCCCGAGAAAAACCTGATGGTTTCCTCCAGAGCATGCCTCGCAGAATGGAATAATCCATCCGTGTGCGAGAAGGACATATTCGCTACTAAAGACTGATAATCATCATCATGCGCTAAAGATTTTCGCTGTTTTTATTTTCAAGATGTACACTTCCAGAAAGCCTCCTTTGTTTTTTAATGATATTTTGTAACCAACCAAAATCTTTATTGTTTCCGGAAGGAATTACGATTATTTTGTTGATAAGGTACTGTACAAACCTCAATGAATGTACCACAAGAAGTCATTGTAATTAACACTATGTAAATCGAAACTTTTGTATAGGTGTGTATATCCAACGTCTAACACATTTCTTCGAAATCTGACGTCTGTTTTATGCCACCTTGAGCCTTGATGCTGCTGCTACTGTAATGTCGAGCAGTGCAGTTGCCGACAGTTGTTAAAATGATATGATGTAAAACAGAGAGTCGCCGTCTTTTAACTTGACTTTGATTTATTAAACACACTATCAACATTTTCGTACAGACCGAAAATCACAGATGCAGAGAAATCACAACGTAAAATGTTTGAACAATGATTTAAAATTATTTGACAGTGTCCACATAGGCAAAATACGTATAGTGAAGGAAATTTTTCGTTCTAACTACGGACGAAATGTAGTATAAAAATCAATTCAGCAGAGACTGGGAACCACACACCTCGAGATCAAAATGTTTATGCAACCACAGCCAGAACATCAAGTTTTACATATACACATCATTGTCTAGTAGCAAAGATAAAAAAGAGATTTGCACATATGATGATCTTCATGACGCAATAAAATAGCAGAACACGTTGGAAGGGGCACCTTCAATTTCACAACGTTTCACAGTATGCGATTTCGTTGCGTATCGAGAAACTATAGGACAACAGCAAGTAGCTTACATCTCCACTTTCTTTCTGGTGATAGTCGCCGTTTTTGATCTGAACTTTGGATGGTACGCATTCGTACTAAGGTAATTATCATCTATCTGTTCGCCTCAAATTTTCGAACTCAGGGGGTGCTTCTGATTACTGGATAGCAGTGTAGTATTGACGTTTGTGGCAGACTGGACAGTACCAATCGTCTGCCCATTTTTAATCGTCCAGTTTACGCGCCAATAACTTGAAATCGGAGAATGGTACACTGACGTTCATTACAGGGATAGAAGCACTCGCTTCCTTCACCTGTTTGCTCTGTCGTTGAAGACCTATCCCATATGAGATGGGACCCAAAGAAAGATTTTTCATACCAGCGGTGATTCTTGTACGATTTTCAGTACTTCCATTTCGGGTATCCAGTAGATTGCTATCCGCTTTTTGAGTCTCCCACTATCACCACATTCTGGAGCCACGTAAGACAGCCAAATCTGAGCGCCTCTAGAGTCACTACTCCTTCCGCGGTACGAAGAACAATATGGGACAAGGCGGAACTGGTGGAATATTTCATCTTGGGGACAAGATATGCGCTGCCTACTGTTGAAGTCTCTTGATGTTACAGCCAATTACATTAATGTATGTTCTGAAATTTGAATTCATTGTGCTGAGGCAGTTATTCATAAAACCGTAATAGTGTAGCTGTCTAGGCTGTGATGACCAACTTCTAGTTGTCACAATGACGACAGCTTCCCATCAGTGCACTGTGGTTTCAAGGGCTGTGGGTGACAAGCGTCAGGATGTCACGTGGCTGCAGCAAGACGCACGTTGTTCATGAGAACTCTTTATTGTTAGAATCACAATCAGTAGCACCGCTTGGGCATCAAGTTGTAAGATTTGTATACAGCGTGTACCATCGTTATTAGAGAAAACTGACGTGTGAGAAAGTGAACGTTAGAAAAGGGGGGAAGAAGAGGGCGCCAAATTAAGAGTCGCCTATGTTGGAAAATGGTCTCGAATTAACCCTGACTTACAGAATTACAGAGAGAACACTCTTCCATGTGCTCAGTTTAGCATAGTTTATGCTCTAGGAGTGTGGAGAGCTGTAGGTTTGGTTTTGCCTAGTGCATGTGAGCGCTCCTTTGGGCTGAAGGCAGCTGGAAGGTGGCGGCCTAGCTGATGGAATGTTTTCGGCCCCATCATTCTGGTTGGAGTTTAACTGTCAGCTACTCGACTATGGAATAAAGCGAGCCTCCTTGGAGAACAATTGAGTACCTATATTGTGGACATCATGATGAAACCTTTCCTGTACGGCTAGTAATATTCTTACCTGACGTTTGACTCACTGCATGCTGGTTTCTTTCGGATCTAGCTGTTGTTCGTGGTCTATCCTGGCATTCTCTTGTGAAAGAAGGTGTTCGTTTGTAATTTTCTGACAGACTGTGCTTAGCCAATTTTCTGGACACATATTTGCGATTTTTTGTGAATCTAGATTGTAATTTGGGTATTCATTCCTACTTGCCGCGTTACTGGAGAGCTCGGCTTGTTTGATTCGGGGTACAAACGTGCATTTCCTGTAAAAATTATTGTGAAAGCTACTTGTCTGAGGTATTATCTATTCTATGCTTGTCAGCTTTGTTTCATTTATTTCCGTCTGGTATGGCCGAGCGGTTCTAGGCACTTCAGTCTGGAACCGCACAACCGCTACGGTCGCAGGTTCGAATCCTGTCTCGGGCATGGATGTGTGTGTGATGTTCTTAGGTTAGTTAGCTTTAAGTAGTTCCAAGTTCCAGGGGACTGATGACCTCAGCTGTTAAGTCCCATAATGTTCAGAGCCATTTTAACAATTTTTTTTTCATTTATTGATGTTTTGGATTTTATTGGAATAGTGTTTAATTTTGATTATCTGTGTGCGTTAAGGACAGATTAGCTGTTATTTAACAACTTGTCTACCTATTCCAGGGCAAACCCAGGAAGAGGCCTCACTCTACGTTTTAGTTGGTCTTATGGCTTTGATCAAGTAATTTTTGGTACTTCGTACATCTATGGGAAGGTGTCTGTTTTTGTAAGAAAGCTGGCCAGCTGATTCTCGATACTTGTTATCAGCTGTTTTCCGAACTAGCCACCAGTGTAATAATTATATTGTGGACCTGATGGAATTACACTTTCCTTGAGGCATATGAGTGTCTACTTTATCATTTTTAAACATAAAATTAAGACTCATATGTCTCAAGGGAAGTGTAATTGCATGACATCAGTAGATCACCTAAGAATTAGGTACAAGCGGGATTTCCACATTACGTACATAGCTGGAGAACCTCGGCAATACTGACAATCTAAGAAGGTGGAAATGGGCTGAAGGTGTGAAATTAGGGAGGCCATTGGAGTAGGGTAGTCACGCAGCGGTGTTAGCACACCGCTACGGTTGTGTAATGGTTAGCACATCTACCTAGTAAGCAGCTGACCCCGGTTCAGGTCCTGGTTCTGACTCAAATTTCAGATTTAATCAGCTTCTGTCATTATCGAAAGTTATTTTGTGATTTGTTTGTTTCCCGTTCCTGTCCGACGGGCTCAGATGATTCTCTGTGTGTATTTGTTCAGCTACGGCCATTGCTGGCTTGCCCGTAATTCCCTTCCCCCCCTCATCCCCTTCTCGGAGATTGTTTGCCCACTTTGGCCATCTGTATTTCTAATTCCTCTGCTGATATCCAGATCTGTTCTAGGCAGTGCTTAAATCGTAACAAGAAAAGCGTCTCCTACTTCCAGAAAATGATCTCTACGTAGGGGAGTAAGAGACAGAGCAGCTGTCATAGAACAGGTCAAAATTATTCCCAGACGCAGTATTGGCGTTGGGAGGGGGGGGGGGAGGGTGGAGATGGGACGAAAGTGGCAAATTGCTGTAGGAGGAGCACTTCGCGCCTCCTTCGCTCGACGGGGGCGTGCCGCTGGTTGGCGAGGGCCTGGAGAAGCCGGGGGAATCCAGCGTGTCAGACAAATTGTCGGCGGGAACTCGGCGCGTCGCGGCAGACGCACAATCAGGCGGCGTCGCCGCAGCTATTCGAGGCAGCGAGCTAAATCTGCGGCGGCCCCAACCGCAACCTCGCCTCGGCCCTCCCGCGCACGGCCCTCTGTTTCTTGTCGGTGCGGTCGGCGTAACCGGATTGTTTCTTGCAACGGGCCAGAAGTTCGCCCAACTCTCGCGAACAAGATTTGAATCAATCGCCGTTTCCGAGCGCGGCTGGAGGCGCAGCCGGTCCCGCCTGATGGAGTAAAGTTTAAACTCTGTCTCGGCCACTTAACTACCCCCAATTGGGAGACATTACCTTCGCTCGCGGGATTCAATTCGCCCGCTCTGTGTCTGATGTCCGTTTTGCGGAGGGGAATCTGTCTGCGGTCGTCTACTGGCGCCTAACGCCAGCAGCCGTACGGAACTCTGCGAGCGAAATGCGTCTCTCACTGCTGCGAAGTTACAAACCCGCAAGTATTTTTTATATACGTAATCCGTCTTACGGTTTCATTTCAGTAAGAGAGACTGTGCACAGTTTATCACTATGGTAAAAAGGTCTGTCCTCTGGCCGCAAATTAACTATTATTTTCTACTATCTGATTATTGATTAGGCAGGTGATGCAGCGAAATGCGGTTGGCATACCTGAACACGCCTGTGTTTAATATGTAACTGCCGGAAGTTTCATTATTTGAAAGGTAGATACACTGAATCACAGCGCCTGAGATTGTGCCAAAGATTATTATTCCGCCACCTCCACTGGGCGCTGCAGTAGTAGTTCAGAGGATGTCGAGTGCAGTTGTTGTTCTGTTGGGCGAGAGAGTAGATGCTGTTCGGTTGGTGTAATGTATAGACGGATGATGTTGTAATTATCACAGTATATTTGAGAAAGGAGATGCGCTTTGATTTATGATGCTGGAGTAATGGAAAATTTCCTTCAATATATAATGAGGTAAAAAGGTATTACACATTTCTTAGTGACAATGCCTCTTGGTCACAGGTACAGTCAACAAAGCATCCGGCTCGTGCTCATGTATTAGACTTGTAATTCTGCTTTCTATGTGCAATTACAGTATTTCTGGTTTTTCAATTAGTTTATTGTAAATGGTGTTTAAAATATTTTGTCGTTTTGAGAAAGAACCGAGCCAGATACATGCACACTACCACACAAAGAACAGTTACACTTGTGCTTTGTTGTTTCGTAGCTTTTATAGTTTCAGGGCACTTAATTAATCAATTGTGTTGATGGAAATTCCTTGTCATTCTTTATTTTTATTTTTTGCAGTCAGATTGCGTGCTAATACTAGTTAGGGCCAACCGGTTACGAGACTTGGTAACTGGTCACACAGCTACTACAATTATTGCATTTATCCTTTTTCCTTTTAATTAAGCCCCCATGCATATTGTACGTCTGTTATTTATTGTTCACTGCCGTATTGAGTAGAAAGTTGTGTCGCACAGTTTGCGAATTGCGAGATGGCGGAGTTAGAGCAGGTAAGCGTCTCCATTAAATTTTGCGTGAAACTCGAGAAAACCTTTAAAGAGGCACACCAAATGACGTAGGCAACCTACGTTGATGAGTGCTTAAGGCGGTGTTACGAGTAGTTCACACGGCTTAGAAATGGCCGGACGAAAGTTAAAGTTGACCCTCGTTCAGGTCGCCCTTCGACGTTAACCGAACACCCTCATGTCAGGAGCGCAAACATAACTGTGCGTGCCAATCGAAGACTGACTATCCGAGAGATTGCAGAAGACTGTAATATTTCAGTTGGATCACGTCATAAAAATCGTCGCACAGCAAACTTGGCGGCAACACGTTGCATTCCAAGAATGCATCGTGTTGCCGAAAAGTTCATTCCACGGCTCATGACTGAAGTACAGAGTGACCTGCGCCACACGATCTGTGAAGAACTTTTGGATCGCGCAAAAGAGAACGAGATGATCCTTAAGAAAATCATAACTGGTGATGAGACTTGGATCTACGGTTATCTACATCGACATCTACATGATTACTCTGCAATTCACATTTAAGTGCTTGGCAGAGGGTTCATCGAACCACAATCATACAATCTCTCTGCCATTCCACTCCCGAACAGCGCGCGGCAAAAACGAACATCTAAACCTTTCTGTTCGAGCTCTGATTTCTCTTATTTTATTTTGATGATCATTCCTACCTATGTAGGTTGGGCTCAACAAAATATTTTCGCATTGGGAAGAGAAAGTTGGTGACCTAAATTTCGTAAGTATATCTCGCAGCGACGAAGAACGTCTTTGCTTTAATGACTTGCATCCCAACTCGCGTATTATATCTGCCACACTCTCTCTCCTATTACGTGATAATACAGAACGAGCTGCCCTTTTTTGCACCCTTTCCATGTCCTCCGTCAATTCCACCTGGTAAGGATCCCACACCGCGCAGCAATATTGTAACACAGGGCGAACGAGTGTAGTGTAAGCTGTCTCTTTATTGGACTTGTTGCATCTTCGAAGTGTCCTGCCAACGAAACGCAACCTTTGGCTCGCCTTCCCCACAATATTATCTATGTGGTCTTTCCAAGTGAAGTTGTTCGTAATTTTTACACCCAGGTACTTAGTTGAATTGACAGTCTTGAGAATTGTACTATTTACCGAGTAATCGAATTCCGACGGATTTCTTTTGGAACTCATGTGGATCAACTCACTTTTCGTTATTTAGCGTCAACTGCCACCTGCCACACCATACAGCAATCTTTTCTAAATCGCTTTGCAACTGATACTGGTCTTCGGATGACCTTACTAGACGGTAAATTACAGCATCATCTGCGAACAACCTAAGAGAACTGCTCAGATTGTGACCCAGGTCATTTATATAGATCAGGAACAGCAGAGGTCCCAGGACGCTTCCCTGGGGAACACCTGATATCACTTCAGTTATACTCGATGATTTGCCGTCTATTACTACGAACTGCGACCTTCCTGACAGGAAATCATGAATCCAGTCGCACAACTGAAACGATACCCCATAGGCCCGCAGCTTGATTAGAAGTCGCTTGTGAGGAACGGTGTCGAAAGCTTTCCGGAAATCTATAAATACGGAATCAACTTGAGATCCCCTGTCGATAGCAGCCATTACGTCGTGCGAATAAAGAGCTAGCTGCGTTGCACAAGAACGATGTTTTCTGGGACCATGCTGATTACGTATCAATAGATCGTTCCCTTCGAGGTGATTCATAATGTTTGAATACAGTATATGCTCCAAAACCCTACGGCAAACCGACGTCAATGATATAGGTCTGTAGTTCGATGGATTACTCCTAGTATCCTTCTTAAACACTGGTGCGACCTGCTCAATTTTCCAATCTGTGACCTTGAGACAAGGCTTCAGTCTTCGCAGTGGTTCGAGAAAGGCTCTCCAAGACCAAAAACAGCTCATCAGGTTAGGTCAGATGTCAAAGCCATGCCGATAGTTTTCTTTGATATCATGTGTTCGTGCCACAGCAACAAACTGTTAATCGATGGTACTATCGGGACGTGTTGCGACGCCTGCGAGAAAAAAAAGAATGAAATGTAGCGAGACAATTCACTACTCTTGCATCAAAATAACGCACCTGCACACTCATCCATCTTGGTGCGTGACTAGTCCGTAAAAAACGAATACACTGTGCTGTCTCATCCTCCGTACTCTCCAGACGTGGCCACTGCGGACTTCTTTTTTAATTTAGATTGAAAGGGCGATGATTTTCATCGGCAGACGAGATAAAAATACTTGCAGACGGCTTTGCACGCGATCCAGCAAGAGGCGTGCTAAGACTGATCCGGAAGTGGAAACGGTGTTGGCAGCTGTGTATTAATTGTGGTTGAGAGTATTGCTTAGGACACCGCGCACTATAAGTAACAGGTGAGCGCAGAAAAAATTTTGGACAAATTTCCGAAATTTTTTGAACACACTTCGTATTGTTGTTGAAACTTAATGAAGCACAGTTAAAGTTGTAGCCTTTCACGTCATTTATCAGCCGTTAAGATGAGTTCCCCATTTCCATTTACATTCATGACTCAGTTTGTACTCTGGCATTGCACATCGCGAGTTATGTACTGAGAAACATTTATGAAAATTTGTAAGATACCGTCTTGCATTGCACATCGCAAGTACGACATACGAAATTTGATTTTTGGCAGGCACATCATTGTTCCTAATAGCAACGAGTCGCACAGAAGACGAGCGTCCCGTGCACACAGTTAGGCCAGTAAATTTAATTACCATCAAAGTTCGTGTGTACTGCAAGGCACAGTGAATAGCAGAGTGTATTTGTGAAAATACACTCCTGGAAATTGAAATAAGAACACCGTGAATTCATTGTCCCAGGAAGGGGAAACTTTATTGACACATTCCTGGGGTCAGATACATCACATGATCACACTGACAGAACCACAGGCACATAGACACAGGCAACAGAGCATGCACAATGTCGGCACTAGTACAGTGTATATCCACCTTTCGCAGCAATGCAGGCTGCTATTCTCCCATGGAGACGATCGTAGAGATGCTGGATGTAGTCCTGTGGAACGGCTTGCCATGCCATTTCCACCTGGCGCCTCAGTTGGACCAGCGTTCGTGCTGGACGTGCAGACCGCGTGAGACGACGCTTCATCCAGTCCCAAACATGCTCAATGGGGGACAGATCCGGAGATCTTGCTGGCCAGGGTAGTTGACTTACACCTTCTAGAGCACGTTGGGTGGCACGGGATACATGCGGACGTGCATTGTCCTGTTGGAACAGCAAGTTCCCATGCCGGTCTAGGAATGGTAGAACGATGGGTTCGATGACGGTTTGGATGTACCGTGCACTATTCAGTGTCCCCTCGACGATCACCAGTGGTGTACGGCCAGTGTAGGAAATCGCTCCCCACACCATGATGCCGGGTGTTGGCCCTGTGTGCCTCAGTCGTATGCAGTCCTGATTGTGGCGCTCACCTGCACGGCGCCAAACACGCATACGACCATCATTGGCACCAAGGCAGAAGCGACTCTCATCGCTGAAGACGACACGTCTCCATTCGTCCCTCCATTCACGCCTGTCGCGACACCACTGGAGGCGGGCTGCACGATGTTGGGGCGTGAGCGGAAGACGGCCTAACGGTGTGTGGGACCGTAGCCCAGCTTCATGGAGACGGTTGCGAATGGTCCTCGCCGATACCCCAGGAGCAACAGTGTCCCTAATTTGCTGGGAAGTGGCGGTGCGGTCCCCTACGGCACTGCGTAGGATCCTACGGTCTTGGCGTGCATCCGTGCGTCGCTGCGGTCCGGTCCCAGGTGGACGGGCACGTGCACCTTCCGCCGACCACTGGCGACAACATCGATGTACTGTGGAGACCTCACGCCCCACGTGTTGAGCAATTCGGCGGTACGTCCACCCGGCCTCCCGCATGCCCACTATACGCCCTCGCTCAAAGTCCGTCAACTGCACATACGGTTCACGTCCACGCTGTCGCGGCATGGTACCAGTGTTAAAGACTGCGATGGAGCTCCGTATGCCACGGCAAACTGGCTGACACTGACGGCGGCGGTGCACTAATGCTGCGCAGCTAGCGCCATTCGACGGCCAACACCGCGGTTCCTGGTGTTTCCGCTGTGCCGTGCGTGTGATCGTTGCTTGTACAGCCCTCTCGCAGTGTCCGGAGCAAGTATGGTGGGTCTGACACACCGGTGTCAATGTGTTCTTTTTTCCATTTCCAGGAGTGTATAATCAGCATCAATTCAGAGGCTTAATACCAGTAAAACGTTTCAGGACTGCTGTCTTGTGAATTTTCAAGCAGTTCTATCACAAGGTCAGATGCGTTAATTTTTGAGTTATTTGCTTTGTAATTGCAATAACAGTTCTTGTATAGTGTTTGTTAGCAGTGCCAAAGATAAAGATTAGCAATAATCAGAGCCAAATTTTAAACTGAATCGTTTTGTTTTGTAGGCAAATGGTGTACCTGTATGTTAATTTCATAGAAAACGGATTGATTTCTCGCGGATCAATTGTTTGATCTACCGGCTAGTCTAGACTTCGTATTTATAGCGTGAGCTGCACGTTGAAAAATTAATATTCGCATATATCTGATTCTTTGCATTGAGATTTACATGTTTCGATATCAAAAATAAGTTTTAAACATTTCTCAGATACCAACGTGACACTTACGAACGCGACTTTAGATTTATAAACAGCTTTCACCCGTCGACCTTTTCTGCTAGGCTGCGTTAATGCAGGTTGTCCACTGATTTTTTCAGTCATGTAAGGTTTTAAAATTTTTATCATAGGCTTTGAGTATACTTTCAAGATTTGTGACTCAAAAACTGAAGTAATTATACACTGTATACCATTAGAGCAACACAGTTTGTTTTGCATAATTAACGCCAGGCAACACTATAGCTAAATTCTCCTGAAAACAGTTAAGGTCTGCTTGAGCAGATTTCTGTGTGTTTTCCACAGTTTTGAACACCGATTTGTGACGAGTACTATACTTAGTGAAGTGCAACTGAGATTCTTTCATTTTCGTACATTTTTAGTGTCGAGTTGGTGCTTAAAATAAGTGATTACGACATAGAATTTTTTTTCTTTTGCTGATGATATATTTCCGTTTAATGTGTTATTGGTTACTGAATCTTTAATTATTATTTGGTCCAATAGAAAGTGATTATTTGTGGGGTGTGCTACTGTATGTTCTTTCCTGAAGTATACACATGTTACTGTACAGCAATACTGTCAGGAACTTAGCTCTGTCAGTGGTAATTTAAAAATTTTCTGCGTTTATTGCTTCTTATAGAAATTGTTTTCAGTAGTTAATTGTGTAGTGCAGATTTTCAGTGTGTGCGAGATTTCCTTTTTTGTTTGTTGTATTAATGTAATTGCATTAAAATGTCAAAAGCTACCATAGATAGTTCAAAAGCTATAGCTGCAGCTGATATAACTTTTGGTAATTCTGTGGGCAGAGAAGGGACAACTGAACAGGGATCCACTCACAATACTGACTTAACTGAGACAGACAGGAGAGTGCCTGACAGGATTGATCAGGGTAGTTCTTCACTATCAAACGGGGAAGAAGAAAGTGTAGTTGGAGATTCTACTTTAGGCCGCGAGTCGGTAGGATGTAATTTGTTACAGCAGTCCGTTCAGATTCAGGTGTTGCGCCCACAGCTGCTAATAAAGCTGAGCCAGTCTCGACTCCTTCCGGTAGTAGTGCCAAAGGTAAGGACAGCAATCATTTGCAGCTACCGTTATCAGAGTTTACAAGCATTAAGGAAGACGGTAAACGTTTTAAAGAAGGTAGTAAAGAATGTGTTAGGTAAGAGATTAAGCGTTTCAAAGACGAGACGAGACACATTTAGCAAGATGTACATGAGGAGTTTAACACTGTGAGAAATAAAGAAACATGCGGCAGAAGACTAGTTTGTCGATGCAGAGAATTCCTCCATTCATTCCATAGAAGTCATTCATAGTGAACAAAATTGACAGAACGAATATATAAGGAATAGATGTTACGTGAAACCGACCATAATCCTGTTAATATAGATACTGTTAAGGACGAAACACTAAACTTAGAGAAAATCAGTGTTTTCCAGTGGGTAACTAATTACATGCCTTGGTCATATGACGAGAGTGAATGTGAGACAGATGTGCAGCCACAAGCACGTAACTAATGATATGGTAGTGGATTTTGGTGATACTTTCTTAGGTAAAGAATTTTGTTACATGGCTTGAAAGGAGAGATGAATAAATCTTGTTCAATCTGATTATATTAGAAACAGTTTGTTGGAAGAGACGGTAGACAATCAGAGTACAACCCATGCTACAGTGTCAGTTTTTGTCGGACAGGTTTCTCTGTCAGTGGTATTAAACTCGGGCGTCCTGTTTCGGTTATCACTGAGACAGTTTTCAATAAATGTCAGAGGGATCAAATGTATGTCCAACATTTACATTGCAACGACAAAAAATTAAGGGTGTTATTACTGGTAAAACTGTATACGTCAGAAGCCAAACACATTTGGATTTCATCTGACAAGGTGATCAGTTCTCTGCTATCAGTTTAGTATTTATTAAGTCTGGAGTAAGCTTTAATTTTGCTCTGCACGCGGAAACCGGCCATGGGGAAAGAGCAGCCATTGTGCTGCCCAACGGACGGGTTTCCCGGTTACGAGGTCACCCTAGCGGCCGGTGGAAGTCGAGAGACAACCCCATCTGAGGAACATAGTGTGAAACTTGGTCTCCACGTGCTCCGGTCAAGTTGGTTTCAGCTATCAGCACGAGTATGACCCGATCTTAACCGCCGCCTGTGAGTCCACGGTCTCGTGTTTGTGACTGGATAAAGTGTCTCTTCTCTTTACAGTAGACTGTTACACCGATTTTAAAATTATAGTCACTCGGGATATTCTCTGCCGGCCAGAGTGGCCGAGCGGTTCTAGCTGCTTCAGCCTGGAACCGCACGACCGCTACGGTCGTAGGTTCGAATCCTGCCTCGGGCATGGATGTGTGTGATGTCCTTAGGTTAGTTCGGTTTAAGCAGTTCTAAGTAGTTCTAAGTTCTGGGGGACTGATGACCTCAGATGTTAAGTCCCATAGTTCTCAGAGCCAATTGAACCAATTTTGATATTCTCCATTCTTTTGGGATTTTGCAGGTCTTCGTGCAGTTATTTATTTCCAACATATAACTTTTGTACGGGGTACCAAGAACTTTATGTGGGCAACACATACACTGACGGAAAAAATAGAAGGAGTAGTGCTACGTAAACGAAAGTTGGGAGGCGTCTATGTACATCTGAAAGATGATATCTCTTTAAATGTCCCGCCAAATGCTTAAGAGTGGAGCTAGTAACGCCACTATGAGGATGCGAATCAGGTTTGCCTTAAATACACCCTTTAACCGTCGCGAGGATTAGTTACCTTTGGACTTGGCGAATTGATGTTAGTCGTAGAATGTCTTTAAAGAGACAATGTTGCCATTATCAACATCTCACTGAGACTGGACGAGATCGTGTAATACGGTTGCAAGACATTCGATGTTCCTTCTACGACACCGCAAAAACAATGGGCAGCAATGTAGCCACTGTACATGATTTCTGACAGCGGTGGTCACGAAAATGTGCGGTGGCAAGAAGACCGGGCTCCGGATGGTCACGTGACACTACCCAGAGGGAAGACTATCGTGCTCGGCATATGGCTCAGTCGCAACGCACTGCATCTACAGCAGCAACTGGGAAGGTGTTGTCACCATAGTGACACAATAAACTGTTACAAGTCGGTTACATCAAGGACACCTCCGAGTCTTAAGTCTTGTAACGTGCATCCCACTGACCCAAACTACCGCCATTTGCGACTTCAATGGTGTCAACGAGACCTCATTGGAGGGCAGGGTGGAAGTATGTAGCGTTTTCTGTTTAAAGATCGCTCTGCTTCGGTGTCAGTGATGGCCGTATGTTGGTTAGAAGGAGGACAAGTTAGGGCCTGCAACAAACCTCGCTGCGTGCTAGACACACTGGACCTACACATGTAGTTATGCTCTGAGGTGCGATATCAGCAGGATCACTCTCATGTTATCCAGTGCACCGTAACTGAAAGTTTTTATGTTAATCTGGCCATTCGACCTGTTGTGCTGACATTCATGAACAGCATTCCACTGGGTGTTTTCTAACAGGATAATGCCAGCACACATACAGCTATTGTTACCCACAATGCTCTGTAGGGTGTCAGTATGATGCCTTGGTTGCTCGATCATTAGATTTGTCTCCAGTCTCGTGCATATGGGACATCATCGGACGACGACTCTAGTGTCATCCAAAAACAGCATTAGCCGTCCCTGTAGTGACTGACCAAGTGCAACAGGCACAGAACTCCATCCCAAAAACTGACATCCCGTACCTGTACAACAAAATGCATGCACGTTTGCGGGCTTGCATTCAACATTCTGGCCGTTACACCGGCTATTAATGTATCAGCGTTTCACATTTGGAACGGCTTATCTCGTGCTTGTATTAACCTCTGATCTTAAATGTTAACCACATAAATATCTTACCCAGACAACGTATTTCCGAAATTTCATTACTCTACATCAATTATTTCATGGTACTGCGATTTTTTTCTGTCTGTGTAATTCTTTGAGGCCGACAGCTTTACAATTTTTGCGTTTGCTAACAACTAAGATCTGTAGTTCCAGCACGGTAAATGGTTTCTATATGTGTTGATTTACGTTCTTTTCTGTTCGTGGATTGTTGTTGTTCGGTGTTTTCACTTTTATGAGCAGCTGGTGTGCGATTTTGCTCAGTTTTGCGTTTGCGTGCATTGTGGATATCAGTAGGATCGCAGACAAGATGTCTTAAAAGCTTCCTGGCTCTTTGGCTGTTTCTGTTTACGATAATGTCCCCCTAACCTTTACCTATCGCTCTTTTCTTTCGATATTGCAGAGATGACGAGTGTACCTTTCGTGGTATTTTATTTGGTGACAGCGTTTCTCTTAAAACAAACAGATATACAGCAATGAGACTGTTTCCTCTATGTGTCCCTTTACATAGTTAGTTTTGCGTTATCTGCATTTCAGTGTTCGGGATTATGTTTTCATAACATCTACGATTTTTTGTAGGACAGGGCTGACAGAACCCATTCCTTCAGCTTCTATCGGAAATTAGGACAGTCTGCCTTTGTGAAATTGTATCATCTCCCGAAATGTATCTTCCGTGACCGGTGGTGTTTGACGCATTATCGGTCGTTGTTGAGCAATCACAATGGACGGGCAGAAGGTCTTTTAGCACTGTTTTACCATCTTTTCGCTGACAAAAACGAGGTCCTTGTTTTACCTACATCGCCATTTGCTACTATTAAAGGATGGCGGAAGCTTGCTGTCATGCATGAGTTTATGAGCCACGTGCCAAGACGGCCTCTCCATTTTCTTTCTTCCTGTTCGTATCCCCGCACATGGCTATGACTGATGAAATCAACAGCAATAAAAGAAATTTTTAGTTATTGATGTTTTCTGGAGACATAAAGTACAAGTCTGTCAGTGTGTAACAGGTAATCTCTGATGTGATAGTCTCCGAATATGTGGTGTAAGCTGTTGTAATCACTTGGACGTGTGGTTTTACTAAATCTGCAGTTCCACGCCGTGCATACCGTCTTTCTGTTACTAGCTGCATCCCTCATACCTTTGGACGTCGGTGATGAGCGTCTGTAAGACGTTCTTGAACACGAGGTACGTTCCCTTAATGCTTTAGGCGTAACTCTCTCACTTTCTGTTCTTCCCTAGACGAAAGACCTATGTTCACGGAGTTAATCAACACAGCCGGTTCTGAAAAGATCAGATTTTGTTTTCTACGGGACATTCTTGTAAACTTTGCCTGATGCTCCTGGTGTGAGAGAATTCGGCAATAAAAGCAGTTACCAGGAAAAGATGCGTGGCGCCTTCTCTCTCATCTCCCAGCGGATGGTCGGCTGCACAGGTTACAGAAACTTAGGCGATTCAGTTTTAGCGAAACGTGTTACGTGAACTGTTAATCCGACTTGACCGTCTGTTGTAAAGTGGTTGCTAAAGACTTGGCTGCTGCCTGATGAACATGCACCAATCTTGACGTGGTAGCATTCTCCACCCCACAATCGTGTGCTGTCCTTCTCGCGGAAATATTTGGATTGAGAAATAATGCAGCAAGAACATCTGTAATTGTGTCGGTAACACGTCTCCCGATTTTGTTGATGCGATATACCTATTCAAAAAAAGCAGATAAAAATTCACTTGACGCCTTCCTAACAGACAATCTCCATTCATTCCAAATTAATAATATTATAGTAGACCAGATGTGGCTCAAATTCAAAGAAATAATATCGGCAGCTATTTAGAGATTTATACCAAATAAATTAACAAATGACGGAGCTGATCCTCCTTGGTACACAAAACGGGTTAGAACACTGTTGCAGAAACAACGAAACAAACATGCCAAATTAAAAACAGACGCGAAATCCCCAAGATTGGCGGTCTTTTACAGAAGCTCAAAATTTAGCGCGGACTTCAATGCGAGATGCATATAACAGTTTCCACAACGAAACTTTGTCTCGAAACCTGGCAGAAAATTCAAAGAGATTCTGGTCGTATGTGAAGTTTGTTAGCGGCAAGAAACAATCAATGCCTTCTCTGCGCGGTACCAATGGAGATACTATCGAAGACAGTGCTGCCAGAGCAGAGTTACTAAACACAGCCTTCCGAAATGCCTTCACAAAAGAAGACGAAGTAAATATTCCAGAATTCGAATCGATAACAGCTGCCAACATGAGTAACGTAGAAGTAAATATCCTCGGAGTAGTGAAGCAACTTAAATCACTTAATAAAAGCAAGTCTTCTGCTCCAGACTGTATACCAATTAAGTTCCTTTCGGAGTACGCTGACGCATTAGCTCCATACTTAACAATCATATACAACCGTTCTCTCGTCGGAAGATCCGTACCCAAAGACTAGAAAGTTGCACAGGTCACACCAATATTCAAGAGAGGTAGTAGGAGTAAACCACTAAATTACAGGCCCATATCTTTAACGTGGATATGCAGCAGGATTTTAGAACATATATTGTGGTCGAACATTATGAATTACGTCGAAGAAAACGATTTATTGACACACAGTCAACATGGGTATAGAAAACATCGTTCCTGTGAAACACAACTAGCTCTTTATTCACATGAAGTGTTGAGTGCTATTGACAAAGGGATTTCAGATCGAGTCCGTATTTATGGATTTCCGGAAGGCTTTTGACACTGTACCACACAAGCATCTCCTAGTTAAATCGTGTGCTTATGGAATATCATCTCAGTTATGTGCCTGGATTAGTGATTTCCTGTCAGAGACGTCACAGTTCGTAGTAATTGACGGAAAGTCATCGAGTAAAACAGAAATGATTTCTGGCGTTCCCCAAGGCAGTGTTATAGGCCCTTTGCTGTTCCTTATCTATATAAACGATTTTGGACACAATCTGAGCAGCCGTCTTCGGTTAATTGCAGATGACGCTGTCGTTTATCGACTAATAAAGTCATCAGAAGGTCAAAACAAACTGCAAAACGATTTACAAAAGATATCTGAATGGTTCGAAAAGTGGCTGTTGACCCTAAATAAAGAAACGTGTGAGGTCATCCACATGAGTGCGAAAATGAACTAGTTAAACTTCGGTTACACGATAAATCAGCCTAATCTAAAAGCCGTCAGTTCAACTAAATACCTCGGTATTACAATTACGAACAACTTAAATTGGAAGGAACGCACAGGAAATGTTGTGGGGTTGGCTAACCAAAGACTGCGTTTTATTGGCAGGACACTTAGAAAGTGTAACAGATGTACTAAGGAGACTGCCTACACTACGCTTGTTGTGGGGTTGGCTAACCAAAGACTGCGTTTTATTGGCAGGACACTTAGAAAATGTAACAGATGTACTAAGGAGACTGCCTACACTACGCTTGTTCGTCCTCTTTTAGAATACTGCTGCGCGGTGTGGGATCCTTGCCAGACAGGACTGACGGAGTACATCGAAAAAGTTCAAAGAAAGGCAGCACGCTTTGTATTATCGCGAAATATGGGAGAGAGTGTCACAGAAATGATACAGGACCCAGGCTGGAAATTATTAACAGAAAGGCGTTTTTCGTTTCGACGGAATGTTCTCAGGATATTCCAATCACCAACTTTCTCCTCCGAATGAGAAAATATTTTGTTGACACTGACCTACATAGGGAGGAAGAATCACCACGGTAAAATAAAGGAAATCAGTGCTCGTACGGAAAGCTATAGGTGTTCATTCTTTCCGCGCGCTCTACCAGATTGGAATAATAGAGAATAATGGAGAATAATCTGCCAGGAGGTTTCATATCAGCGCACACTCGGCTGCAGAGTGAAAATCTCATTCTGGAAACATCCCCCAGGCTGTGGCTAAACCATGTCTCCGCAATATTCTTTGTTTCGGGAGTGATAGTTCTGCAGGGTTCGCAGGGGGGCTTCTGTAAAGTTTGGAAGGTAGGAGACGAGGTACTGCCAGAAGTAAAGCTGTGAGGAGGGGGCTTGAGTCGTGCTCGGGTAGCTCAGCTGGTAGAGCATGTAGCGTTGCTCTTGGGGGGCAAATATAAAAATAATTGTTATTTTATATTTTTTTTGTTGAACAAATGTCGAAAAAGTGAATATTTTGGTGGACCACTTGGCAACAGAATCAGGGATTGATTGCACTATTATAATAACATACGTTGAGCATTAAATACCTGAATAAGAGAAACATTATCATTTCTGTGCATTTTTATATTCGCGATGTAGTCATACCAGGAACAACACTAAGGGACCAGAAGATTTAAGGACTTTAAAAGAAATGCAACACTACACAACTGAAAAAAAATTGGCTGAGAAATAATAGGAAAACGATAATGTTCATTCTGCCTCATGCTGCGTTCGGCCCATCAGCGTGATCGTAATTTCTGGTGATGAACTAACACAAAATAATTATCAATTTGGTGAATGAGAATTATTAATTGGTGAATGAGGAGATGGCAATCGTCAAAGTTAATTTACTAAAATAGGCACACTTATCTGTAACACACTGTTTTTTAATGCTACGTACCTTTTCATATTAAATTACAATAGATGACCATTGTGGTTAAATACTTTATACATAACAGTCAAAATATCGTCTTGATGCTTCAATAATGACTCTGAGCACTATGGGACTTAACATCTATGGTCATCAGTCCCCTAGAACTTAGAACTACTTAAACCTAACTAACCTAAGGACATCACACAACACCCAGTCATCACGAGACAGAGAAAATCCCTGACCCCGCCGGGAATCCGACCCGGGAACCCGGGCGCGCCTCTTGATGCTGTCTGTTCGTAATCAGTTACAAGAAACTACATGTTTTCTGATGAAAAAAAATAACAACTAGCATATTCACTCAATATTTTCACATAAAATATAAAATACAGTTGCGGAACGCTGCAAGTCCGCGTCCGCCTTTCATAGAACACAAACAGTAAAAAGTGAGGCGCCAAAAGCCTCATTTGTTTTGAAACAACAGATTTTTTAAATATCATTAATCGATATATGAACATAGAGATTTACAGGCACCGCGCAAGAACGGCAAAGATAAAGAATAATAGACTTTGTCGCTGCTATGCGATGGTTCATTTCTTTTACTTTAAAATTGTTCGATAACTGTAGGCCATCAGGTGTTTACTATTGAGCGTTTATTAATGTTTGTGAGGCGAAAATCACTAATATTACAAGCACTTTCCTGTTTTTGGCTTTCGAACTTACGTTCCATTATTGGTTCGATCATTGCGGCCAAGTCATTTTCTTCAAAAGCGGGAATAGTTTGCACACTAGGACCAGCTTCTAAAACTTCGGTCGAGGCTGCTTCTGCCTTCGCTCGTGTACCTATCGCGCGTGATCGTAATGGATAGTGAGGTCCATTCGCATCACCGCTGTCGACTGCTTTTGTTTGTGTCCGCTGTTTACCGTCAGCCATTTTCTTGAATTATTTGTCAAACGACAATATGCGACAGATATTGTTTGTCACTGCCGTCAGTTGTTTGTCTTTGACGTAGTGCTATGGTTACTGGGGCCTAAGATGAAATTTTAACTCTGGGTAACGACTGACGTTCATGTACGCCAAGAAGACAAGATGGTTCCTACTAATTACAAACAAATGAAATATCACACGTTTTACCAGTTTTGAGCGTAATTATCCGCCATATCGTATTTTTTATGCACTGACAACAATGGTACACTTTCACTGAATTTAACTACATAAGAATGGACTGTGGACAAATTGAAATAAAGCTGTTTCAAGGCAAGGAAAGACAGGTTTAAGTTCTGATCAACTCGAAAGATACAACGTCACTACGAAAGCTTGGCTACTGCGTATAAAAAGTTCACTTACTATAGCTGTCTTGATGGTGATACGGATGTATACTCGCGTTTTTTGGTAATTTCATCAATCGTTCTTCTGAATTAATTAAAAGGTTTTCCCACTTCTCTTTCTCGGTTGAATTACATCCACATGAAAAAATGAAACAATTATTAGAACAAGCACTGAAAAATTTTTAAACACATACGTGAACTGATTTTTGATTAAGTCCCTGGTCGGGCACAAAGTGTAGCGTTGCTCTTAGGGGGGGGGGGGCTAAAAGAAAAATAATTGTTATTTTACATTTTTTTTTGAAAAATGTCGAAAAAGTGAATATTTTGATCGACCACTTGGCAACAGAATCAGGGATTGATTACACTGTTATAATAACATACGTTGGGCATTAAATACCTGAATAAGAGGAACATTATCATTTCTGTGCATTTTTATATTCGCGATGTAGTCATACCCGGAACAACACTAAGGGACCAGAAGATTTAAGGACTTTAAAAGAAATGCAACACTACACAACTGAAAAAAAAAATTGGCTCAGAAATAATAGGAAAACGATAACGTTCATTCTGCCTCATGCTGCGTTCGGCCCATCAGCGTGATCGTAATTTCTGGTGATGAACTAACACAAAATAATTATCAATTTGGTGAATGAGAATTATCAATTGGTGAATGAGGAGATGGAAATCGTCAAAGTTAATTTACTAAAATAAGCACACTTATCTGTAACATACATTTTTTTTAATGCTACGTACCTTTTCATATTAAATTACAATAGATGACCATTGTGGTTAAATACTTTATACATAACAGTCAAAATGTCCTCTTGATGCTGCCTGTTCGTAATCAGTTACAAGAAACTACATGTGTTCTGATTGAAAAAAAAATACAACTAGCATATTCACTCAATATTTTCACATAAAATATAAAATACAGTTGAGGAACGCAGCAAGTCCGCGTCCGCCTTTCATAGAATACAAACAAGAAAAGGTGAGGCGCCAAAAGCCTCATGTGTCTTGAAACAACAGAAATCTTTTTTATATCATTAATCGATACATGTACATAGAGATTTACAGGTACCGCGCAAGAACGGCAAAGATAAAGAATAATAGACTCTGTCGCTGCTATGCGATGGTTCATTTCTTTTACTTTACAATTGTTTAATAACTTTAGGCCATCAGGCGTTTACTATTGAGCGTATATTAATGTTTGTGAGGCGAAAATTACTAATATTACAAGCACTTTCCCGCGAAAGGGAAAGGTCCCGAGTTCGAGTCTCGGTCCGGCACACAGTTTTAATCTGCCAGGAGGTTTCAATAGTGAAGGTGGTTCGATGAAACCTCTGCCAGGCACTTGAATATGATTTGCAGAGTATCCATGTAGATGTAGAAGTAGACTGTGAGCCAGTTGCCTCTGGCCACTGTTGCGACTCCTTGCCAACAGTCGCAGAAAAATTTTGATTGTAAGTTGATGGTGGAGAGGGAAAGGAACTAAAGAAAGGAAGTGGATTATTGCAGTCAGCTGCATCGGGGCATTATGCGGAATCAGCGGCCAGGAGTGAAAATGTGTACCAGACAGGAATTCGAACCTGTGATTTCCTGGGCAGTAGACACGTGCGTTAACTCCTTGCCATCCGGGACACAGCACTATCGCAACTGCGGGGACTATCTCGACACACCTTACGGCCGATCGACATTCCCACCGAGTGCCACCTATCCACTGTCCCTGTCCATTTCCTCCATATCCGCTCTCTGAGATTCCCAGAGGATGTCGGGCGTATTTGTGCATGCGCACTGAAGAAGGTGGATCCATTGCCCAACTAGGCCAGTCAACTTATATGAATGCGTGGCGTCTGTTCTTTTGGACTTGTCCGTATCTACCACCAAAACGCCTCTTGATGGACAGCTCAGCCCTTTACAATAAATTGGACTGTGGAATGAAAGATTGTTCTAACCTCCAAATGGTGCTCACCTACAGTCATGTCATTTGGTAACCGTTCCCGACTGCAACTGTTTCACCTGCCCAACATTTCAGACCATGGATTATCGCAGAAGAGATTGTCAGACTTGATGCGAACCGCTAGACGGCAAAGTTCTCTCATATTGCTTGCTATGTTCAAAGCTCAGACTGAAAGGTAAGAGTGAATATTTCTTCTCTACACTTTCGCGTGTGGCCCCTCGTACATCGGCAGAAGATGAAAAGGATAGTTAAACATGTTCTGAATAGTGACGATTCAGCCGTTCTGTATAACTCGATAAATCAGCTTTGACAGTCGGTATTGGCAATACTACTGTCAATGATCACAGCAGAAATACGGCCTCCTCATTGGGGCTCAGCTGTGAAAGTAAGATGAAAAAAGTTTCGGGTTTAATGCTCGGTCGACGGGCCTTCTTTAAAGACGGAGCTCAGGTTCTTACATGGCGTGGAGGGATACAGGCTGAGTTATCTTTAAGGGAACCATCCCGACATTTGGCAAAGCGATTCAGGGAAACCAAGCACAACAATTATCTGTACGGCCAGAGGGCAACTGAATCATGCATGTCCGTGTGTAAATCAGTAGGCTATTGTTTTTCTTTTGGTGTTATGACAGAATCAGCTGCAACTCTTCCAGAGACGGCACTAAGCAATTTAGGGGATTTAAACTATATAAACCTTGAAATATTGCTCTTGCTTTTACTGACAGTTAAAGATGTCTCTACAGCGTACCTCCCACTGACGACCGAGGTGGTCCATTGGCGAAGGCGCTAGACTCGAGCTTAGATGGAGTGAGGCTGAAATCCTTACCTGTACAGGCGGATTTAAGTTTTACATTGTACCCCTAACCCAGTTACGCGAATTCCTTTGTAAAAAACAAGGGTGACTGTCTTCTCCACCCTTTCCCAATAGCGTTTGGTAGAAAAACGAGCATATCAGGCCCATTCACTTACAAGGTTTTTGTACTTCTTTGTAAGGAAAAGCATTATCAGCGCAGCGATCGATAAAGATAGTCTCTATGTTTTGAGCATATTCTTAACTACTGTACAAAAATGGACACAGTAGCAGTTAACGAAAGCCCATTAAAAATGTATGACGTGCTTTTGACAAACTACTGTTGGTGTCAAATGGCTCTGAGCACTATGGGACGTAACATCTGAGGTCATCAGTCCCCTAGATCTTAGAACTACTTAAACCTAACTTACCTAAGGACATCATACACATCCATGCCCGAGGCAGGATTCGAACCTGCGACCGTAGCGATAGCGCGGTTCCAGACAGAAGCGCCTAGAACCGCTCGGCCACTCCGGCCGGCTGTTGGTGTCAAATCGTGAATTTTCAGAATACTTATTTTCTGTACCCTGAGATCTGTGATTTTAATTGCAAGTCATAATTAACAAAGGATCGTCTAACTGCAGTCTTTTTGAGTAATTGCTTTGAGTTACTTCTGGAAAAGCTAAGTACTGTGATAAAAAGCAATGAGCTGCAGAACGAATGCTGACGGCCTGGTGGTGGTGGTAGATGGAAACCCACGACACAAATCTGAAGACACCTGTGATCACGAAAAAGAAGTTCCTGCTGCATTCACCAAGAGAAGAAGAAACAGCAGCTGGGTACACACAAGACTGGTAACGTAATGTCCAACGGAAGTCATTCTAAGAGTAGAAGACTGTCAATAACAATAAAGCAAACGCCCCCAAATCTGAGAGACAGAAGAAAGGTTCTGCCGTGGAAGATATGTCTATGAAGGAAGACTTTCATAATGCACACAGTGCATACAAGTTCCAGATCCATTGCCAATAATCAGATATATTATATGGCAATTCGCAAAGCTATTACAAAGCATCGAGCAACCACAAACGAACGAAAGTTTCGAAGATCAGCAACAGCACAAACTCTATCTCATTTGTATCACGATTACACGCAATGCTGTATTCACTGGAACTCCTTTATATAGGGTGCTCCATATCTGCTGTTGAAGCAGCTTTTCTCGGAAACACTGCGTTCGACCATCAAGAAATCAGTGTCAGCTTCACAATTTCAGATGAGAACATGGGAAAAATAATGTTCTCAAAATGTAACAGCTTTTATCAACAAGTTCTCGAGATATACGGTATTTCAGTGAGTTATGAATAAACCGTTCCTGGCAACCATGAAACGCCACGCCTCTCAACCAACATGAAGGAGACATACTGACGTAAATTTCATTACCTTATTCCTAATAACATTATTCGCTTCTAAAAAAGTGGTGTTTCGTCTGTGCGATGTTAGGTTTTCTGCTGTGGTCTGTAGTTTCGTTCTAGGCGCTACAGTCTGGAATCGCGCGACCGCTACGGTCGCAGGTTCGAATCCTGCCTCGGGCATGGATGTGTGTGATGGCCTTAGGCTAGTTATGTTTAAGTAGTTCTAAGTTGTGGGGGACTGATGACCTCAGAAGTTAAGTCCCATTGTGCTCAGAGCCATTTGAACCATTTTTTGTAGTTTCGTCATGTTATTCGTTCATTAATGGTGAACGTAAAAGATGAGTCTCTTATTGTGCTTATTGTACAATGACCACGACGCTGACATTATCTACAAGCAGAGCGCTCTAATAATGAGAGATACCAGAGTCGTCGACACACTGATGAGACGCTTTTTGGCGACTTGACGCACAGAATCACAATAATGGCAAGATGTATTAGGTTTCTATAAATTGGTATGCATCTCGACTCACATCTCTGTACAGGAAGCTCAGCATTCTGTAGTGAGGAAAAGCGCCGTCTTCAGAATTTTATAAGGTAATTGTTAGCATCTTTAGTATCATCCGCGTTATTCACGCATTAATGGAAGATGATCTGCAGAAAAAATTGCGTTCTGCTTGTGGTTTCTAAATCTCGCACATTAGATTGATTAATCCACTTTCAGATCTAATGCTGACCTAAATATTCACAATACTAACTGTACGTCACATAGACAGGTCTTCATCGTAAATAGCTGGTATGTACTCAGTCATGAGAAGATTATAGCCCCTATTTTTATGAACAACTAAATGGTCAGCTAGTATTCTGAATCCATCCAACATGCACTGACAGAGTTCCTAGAAAACATTCTTCTGCTAGCATCGTTGTTAATGTGGTTGCAGCAATTTGTGTGGCCAGTACGTCTTTATTTGGTAACCAGGCGTATCACAAATCAAATTTTTTCACGTCGATGGATTAGTAGAGGAAGGGCAGCGACTTCGCCAGCACAGTCTCCAAATTTCTCTCCTTCACTGTTTCTTTACGGGCACTTATAAGTGACCTGTAATGCAAGAAGATATGAAGCGTGCCAGTCGTTCCCAGGAGCAACGATACTCTGGAGGTCAAAGCCCATAAGGGCGAGCCGTACTGTTCTTAGATTAAAGCAGAAAGTATTTTGACCACCTGTTACTGTAAACTGAAATAAATAACTTTTCCTAATTATTTTTTAATAGTTGAACCTGAAAATCAAGCTTCTTGGAAGTTGAATCTGTCCCCTCCTCACTACATTATGCAGCATTTCTTGTCTAATCGGAGCCCAGAAATGCCAAAGTGACACAGCTTCTGAGAGATGATCCCTGCAGATGAGAGATGTTGACCATGACGACAATAATTCTGTGTTAGTCACCTGTGTTACTCACCTGGAGGGATTACGCGAGGTGAGACCAAGCAGGGGAAGGAAGGAGCGAGGTGGTTGAATGTGACCTCTTGAGCTCGAGGTCACTGACTTGTGTGTGTGTGTGTGTGTAATATGATTATGTTATAATGAATTGTGTATGACTTGTGACATCATGGATAGGTTACTATCCTGTGTACTTGGTGTATGAATCTAACTAATCATTTCGATTCCTGGAACAAGTCTTGAATTGCTGACATCAATAAAAATGAACTTGCCGACTAATCGCTATTGCTTGTTGGAACAATAATGGGTGAACCAACTCCAAAGCAAATAAATTTTCAATCCAAGGACAACGCCGCTTGCAAATGGGGCATTCTGATCCACAAGATATAAACCTGCCACAAGTGACAACTTAAAGCAGACATTGGGCTTCGAAAGTAGGTTCAAATGGCTCTGAGCACTATGGGACTTAACATCTGAGGTCATCAGTCCCCTAGAACGTAGAGCTACTTAAACCTAGCTAACCTAAGGACATCACACACATCCATGCCCGAGGCAGGATTCGAACCGGCGACCGTAGCGATCGCGTGGTTCCGGACTGAAGCGCCTAGAACCACTCGGCCACAACGGCCGGCCATTGGCCTTCGACTGAACGTTGTTGTTCTATGTTAATTTGAGCTGGTGTCTGTGGTCCAGCATAAAAGCCTTAATTGTCATTAACATTAACACGCAATTCGTCAATTTCTTTTCAGTGCTATTACCAGAGAACCCTGCTAGTTGAACCCGGGTCCCCCACATGGCAGTCAGCCATACTGACAACTCAGCTACGTACGAGTGACTTCGACACTTCTCTACTTATTGACTAATCATTTTTGCGTGTTGGAACAAGTTGCAAATTAGTGGAAAAAATCTCAATTTCCGTAGTAAATGTCTTGATTGGACTTGCTGATATCTCGGCTTGCGCATTTACGCAACCCTCAAGCATGTCTTTTTCGTCGATTCCAGAGAAATTGATGTGCTGGGTAGTGACATTCATGTCAACTGATCGTCATTGCCCCGCCGAATAGTATCTGTGTGTAATAGTGGTCACTATGTTGCACATGCAGGGTAAGACAGTCACCATGTCAACTTTCCACCAACAGTGTTGCGTATGTTGACTAATGAAATCACCACTTCCAGAGGCCGTGTTTGACCCACACGACAGCACTTACAACACTTACAAAGGAAAATGGTGAACATTGGATAACTGTTACACTGGAAACGTGTTATAATAGGAAAAATATTACACTCAAAAATTGTTATGCTAGAAATAGGTTACACTGAAAAACTGTTACCGTGGGAAATGATTACACATGGAATACAAATGCACTGAAAAACATTGTAATATAGGACCACTTGTTACAATACTGATGTAACACAGAGAGCAAATTGTTATTGTATCACCGAAATGGGAATACCAAGTTGTTACACTTTTGCTGTTGCATGGGGTCAGTTATTACAGTTTCGCTGTAACATGGACGGAAACTTGTTACGGTTTCTGCGTCTTGGGAGGCAACTTGTTACAGTGCCACAATAACATCGAGAGGTGCTTGTTACAGTTTCACTGTTACGTGGGGTACCTTGTCAAAATTGTTTTATAACATAGAGGGCTACTTAATACAGTTGAAGAGTAACATGGATCGACATCTTACAGTTTTTCTATAGTGAGGTGGGCAACTCCAGTAGCAGACACTGGGAGTAGGTGACACCCACTCCACACTGCACATACACACTAGAAGTAAGTGAAACCCAATTCTTGTACACACTTTCAGCTACTTTTGATATAGTTTTAATATCCAGTATCTAGCTTTTGTTGTCATGTGATGGCACATACATGGTCAACTTATGACACATGCAGTGTCAGACTGTGGTTTGAAAATACTGTTTCAGATCTGTTTGTCTCAGCTATTACTGTCTTGCCTACTTACCGTTTTAAACTGAATTTAACAAATGTATTGAATTGCAACATAAAACCAAATACCTTAGCATGGAGCTGATACAATATTTCTCAGAATTTGATAGGTGGTAGTTGAAATTATGGCAGTCCCAGATTTTAAATATAGGTATCTATGTTCAGCATGCAATTTCATCGAAGTGTCATACAGCTTCTACTGTGTAATAGAGCCTGTTAGCATGAAGAGCAGAAAGCCGTTCAGTTCGTCTCTTTTCACTCAGATTTGATAAGTAATTCGACTGTACGTGAGTTGAGTTAGACAGTGTATTATAGTATAATTTTTGATACGATGTAATGTCGATACAGTAGTTGTAAGCGCTGATTTTATCAGCTCTGTTTAATATTCTTTATTTTAGCATTGTGCTTCTTATATCAGTTCCTTTTTCGGGTGAGATTTAGCCGTGCGATGTGCTGAGGATACGGGACTGGAGAGCCATAAGAGTGGCATGCCCGAACCGTTCTCCTGAGGGCCAAGGGAGCATTTGCTGTGCAATAACGGGGTATCGACGAGTAGAAGCTACTAGACAAGTAGAAGCTATCCTAGGGTTGTCTTGGAAAAAGTCGCCTCAGCTGGCATCATACTGACGCCGAGCCTATTGTACAGTTAACTGCATACACTCACTTCGGACAGTCAAGGTGAAAGCATCCATTCTGGATGACGGAACTCTACTTGGCAGGAGGCAGGTGTCCAGGCTATCGTAAGATAATACATTCAGCTCATAATCTTGCAGCTGACATACAAATATCTCCGACATCTTACAGATTCAGAAGATACTGCAGAGTTGATGGACTGCTTCAGTCACAGTGTTTTAACTTTACCCAAGGCCTGTGATGCGAGACTAGCGGCTGGTGAAATTAATGTGACGTCAGAAGGACGTTACGTACTGTGCGAAGGTTTTAGATTGTTGGTTTTTAGCATTTCGCCTGTTCTGGTGGAAGATTTTATTACAAGGAAACACTTACGCCATTGTTAGACTCGTATAAATTTAAGAGGACTGGTCGCTGAGACTTTTCGTGGGAGTAAGTGAGCAGTCAGTCCTTAACTAACTTGAAATTTGGCCTTGGTCCCTGGATTTCGTGCTGAACGCTTTAGTGCTCACTGTCAACAGCAGTCTCCATTAGTTATGTTTGAGTCTTTGTCGGAGAGGTATTAGCGAAGTTTTTGATGGAAGTCAGACACAGTGTCACTGATGTTCTCATATGGCATGAATGATAATAGTGACTAAAACTTACCACTTCGGCATGTTAGGATCATTGCAAATTAAAAATTAAGAACCATGTCTGGATTCACTTTCCGATATTATTCAGTCAATTCTCAATTGCATGTGCTTCTTGGTTTCTATAATCAGACATGCAATCACTGTAAATGATGTCCAGAAAGGTCGAGCTAAATTTAAAAAAGTCAGGTATATTATCTTAAGCTAATTCTGACCCCCTCCAGGCAATTTTGACAACCAATATCCCACTTATCTACTTCTCTCAGTTAATACTCTACTCGTGTAATTTTCGTTATTTAATGATTCATTTTGATGGTTGTCCATTCTTATGTCATTTTCTAATAAACTAAAGACTTCACTAAAATGACATCTTTGATTCGAGTAGATAGTCTGTCTGTGGCCATATTTATTATTCTTCAATGGTAAAGCGCGTATTTTCCACCTTATAGTTCACTACTAGGGCCGCGATCTTTCATAGTGTTAATCACTCTGTTGCGTTCAGGTGTTCTAGCGCTGGATCTTTTTTTTTCATTTAGTTATCAGCAGGAGATGACTAACATTTGCACTGCGAGATAAAGTTAGCATCCTATCATTAGGGTTAGTGTAATGTTTGGCATTTCCAGCAGAAATGGTGAACGTTTGAGAAAGTTAATACCCTATTCTTATCAGCAGAGGATTAGCAAGGTTTTGTACTGAATGATGATGAGAACATCCCCTCATGGGGTCGCTATAATGTTTGGCTGACTTTGGTATAAGTGGGAGTAACATTGTTGACTTTGGCGTTTTCCGTCAACATGTGCACTTCAAGCTGCAAGATCAGAAGTAGGAGCCCGCATCTCCTGGTCGTGCGCTAGCGTTCTCGCTTCCCACGCCCGGGTTCCCGGGTTCGATTCCCGTCGGGGTCAGGGACTTTCTCTGCCTCGTGATGGCTGGGTGTTGTGTGCTGTCCTTAGGTTAGTTAGGTTTAAGTAGTTCTAAGTTCTAGGGGACTGATGACCATAGATGTTAAGTCCCATGGCTCAGAGCCATTTGAACCATCAGAAGTAGGAGATCGTGTGTGTTTGGTAATGCCATAGAAACGACTTTTACGTACTTTGCTGAATTTTACCTTTGTAAAAAGTTCGAACTACATTCACCTACTAACATACAATTTACTTTAGTAGTCTCAATAAGCAAGTTGCGTGTATCGTAATAAGTAATACAGAGAATTTAGATGTAAACATATTTAATTCGAAGGTCTATTGTGCTTATATAGTGCGATAAAGCTATCAATACAAATGCTGCTTAAAGTGCTGTTTATCAGTAGCGCCAATTTGCAAGCGATGGTAATATTTTTAATCTTACAGAAAGTGCGACATGTATTTTGAACTCGATATCTTACATCTGTTGAGAAGGGATAGAATATTACTTTGTGTAGCTTTCTGTGAGTGAGTGTGTGTGTTTGTGTGTGTTTGTGTGGGCGGGGGGGGGGATGTGATTGTGTGTGTTTCGTATCTGCCTTGTTCCGCCACTTTCTTTGGTAATGTTGGGTACTAAGAAAATATTTCGTATTATGAAATTCTCTCTGCGTATTACGCAAACGTGCAGTTACATCGCAATAGAGATCACATCGAAACACCTTCCTTCATTCGTTTCTGAAACGGTATGGCCAGTTCACTTGCTCTTGAGTATGTTGTGTGTTGTTACAGCACAAATTTTGATCGGATTTTTATCGTTCTTATGTTGTTGTTTACCAGAAATACAGTATGTAAATATTTTAAGAGGTATGGCACCATAACTGGAATTGTTAAATAGTGTATCGTTCCTCGAAAGGTGTTTTCGAACATAACCCTGAGAAGGTGTGAAATATTTGTTATAAAACGAAATAACTGCCAATCAATATCACCGACTGTATTTCTTTGGTGTAGAACATGACGCATTACCTACCTCCACCCCTAAAATGGTCTCAGGTGAAAAATTACCGAAAACCTTCTATGAACCTCAGGCGAAGACCGTTCTGCAAACCATCGAGAACTAGCCTCAGATGTAAGTGCCGAGATCCATTATGTGTTTTAGATGTGGATGTACCATTGTACTATTTGACAAGCATCATAGAATAATGTACGCAGAAATATTTATTTTGAGAGTTCACTGTGCCTTACACCAAATATAGGCCTGAAATGGAATGAATTACAATCTTCCAGTAGCTGAGAGTAATTCAGTATGTCTGTATCTGTGCTTGCTTGCTTATCTAAGTATTTCAGCTACGATGTGTTTTCAACTGTTACAATTTTTTTTCAAATTACTTCTGCTACAATGCCTCGCTGAGGCCTAACATGGAATGGAATCTCGGCTGTTTGTTTAGCATTTTATTCATCAGCCACCAGTAGTTACAAAACACTAGTGGCTGATGAATGTTTTGTAACTACTGAAGCATGAAAATAGCATTGGGGCAATCAATTTGCGACATCAAAATCATGTTTTAGGCAGCAATTTTATATATAGATGTGTGTGTGTTGAACTTGAAAAAAACTTAGTGATCCTTATCAAGCGTCACAGAACAATTAATATGTGGGAAATATTTATTTTGAGGTTCCTTTATAACTTAGAGCAAGTAGAGTATAGTAACCGAACTTCGGACAGTAACAAGTTCTGCTTTGCCTGTAAGTTCATGGCATAATAATTTTGTTTGCGTGTGTGTGTGTGTCTGTGTGTTGTTGACAATTTTGAGGAAAACCAAGATGACTGCTATGGGACTAGATCATGGCGGGTTGTTTCATTTTAATGACCTGTAAGGTACTGGAATGCGATTGGCTGTTTATTATTGATGGCTGCCAGCGTAGATGAAATGAGTCGTGATTGACATCATTGATAAAGGTGGCATGGGTGCGACTTGTCATGTGATATATAAGGGCAACTTGAACCTGAACTATTGGCCATGTCTGACAAAGATACATTACTTTAATCTGTAAATAATAATGTTAGTAAGCATAAACACTTCCTTATTATTTATAAATTAATTTACTACATTTACTACGTTTTCACGCCCATTGTGGGGCGATTTCATTTTTTATTAATCTGTTAATTTATTATGATATTCTAGGAAACTGGTTAGTAAATCTCCAACAAGGGAGCACAGTGGTCGTTAAAGGATTGAGAAGGTCAACAGAGAAGAACTCGCAGGAAAACTGGATTTAATGATATATTTGAAGTATAAATGAAAGAATTTCTCACAAATGCGATGGATCAGTCTCTTGTGACAGGTAAAATGCTTTCACAGAAAGTCAGCTAGAGTGGCTCAAAGGAAACTAAAAATCTTAACGCAAGAGCCATTTATTTGAGCTGACCTGAACGATCTTTCTTGGGCACATGGAGACGAATAAGTTGTTTTGGATCTGATAAGTGAAAGAAAATGCAGAATACAAAATGATAGTTTTCCCAGTACATCTCGGTAATGGATACATGTGGGGGAATAAGATTTATGAAGTATTTTGTGAGACATTAAAATACCGAGAGGAAGTTGGAGAGATTTATGATGTCTTTGGAATAAGTGATATGCACTCTGCTACACCGTGTTTCAGTCAGATTTTGACTAGTCTACACGCCGTTTACGTCTGTAATCGTGAAACACGAGCGGACGTTAGATCGATGGAATAATCTCGACACCATGATGTTTCGCATACCGCTTTCATAACTGAGGGAAGGCTGACGGATAATCACTTTCACAAAAATGACAAAACCGATTGTACCATCCCGAAGGAAGTCCCTACGAGTGGGAGTTAATTGATTATTGGCACTGATGTCAGACACTATCACAGAAGTACAGAGCAACACCGTTAAAGGAACTATCATTGCCACCTAAATGCATTCAATAAGGAAAGTGAAATTAATAATGGCAGATACATACGTAACGAGAACGAGCCTGGTATTCCAGAAATCAAAACACACAATGTGAAATTCATTCAGTCGTCCCTCTTGCAGCCATTTGTTCGCTGTTGTGAACCTTCCTGTCAGATTAAATCTGAGGCTATGATTCGAACCTGGACCCATTGTTTCGCTGTTAACACTCATACCAAGTTGGCTGTACAGGGATGACTAATGAACCGGTTTCGCAGTTTCGTGACTGAGCCATATTTTCGGAGGAGTATTGGCTCAACGAGACATGATGGATGGAACCTGTGAATTTTGGAAAAAGAAAGTAGGAGTGATTCACTCTCACCAGCTTGACACTTTTACGTAACCTAGTCTCCACACATTGCGCAGCAAACAAAATGTCTATCTGCCAACTGAAAATGGATCTCACTATTATCGGCAGGCTATTTAATTTAGTACAAAACACTTTAGAGAAAGGTCAGCGATGCTGAAGAACGTGCAAAAGCTAAGATCTCCACATAAAGGAATGTAATTTTTGTCTCATTTTAACACAGTGTGTGTTCGCTGATTCATTCCTTAGAATTATGAATTTACTGTATCAGTTAAACAACGAAACACTGAAATTGCGATAATTACAGTAAAGCAGTGCAGCAGAAACCACACAAACATCCCTTTCTGATTACGCTTGACCAGTTAGCGATTTGTGCCGTCCAGTAACTAACGTTACATGGGATGAAATACAACAGCCTAAGGGAACGAGAGTGTTACACATTGATCTAGTGGCTAACGATATTAGTTCTCGTCGCAAATACAAGCCGTGTTGAAAAATAATGCCTCCGAATTTTTACGTGAAAGCTCTTAAAGCTTTTTCAGTAAAATAAAAGTTATTAACATTACTCATCTTCATTCTTCGTGTCAAAATATTTATATGTCAACATAGTCACTCGGCCAATGAACATATTTCTCCCAGAGAGATACAAGTTTTGTTGACACCATCGCTGTATTCTCTTTGACATTGTTGACGGAGCCACGCATTTTCCCTTGCTTGCACCTTTTCGCTATTATCAGTGAAGTCTTCGAAGGCGTTTTTTACGTTTTAGAAACAGATAACAATCATATGGGGCCGAGACGAGACTTCATGGAGGATGATCGATGACAATGAGTCCAAGGAGTCGTATTGTTGCAGATGTCGCAGCGTTTGTATATGGTCAGGCATTGTCATGCTGAAAGAGGGGGTACTCCACGTGTGAACGAACTCTTCGGATTCGAAACTGTATTGCAGCACGCTGCGTCTCACACACCGACGTAGTTAGGTTATCCACCGCGATGTTACGCGGTACAATTCAGAGCCCTCTAACGCAGATGATTGAAAATTCGTAGATGTGAAGAAGTAGAATGTGGATAACGTTTGTAGTATTTAAAAATCTTTAAGTTTTCACGCAAAAAAAAACAGAGGTCATTAATTTTCAGTAGCCCTCGTGGATCAATTTAGAGAGCCACGGTAGAGTTTTTAAAAATCACAATCCCCCTCATACTTTGATTGTCTCATCCGCAGCTCAACGTTGCCATTTGCCAGTCAAGTAACGATCTCACGCTTTCTGTATGTATCATAGCGTTCCTATACGCTCGGGGCAAAGTAGTGACGCCGTTTGAATGCAACGAACCCCAATCGATTACCAAAATCAAGCGGCCGTCACGAGCTGGGGCCTTTAATTACGCCGAGACGGGGAGCTCGGCGAACGTCGCAGACACGCGGGGCAGCGCGCCCTAATCCATTCATTAGCGGCACGGCCCGGCGGCCGCCGCAGGTGGAGGAGGGTGCTGGCAGCGCGGTGTGGGCGTGAAAGGCGAGCCTGCGGCGCCGGAAGCGGGCAGACAACTGTGCGGTGTGCGGCCGCAGCCACGGCCGCTCGGGTAGATCAAAGGCGAGGCCGGCGCAACGCGACCCGCCGCCCGGCACAGGCGACAGGTAGGCCAGCCCGCCACGCCCACCTCTCTGCCCCTCTGTCACTCAGCGGGCTCACCGTCACGGCGCAGGGAGCACCACTGAGCGCGTCGCCACTCCAACAGCATTTTCTGCGGAGATCCAATCTTTTAACTGGCAGAACGATTACGAATTACGTTGAAGAAGATGATTTATGTAAACAAATTGGGCAATGCAGCGATCACAAACTATTATACAGGGTGTTACAAAAAGGTACGGCCAAACTTTCAGGAAACATTCCTCACACACAAAGAAAGAAAATATGTTATGTGGACATGTGTCCGCAAACGCTTACTTTCCATGTTAGAGCTCATTTTATTACGTCTCTTCACATCACATTAACCATGGAATGGAAACACACAGAAACAGAACGTTCCAGCGTGACTTCAAACACTTTGTTACAGGAAATGTTCAAAATGTCCTCCGTTAGCGAGGATACATGCATCCACCGTTCGTTGCATGGAATCCCTGATACGCTGATGCAGCTCTGGAGAATGGCGTATTGTATCACAGCCGCCCTCAATACGAGCACGAAGATTATCTACATTTGGTACCGGGGTTGCGTAGACAAAAGCTTTCAAATGCCCCCATAAATGAAAGTCCAGAGGGTTGAAGTCAGGAGAGCGTGGAAGCCATGGAATTGGTCCGCCTCTATCAATCCATCGGTCACCGAGTCTGTTGTTGAGAAGCGTACGAACACTTCGACTGAAATGTGCAGGAGCTCCATCGTGCATGAACCACATGTTGTGTCGTACTTGTGAAGGCACATGTTCTAGCAGCACAGGTAGAGTATCCCGTATGAAATCATGGCGGTGAATCGAGGAAGTACAGTACATACTGACTAACCTAAAATGAGCTCTAAATGGAAATTAAACGTTTCCGTACACATGTCCACATGACATCATTTCTTTATTTGTGTGTGAAGAGTGTTTCCTGAAAATTTGGCCGTGCCTTTTTGTAACACCCTGTATACAACAGCTTCAGTCGCATGAAAAACACTTTTATTCACAAGTGGTGAACGACGACTTGTTACCAATGCAAATGCGAAAGCCATACAAGACCTAATCGAATGCAGTACAGCAGTAGCTTAAGACATTCTATCGCTATCAGTAAGTCGTGCACTACACCAGCCAACCATTTGGGTCTTGCGGCCCACATTTGGCGTACACAAAGTCCCGCAGAGGGCAGTCCAATAGTATGTGAACCAGCCATTGGCTGGTCAATATTTTAATATTGACGATAGACTATTTCGTGACATACTTTCAGACTTTAACATTAAGCTATCTGCTCTACAGGCTAATTCAGTTGCCCCTAAATCCGCTTCAAATATTACGCGTAAGATTTTCATTTACTTTCGATTGATATACCTGAAATACCTGTACTACAGAAAAAAATGAACACCACTTTTTTGTGGGAAATTTAATTTAGCTAAATTTCGTAGCGGTATATATTTTCGGTTGAGGCTGTAGTTTTCGAATTATTCAAGAGAAACGTAAAACGTGACGTACAAACGCGGTATTCTTGAATAACTCAACTATGACCTCCAGGAAAACGTATTCCAGTACAAAATTTAACTAGCTTAAATTACCTACAATGTTGCTATTCATTTTTTCTGTACCACTAACAATTTACATGTAGTGAGCAGTGGCGTAGCGCGAGGGGAGACTTCGAGACTTAGTCTCCCCTGTATTTGTACTTAAAAAAGATGCAATAGTAAGTCACAACAAAAATGTAAACAACTTTCTACTAAGAGCTTTAAATGTGCGAAAGACATCAGTTTTGCAGCCCGCGCCATACCCTGAGTGTTCATGTATGTGCCTGCTTGAGACTCGACTGCTCCCAGTCTCTGCCTCCCTTGGCTTACCTGTCTGTGTGCGCCTGCGCGTTAGCGGCATTCTCGGCTCCCCTCCACTTTCCCTCTTCCACGAAGGCCAGTGCGCTGCACTTTCTAGCAGGTGTCGAGACTAGTCTCTGCCACTTCTATGCTGGCTTTTAACAAGGATGTGAACAGTCGCGTGGTTTGTGTTCATAGTCATTTTTGTGTGATTTTAGTGCATATTTTCGTTGTGTCGCCAACATGAGTGAGCCAGCAACTGAACACCTTATACAATTTTTATTAAAAACGCCTTTTTCTACATTAACGTACGAAAAATGTGCGAATTGAAGGACAAACTTTTCAGACTGCTAGGTACCAAAAGTATACTTGGCTGACTGCGAATGCAGTTAATAACAGATTATATTGTTATATATGTGTTCTGTTTGATGGTGTAAATGAATGGTGCAATGGGGGCATTTGTACAATAAAGAACTTTGACAGGAAAGCACAACAGCATCAGATATCAAAAAGCCACCTGCAGAACAAAGAATCATTTCATTTATGGTGCAAAAGTAGACTTGAGCACGCACTTTCTGAAGCCGCTCGTCTGACGGCAACAAAATAAAATGAACAAGTTGCTTCCGGCAGCAGAGTATTGGCTCGTCTTATTCAGGCAATTGTATTTATTTGTAAGCAAGAACTAGCTTTTCGCGGCCATCGAGAAAACGAATCCTACAACAACAAAGGTAACTATCTGGACTTGTTGGATTTACTAGCTCAAGGAGAGAAGTTAATTCGAGACCATCTGACATGCTCTTCAACCATTAAAGGAACTTCTCCAGATATACATAATGATGTAGCAGAAATGATAACTTAGGCAGTTAATGAGAAAACAAAATCTGAAATTCAGAACTGCAATTTAATTTCGATTCCGGCTGATGAAACATTAGATGTGTCATGCAAGACTCATTGAGTATAACATTCAGCTACTGTATTGCAGACAAAATTGAGGGAAGATTCGTTGTATTTTACGATTTTTCTGAAGATAAAACTGCTGAAGGTTTGTCAAACATTATTCCTGCAGTATTGAAAGACTGGAATGTGGAAGGAAACATGGTTATTCAAACATATGGTGTCGCTTCAGTAATGGCTGGCAGAGAAAGAGGACTACAACAATTGGTGAAATAGTTCTGTCTCTATGCACTGTTTATTCATTGTTACACACACCAACCGAATTTGGTACTGTTACATGTCTCCAAAGTCATATGACAAGTACACATGTTTGTAAGTGATCTTACTGCATTCCATTCGTTTTTGAGTAAATCATCAAAACGAACTGTTTTGCTATCTGAGAAAGGATTTTAACTGCCACACGGAAGCAACACTCGCTGGAACTTTAGTTCCAGAGCAGTTTCAACAATACCTAGTCATTTCTCAGAGCTATTTAGTGTTTTTAATTATATAATTGATGAAACAGACTCTCAGTGGGACCCAGAAACTTTGAGCTGTACTGTGGAAATGAAACGACAGATGGATGATCCTACGTTTGTCTACATGCTTTGCTTCTACCGAGGGTGCTTTTTTTATGTTGATCATCTCTTTAATGTTCTTCAGTCAAAATATGTCAGTATAACTGCTTGCCACAACGAAATAAGAACTGTTTTGAGAAACGAACGGAAAGATTCGTTAATGAATGCATTAAATACAGCTTGTGTTTGAATGGCAACTTATCGTTCTGTGACAGTTAGCCGGCCTTGGTGGCCGAGCGGTTCTAGGCGCTTCGGTCTGGAACCGAGCGACCGCTGCGGTCGCAGGTTCGAATCCTGTCTCAGGCATGGATGTGTGTGATGTCCTTAGGTTAATTAGGTTTAAATTGTTCTAAGTTCTAGGGGACTGATGACCTCAGGTGTTAAGTCCCATAGTGCTCAGAGCCATTTGAACCATTTTTGTGACAGTCAAAAGACATCTCTCAGGGCACTAACTTACGAGATACTGGATAAGCAAGTTGTTCAGATGGAAAGAAGATTTCAAGACTTTCCCCAAATTCAGTTTGTTGAACTTTTGAACGAAAGTGTTTCCCAAACTATCAAAAGAATTCCCAAAGTTGACACTGCTTCAGTTATTAGAACAGAACCCTTTTTTCAAACAAGAACAACTTGAAAATGAATTGTGTAACATATACGCTGATGAAAAAAAAAACACTCATCTCCAAGAATCCTCTTAAAGTACATTGTCAACAATGATTTAGACTCTGTTTCTGAAGAAACAACGAAGTTCCTGCGTTTGGTTTTGACCCTGCCCGCAACTACAGCAAGCAGTGAACAAAGCATGAGTACTCTTAAATGAGTGAAGAATTATTTAAGGAATTCATTGTCCAACACCATGCTGTCGTGTTTGAGCACGTTAGCAATAGAAAAGAGACTACTTGGAGAGCTATCCAGTGATCAAATCTTTGTAGACCAAGTTATAGACTTATTCGTGGAAAGAAAAGACAGCTGCATTGCACTTGTGTACAAGAAAATATAAGTGCTTCTTCTCTTGCTGCTGGAGTACTACAAATCTGTCATCGTTTCTTGAACAAGTTAGTTATTATTATTCTTATTATTATTGGCGGTGGTAGTGGTAGTGGTCGAAGTAGTAGTAGTAGTAGTAGTAGTTATTGTTGTTGTTTTATTTGATGCATTTGGTTTCATTTGCTTAAATTATTTTTTATTGTACTATTTTGTCTCCCTATAATAACTATAGAGTCTCCCTAACCTTTACAACCACGCTCCGCCACTGGTAGTGAGTTAGATAATATGAAAATCTTGTGCGTGATATTTGAAGGCATTGCTCGTTGCATAAAAGTCAATAGTAAGAACAGGTGAATACATTCTTTGTATATGAGCTCCAATGCAGAAAATTTTTCTCAAGCAGCTATTTGTAATTAAACCCAAAACAGGGGCTGCACAGTATTCTGTATGTGTTACTAAAGTGTCTACATTACTGCTAATGTTTGACAATGGTTTTCTATGTTATGTATAGTATAACAATGTTATGGGAAGGGAAGTTGCGGCTCAGCATATAGCGGAGATACTGAGTCACAGATAGGCACAACAAACAGACTCTCCCAATGAAAGCTTCCCGCCATTAAGGCCTTCATCAACAATAGACACACATGTGTGCACACCCACACGCAATCGCAGCTTACACACTTGACTGCAATCTCAGGCAATAGGAACCACACTGTGAGCAGCAGCACCAGTGCAAGATGGGAGTGGCGACTGAGTGGGGGTAAGGAATAGACTGGGGTGGGGATAGGGAGGGATAGTATGGTAGGGGTGGCGGACAGTGAAGTGCTGCAAGTTAGATGGAGGTCAGGGGAGAGATGGAGAGAGGGGAGGGGGCGAAAGTAGCGGAAAAGGAGAGAAATAAAAAGATGGTGGAATGACGGCTGTTTGTGCTGGAGTGGGAACAGGGAAGGGGCAGGATGGGTGAGGACAGTGACTAACGAAGGTTGAGGCCAGGAGGGTTACGGCACGTAGGATGTATTGCAGGGAAAGTTTCCACCTCCGCAATTCAGGAAAGCTGGTATTGGTGGGAAGGACCCATATGGCACAGCCTGTGGAGCAGTCATTGGAATGAAGCATATCATGTTTGGCAGCATGTTCAGCAACAGTGTGGTCCACTTGTTTCTTGGCCACTGTTGCTCATTGGCCATTCATGAGGACAGACAGCTTGTTTGTTGTCATGCCTGATGCGTGTTAAAAAGTATCAGTTATTGTCTGACACCATTCACACGTGTGTAAAGGCCGTACATAATACTGTTATCCTCCGGAAGTGTTTTTTTTTTTTCAGTTCATTCAAATGGAGACAACATAAACCACGACAGCTAGATTCCAGAGACGTGCTTTGTGCGACAGGACTTCCAAAGGATTTTTTATCTCGTTCCGAAATATTTCAGTTTCTGTTGCCTGTAAAACGAAGCATGGCCACAATTTACCACAGGTCATACTGGCGTATGCTGAGGGGCATCACTTGACAAAGATTCAGATTTTTCTATGGAAGACGTTAATTGACGGTATTTGAGCGCATGACATCGAATGAAACTGAAAAAGAAGGTTCATCACTCAGGACATATCGACTGACATTGTGTAAAGAACTTTATGATGAAGAATCAATGCACTGTAAAAATGACACCTGTAGCTTCACTTTCTGAGATTGCCTTCCATAGAAACTGCATATTTGATGCACATTTCAGCTAAGAACAAGGAATGTTGTACTTCTCAGACAAAGTGAGCTGGACACATTGAGAGATATTGCACCACGCAAGAAACCAGATCTGGTGATTCTTCAGTAACTTCTAAGTCTATGTTAATATCTCTAAAAACAACAGGACTCGAGCAGTATCAGATATGTCTATAGATTTTTCCATAGCTTTTGAGTACCAACAAACTTAGAGGTCTTTTCTAGCAACTTATGTCATAAATTACAAGCAATATCAACCACTTCACCTGCCGCTGCGTTTATTGAAAGGGTAAATGCTTGGCAGTGTTAGATTTCCTCAGGAAACGGGCGGTCAGGTGTCATTAAAACACACCTGTTTACGTAAACGCTGTCAGTGGATGGCTGGCCTTGTTCGGCGATTTATTATTAATTCGTTAACTTACTTAATGAATTCACCTTGCTGGACACGTTTCGTAAAAATGTTTTGTTCAAAACGAATTCCACGTTTGAAGTTTATTTTATGTACCTTCTGTTGCTTGACAACGTGTGCACCATATGTTTTATCGTAGTGGCGACGAATATTGTATACCTTGAAAACAGCAAAACTTCGTTATAGGCAAAACACATTCGTTTGTTGCCTTCCTCTACAACGAAATATTTCACGGCACACGTTATACTGATGATGCGACACTCACATTCCACTTTTATCTTTTCAAGTGTCTATGGGTGTTCGTAACTGAGTGTGTTGTCCAGAAATACGTTACAGTTCATGAGTGTCAAAAGGAACAGTGCATCGTGTTTCTCAACACAAAAACTACAATGTCGTAATTATTCGCCGACGCCAGGCCAGCGGCTTCCAATGAAAGTGTCCCCCTGTGATGGAATATACTTAATGAGTGAACGATGTAGACACGTGGTTGACAAAATCTGGAAGTCTGAGTCTGGCCGTGGGTCGCTCTCGGATAGCCTAGTGGTAAGGCGACCGCTCGTGATAAACGGGAAATCCGGTTCCGAGTCTCGGTTTCATTAAACAGCAAAAAAAAAAAAAAAAGGTTCAAATGGCTCTGAGCACTATGGGACTTAACATCTTAGGTCATCAGTCCCCTAGAACTTAGAAGTACTTAAACCTAACTAACCTAAGGACATCACACACATCCATGCCCGAGGCAGGATTCGAACCTGCGACCGTAGCAGTCCCGCGGTTCCGGACTGCAGCGCCTAAAACCGCACGGCCACCACGGCCGGCATTATACACCAGATGATTTTTATATGCGCAACAACTAGTACGTTTTATGTATTTCTCTCTCACAATGTAAAATCGTGCTGCCCTGTGACGTCACCTTCAGACTCGATGATGCTTCAAATAAATAAGGTTTCAACATATGTGAAAGGAAGGCCCTAGCACGGAGGGTTGCGAGGTGCCGGGGCTAGCAGTGTATTTAACACTAAAAAAAAAAAAAAATGGCTCTGAGCACTATGGGACTCAACTGCTGAGGTCATTAGTCCCCTAGAACTTAGAACTAGTTAAACCTAACTAACCTAAGGACAACACAAACATCCATGCCCGAGGCAGGATTCGAACCTGCGACCATAGCGGTCTTGCGGTTCCAGACTGCAGCGCCTTTAACCGCATGGCCACTTCGGCCGGCATTTAACACTCAATTCTTCTAGAATCTACATATGTACATGATGCTCTAAGACCCCCCCCCCCTATTCTAACTCCAACTTTTGCTGTTGCACAAGGATAAAAAAAAAATACGCGAACTGACTCTAATCAACCCTGCCAGTGGAGTAGAAGAGAGTTTGGCACCTGCAATAATTTAATTTGATAAATAAGTTAAATAAACAAAGGTTTCATTAACATAGTGAGGAATGATAGGGTTGCTTTACCGATTAACAGAATGAAAGTTCTGTCCAAAATAACAATATGATTTATTAAGACTAAACACAAAATAATAAACAAAAACACATGAAACATTTACAATACATCAAATTGGCTCAAATTGGATACTCAAACAAACGCTGTGAATGTGAAGTTGTCCCTAAACTAGATTGTGAGGATTATGACGAAGTGGTATGTGCAGCCAATTCCTTGCAACTCAAATCTTAGAGAAAATACATAGCCAACCCAACATTAATTGCTGCTACCCAAGACAGAACAAAGTTAGAAAAAAGACGAACAGGCGCGCTCTGCTGAGCTCTGATTCTCACCTAGGAAAATCCCTATCTGCCAGTGCTGCGGACATACATTACCAAACTGCCAGGACACGATCTGGCGTACCGGAGCCATTGGCTGGTTGCTTGGACGTCCTCGACCGAAAGGCGAGAGCCGACTGCCCACAAGAGCACCCGTACAAAACCGAACACAGAACATTCCCGCCCCCACGACAGTGGCCGTGGTTAAACGTTCCAATCAGCAACTCAAAAACCGGCGGGAAATTCCACTCCATTGCCGGAACACTACCATTCCACCAATGGAAATTTTTGGCGCCAATTTCTGCGCCGATCTTGCTACGTCACGGAGCTATGCCCTGAGCAAGCCAATCACAGCTACTATTTTGCAGAAAGCGCGGGAATTTTCCCGCCACAGCTGCCTGGGTACACAAGTCATTCCCACGCCTTGCTGGTAGCCCGCCAGAATGTGTTTTCGCTAAGTTTCTGCGAAGTAACGGAACCTCTAGCCCAACCCCTACTTCAGGCCCTGCGGGCGTGCCTCTTGACAATGTCGGCGTCTGGAAAGCATTCACTCGACTCCCTCACACCTGTCGGCTTACCCTTTCAAAGTCATCAGAGCCCGCCTGTCACTGGACCACCCGGGGCTCATGCCACCCCTCATAGCCCCTACGCCATTTTAGATTGTAATTGGTGAGCGGTTGGCTCACTTAGGAGCAAGGTAGTGACTCAATCGCCCAAGAACAATCTCGCAAACTGGCTGCACATGCCGCACTCTATAAAGAAAATCACTGCAACTGAAAAATGCAGCTCATAGAGGGAGGATTATTTATGATGTAGCCAACTTCATCTTCTTAATATGGAACACTAACACTCACATCACACATCCATACCTAGGGAGCCCCTTCCAAACACCGATTCACACAGACATTCACTCTCTAAATATGGCCCGGACATGTGAGCCAAATATGGAGCAATTTATTCTTTACAATCAGAGTTGGAGTGCTCCGCAATTAAATGCCCAAGATGTTACAACAATTTTAATCATTAAACTAACCTGAACCCACTCCCACATGATACTATTTAAGTTAACAATCTCTTTGTGAGCTTTCAGAATCTAATTACAACCTCCGATTCATTCTGTCTCTCTGCAGCAAGAATAACCTTTACAAAATGTTCCCTGAACTGATGGTCCATTCACAATGACAGTGGTGGTATCTGCTTCAGTTTATGGGGACTTCAGGCACACTGTTTGCATACACACAACAACAAATACAAGATACAAAAAAAACATGGTGTGGAGAACAATACAGTAATTTGTAATAAGAATTACAGTGTAAAACAAACACATACAAGGTATCACATACATTACAAAAACAACACTAGAGAAAGAAATTTAAGAAAAATAAACAAGGTTCATGGGACATTAAGTTGTGCCATCACATTGCACACTGTTCACGACTGTGCTGAGAATGAGGCACTAAATCACATTGTTAGAAATATTTGAAGCACTTCACAAATTCATTAGTTTCTCTGAGGGGGTTGGTATGTTGAGTCATATGCATTGATGCACGTGGTTCCATGTCTTGAGCATCGGAGGGGGCTTTTGGGATGGGGCCACAGTACTGACATCACATAGGGCGAAACGTCGGGTGTTGTTGCTACGTTGTTGCAACAGCAATAGGGAGTGCTGGAGCGTCTGCAGTACGCTGTTGAGATGTAGTCAGACCCACGCATATGATCACGGCAGTACGGTAGGAAGACACAGTGATGGGCTCTCCTCACGTCGATTAATTGTCTCTGAGGTCTACTTGTTGGGATACATCACTAGTCTAGGTCTCTTCTCTCGCTGGACAGTACTTTATGTTTCCCAATATTGCAGTTCGACGAGGGATAATGGCACGTGGAGTGACTCCACATGTGTGTGAGGTCATCCATACAGGATCGAACTAGGAGCGACGATTGCTAAAACTGCTCTCTAATAGAGAGTAGAAGTTAGAAATGAGACCATACATTTGTTAGTGTGGCACGATACTGCTTTGTGTATGCAGATCGGCCAATGCTAGTGAGTTGTAAAAACCCAAACAGGTGAGTATATAGCGTCCCTTTCTGTCCTGAGGCACATGAGGCGCAGGTTCTGACACGATATGTGATCTTCTTCATGTACTCACGACAACGTGGTCTGCCGCAGGGAATCCCTCCAAATGGCTGCCGCGTCCGGAGAGCTAGCAAGCTGTCACGTGTGGGTCGCGTGTCAGTGTCAACGGCCCGCCTCACTTTCGCTTGTGGCCCGGCGAGGATCCCGCCTAATCCCTCAGGTATATGGCCCGGTGACTGTCAGCTTGCAACACCGGACGCTCGCCTTCTGGCAGGTAGCCGAAGACCTCTTCTTTTTGCGCTGGCTGCCCTCTGCATTGCCACAATACCCGTCATCTGCACAGTTCTGACAAAAATCTTATGCCTAACTTTTTCCCATGACCTTCTATGTTATAATAAATTTACATAATGACACATTGATGGTCTGTCATTTCAGACACTCTTATTTTACTTTTATAGCTATTAATCTATGGCTATCATTATAACAAAATAGAGACCGGTCTCACTACTGTACATGGTGTGTGACACTACACTGGATGAACAGCTAAATGTGCGGGTCCGCACTAATATTACTATTAATTATATAGATCGACAGTAGACATGCTCAAGAATTAACTACCATTTGCCAACGATCTACATTATATGTATTTTAATTAAATTCTGTTGCTATGCAGGTCTAAGTTTTACTGTGCTATAAAGAACATGCAACTATGCTACTTTCGCTCGCCAGTCTTCCCTCCATCTCGGGTCTGTGGTTTGGTGACCTGAAAAATAGCATCTCAACAGGCGCGCTCTGCTGAACACTAGTGGTAGAAAACCGCCACACTATTAAGGATCTAGTTATTGTAAAATCCTAAAGTTTAATTTATCCTAGTATATGGTACTCTCTCTATTATTATTATTATTTTTTTCTTTTTACCTTATACAACACACTTACATAATTCCTGTTCCGCTGAGATGTCTCGCTGCACGCCGCTATTGACGACAGTGATGTGCGTGCCGTACGACATGGCCTCCGAGTTCTCACTACGCCTCACTGAAACTCCAGAGACTGGGTTAGCCATGGCTATACACGACAATAAATTTATAGTTGCAACTTCCTTCTCTATGTGATACGCTTTTCGCGATCAAAGCACACCTTTCCAGAGACAATGTAATATGACCAAGCCAGGACTGGTTCCTGTTGAGGATTCCGTCGCCCAACACACGCCATCTACAGAGTATGTCACGAATCTCCAAGTATAATTTCTTGGTTATTCATCTGTGACAGTCATGAGCAGCACGCTAAATCCCCAACCAGCACATTGGCATGGTAGGCTTTATGCCCGAATTTCTATCGTCTAGGGCACCATTGGAGCCAAGCCGTTTTTCTTCTTTCTGTACTTTGATGTAGACAGATATGTACTGGTGATACGTTCTGGGTGACTAACTATGGCTTCAGTCCAGTAATCCAGTAGTGCAACGACAGTTTTTTAATGTTCACTTAACTTCGTAGGCATCAAGTTTCAATGCTACATCCGACCCGTCTTGCCTTACGAGGCACAGTCTCACTCAAATGTATGTAAAAGAGAGAAACAAGTCTACATATACTCGAGCTGTTGATAGGTGCGTACTTTTACACTGCTAGGCACTGTGTTCAAATGTGTGTGAAATCGTATGGGACTTAACTGCTAAGGTCATCAGTCCTTAAGATTACACACTACTTAACCTAAATTACCCTAAGGACAAACACACACACCCATGCCCGAGGGAGGACTCGAACCTCCGCCGGAATCAGCCGCACAATCCATGACTGCAGCGCCTAAGACCGCTCGGCTAATCCCGCGCGGCGCTAGGCACTAAACGAGCAACTCTAATAAGAGGAAATAACGAAATTTTATTTATTGTTCATGTGTATCATACTAAAAAAAATTCTGCATCTGCATGACTACAGTTCGCACGTAAGTGGCTGACAGGGTGTTCATCGCACCACATTTACACTTTACCCTTTCATTCTATGAAAGTCCGTGGAGAAAAGCGAACACTTGCAGCTTTCCGTGCGAGCTCTGATTTCTCTTATGTTATTACAATAATCGATTTTCGTATCTAAATGGGAATCAACAAAATATTTACGCATGCGTATAAGAACGTTGGAGATAAAAGATCTCGCCGCAACGGAAAACGCCTTTTATTTTAATGATTACCATCCGTACTCTCATATAACATCGGTGACACTTCCTACTGTGTTGCGGTATAATACCCAACGAACCGCCCTTCTTTGAAATTTTTTGATGTCCTCTGTCTCAATATCCTATATGGTAAGGATCCCATACTGCACAGCATTACTCTAGCAGAGGACGAACAAGTGTAGTGTAGGCAGTCTCTTTAGTAAATCTGTTGCATCTTCTAAGCGTTCTGCCTGTACAACCCAGTCTTTGGTTTTTCTTCCCCACAACATCATCTACGTGATCGATCCTGTTTAAGCTGATCGCCGTTCTAATTCCTAGGTACTTAGTAGAAAAGACAGCCTTTAGATCTGTGTGATTCAACAGTAACCAAAATTTAACAAATTCCTTTTAATACCCACGTGGTTGATCCCACATTTGTCATTACTTACTGTCAATTACCAGCTTTCGCACCACTTTCGCACCACTCACGTATCTTGTTTGAATCATTTTGCAATTCGTTGTGAATTTCTGATGACTTTAGTAAACGGCAAACAATCTAAGATGCCTGTTCAGATTTTCGCCGAAATCCTTTATATAGATTAGGGAATGCAGAGGGGCCTATAACACTTGCTTGCGGAATACCAGTATCACTTCTATTTACTCGATGACATTCCGTCAATTGCTACGAACTGTGACCTTTCCGACAGTAAATCACGACGACTGAAACGATATTCCATAGAAACGCAACTTGATTATAAGGCTATTTATGAGGGGCGTTATAAAAAACGTTTATGAAGTCTAGAAATACTAAATCAGTTCCAGAGCCCCTCATTACTTTGTGAAAACAAAGTGCTCTTTGTGCTTGAGAATAACGATATTTTCTAATTAGTGCTAATTGCATGTCAACAGATCGTTTTCGTCGGGATAATTCATAATGTTCGAACACAATGTATGTTCCAAAATCCTAGTGCAAATCGACGTCAGTGATATGGGTCTATAATTAATCGGATTACTCCTACTTCCATTCTTGAGTATTCGTGTGATCTTTAGGTAAGGATCTTTCGTCGAGCGAGCGGCTGTACATGATTGTTAACTACGGGGCTATTATAGCAGCATACTCTGAATGAAATGTAACAGTAGTACAATATGGATCGGAGACTTCGCCTTTATTAAATGTTTTAAGCTACTTTGCTACACCGAGCATACCTGCTTTTAAGTTACGTCGGCAGTAGTTCTTGGTTAAATTTCTGGAGTATTTACTTCTTCTTCTTTAGTGAAGAAATATCAGAAAATAGTTTTACTAAATACGCTTTAGTTTAGTGGCGCTGTCATCGGTAACATTACTTTCGCCATTACGCAGTGAAGGTACTGATCGTGTTGCAGCTGGTGTAAGTTACATACGAACAAAACTTCTTTGGATTTCCTGCTAGATTTTGAGACAGAGTTTCTTTGTGGAAACTATTAAAAGAATACCGCACTGAAGTTTGAGCTAAATTTTTAGCTTTTATAGAACGTCGCGAATATTGAGAGTGTAGCCTTCTTTTTGATTTTGCATTTTTTCCGTTGCTTATGAAATAGGTTTTGACCTGTTTTGTGTACCGTAAAGTGTCTGTTTGTAAGGTGGCTATAATTTCGTACCTTACAAGCACTCATTTACATACTTTGCCGTGATTTACAACCGGAATTAGGTATCATTTGATAGGTTGTACATCGTATAAATGAATATTTAAAGAAGACTGACGTTGTCACCTCTTAAATAGTTGTTAACGCTTATTGCATGAAAGATGATGGGGTGTCTTTATTATCAAAATGGCGTAATGAATGATTGCCTGTACTAGTAGTGGTTGGAACGCCAGTGGAGATGAAACGGCAGGCGTAACTGAGGCCCTGGGTGGAAAAGCCCGCACAGCTATGTTGGTCCTACTTAACAGACGAAGTAGTCCTAGCCGGACGGTCGGGGCACCTGAGTGCTGAAGCACAACCGAGTGTAAGTTGACCGGTATTGTAGCTAGGCCGGAAGGATAACCGGAAACTCTGAAAATCTTGGACACGACAGAGAAGAAGTAGGAAACGTTACCTCGGAAATCACGTAGGCTGGGTTATTTCTGAGGATTTTTACTCTGAGAAGCGTACCATTGTATGAATTCCTAATTAACGGGTACAAGTATTTCCTCGCAAACTTTAAGCAGGACGACAAAAGTCTAAAATATGGTTGGTCGGCGTTCGGGTGAATCTGTAGAGAGGGAGAATATTCCGTGGTATCGAGAATATGATTCGCCCTCTGCAGTTACGAGGAAGGGAACCGAGCTTTGCTGGGAAGCCAGCGGTGGAGAGAAAGAGGTCTGCCGTTTTGAGCGCCCTTGTTTTCCTGTCGCCCAGTATCAGCTTTTGTAGGTACAGACGGACTTGCTGCCTTTTGCTCTCATGAGATTTTATAGTTACAACGGTTAGGCACTGTACTGTTGCGATCTCATACGAATCCGGACCTCGCCTCCGAGTAGGGAGTCGTCGTTGAGTATGCAGCGTTCAGTGATTGAGAGCACTTCTTCTGCCTGTGCTCATGTTGAGACGTTATCTAAATTCCGTCCTTGTGGCTTACAGTTCGCGTTTCTTGTCGGTAGAACACAGAGAAAAGAAGACACTATTAGATTATACTAGTCAGAGGACAGTCTTCTGCAGTCCTAGTGTTTGAAAGAGTTTATTTTGTGGCTGCAGTTCTTCCATCGCCGCAGACGTGTACGAGAACCATCACTCCGACCCACCTTACGAAGTACATATGGTGATATTGCTAACTGCTTCGGCTTATTAGGGCTCTAAGGCTAAACAGCTGTGATCACGTAAGTTATATTTCCACTGGGGTTGCACCCCACTGTAGATCATCTTTGAAAGTAACATCTTGTAGTGTTTGGGACACAGATGATGTCAGTCATCTCACGTTATGTTTATTAGATCGCATAGCCATAAAAAGGGGCAGATTTGGGCAATTGATCAGTAATATTAGTTAGGATATATAAAAACTGGTAATATATAAATTGCTTTTTAATCTACAATAAACGTATAAGCAGAAACAACATTTATCATTTAGAAGTTACTAGTTCCTTAAACATTCATTTGTGTTTATGTTCTAATTTATATGTTAAAGAGCACGAAGGAGGAAATAATATCACAACTAAGAGATCCTAAGATCTGCTTCAGGGAGTAGTCAGACAGGACCAAATCTTCATTTTCGCGTTCAGTATTTTCCGTTGCGCACATTCATTTTACACCCGCCTGGAGTAGCATCTTGGAAGTTATTTAAATATTGGTAGGTTTGGAACCCTACATGGGAAGGAATTAAGTGCAGAGGTTGTGACCCCTGGCAGCAATAAGTGCTCTTGCCTGGCTGGCTATGGCCATGAGCTTGGTTGACGGATATGTGTGTATCATTCCATGCTGCTTCAACCCCATGCCACAACTGTAGTGACTGGCAGGAGGTGGCGTGCCAGTCTTTCAGCAACTCATGACCAAATGTTTTAAGTGGGCGTCAGATATACACTCCTGGAAATGGAAAAAAGAACACATTGACACCGGTGTGTCAGACCCACCATACTTGCTCCGGACACTGCGAGAGGGCTGTACAAGCAATGATCACACGCACGGCACAGCGGACACACCAGGAACCGCGGTGTTGGCCGTCGAATGGCGCTAGCTGCGCAGCATTTGTGCACCGCCGCCGTCAGTGTCAGCCAGTTTGCCGTGGCATACGGAGCTCCATCGCAGTCTTTAACACTGGTAGCATGCCACGACAGCGTGGACGTGAACCGTATGTGCAGTTGACGGACTTTGAGCGAGGGCGTATAGTGGGCATGCGGGAGGCCGGGTGGACGTACCGCCGAATTGCTCAACACGTGGGGCGTGAGGTCTCCACAGTACATCGATGTTGTCGCCAGTGGTCGGCGGAAGGTGCACGTGCCCGTCGACCTGGGACCGAACCGCAGCGACGCACGGATGCACGCCAAGACCGTAGGATCCTACGCAGTGCCGTAGGGGACCGCACCGCCACTTCCCAGCAAATTAGGGACACTGTTGCTCCTGGGGTATCGGCGAGGACCATTCGCAACCGTCTCCACGAAGCTGGGCTACGGTCCCGCACACCGTTAGGCCGTCTTCCGCTCACGCTCCAACATCGTGCAGCCCGCCTCCAGTGGTGTCGCGACAGGCGTGAATGGAGGGACGAATGGAGACGTGTCGTCTTCAGCGATGAGAGTCGCTTCTCCCTTGGTGCCAATGATGGTCGTATGCGTGTTTGGCGCCGTGCAGGTGAGCGCCACAATCAGGACTGCGTACGACCGAGGCACACAGGGCCAACACCCGGCATCATGGTGTGGGGAGCGATCTCCTACACTGGCGGTACACCACTGGTGATCGTCGAGGGGACACTGAATAGTGCACGGTACATCCAAACCGTCATCGAACCCATCGTTCTACCATTCCTAGACTGGCAAGGGAACTTGCTGTTCCAACAGGACAATGCACGTCCGCATGTATCCCGTGCCACCCAACGTGCTCTAGAAGGTGTAAGTCAACTACCCTGGCCAGCTAGATCTCCGGATCTGTCCCCCATTGAGCATGTTTGGGCCTGGCTGAAGCGTCGTCTCACGCGGTCTGCACGTCCAGCACGAACGCTGGTCCAACTGAGGCGCCAGGTGGAAATGGCATGGCAAGCCGTTCCACAGGACTACATCCAGCATCTCTACGATCGTCTCCATGGGAGAATAGCAGCCTGCATTGCTGCGAAAGGTGGATATACACTGTACTAGTGCCGACATTGTGCATGCTCTGTTGCCTGTGTCTATGTGCCTGTGGTTCTGTCAGTGTGATCATGTGATGTATCTGACCCTAGGAATGTGTCAATAAAGTTTCCCCTTCCTGGGACAATGAATTCACGGTGTTCTTATTTCAATTTCCAGGAGTGTAATAAAGTACTATTCACAGTCCGTCAAGACAATTCCGGCAACATGCGATCTTGCGTTATATTATTGAAAGATAATGTTATGGAGACCTCGAGGATACCGCAAAGCTACTAGCCTCACCACGTCAATGTCTAAATCATCAGATATATGTGAACTAGATTCGCTCACGTTGAGTAGCTAACGCTACTCTGAGATGAAGAGGTTCGGACAGAAGAGGACTTCAGTCAGAACACTGATGAATTCGGACTGTCTCTATGGACAGATGTCTTACTGCTAACAATGCATTCTCTGAGTCAAGGTAAGCAATGTGACTATTTGAACCTACACGGCCGAGTAATATGTCTTCTAAGGCAGTAGTAGCGTAGTATAGTCGACATTCTGTGTTGGGTTGATTAAGGGTCCTCTGATCCCCTCAGTTACACATTCATATGGCAGTCGTGGTACCTCGGTCACCAAAAGCAGCAATATAGTGGTCCGATAAAGCACAGTTTCCTTCCAACCGAAATCAAATGTGCGTTAACATACTACTTCCGTGATTCGGGAAGGCGAGCCAGCCGCAGATCGAATCCGCCTGCTGGGTTAATGACATGGGCTGATGAGCTGCCCGAAATGGATGTGCCCGCATCTCGTGGCCGTGCGGTAGCGTTCTCGCTTCCCACGCCCGGGTTCCCGGGTTCGATTCCCGGCGGGGTCAGGGATTTTCTCTGCCTCGTGATGGCTGGGTGTAGTGTGCTGTCCTTACGTTAGTTAGGTTTAAGTAGTTCTAAGTTCTAGGGGACTGATGACAATAGATGTTAAGTCCCATAGTGCTCAGAGCCATTTGAACCATTTTTTTTGAAATGGATGTGTTTTTTATGCAGTTTCTTACACCAATGTAGGTAAATACCGGAATAGTACGTTGCGTCTCAGATATACGCTAGGCAAAGGTTAATAAAATGCTGTCACATTGGCACACGAGATTTACTCTAGATGCACACAGATGGAGTACACAAATTTGTCCATGGTGGGGTGAGGAGGGGAGGGGTGGATGGGAGCTATCGTGGCCTCAAGAAGAGCATACGGCCACCAACATTTACCATGTAACTTTCCAATGTGGTAGGGACGTGGTGTTGAGTGGGAGGAACTGGCCCACAGATTTATTGACACATTTATGAAAAACACCAACGAATTTATTAAAACACAGATAATTATGCAAGACAATCTGAGCACCTACCCTGGAATTAATTTAATTAATTTCCAACAACACAGTTGTTGGTAGATATTACGTAACATTCAGAAATGACTGGATGAAATTTAAAAAAAAAATGTTTTATGAGGAAAACATTGGCTTAGAAAAAATTTGATGGATGAATAGCGCAAGAGGTCTAATCAGATCACAAGTCTATAAAACTAACCTGCATATTTCCACATTACAGTCTTCAAAAACATACTGAAAATAGCTGTCATTAACATGAGCCATCCACTATCATGTAACTATTTTCAGATATGTAGAAGTAAGGCCGCTGGTTCCAAGGAAGCGGAATAACCTGATAACAATAAATTCGAAGTTTTATAAAAGTGGGAACTGCAAAGCGAATCAATTTCTCTGTCTTCGCTTAAGTGTGTATGGCGATCTTCACTAGACAGTTAGATAGTAAAGGCATTTATTGTACCCAGGCGTTCTTCGCAGTACCCAGAGCATAAACAACAGATACATCAAGCTATTCTTTTAGATACGAACTACTAACTACCAGTTTGTATTTACACACGACAAACAGACAGTGTAAATACTCTTGAAAAAGGTGAACGCTGCGCACGTACCACCTGACTCCAAAATAAACAACGAATTTTATTTATAGGTGCTCCCAAACTTACGGTCAAACAGCTCGAGAACCACTAGTTTAGTCACACACACTCACGAAAAAGTAACTTGAGTGAGGTCATTTAAAGTACTCGCCAATGAATATGTTTACATGTCTTGATGGATAAGCAGGATAGTGAGTTAGAATAGCCCCTACGCAAATCTTGGACATGATGAATGACGCTCCAAATAATTTCTTATAGATCGATGTGTAAGTTGTGAACCGGTCGCCCACGGGTTGGCATCAAGTGGGTGGTATGACGAGTCTGCTAAAAATCAGGAACCAATGGATTCTAGCACCAGATTCCCCCTTCACCCGTTTCTTTAAACTGGTAGACAGGAAACTCGGTACCACAGTGTAAAGAGACTTCTTGCAAATTCAGACGTCGAGAACATGTCGGGTTTCGTGCGTCTGACAGAGATAGCTTTTTAAAAGAGGAAAATTCACGGCCCCAGCGGACAGTCAATCCCATCGAACCTGCAGTGTCCGCAGCTCGTGGTCGTACGGTAGCGTTCTCGCTTCCCGCGCCCGCGTTTCCGGGTTCGATTCCCGGTGGGGTCAGGGATTTTCTCTGCCTCGTGATGACTGGGTGTTGTGTGATGTCCTTAGGTTAGTTAGGTTTAAGTAGTTCTAAGTTCTAAGGGACTGATGACCGTATATGTTAAGTCCCATAGTGTTCATTGCCATTTGAACCATTTTTTTTGAACCTGCAGTGACCAAAACCGCTATTTTTAGCAGAGGAGGAAGGATACTGTCGACCACGACGCCACGCCGTTTACTCCAGCTGCTGTCAAACCACCGCTCAACCGGCCATTCTTCCAGAGCGCTTGCTGGCCCCGACAGCGCTTGAATGCCGGCGACTAACCGCTCGAGAAGCTATTGCGACCAGACAGACTAATAACGAGCGGAAACTGTCGATATGAAGACATTCCAGCACAGTACCGCCTTATAACAATGACGATACTGTGAAGTCTTGGGAAAATGCAAAGAAGAAGATGTAGAATGTTAATGCCGTTACCGTTCTTACAGTCTCTCGTTACAATGAAACGCTAATCACTTGCATGTTGAAGAATTTAGTATCTCTCATGTCAGGTAGACGTTTACTGTATGCCACCTTCACGGTGATGCAGTTTTAAGGGCCATCAGTGTCGCGGTCACGTGTCGCCAGAATACGTTACCGTCGTATTTGTCCGGTCAGAGCCAAATTGCTGCGCACCCCTGAAAGGTCGGAGATCTGTATTACGATTCGCAGCTGATTTAAAGTCGACGACCAGAGCAAATTTTGTAGCACCGGCTGGAGCCGTATGCTAATATTGTGCATCTCATCGGCCGAGTGATCTGCGGAATTGAGCCCTCCGGTCCGCGTGTCGAATATTCTGTAGAGCACAGACAATGGCGCAGCGGCGGGCTGGCGGCGGCTGCGCGGCCCGCCCTCTGCTGCTGCGCCGGGAGGCAAGTTTCCGGCGCCGAGTGGCTCTCGAAACTCGCGCGCGCGCCCGCCTGCTCGCCCGCCCGCCTGGCTCTGTTTGACGAGGCCGGCCGGATATGAAGGGACGGCGCGTGCCGGCTCTGCTCGAGGGCCGCGGACGGCCGCCGCCGGCGGGCAGCGCGCGATACTGGCCGCTGCTCCCGACCACTCTGCGCTCCGCCTGTCCCACTTCCCAGTATTTATTTTAGTGATGAACCATTACTTTTTTAAATCTGTAACACACGCTTGGCAATTAAAATTTGCAGCACTATCAAGCCAAAAAAAAAAAAGGTTCAAATGGCTCTGAGCACTATGGGACTAAACTGCTGTGGTCATCAGTCCCCTAGAACTTAGAACTACTTAAACCTAACTAACCTAAGGACATCACACACACCCACACCCGAAGCAGGATTCGAACCTGCGACCGTAGCAGCAGCGCGGCTCCGGACTGGAGCGCCTAGAACCGCACAGCCACCGCAGCCGGCACCATCAAGACAGACAGGAACAAAAGTCACATTTGCCTGAGGTGTATGAGCCGTGATAAAAATTACTGTTTTGAAAAGCGCGCCGCAGCGCGTAGTGCGAAGCATTCGCCCTCCTTTTCTGACGGTGGCACCGCTGTGGCAATTGCAGCTTTGGTGTCTCCCTCTGGTGGGAAAGAGGAAAGGTTGCCTGTTTACGTGCATATAAGGGCGCTATGAGTTCTCCAGTTGGGGGAGTGAGTCTGGGTCAGTTAGTCAGTCGGGTCAGTGTGGGGCAGTCAGGTCTGTCTGTCGTCTGGAGTGCCAGTAAGTGTTAGGCCGCCAGTCTGCTCGAGTTCGTTCAGGCAATGGTCATTGGCGGTTGGATCGATCGGTTGTCGGTCGCGCACTGAGACACGAGATGACTTGTCCGTCTTGAGCGTCGGCGCATGTGAGGTCGCCACGTCAGTCCAGTGGGCCGCGCCGTAGATCGAGGGGTAGTGACTTAGCGGCCGACACGAAAACAACAGCAGTCAACCCACATCGGTCTGGCCGGTGCGAGCTGCGACGCCGTCAGACCGGAGATAGGCGAGCCTTCCTGCGTCAGTTGAAGCGGCTGGCAGCGGACGGTTCGGGAGAGCGTTTCGGGGGTGCTGCGCTAGGTCTTCGCCAGACATCGCAGTTTATTAGAAGTTAAGTGATTCGTGATATGTTGTTGCATTTGCTTGTTAAATTCCACTTGTTTCCTTGGTCCGTCTCTCGCCCCAGCTTGCTCATCTGCCTCTCGTCCGCATTTGTTAGGCAGTTAGTGTCTGTCTGTCGGCCTGCCGCACATTAATAGCTGCCTCTGTCGTGTTTGTCGGATTCGGTGTTAACGAATATTTGCCTGAAGTGTAACGGCCGAATTCCTGAAATATGTTTTTATCTTGTCCATCACCTGGAGAGGTGGTATATGTGTAATGTAGAGCATGTTTGGCCTACCTTGTATGTTTTATGTAAGACTGCATTTCATGGGTTTTTATTTAAATGGTCATTTTAGTATATAAATTTGCCACCCTTCCACCGTAAGAGTTTTAAATCAAGTTGCACCTTTAGTGGCAAGTTAATCTTTTAATGTTAGTGTTTTGTACCGTTTCCATCCCTCCTACGGGATGTTTATGGGCTTGTGTGAGTTTTTAAAATTTTTAGTAAAGTAATCTGCTGTGTTGCAGATTTGCACCAGTGTAGTCTTTCAGAGGTTGTTGTGAGCGGTCGTGACTACGGCCGTGTCAAAAGGGAGCGGCAAGGTTCTCAGCCCGAAAGCTCATACTGTCAAAAATTTATTCTTTCTGCCTCTGAATAAATTGTAACTTGATATTTAGAGGGTGCTTTCTGACTTCCTGATTATAATTTTAAATCTGTTCCTAAAAAAAGGTTTTTACGAATTAAATTTCCGTTTGTTGAAAGAAATTTGATTTGTTTTCATCAGTTACCCACTGGCAACTACTTCCACGGCCACATAGAGTGATTAAAAGTGTTAATGTTCTTGATGAATCGCTAGTGAATAAAGTAAATTCTTAAGAAAAGGTTTATAAAGTAAATTCACGGTTCAGTGTACTACACGTCAGGAAATGCGAATGGATAGCATCTCAGTATTCCCACAGAACGCGGTCAGAAGTAACGCGATACACATGTTGTACTCACAGTCTCTCAAACCTTTTGGGTCAGACTGAAACAGATGATAGCGGATACACAACCTAATGTTGAGACAGGAAAATGAGTATTTCTTGTGTGATGACAATACACAGCGTACACCGCATAACAGTAACGTAATTCACAATAACCGTTCAAAGTGACGACCGAGAGACTCAGTGCATGTACTGCAAGACACGTGCAGTTATGTCTCACTGTCGCAAAGATCCCAGGTGTCTGTTGTACTCTGGAACACGCAGCGGGTGGTAAACAGTGCGGGGTACCGACACTTGTGAGGAGCGACAGTTGTGAGGAGCGACATTTGTGAGGAGACCCGGCCGAACAGGTAGCGGGCGGCCTACAGGGACACCAAGCAGATAGCGCACCGCAGTTCAGTACTGCATCGTCACATCACTGCCGTCACACGATCGCTGCAACGCATCAGGCAAAAAGCATGGGATCTACACAAGATCCCACCGATGCTGCAGGAATATTTCTGCAAACACATCATTTGCTAATGAATGATGGGAGCAAATTTTTACTTGCAGATGACGACAGAGGACCAAACTATAGGATATTGGTGGTCGCCAGCGAAAGAGGAAAATCCTGTTTAACAGACTGCAATTCGTTCTTTGTCGATGAATCGTTCAAAAGCTCCAGCAAGCAGTTTCGATAGTTATTTATTGTTCATGTCGATATTTCTAGTTCTGAGGAGGAAACAAACACAGTTCAAACAGTGTACGTCTTGCTACCCAATAAAAAGCGAGAAACGTACGATCGCTTTTTCACAGCTGTTAAGAGCAACGTACCTGGATGGAATCCTATAGTTATCATGATGGATTTTGAAGCTGCAATCATCCAGTCAGTAACACATTCGTTTCCTGATGCAGAGATTAATGGCTGTAACTACCATTTCAATCAGTGCTTGTGGAGGCAAGTACAGAATTGCGACCTTGTTACTGGCTGCAAGGAAAACGAAGAAATTCGTTTTAACATAAGATGGTGTTCCGCCTTGGCTCAAACTCCCCTGGACATGTTAGATGATGGGTGGTTATGCTTTCAGGAGAGCAAGCCAAACAATGAAAACCTGCAGGATGTTTACGACTACTTTGTTGAACAAATGGTTCAAATGGCTCTGAGCACTATGCGACTTAACTTCTGTGGTCATCAGTCGCCTAGAACTTAGAACTAATTAAACCTAACTAACCTAAGGACATCACACACATCCATGCCCGAGGCAGGATTCGAACCTGCGACCGTAGCGGTCGCCCGGTTCCAGACTGTAGCGCCTAGAACCGCACGGCCACTCCGGCCGGCTTTGTTGAACAATGGATGGATAATGAAGACATGCCAAGAGATATGTGGAACTTCCCAGGAAGGCGTCACCGCACCAATAATATTTCAGAATGATGGAATCGGAGGATAAATACATTAATTTCGAAGGTTAATCCAAATTTTTGCTCCCTAGTAAAAATTCTCAGAGAAGACGCAGAATATCATTGGCACCAATTTGACCGACTAGTTTTAAATCTAGGTGGGAAAAGAAGAAAGAAGTCCGCCATTAAGACAGATGAGATGACGGCAATATAAAATCATTTCTTACTTGCTTGGCCTATGCACGGAAATTACAATGAAAAGGAAATGACTGAAGCTACAGCAACACTTGTAAATATTGAAAAGGGGTTCATTTCACACCGATCGCCATATTTTAAAAATTGTAAATATATAATCATCCTGTAAATATTGTAAATAAATAAAATACCGGACGAAGAGAGACTACCTCTTCGTGGTGTTCCCTGGAAACGACACAAAGTCGGCTAAATGTCTCTTGCTAATTGTAAAAGGTTCACTAATGAAGTCTGAAAAGTCACAGCTTTTCTAACAATCAGAATCAGCATTTTTGTGCAGAGAATTTTAGAAACAATATCTGTTTGAGTGGATGATGAATACATCTTGTTTCAAAATATATATAGCATTCCTTAATGCTAATTGCTAGCAGGACTCACATTAGACCTCAGTACACTTCCCTGCGTGGTACGTGAAAATTGAGGTTTATTTTGAAGTAATTGAAGGAAACGTTTCTACCGAGAACCAAAATCTTTAGTTGGATCCTCTTAATATATGGTAATAGGTTGCCGCTCCTATCATATCAAATTTTGAATGAGGGGTTGAAAGATGGAAAACATTTTCGGTTTCTATAGTTTATGTAAAATACATCGTTAAGTATGAGGTTGAGCGAAAATTATGCCATATGTAAGATTAATGACAGCAAAAAATTCCCGAGAGAAAGGTCTTACGCATAACTGTGCTGCAACTAATGGTTGACATGATATTGTGGGGGCAAAATCAGCTCCGATTTCTAATTTGACAACAGCTGCTCTTCCTTACCCAAAACAGTTCTGAGATAATGTAATCTGGTTGCACTGGAAGAGTGTGAATGTCCCTCGGCAGCTGCCCGGGCCGGCACAAGCCGAGCACTCAGTCGCACTAAGCGGCAGCAGGTAGTGGCCGAGCAGGGAGTGGCGCTGCATTTGCGACTCACCCTGCGCCGGTCCCTCACCATCCCGGATTTCACACAAGTGTCGCCACATTCCAGTTTCTCACAAGTGTCGCTCCTCACAAGTGTCTAGAACTCAACAGCGCACACCTGTGTCCATCAAAGAGATTATTGCACACAACTTAGCTCATAGAACATGTGTCATGTGACGATCGCACACATCGCACAGGCGCACTGACCAGTGCGGCACTATATCTGCTGGCAGTTGTCCACTGAATCAGACTGCTTGTGAAATTTCATTGTGAAGTTCGTTATTGTGTAGAGTGCGCGGCACGCAGTCAGAAATGGAACGTTACTTGTGACGAGAGTGGACCGACATACGGTTGACCACCCAGTATTGAGCACCTGTTAACTTGCCCATGAAACGCACATTTCGAAGGATAAAGTGAGATGATTACCGGTAGCACAGGTACTACACCTACGTCTATCTCATAAAGAAAGTGTGCAAGCACTGGGACCAATGGATTTTGAGCCCCGCCTTCATTTCTGTCAGTGAAAATTCAACTGCAGATCTGCAATACCGGAATGATTCATCCGCAACAGCCCCGTCTGGAATGAGGATAACTGCCACGCTGCCCACATCAGTGGCCACAGCAACCGTCCTGTTTAAGCGCATGGGAGGGCATTGTCCAAGATCATCTTCTAGGACGTTATTTGCTGCCTCCCCGTTTGATTGGTCTACGTTACCTAGTGTTCCTGCGTCGTATGCCGCCACAGTTCCTGGAGACTATACCCCTTACTGTCCGCGAAAGAATGTGCTTTTTTCACGACGATGCACCACCTCATTTCGATGTTAATGTCCAAGAGCACCTGAACAACCTGTAATATTTCTGGTTTTACGGGCATCATTCGGCTACAAGAAGCTCTTCTTAGAGTAGTTTAGAAGGCATCAGTGGCAAGATGAGGTAATGTTGTGTATAGTACCGGTGGTAGATGGTTTATTCGGTACGGGTATCGTGAAAAAACCGGCCTAAATGGTGGTCCTTATCCGCGATTGGCTCCTGCATTCGAAACTTGCGCCCCAGAATGACAATCTACTGTTGTTAATATTAGACAAACTAAACAGCGTATTTGCTTGCATTTAAAATTAAAGCATCTCTCAATAGCGTAGTATCATTCAATTTTTTCACAAGTATTAATAACCAGCAGAATAATAATCAACCGCTAAACGAAAGGCAGGCGAAGCACTTCGGTGATCTTCGGATCGCGCGTAACTTGGATGGCGGGTGAAGTGGTTCGACTGTAAGGTCATAGCTGGTTAGACAGTGTCGCAGGACAAACGTGTCTACGGCAGTTGGAGTCAGTTAAGGTTTTGTTAGCAGTGTATGGTTATTTGAACATGCAGTTAAGAACAGTGTGAGAGTAATTACTTAAATATGTAGCTTATTATTTTGTTGAAGAACAGAAATTATTGGTGACTATAAAGTGGAATGCAACTGAGAAGTTTCTCTAGATGCGCTAATAAAGCGCGAGAGGCATCCCCTGTAAACAAAATAACAGGAAATTTAATTATTCACATAATACCAGTTCCTCGCTTATGGTTCTATACAGCCTCAAGGTAACGGATTCACGACCCACGTGGTGTTTTCTGCGCAGTGGACAACAACTGTAGAGGACTCCACGTAGTTGAGCATTTATTAGAAAATATGCATTCCACACAGGGAGGTGGAAGCAAATTGGCACCTCGGGTGTACTGTAATCTTAGTCCAAATGAGATCAGTGACACGTGACACATCATATTTAATAACAGAGGATGTATGAAGGAGGGAAATTTTGGAGGGAAATGGTTTATCATACGCACGTATAAATATATATCTTCCCCCCCCCCCCGCCCGCCCGCCCGGTTGGCCGTGCGGTCTAACGCACGGCTTTCCGGGCGGTAAGGAGCGCCGGTCCCCGGCACGAATCCGCCAGGCGGATTTGTGTCGAGGTCCGGTGAGATGGTCAGTCTGTGGATGGTTTTTAGGCGGTTTTCCATCTGCCTCGGCAAATGCGGGCTCGTTCCCCTTACTCCGCCTCAGCTACACCATGTCGGCGATTGCTGCGCAAGAAAGTACTCCACTTACGCGTACACCACCATTACTCTACCACGCAAACATAGGGGTTACACTCGTTTGGTGTGAGACGTTCCCTGGGGGATCCACCGGGAGCCGAACCGCACAATAACCCTGGGTTCGGTGTGGAGCGGCGGAGGGGTGAAGTGGACTGCGGTAGTCGTCGTGAGGTTGCGGACCACTGCGGCTGCGGCGGGGACGGAGCCTCTCCGTCGTTTCTAGGTCCCGGGCTAACATAACCCCCCCCCTCCCTTTCTTGCTATCATTTTCAACATGCCGTACATAGCATTCCTGGCGGGAATAAACTCTGAAAATAAAGAGCTTTGGAATCATGTGACTAACTTAATTAGGGAGAACTACGACCAGTAACCGACAAGCGAACTGTCTACCATCTGTAATACGGGTGAACTGTGAATGAGCGAGCACTGCATGGTAAGTGTGATAAATAGGCTGTAAACTGTGTTTAAACTGTTTCTGAACTTTAGTTTAACTCTAATTTCTGATACCGTAAAACAAAAATTTCGGGTACAATGAAAGTAGTATCGGTAATTCAGTAACAAGAAATGTTGAAGTTCCAAGATGCTACTCCAGGCGGGTGTAAAAATGAATGTGCGCAACGGAAGATCATAAACTCTAAAATGATGATTTGGCGCTGTCTGACTACCCCCTGAAGCAGATATTAGGATCTGTTAATGCTCTTTTTTTACATACAAATTACAATCTAAACATAAATGAATGATGAAGGCAACTAATACTACTAAATGACAAACGCTGTTGTTCAATATATATTTATTATAGATTAAAATCAACCCTTTAAGTACAATGTCCATATTTCCTAACTAAAATTATCAATCAATTGCCCAAGTCTGTCCCTTATTATGACTAGCGGTCTAATATTACTAAAGCGAAATGACTGACATCATCTACGTACTAAACACTAGAAGGCACTTCTTTCAAAGAAGACCTACGGTGGTGTGGAGCCTCAGTGGAAATAAACTAACGTGATCACAGCTTTTTACCTTTGTAGCCCTAATAAGCCGAAGCAATTTGCGATATCACCATATGTATTGCGTCCGGTGGGTCGAAGTGATGGTTCTCGTACTCATCTGCGACGATGGAAGAATTTCAGCCACAAATAAACTCTTTCAAACACTGGGACGGCAGAAGGTGGTCTTCTGACCAAAATCCTCTAATATTGTCTTCTCCTCGCTGTGTTCGACAGACGAGGAACGCCAACTCCCAGCCACAAGGATGGAATTTAGATAACGTCTCAACGTGAGCACAGACCGAAGAAGTGCTATCAATTACTGAACGCTGCGTACTCAACGACGACTTCCAACCTGGAGGTGAAGTCCAGAATCGTATAGGTTCGCAACAGTACAGTGGCTAACTGTTCTAACTATAAACTCTCCTGAGAGCAAAGACAGCAACTTTGTCCGTACCAACAAAGCTGATACCGAGTGACCGTCACACGTGGGTGCTCACGACGGAAGACCTCGTCTCTCCACTGCTGGCTTCCCAGCAAGGCTCTATTCCCCACCCTCGTAATTCTGAAAGCGAATCGTATTCCCAAAACCACGGAATATTCTCCCTCTCTACAGATTCTTCCGAAAGCCGACCAACCATATTTCAGTGTTTTGTCGTCCAGCGCGGAATGTATGAGAGGAAAAACATTTACTCGCACAATGGCACGCTTCTGAGTAAAAATACTTGGAAACAACCCAGCCTACGTGGTTTCCGAGGTGCCGCTTCTTCGTTCCTCTCACCTGCGTCCAAGAATTGCAGAGTTCCCGGTTATCCTTCCGGTCCTGCTAGAATAGCTGCCGGTCGTCACCCTTTTGTGCTCCAGAGCACAGGTGTCACGACGTCCGTCTAGCTATATCCTGTTTTTAAGCAGGACCAACACCTGTGCAGGCCTTCCGCCCAGAGCTTGAGTTCAGCCTGCCGTTTCATCTCCACTGGCGTTCCCACCTCTACTAGTTAGGCAATCATTCATTACGACGTTCTGTTAATAAAGACACTCCGTCACCTTTCATGCTATGAGCGTTAACAATTATTTACAAGGCGTACGTGACAATGTCAGTCTCCTTTAAATTTTCATATATACGATGTACAACCTATCATATGGTACCTAATTGCGGGTGTAGTTCACGGCAAAGTATGTGGTTGAGTGCTTGCAAGGTGCGGAAATTATAGCCACCTTACAAAGTGACATCAGAATGAAGGTTAATGCAGTGTGCGCGGTCCATGGGATTACGTTATTAATGATCACCGCAAGATTGTTAACGCTGCGGGACGGTGCAGCGTGCAGAGCAACGCGAGGCAGCCACAGAAAACAGTTCTACATCTACATCTACATTTATACCCCGCAAGCCACCCAACGGTGTGTGGCGGAGGGCACTTTACGTGCCACTATCATTATCTCCCTTTCCTGTTCCAGTCGCGTATGGTTCGCGGGAAGAACGACTGTCTGAAAGCCTCTGTGCGCGCTCTAATCTCTCTAATTTTACATTCGTGATCTCCTCGGGAGGTATAAGTAGGGGGAAGCAATATATTCGATACCTCATCCAGAAACGCACCCTCTCGAAACCTGGCGAGCAAGCTACACCGCGATGCAGAGCGCCTCTCTTGCAGAGTCTGCCACTTGAGTTTGTTAAACATCTCCGTAACGCTAGCACGGTTACCAAATAACCCTGTGACGAAACGCGCCGCTCTTCTTTGGATCTTCTCTATCTCCTCCGTCAACCCGATCTGGTACGGATCCCACACTGATGAGCAATACTCAAGTATAGGTCGAACGAGTGTTTTGTAAGCCACCTCCTTTGTTGATGGACTACATTTTCTAAGGACTCTCCCAATGAATCTCAACCTGGTACCCGCCTTACCAACAATTAATTTTATATGATCATTCCACTTCAAATCGTTCCGCACGCATACTCCCAGATATTTTACAGAAGTAACTGCTACCAGTGTTTGTTCCGCTATCATATAATCATACAATAAAGGATCCTTCTTTCTATGTATTCGCAATACATTACGTTTGTCTATGTTAAGGGTCAGTTGTCACTCCCTGCACCAAGTGCCTATCCGCTGCAGATCTTCCTGCATTTCGCTACAATTTTCTAATGCTGCAACTTCTCTTTATACTACAGCATCATCCGCGAAAAGCCGCATGGAACTTCCGACACTATCTACTGCGGCGGCAGCAAGCAGCGGCTGACGCAGTTAGCAGTGCAGGGCGCGTTTGAAGTTTCAAATCAAAATGGTTCAAATGGCTCTGAGCACTATGGGACTTAACATCTATGGTCATCAGTTCCCTAGAAATTAGAACTACTTAAACCTAACTAACCTAAGGACAGCACACAACACCCAGCCATCACGAGGCAGAGAAAATCCCTGACCCCGCCGGGAATCGAACCCGGGAACCCGGGCGTGGGAAGCGAGAACGCTACCGCACGACCACGAGATGCGGGCGTTTGAAGTTTCAGCTCCAGCACACGCCGATAGCGGAGTTGCAGCCAGCGGTGCAGCCCACATCCACGAGAATCAGCAGCAGTATGCCAAGGAAGAAAAGTAGTATAAGTATTGCGCTTGCATATAGTTTTGTAAGATTTATAATTGGAGCATTTTCGTAAAATGTGTGGGTAAAAGAAGTAAGTTATGGTACAGCATCAGCTGACACTTTACCAACTCATGATGATGAGGATATAAGACCCATGCTAAACTTAATTTTGCAAGAATAAAGAGTTGCACAAAAGAAAATAGATAGGGGATTAAAAGAAAATAAGGAGCATTTAAGAAAAGCAAGATAATAAAATAAAGAGGAGTTTAAAGAAGGTAAGGTAGGAATAGCTAAAATTATCGCTAATTTCGATGCTATGGGACAAAACGTTACCAATCGTGGAGCTTAATCTTAGGGATGTTGCAAGGAAATAGATTATGAAACAAAAGAATGGGGTAAAAATTAGAAGGTTCTAAGACAGAAATGAAACGAAAGATCGACCATGAAACCAAAAAGTTAGATAAAATTTTGTGGGATCAAAATGCGATGATAGAAATAACAATTGATGAAATTAGTAGTGTAAGAGAAAAGCAAAGCAAAGCTGTCAAAGCATGTCAGGATGGAATAATTTACAAAGTATAGAAAATGATCATGAAATACTTAACATTTCACGTGTAAAGCCCTCTTGTAAAGACAACACAAGTGCGATTCGGGGCAAATTGATAGAAATAGAGCAAAAAGTACTTACTGAAATGCAACACAAAATAGAAAATAAAGTTAAAGAACAAGTAATAATTTGATGCGAACAAGAAAGTAAGAGAGGTGCGGTTCATGGAAGTGACGTAACAAATTACGCTAATACATATAAATTCCGCCATTTCTCTAGTAAGGGAACTGTACGTAACACAGAGAAAATAAATAAGCTGAAGGCTGCAGAAGAAGTGGACGACACTAAACCAGGTAATTGAATACGACAATGTACAATAGAAGCAGCTCTGGTGGCAAAAATAATGGAAATAGTTAAATGTTGTCTTGAGATGATGTACAGGTTGTGTGAAAATAGATGTATCATTACTCTTTAGTGTGAACTGAAACGGCGAAATGGTCTCCGCTGTAATGAATTATGATTCAGTGTTAGGCTAGGGATAGTCCTGCCAATGAGATTAATGGCAAATGGAGAGTTCTGATTAAAGGCGACTGAAAAATCGCCAATTATTTAGGCGAAATGAAAAAAGAGGCAAATGGAGGGTTATAGATTACGTGACAGTAAAGTCGGCCAATTGTGTACACAGAGAGAGAAAGGTGAGGTTTGGTTATTAGGCGACGAGAAAGTTGGCCTATCATTTATGAAGAGTGAAGGAGGAAAGGCAATAGGCGGCGTGTAAGTCGGTCGTTAAGTAGTATTTATGGGTGAAGTGTTTTCCGCCAACTATTTTGTGAAGTACAAGGAAGTAGACTTATTGTCGACACGACACAACACTGATATGGAAGTCTCATAAAAGACGTAAATAAGGTTTAAATAGAACGCCACGTAATATAAACTATGGAGAGTAAAAAACACACACTTGTTTTAAATATGAGCCGGCCGGTTCTAGGCGCTGCAGTCTGGAGCCGAGCGACCGCTACGGTCGCAGGTTCGAATCCTGCCTCGGGCATGGATGTGTGTGATGTCCTTAGGTTAGTTAGGTTTAATTAGTTCTAATTTCTAGGTGACTAATGACCTTAGAAGTTAAGTCGCATAGTGCTCAGAGCCATTTGAACCATTTCAGTATGAAAGGACGGTAGAATAACGGTCTAGCTAAGAATAATTAGCGCTTACACATTGCAAAGTCAAACAATGGTCTTATATGAAAGTCAGTAGAAAATACACTGTCATTATATCAACAGAGTTCTGTTAGTACTTTTTGTAGCAGCAGTGATACTCATATGCAGAAGGAATGATATGTTGTGGAATGAAGCAAAGAATTGATAAATAAGTGTTTGGTCATTATGCTTCAAGCAAGGTTCTAAAATGTTCTTTCAACGTATCTGTGAATCGCAACTGTAAGCCTCCGTAAGTAAGATTGAAAGAGCATAGCACGTGAAGCCGGCCAGCGGTGTGAGTCATTGGCGAAGCAGATTCTGCGAGCAAGTACAGAGCTCTTAAGAGGGCGAAGGGCAATGCCACAGCTGAATGTAGCTACAGCCGTGAGGAAAACAAAAATATTGATGAACCACTGTAATAATACGACGTAAACTTTGGATTTGTTTACAAACACCCTAAATCAAAACCAAACATTACGTAATACATTTTAGTAGTGTATGAAAACATGCTTATCTAAAATTTGCTTAATATTATTAGGAATCTATTTTAAAGGCATTTTTCATTGTTTCGTGGAGTCCATCTGGAGCTGTATGCTGCAGTTAGGGATGGGAGAATGCACTGACAGTTACTGAACTCAGCATCACTTTGGCGAGTCTGGAGTTCCACAACGTAAGACCACATCACGGACAACAGAATCATCAGTATGGGTAGCTGTTGCAGGCCTCTTGCGTATGTTCTGGTACAAGGTGTTCGTGTAAAGGTTCATCCGTTTCCAGGTATTTGTGAAATGGATAGGTGTTGTGTTTTACTTACAACCATGTGAAGTGGACATCAGTGCAGAACCGCATCGTGCCGACATAATAGTGAAAAGGATGTTTCATGGAATTGAAAGGGCAGCAGTGCTTCGATAGTACACTACTGGCCATTAAAATTACTACACCACGAAGATGACGTGCTACAGTCGCGAAATTTAATCGACGGGAAGAAGATGCTGTGATATGCAAATGATTAGCTTTTCAGAGCATTCACACAAGGTTGGCACAGGTGGCGACACCTACGATGTGCTACCATGAGGAAAGTTTCAAACCGATTTCTCATACACAAACAGTAGTTGACCTGCGTTGTCAGGTGAGACGTTGTTGTGATGCCTCGTGTAAGGAGGAAAAATGGATACCATCACGTTTCCGACTTTGATAAATGTCGGATTGTAGCCTATCGCGATTGCGGTTTATCGTATCGCGACATTGCTGCTCGCGTTGGTCGAAATCTAATGACTGTTAGCAGAATATGGAATCGGTGGGTTCAGGAGAGTAATACGGAACGCCGTGCTGTATCCCAACGGCCTGGTATCACAAGCAGTCGAGATGACAGGCATCTTATCCGCATGGCTGTAACGGATCGTGCAGCCACGTTTCGATCCCTGAGTCAACAGATGGGGACGTTTGCAAGGCAACAACCATCTGCACGAACAGATCGACGACGTTTGCAGCAGCATGGACTATCTGCTCGGACACCATGGCTGCGGTTACCCTTGACGCCGCATCACAGACAGGAGCGCCTGAGATGGTGTACTCAACGAGGAATCTGGGTGCACGAATGGTAAAACTTCATTTTTTCGGATGAATCCAGGTTCTGTTACAGCATCATGATGGTCTCATCCGTGTTTGGCGACATCGCGGTGAACGCACATTGGAAGCGTGTATCCGTCATCGCCATACTGGCGTATCACCTGGCGTGATGGTATGAAGTGCCATTGGTTACACGTCTCTGTCACCTCTTGTTCGCATTGGCGGCACTTTGAACAGTCGACGTTACATTTCAGATGTGTTACGACCCGTCGCTCTACCCTTCATTATATCCCTGCGAAACCCTACATTTCAGCAGGATAATGCACGACCGCATGTTGCAGGTCCTGTACGGGCCTTTCTGGATGCGGAAAATGTTCGACTTCTGCCGTGGCCAGTACATTCTCCATATCTCTCAACAATTGAAAACGTCTGGTCAATGGTAGCCGAGCAACTGGCTCGTCACAATACGCCAGTCACTACTCTTTATGAACTGTGGTATCGTGTTGGAGCTGCATGGGCAGCTGTATCTGTACACGCCATCCAAGCTCTGTTTGACTCAATGCCCAGGCGTATCAAGGCCATTATTACGGCCAGAGGTGGTTCTTCTGGGTACTGATTTCTCATGATCTATGCACCCAAATTGCGTAAAATGTAATTACATGTCAGTTATAGTATAATATATTTGTCCAATGAATACCCGTTTACCATTTGCACTGTTCTTGCTGTAGCAATTTTAATGGCCAGTAGTGTAGTTGTACAGCAGGGTAACTTATGAAAAATAATTGTTCAATTTAAAAACCGGCAATGCGCCGATAGTAGTGGTATATCAATTTTAAGTTTCTGTGAGAAATCCTATGTTGAACTTAATCGACGGAAATTAACCGATAGCAGTTCAACAGCAGAATAATTTTTTTTACTGACATTGACTAAGAGATAGTGGACTGCTCTAGAAAATTCTAGCAGAAATGGTAGAACGTAAATTAACAAAAACGCTGTCAACAATAAAAAGAAGCTGAATAATACTAGTTTGAAAATCTTTACTATTAGGAGAATAATGTAATTAGTATAGATATAAGGCTGTACACGAATTTATTCAGGTTAAACATTAGTTTTCTCTAATCATAAAATAATTAAGTCAATGATTATGTAAATCCATTAATAATTTGACAATGAAAATACATAAATTAGATTCTAATTTTGGAAACAACAAGAAATTATAAGTATAGTAGAATGGTTTGGCTCTTGAGAGATGACAGCTGAAAAATTTATAAAATCTCTAATCAAAATTTGTTCATTTCCAAAATTGTTTGTTGCCAGCGAGAATGTCCAAAATTTTGGAAATCTCAGAAGGAGGGGGATGTGTAATACTTATGGCTTTACATCCATCATATTCCGCTTCAAGAAGCTCTTCTTTGAGCAGTTGAGATGATAGCAGTGGCAAGATGTAATGTGGTGTGAGGTACCGGTGACAGATGGTCTATTCGGTACGATTATCGTGAGAAAACCGGCCTAAATTGTGGTCCTTCTCAGCGATTGGCTGCTGTATTCAGAAGTTGAGCGCGAAAATGTCAATCTTCTGTTATTAAAATTAGATCAACTAAACAGCGTATTCGCTTGCATTTCAAATTAAAGCATCTCTAAATAGAGTGCTATCATTTCATTACTTCACAAGTATTAATAATCAATAGAATAATAAACAACTGCTAAACGAGAAGGCAGACGAAGCACTTCGGTGATCTTAAAAAATGGTTCAAATGGCTCTGAGTACTATGGGACTCAACATCTTAGGTCATAAGTCCCCTAGAACTTAGAACTACTTAAACCTAACTAACCTAAGGACATCACACACACCCATGCCCGAGGCAGGATTCGAACCTGCGACCGTAGCAGTCCCGCGGTTCCGGACTGCTAGACCACCGCGGCCGGCTGTGGTAACACGGAGGAGGTATGAAGAAGAGAAATTTCCGAGAGAAGGGGTTTATTATATGCACGTGTGTATCACCCTCTGCCTCCTCCCTGCCTCTCTTTCTTAATTTGTCTAAACCCGTAACCTCATCGGTGGATTGAAAGGGGTGGTCCCGACCCATGACCCGTGCGATCGCCGGATCTCACACATCTGGGGCAACGTCAGGACGTTCGTTTATGAAACCCCCGTAGAAACTACCTGCTTGCCAAGGTCCAGGCTAACTGTCTCCTGGTACAACAGACACCAGGTATCTTTGAAAGGGTGTGTCAGAACTTTATGGCGCCGTTGCCATGGATGGACTGATTGGCTGTCGTGACTTTGAAAATTTCCTACGAGCTATATTATTTTTACGTGGTGTATGCTGCGTGTGTCCATAACACAGTAAATTTGCATTTCCAGCCATTAGTTTCCTGTCCCAGTGTAATGGGTTGTGGAACCAGAACGACCGGTTTGAACTGACCCAAAAATTTGAGATACCCTGTATAAGGAACAGATGTCGCAATGGGTTTCTTCGAACAATGATTGTTTGTGAGAAGATCCAGTTTTAGTGTGAGCTGGAGAAACATCCAAAAGCTGTGGTGGTTCTCTTACGTTGCTCGGGTACTAGTGTTCGATCAACTGGCTGGCCTGAGGAAACCTGAGTGCTTCGAGATGTAGTCATGCTCAGGGAGGTGCCACAGAAAACGGGGATTTCATATAAATTCCTATAACAACTACGATTTTATTAGTCATTACTAAGGCATGACTGGCGTCACTTACACCTGACTAATTAGAAGACGTAAAAGAGGGGAAAAATTCATAACCTTGACAATGCGCGGAAACTTGACTAGAGTCAAAGAGTAATCTCACTGCCATCGAGTAACTGAAAGTGTCATTGGCTCAAACGTTTCTCAGTTCTATATCAAAAAGATTTATAATTAAGTTAGAATTCAAACAAAGACATCGTACCTCGTAACAACTCTACAAAGAAGTCATCAAAGTCCAAATTGCTAATCATTTCCAGTAGAGTTCAAGATCAACATCTGTATAATTTCTGGTCATGAATACATTAAAGTGCCCTTTAAAATCCCTAACTACATTTCAGTTCCAATGCAACAGTCAGGAAGAAATTCACAATTACAGCATTTTGCTATATAGGTTATTGCATGACCTAAAGTGACACGCATCAAACAGCTCGTAATCGGATCGGCCGAAGACAGAGAAGAATAAAATATAAAAGCAATGCTACGTAGTATGAGGTCATGTACGAATCTATACAGCGACAACCCAGAATTGTGAATTTGGAAATTTGTGGTAAGGTCTTATTGGAGGTCATCGGTCCCTTAATCTAACTTTCGCTAAGGACGACACACCCACCCACCCATCATGCCCGAGGGAGGATACGAACCTCCATTGGCGGGGGGGGGGGGGGGGGCACCGTGACAAGACACCCCTGATCGCGCGGCTACCCCCCGCGGCCCCAGAATTGTGAACGTCATCTTGAATGTTATATTGTAATTGAAATCTGGTTACGGATCTTAATTGGTGCGTTGATGTATTCATTACCAGAAAACATAGATACAGTGATTCTGAATTCTGCTACAAGTGAACAGTGGTTTGGACTTAGGTGCCTTCTCGTATTGAGTGGTTACGAGGTATGCTGTCGTGATTCTAATTCAAGCTTAATTGAAACATTATTGATATAGAATTAAGAGCACTTTACGCGAGTGACTGTTTACTTACTCTTTGACTAGTGAATTTTTTCGAATACTTATAGCTATGAATTTTCCCCTCGATTTCTTCTGATTGGCCTCATTTAACTGACAGAAGTCAGAGCTTATTAACGATTACTAAAATCGTTATTGTTACGGCGATTTATACTAAAGACAGATTCTGGATCACTTCTCCCTAAGTCGGTGACTCCACCTCGAAGCACTCAGGTTTCCTCACGCCAGCCAGTTGATCGAACATCTGCAACAGGGGAATACATGTGTCTGCAGAATAAGAGAACCGCCATACTGGTAATCCTGATACTGTCGGATATTTCCTTGAGGTGAAGAGAGAGCTGTTACGCAGCGAGTCTAGTCGGTGACTAGTGGCGACGCTGGTCAACGACCACTGCGGCCTAACGATTGTGATGTGCGTCTGCTGCTCCGTTGTTGAGCTCCCAAGGGCAGCCGGCTGCGCGGATGGTCGAGCGGGATGGTCCGAACGCTGCACCAGCAACGAGAGAGAGCTGGAGGTGATGCGGAGGCCCGGCCTGGAAGCGGGCGAGAACAACTTGACAGAGGTTACTCGGTCCATCCTATATCCGAGTCGCTACTCAGCATTATGCCATGTGACGACTACTAATTTAGTCACAATCAGTGTTGAAAATCAGAGGTGGGAGCAACCATCGCGGGTGGTTACAGTCACTGTGCCGGCCACCGATGCGAGTAGTCAGGGGGAGGGGGGGGGGGGGCTGGTCGCAGCTCGACCGTCTGCGGATACTTCGGCATCCCAGCGAGCTCCGTCGCCAGACCTCATCGCCACTGACACGGCACCGCGTGCGGCTCAGTGTAATGTAAGTATTGTCATACTACTTGGCGATACATTACGACGTAAAAGAGAAGGACAAAGGTTAACAAGATGACATTGCAGAAGTCAGGGCTGAGCTTTGCAGTGAATGGAGAAACGACGAAATGATAGTAGGTGCCAGAGTTCTTGAAATTGGTGACACTGGGTCCACGGGAGCTTAAGTTGACTAGAAAAGAGAATTAACTCTAAGGTATGGAGAGCTTGAGAGTGGTGAGAGCCGCTCAGGGATTATGGACAGCACGAGTGAAGTACACTTAACAGATAAGAATTCAATGGACTTCATAAAAGAAGAATCGGTAATCAGTAAGAGTAGTGATCAAACAAGAGGGCTACGAGATTGCTTAGCGCACTTTGAAATACCTTCACAGAATCATAATTTTAATCAACATTGTGAGGCTATAACACTACTGTCCGTTACTGCTAGACCATAACCTTAAAGTTGGAGGCAGGTCGTGAAATCAAACTATCTTCTTAAAGCAATTATGGTATAAAGCAACAGAGCAGTGTTACCCTCTGAGAGGAATTTTGTTATGTTTACGTGTTGTACCTAACGGAGGTGGCTTATCGGAAGTGAAAGTCAGAATTACGTAAATATTTAAACTGTAACAAACAATATTTTACATATCGACACTGTTCAAAGAGTAAGGAAAGCGGTCGCCAGCCTAATTAGGCAAGAGAATTATTGATATTCTTGTTTAAGAAAATAAGTATGTGTAACTTTAACGGACAAACACAACTTATATTTTGCTACACGCGAGTGCAATGAACTCTGGCACCTGCATATGTTCACGTTAAAGAAAATGCTAACAGTTATAAGATAACATGGCTATTTGCATAATGGTAACGGAAAACGACATATACTTTTGCCTTCAAGGCTTGTTCAAACTGAATGGTCTCATTAATATTACTATTAATATTCACTGTAAAATCATAAAATAGGCATAGGTTCAATATTACTTTTCAAACGTTTTCCTATCTTACAAAAAAATTGTAAATGTAGTTCACTGCAAAATTATCAAGTGGTCATAAGTTAAGTCTCTCTCTCAGCTAAATACTATTCTATTTAGAATGAAAGTTGTATGTATTTCACTAACAAAAAATTTCTCACTGAATTTTGAATAGAAGAAGTTACTGTTTGCATAGATAGTTGCCGTTCTATTAATTGTTATTTAGCATGAGCACAATAGACAAACTACAGATCCTGTTACAACATTAATATGCACTTTTAATACACAAGGGGAGTCCAACATTATACAGATGTTCAGTTGAATAGGAAGAGTAATTGAAACTTGCTATAACTAAGTAATTTTGTGCATTTGAACTACTTTCAATGGAGGGAGCCTGAATCTTGACCACTGTAACATAGCATACTAAACACACTTTCAACATACTAAATAAACACGGTATTAGTTCTCAACTCGTACTGCAGTAAAACACAACTTGACATATCTGTAAGAAAATGACTCACCTTTTACGATTTGCAACAAGCAGCAATGTGATCATTTACTAAACAAAACTTTACCATTCTCAGTTTTAAGAACTTTTAATTTTGAAATTTGCAACAACATATTAATAAGCAGTTTTAATAGAAAAATTATTTTCAGCAGGCATCATGTACTTCAACTCACTCTCCTTCCACATTAACTTCAACTTTCTTTCAATGAATGACACTCGGTAAGCACTTTAGCGTGAGAGGGACCCTAAGTGGATATGTGACTGAAGATAAATCACGGTAGGTACAAGAGTTCAGTTAAAATTTACCTTGTATTTGAGTACACTAAATATCCAATGCGCTCATCCTTCACTGTACTTTACTATAGTGTTCCGTTACAGTGATTGCGCAATGTGGTGGCGATTTGCATGTTGGTAGATTGCTTTGCAGGTAGAATTGCCCGACTTTGTCATTTCTTGGTAGCTATGATACGCATCAATTCCTGAATAATTCCAGCTCCTTATCCATCCATCCGAGGCATTGGAAAGGGCCAGGAAAAGCCTCTCTCAGAACCAACACAATACACAACTTTTACATGAGCAGTTGACAGTTTGGTGGCTCGTCTCCGACCTTTTCTACCTAGGCCAAGCACAATTTGCGCGCGCTACACAGTTCCGTTCCCGAGGGGAACCACAACACCTTTTAAATACAAAATAACTAAGAACCCTAAGTGAAGGTCGGCAGTTTACATAACAGCAAACAAACATTTTAAATAAAACAGAACATTTGCATCTATTGGTAGTGCTACACAAAAAATTTTAAATAAAATTATTTAATTTTAAGATAACCAAAGAGATTATATGAGGAAGACAAAACATATAATATGCTCATAGATTACACTTCCTACAATCTAAAAGACATCAAAGTTTTTACAAAGAAAGGAGTATACAGTTTTGTGTTATCGATTCAATCAAACACATTTACAGAAGCTCAACGATGTAACATCAAATAAAACAAGAGGCAAAATAAATCAGTAGAGCATTAGATTTATGGTGTTACAAGGCGGCAACAGCCATCTGTTCTTGAAAATCAGTTAGTAACAGCAGTCAAGATGGGAGAATATTTCATTTATTAAAATGGCAGTTTATGAGCACCATATGGCTGACCCTGGTGGGGTAGTGAACAGCTGCTTGTGGTCACAACGTTACAGCCAGCTCCAGCGAAATGGTGTTCATAATCCGAAGATGGCCAATTAAAAGTGCCGAAAGAGACCATTTTAGTAAATGAGATATTCTCCTATCTTGACTGTTTCTACTAATTTGGGGTTCCAAGGATTAGACATCAGAAATATGAGTTAGATGCTAAACTGAAAATTCGTATAGATGAATGGCATCCAAGTTAGAATCTGGTATCAGTCTATAAAAGTCAAATTTGAAATCTAGGATTAACGAGCTCAGACTTCATGGTAGGGAATTGTGAACCACGATGGAATCTGAAAATTTCCAAATTAGAAAATCATAAACCAATCCATGTAATTTTAAGACCTAGCCTTCATAACCAAATCCTGGAAGTCAGGAGAGAGGTCGAGGTCGAATTAAATTCGATATAACTCATGATTCAGGCAAATCTAACAGAAGTGTTCGATTGAAGACTAAAGAATTCTAAAATAAGACAGAATTGTCCGAGTTGATTGCTAATTATATGAGGAGAGTAAAGAACTGGTAAACAAATGTAAGATACAGCGGAACTGCCTGTACTTCAATCTGAAGTAACTAAACAAACACAGCTTTGCACCTTAGGTTAAGTTTAAGGTATATTCAAAAAATTCTATGTCGAGGTGGATATACGAAGGTATATGACACTAAAACGAAGTCATGAAAAATGTTTGTCATGAACCAGAGGCTGAAGATTTAAACAGTGGACTTAGTGTATGTAGAGGAAGGCAGAGTCCACTTAGCGACACTAATGTGTTAAGTCTTATCACATTAAGCTTATGAGCAACAAAGGTTATTTGAGGAAAACCTTAAGTAAAGATTATGTATTGCATAAGTTTTTAGCTGTATTGTTGTCTGTGAGAGGAATGAAGTTTGGTTGTAGTGGAATTGGCAGTGTATACGCATGTCATGATTTGTAGATGCGGTGTATCCTCTAACGAACAACGTATTATTTAAAGAAAACGTAGCACGAGGAGATGGGTTTGCACTCCTAATCCCGGGAAGGCGTATGAAGTTTAGTTAACAGAAGACATCAGTGAGCAGTAGTGAAAAGATGTCTATCATGTGACGTCGTACCAGACTGTATGGACACTATCAAGGCCAGTTGAGATTTTAACGTAGTGGTACTGTTAATGAGATTTGGTTATCAAGCTCAATTCTGTCTTTACTACTTATTAGTAGTTGGTAAAGGGAATCGTATCGGTGATATGTCTATAGCGTAATGCAGACGCGTACCGTCGATGATGCTACGGGGCTAATCCTATCAGCCTTAAGAAAGGGAAAATGTTTTATAATGAATTCGTCCCCGTCTTTTACAAGAGCCATAAAACTATTTTTGCCGTTAGCTGGAAAGCGATGGAAAATATTCAGACCATAATTTCTATTCTGTAAGTCCACGTTCTTCTTGTTGTCACTGAAGTAAACGTTTCTATGTCTCTTTACTCAGTGGGACCAGGAACTACGATAATAACTAAAAATTTCGAATTCTTACTGATTCATATATTCAGTAAATGTAGCAATATTCCTGATAATAATAATGTCTCTATTGTGAACAGCACTATGAGCAGTTCAGAGGCGACATCTAGGTTCAAATGGCTCTAAGCACTATGGGACTTAACATCTGATGTCATCAGACCCCAACTACTTAAACCTAACTAACCTAAAGACATCACACACATCCATGCCCGAGGCAGGATTCGAACCTGCGACCGTAGTAGCAGCGCGGGTCCGGACTGAAGCGCCTAGAACCGCTCGGTCACAGAGGCCGGCCGACATCTAGGGTAAGTTCCAATTAAATGGTCTTTCGCCCTGACTTCTCATCCTCAAAGTTAATTGCTCGCCACAGAAGTGAAGAATAACTTCACCGCTTGCCGCCGGCCGGAGTGGCCGAGCGGTTCTAGGCGCTACAGTCTGGAACCGCACGACCGCTACGGTCGCAGGTTCGAATCCTGCCTCGGGCATGGGTGTGTGTGATGTCCTTAGGTTAGTTAGGTTTAAGTGGTTCTAAGTTTTAGGGGACTGATGGCCTCAGATGTTAAGTCCCATAGTGCTCAGAGCCATTTTTGAACCACTTGCCACACGGTTTTGTCAACATTACGGGCGGCACATAAACAGTTACTTCCGTGAAATACAAGTGATCCAGAGCGGTGTACAGTCCTCGCGAGCTCTCTTCATATTTCTACCGAAAACGTGTTTAGTAGCAGCCCTAGCTGTGACGTCATCCGAAGCAGAGCGTAAACTGGCGTTTGACTGACGCGGACAGAGTGATAGTTCGATGCGAAGTTATGTCCCATATTGCCTCTCCGGCCGTATTAATATTTTGCCGAAGTGGACGACCGGCTGGAACATCCGCTGTCAACCGTTTATGTCCATGTAGTAGCACCTAAATGGCCGCTTCCTTGAACATATACTATTTAATAACTCCGTTATGAATCAGTTTACAGTCTTCGTAATTTTTATATAAAGAGGTTGAGGTGGCTTTAGTTACTGAAAAACTTTTAGCTCTACAGCATTTAAACTTTTCCGGCTAGAAGTTTTAGAACGGAGCCGACAGTAGAAAATGGCCTCTGAACTACATCCTTAAGACACCTTGTATTTATTGTTATTTAAATTAAAGTCTTGAAACTTGTTATAGACTTATTATTTAATGGATGTAATCAAGTGCCGTAATCAGAATTTTCTATTATTAATATAAATGATACTTAATCTATTACAAATAAGGACGTTTTTGTTGCAAACTTAGTTTTCAGTAAATTATTTGAAAACTATTAGAGGTAGCTTAATGGGGTCACATATTTAATGTTATCAAATCAAACTGAAGCATCATACGAATTTTCATCTTTCTGAGCGTAATATTTAGCGCCTTCAATTTTTCGTAAAAACGCCGATTTTGCCCAAAATATTTCTCCGTTCAAGTTGAGAATTGTAACAGTTGATTCTGACATACATTTGCACACTGTGAAAAATTTTTGGCTTTCTATTTTTTACAATTTTAACATTAACAGACTGAAGCATATCTTGGCAAAGGGTTATAAGGACGTGGCGCTAGTAGCAGTGAACTGGCGCAAGTCCCGACACACTCGCTTACCTGTGTATGTATCAAATGACGCAGCGCTTATTTCGCCACAGAAGGAGCTCTGCCTAAGACTTGAAGAGAGAAAAATAATAATAGAAAAAACTACGCTTCGCTAGTAACGCAGCATGTAGATTTATGTTTCCTTAAACTCAACACATTATCATGCCTCACACTGTGCAGGGCGAGCGATAGCATTCAAAAAGCTTGCTGTCGTCTCGGTGCGGATAAATACAGGCCTGTATGGTTTTCAAAGGAATTTATACCATTCTTCCTGAAAAACACTGCCAAATTCATGTAACGATGATGGAGGAGGATAGCGATCACATTCATTTCTGTCCAAAGTAAATCTCAAAGGCTCAATACTATTAAGACCCGTGTCCAGGAAGATACGACTAGTAATCTTCCTGCCCACAAAACCAGACCTGTACGATTCGAGCTATGTGAACAGGGGAGCGCACGTCTTCCAACACAGCATCACCGTTCAGCAAAAATATTATACTTTGGGATATACCTGATTACCCAAAATTGTCACATAGTACTCGACAGTAATGTGACCTTGCACGATATAGCAGCCGAAATCATCACCGATCTCCCGCCATTTTTCTTTCTTGGGACCTGAAGTCTGACAGAATTTGAAAACGGTTCCATTGCTCAACAGTACAGGTATTATGGGTCAGCAGTACGATTTGCGGGTATGGGCACTTGAATTACTGATGAGTGATTCTGGAACTCCACATCGCCTTGCTATTCCCTGCTTATGCAGCTCTCTTCGTGTTGTTTTGGTACTGACAGGGTTCACGAGTGCGACATTAAGTTCTGCAGTAATTTATGCAGCTGTCGTCCTTTCATTCATTATCACACCCTCCTTCAATAGCCGTCCGTTATGACCACTCAACATACACTTTTATCCGCTTTGTGACTTAGCGGATGATTTTGAGACGTGGTAGTCAGGGAGAGGCAGGATAAGGCAACGATTGTGGATGGGGCCGTAATCAGCTACCGTTGGTAAACACATACAATTTAGTTGAGGAAAACATTTCAACAATCATTTTAAAGGAATTCACTAAGCTGTTGGCTGAAGGCCTTACTAAGAAAGAATTCAAAATTATTTGTCGCTTCAAGGCCACAAGCAACTTCAGAACACCCAACAGCTGAAGACCTGAATTACAAGTGAGGAAAACAGTTACAAGTTAACAAATACTAAGAAATTTTCATCTTAAACTATCAAAAAACTGTAAAAAGTTGTAGTAACGGCTGAAGACCTTATTAAGAAAGAATTGAAAATTATTTGTCGACTCACGGCCACAAGAAATGTTACACATAACCAACGGCTAAAGGCCTGATTAAGAAAAAATTCAAAATTATTCGTCGGCGTAAGGCCACAAGCAATTTCAGAATACTCAATGGCTGAAGGAATTAATTACAAGTGACGACTGCAATTACACGTACAAAATACAAAAACCTTTTTTAAACAAACTCAATAAACTGTAACAAGCTATAGTGACGGCCTTATCAAGACAGGATTGAAATGTCTTCGGCTGAAAGCAACAAACAACGTTGCAAACATTTAATGGCTGAAAGCCTGATTAAGAAAGAATTCAAGATTATTTGTCGGCTGAAGGCCACAAGCAATGTCTGAAATATTCAACGGCTTAAGGCCTGAATTACAAATAAGGTACGCAATTACACGTTAAAAATACTAACACTTTTTAAAGAATCTCAATAAACTGTAACAGGCTATAGTGACGGCTGAAGGCCTTATTAAGACAGAATTGAAAATTATTTGTCGGCTGAATGCCACAAGCAATATTGCAAACAATTAAGGGCTGAAGGCCTGATTAAGGAAGGATTCAAGATTAAATGTCGGCTGAAGGTCAAAAGCAATTTTGGAAATACTCAATGGCCGAAGGCCTGAATTAAAGCGAGGAAGGCAATTACACGTTAAAACATGAAGGTAAATTTTAAACAATTACAACAGCTCGAGCGTTTGGGATCCCTATCAGATCGGATTGACGGAGGACATAGAATCAGTTCAGAGGCGGGCTGCTAGATTTGTTGCTGGTAGGTTTGATCATCACGCGAGTGTTACGGAAATGCTTCAGGAACTCGGGTGGGAGTCTCTAGAGGAAAGGAGGCATTCTTTTCGTGAATCGCTACTGACGAAATTTTGGGAACTAGCATTTGAGGCTGACTGCAGTACTATTTTACTGCCGCCAAGTTACATTTCGCGGAAAGACCACAAAGATAAGATAAGATAGATTAGGGCTCGTACAGAGGCATATAGGCAGTCATTTTTCCCTCGTTCTGTTTGGGAGTGGAACAGGGAGAGAAGATGCTAGTTGTGTTACGAGGTACCCTCCGCCACGCACCGTATGGTGGATTGCGGAGTATGTATGTAGATGAATGTAGATGTAGAACTTGACCAAGTAAGATGGAGTGATCCACAGACAGTGCTCCACCGATCGACCTGAGGAAGGTCACTACAGCTGAGCAAGCAGTGAGACTGCCAGCCAAGAGTAATGTTCACCTAAGGAGGGCAGCTCAAACTAGAGACGGTATAAACGCCGATCAACCCTCTTACCAAAGCCACCTAACGCTAGATAACCAGTGCAATGTGGACTAATTCAGGCAAAGAGAAAGTGATAGACAGCACTGAGTCTCAAGAATCCAGTGTTTAAAACACCAAAAGGCAGAAGGAATCACTATAACCAAGGTAGACAAGGAAAACAATTATCCATACCCCAATCAAGGAAGCTGTCAAATTACAATCCACGCCGGACAGCATTGGCAAGACGAGGAAAAGTACACTGCCGCAAATTATGCTAACCTCCAGGGGAGGTAACTGGAGCATTAACGGCCACTAGGCAATCCGATACCGTTGGTTGTACTTCACCATTAACAACACCAAGTTCAAACTAATATTAAGCAGTAGAAGGCAGCTAATAGCTTCTGCCAACCTGACAGACTCCACTCGTTGCAGCTGGTCTCACTGACCATGGGAGCAGCAACATGCAAACAACAGCGAGATCTCAAACAGTGGAGATTTCACTACTGGATAAGGAGCACTCAACTACGAACATTCTGGGTTCTCTCGCTGGCTACAGACCCTCGATCCGACAGTGCCTGCACTCCACCAGCAGTCCTGGCCTGCCCGCGCGCTGCAGACCTCCTCGCAGCTCTGTCCGAAACCGAACTGCCTGACACACACGACGACCTGGAAATACAAGCGGTTGCACCAACGATAGTACCACAATACTATCGATAACCACTGCTGCTGCCACTCACGGACAAACAATACTAGCAAACTCAGTGGCGCCTTTAACACAAGAAAGAAATGAGATGCCGCTACCACTATTACAAGACGCCAAGTTATGAACGGCAAAAACGCGAAAATCACACGGCTCAGATTTTTTTTCCGCTTTTCATGTATGCTTTATAAATCTTTGACGAGGTGCCTCTTGAAACACCAAACACTTGGGCTACCTTGATTGCGGAGGCAGCCACTATATGAGCAGCAGCCATCTGCTCACGTTCGAACTCACTCAGCTCCGACAAAATGCACCTACAGCTAAACAGAACACTTCCGACCACGACTGACACTGACAACGTTTTATGAACATGGTCAAATAGAGCAGCGCAACCTGCAGACTTGGCTAGCAAAATAATGGTTCAAATGGCTCTGAGCACTATGGGTCTTAACTTCTGAGGTCCTCAGTCCCCTAGACTTAGAACTACTTAAACCTAACTAACCTAAGGACTTCACACACGTCCATGGCCGAGGCAGGATTCGAACTTGCGACCGTTGCAGCAGCACGATTCCGCACTGAAGAGCCTAGAACCACTCTGTCACAGCGCTCGGCCCTTGGCTAGCATCAGCATTTGTGTTGAAGCATGTGTTTCTCCCAGGGTTTCCGTATTGTTGTCCAGTCCCTGTCTATTGTAAGCAGTAACCTTAAGAAAATTCGTTAGTACACTACGTCACCAAGTGTACCCCATTCCTGGTTAGAACTACCCTTAGGACTATAGCTCTTTATTGTCATAAAATATTGGCTGTTTTGTCTGATTTCAGTCTGACACACATCACCTAGGTCCCATTTGCCGTTTTGCGTATGTACATTGGGAGCAATTGAAATAATCTGGATGTTATTCTCTGACTACATAATTGTATCTCCGTTTCGTCATTCGAACACTGCTTACAGAGCTACGGCAAGATCTTTCCTTCACCCAGACTAAATAAGTAACTACTGTGTAATCCCGTCAGTGAACGCAGGATGCAATACGATTTTATAAAATACGAGGGAAATATTAATGTCATAATAATAGACATTATAAATAATTTAAATATTGTAAATGCATTTATGTTAATAACAACACTATGTCTGTATATTACTGTTATCTGCGAAATAGTGGTTGAATGACTTATAAAGCTGTTCTCAACCGGAAAATTGGTTTAAAAATCGCAGTGGTTTAGTGGGCATGGTTCAATCAAAGGTGGTATGCCCTAGCGTACTTCGCTCTTAGAAATGACTTCCGCAGCGAGCTACAGGCGGACATACTTAACATACTTTACATCAAAATACCCTTGCAAAGTGTGAGAGGAGCGATGAGTGAAAAAAAATGTAAATTAAAGATGTCGGTCAGTCCAAACTTTGAGCCTATGTTCTCTCACAGCAGAAACAACGTTCGTTTTGTTAGAATACAACAAGAGCGCTAATACAGCACAGGGTGGTAGCCAAGCGTGCTAGTTTACTTCTCTCTCTCACTTTCTAGATACTGTACCATAAAAATCTTTCTTGCATAGCTTGCTGACAGGCATCCAATGGAGAATGTGTACAGAAGAGTTTACCGGAGTATGTAATTTCTAGATCTGGTTTTAGGACCCAAATTCGGGAAACGAATTTTGTCGAAATGATCCTTCTACTGTAGTGTACTATTTGCTGACGGAATGCACGGAGAGATGCCCGGTAAATGCCAAGGATCTTCGCTCCTATCTTGGTTTGATACGAGGCTCAAAGCTGTCAGTAAGTTTCGTAACTCAAGTAATTTATCAGCAGAAGGCTACAAAGAAACTCGACATGCTGACAGCGTCATCGGTCAATATTTAATCGCACCGCAGCGCCCGACGCCATTGTCGCCTGGTGCGCTGGCGTGACACTGGTGTGGACACACAAAGCGAGCTGTCCCTGGGACGGGGGATCCCCGCCGCCGCCGCTGGCCGCCAGTGACGCGTGCCGGGGGATCCCCTGGCCATCCGCATGCGGCCGGCGCCGCCTGCGCGCCCTCTGGGTAAATAACGCCCCGGCTTTAACTGTCACGGCTGTCACGCTGATACGGCGCAGCGCGTCGGGGGACCCCCACGTCGCGTCGCGTGAGGAGCTGCCTGCCTACGTAACGTCACACCCAGGAGGAGGATAGGGGGAGGAGGACAATGTGTGGCACTCTAGTTATTGTCATCTGAATAAGGGCCAGCGGCCGGGTCCTGCACCCAGAAATCAATCACCATCGATCGCTGTATCCCCTCAAGTACTATGAGGCGACACCTAGGACAACATTTGAGAAGCAGCAGCGGCGCGGAATTACTTATGTGTACACGGTGAGTCATCTAAGCTATTAATAACAAATATTTAGGGAACTGTTGTCTGGCCTTTTTACTGTATGCTCCGAATTTTCTGAAATACTGGGACTTGGATGCTATTGTTTATTTATAAAAGTACCTTGTTTCGATATTTGATACCTGTCGACAGCAGAAATAGATTGACGTGGAGATCTTTATCTTTTGCCGCAAGGAGCTAAAAACTGACAAACATGCACTTGTCCTGCGACGTTATGAGCTGCTGTCTAGCTTTATCATTCCTTATGTATGCAAATAGTTTCATTACAAAATACAACGTTAAGTCGTATGTTGTGTATATTTCGAAATAACTCACAAAGCTTTTAAATTAGATGCTTAATTCAATTTGAAAATACCATGGCTAATTATTGAGGCCGGCCGTGGTGGCCAAGCGGTTAAAGGCGCTACAGTCTGGAATCGCGCGGCCGCTACGGTCGCAGGTTCGAATCCTGCCTCGGGCATGGATGTGTGTGATGTCCTTAGGTTAGTTAGGTTTAAGTAGTTCTAAGTTCTAGGGGACTGATGACCTTAGAAGTTAAGTCCCATAGTGCTCAGAGCCATTTGATCCATTTGAATTATTGTGGCAGATTAAAATGTTGTGACAGCTCCCCACATGTACCCACATAGATAAACACTCACGCCGTTCATTACGATGCATTATTACATATTTCTTTTTGCAGATGTGCAATAAGTATTGGAGAATAACAGCTTAGATGGCTGGTCATTATATAGTTAGTTTCAAGCTATAATTTTAACAGCTTTCTTTGTTTCTCGTGACTTGGCGTGCAACAGTGGACATGTGTTCCAAAAATACACTGGTGTCCAAAATTAAAGCAACAAACAGCTATTTCACCTACTGTTTCTAATTCACGGTGTAATCATGCAAAATGTCAGCATAAGTCCGTACAATGGTGTTCTTCACGGAAGACGGCATTCCGGTCAATGGACAATCACGTCAACGATGACGTCAGGGCACCTATCAAACGGAGTAGTCCCACATCCGCAACAACTGTGCATACAGACACAGACAGTGCATTGTGGGACAAAGGAGGCCCGCATCTCGTGGTCGTGCGGTAGCGTTCTCGCTTCCCGCGCCCGGGTTCCCGGGTTCGATTCCCGGCGGGGTCAGGGATTTTCTCTGCCTCGTGATGGCTGGGTGTTGTGTGCTGTCCTTAGGTTAGTTAGGTTTAAGTAGTTGTAAGTTCTAGGGGACTGATGACCATAGATGTTAAGTCCCATAGTGCTCAGAGCCATTTGAACCATTTTTGACAAAGGAGACGCCTACCAGACTGTGGTGGTGGGCCATAAGAAGAATGGAAGCAGGACAATCGCAAACTAATGTCGCCTGAAGGCTTAATGTGAATCGTTCTGTTGTTTCTAGGATGTGATGAGAATTTATAGAGGTTGAAACGGTATGCCAAAGACCAGGGCAGGGTCGACCACGTGGGATATCAAAAAGAGAGGACCTTTACTTGGAAGTAAGGGCACGACGGTACCGCCTTAGTACTGCACGGCAGCTGGCATCTGACCTCGCAGCATCCACTGAATGATTCGAGGCCTGACGGTGTACAGAAGTATTCGCAGAGTAGCCTTACTGTCGGAGACCGTCTGTATGTGTACTCCTGACGCGTCTTAACAGAAGGGAACGTCTAGAGTGGAGTCGTCAACACGCCACCTTGACAGTCGAATAGTGGTTTTTATCGGAGATGAGTCCCGATTTGGTCTGAAGAGTGATTCTCGCATCTAGAGGGAACGTGGAACTCGATTTCGGAATAGAAACATTGTGGAAAAAGACTGATACCAAGGAGGATCCTTAATGGTGTGGACAGGAATTATGTTCACCACTCGAACACCTCTTGATCAAATTGTACGTGTGAATCAGCAAGGTTTAACTGCTGTGAGGTATCGCGACGAGATCTTGGGACCTCATGTCTGGTCGTTGCGAGGTGGTGTGGGCCTAGATTTCGTACTGATGGACGATAATGCTCGACGTCACGGAGCACAGGTAGCTGACGTTTACTTGGAAATGGAAGATACTGCATGTATGGCCTAGTCTGCTCGTTCTTTCGATTTGAATCATGTAGAGTATGTCTGGCATGAACTGGAGAGACAGGTTACATCACGTCAGCGTCCACCAACAACTCTCCAAGGCTTGTGAGCACCTCTACATGAAGAATGAGCGTTATTGCCTCAGTCTGAGACTGATGACATTACTCACAGCGTGCCCCGTCGTTGTCAGGCCTGTATTGCTGCCAGATTTGGTAACATCCCATGCTGAGCACATTAACCCGATGTCGGAATGTGTGTGTGCAAATCGGTTAAGTTGGTAAAAACGAAGAATATTTTTGTCTACCGTTATGGAAGTTGCAGCTGTTTACGTTCTGCGTTCTTTACATTGTTTCTACTTCACTATCACCCGTTTATAATCTATTGTGATGAAATAAACGCAACCTTGCAAAATTTCCGTTTGTTGCTTTAATTTTGGATGTCAGTGTATATACGCAATACTCAGGAATGCCCAGAAAACGATGTCTGTAAGATGGAAGGAATTTACCTGTGCACCTTCCAGTTAGATTATAAAAGATATTAGATACACTTATGCACTTCTTTACACACATGGCGCTCTTTAACCAGTATGTTGCGCCCGTCATACTGCACACTGATTTCATAGTATGCAGCTTCTTAAGTCGTCAGTTACCATCTCGTATCAACACAACTATGTCGTGAGTAAAATCATACACTCCTGGAAATGGAAAAAAGAACACATTGACACCGGTGTGTCAGACCCACCATACTTGCTCCGGACACTGCGAGAGGGCTGTACAAGCAATGATCACACGCACGGCACAGCGGACACACCAGGAACCGCGGTGTTGGCCGTCGAATGGCGCTAGCTGCGCAGCATTTGTGCACCGCCGCCGTCAGTGTCAGCCAGTTTGCCGTGGCATACGGAACTCCATCGCAGTCTTTAACACTGGTAGCATGCCGCGACAGCGTGGACGTGAACCGTATGTGCAGTTGACGGACTTTGAGCGAGGGCGTATAGTGGGCATGCGGGAGGCCGGGTGGACGTACCGCCGAATTGCTCAACACGTGGGGCGTGAGGTCTCCACAGTACATCGATGTTGTCGCCAGTGGTCGGCGGAAGGTGCACGTGCCCGTCCACCTGGGACCGGACCGCAGCGACGCACGGATGCACGCCAAGACCGTAGGATCCTACGCAGTGCCGTAGGGGACCGCACCGCCACTTCCCAGCAAATTAGGGACATTGTTGCTCCTGGGGTATCGGCGAGGACCATTCGCAACCGTCTCCATGAAGCTGGGCTACGGTCCCGCACACCGTTAGGCCGTCTTCCGCTCACGCCCCAACATCGTGCAGCCCGCCTCCAGTGGTGTCGCGACAGGCGTGAATGGAGGGACGAATGGAGACGTGTCGTCTTCAGCGATGAGAGTCGCTTCTGCCTTGGTGCCAATGATGGTCGTATGCGTGTTTGGCGCCGTGCAGGTGAGCGCCACAATCAGGACTGCATACGACCGAGGCACACAGGGCCAACACCCGGCATCATGGTGTGGGGAGCGATCTCCTACACTGGCCGTACACCACTGGTGATCGTCGAGGGGACACTGAATAGTGCACGGTACATCCAAACCGTCATCGAACCCATAGTTCTACCATTCCTAGACCGGCAAGGGAACTTGCAGTTCCAACAGGAAAATGCACGTCCGCATGTATCCGGTGCCACCCAACGTGCTCTAGAAGGTGTAAGTCAACTACCCTGGCCAGCATGATCTCCGGATCTGTCCCCCATTGAGCATGTTTGGGACTGGATGAAGCGTCGTCTCACGCGGTCTGCACGTCCAGCACGAACGCTGGTCCAACTGAGGCGCCAGGTGGAAATGGCATGGCAAGCCGTTCCACAGGACTACGTCCAGCATCTCTACGATCGTCTCCATGGGAGAATAGCAGCCTGCATTGCTGCGAAAGGTGGATATACACTGTACTAGTGCCGACATTGTGCATGCTCTGTTGCCTGTGTCTATGTGCCTGTGGTTCTGTCAGTGTGATCATGTGATGTATCTGACCCGAGGAATGTGTCAATAAAGTTTCCCCTTCCTGGGACAATGAATTCACGGTGTTCTTATTTCAATTTCCAGGAGTGTAGTTATAATGTATTTCCCAGAATAATACTGATTCAGTAATAAGACTGGACGAATATTCACTTTACAAGCTGACAGATGTACCTGTAATTTGGTGCTGATTATGGTAGAAAAGACTGAAAGGAAAATTTGTCTCTATGTAGTGGTGATTTTCTGATCAGCCGTGCCAATTCTGCAAGAGTATGAGTACCAATTTTTTACGGGTCACAGCATAATTCGAAAAGGAAGCGGATGGTTTAGCGTTTTCAGATTAGTACTCACTGTCGGAAACAATTACAATATCTTGAAAGACGAAGTCCATTCCGTTCCAAAGACAGCATATGACACTTATTGTATTGTGGACCTTGTGATGATTTAAAACTCGTCCACCAACAGATGGAGCTATCGTATACCACCAGAGAATCATTCGTTTCTAACCTTTAAAATTATTTCCGCTGCTGTAAAGCTCGGTGCTGTGCATAGGCATAAAGCGAACAGTCACCTCATTGTCACAGAGACGCATTCGTGCTTCCTACAGCTGACCGAACAAATTAGATAGAAACCTTTCAAGTGGCGGGATCATTCTTTCGGAGAGTCGTCACCCAAGTTCGTTGTAGTGCATCAGTTGTGCAGCGATGCTGGCTACACTTGCACATTCTCACACGTGTAGACTAGGGTCTAGACATCCACAAAGTGCAGGCGCCCGTCAACACTGTCGTACTGTAAGATCACAAGTTACCAACCACCCAGCTTCTGTAGCACAGTTAAGAGCGAGTGTGCCCCCTGAAATGTCAACTTGATGAGCAGCGAAACGGTTACAGGCAGTGGAGGTACGGGCATGTACTTGTGTATCTCGTCTTCCTCTCACTCCACGGCGTCGTCGTGCACCGCCCGACTTGTACCGACTTGTGCTGGAGTACGGAGGTTGGAATGGTCGAAGCAGATTACGCATGCATGCCATTGATGGTTGTTCTCACATACAAACTAGACTTCCTAGTCTTTATAACGTCGTCGTTCTTCTCAGCGTTCTGTACCTGAATCGGTAAAAAGGAAACCTTATAGAATAACTTTATTTCCGTTTGTCTGTCTGTCCGACTCCTAAGACCCCGCTTTCCAAGGAACCGGTGGAAGTATCATGTTGCAATTTACGTCACATAGTAAGATCTACGGCGTCTTGACCGAGTGGGAAATTAAAGCTTCTAAGTCTATAAAAACAAAAGATACGGATTTTATGTCACGTTTTTCGATAGTCGCAACCTCAGTCCTCAAGACGTAGAGGGTACTTCTTGTTGATCCACAATTATGAAAGGCGACGAGGAGCAATGTTAAGTACAAGTAAAGGAAATGACACGAAAACTGGTAATTTGTATTTGAATCACGTAAAAAAAATATTTTTGGGATTTGTTTTTCGTCTGTAAGTCTTTTCGCTGTTAAGACCCCATAGTCTCAGGAATGGGTAAAAGGTATCAGGCTGAAATTTATGTCAAATATTAAGGTCTATAGTTCCTTGGCGGTGCTAGAAATTTAAGCTGGTTTGCCAATGCAGCCAAAAAATACGGCCATACGTGTCACACATTTACTCGCAAACTCACTCATCAAAACCTGTATATGAACTATATGTATACATGTCGTGCCAGGTAGTATAGCGGTAAAGCCCGTACCTGGAAATCGTGATGTCACGGGAGGGATTACCGGCGGGCCACGGATATTTTAAGCTTTGTTTTAACCTCCCAGCTTTCACCTCTCAATTCAGTTCAATTAAATTCAATTCACTACTATGAATTTTAGATCTGTTATCTGGAAACTCTGAACAGGCCGTACATATTCGTTAATCATGGTGACATACAATGTTTTGTATTAGGTATGTAGTAGTAAACCATGTTAACAGCAACCATTGTTAAAATTAATGTAGAAATAAAACAAAACATTGAAAAATTAGTATCTGTTAAAAAAATAAAATAAAGGTAATTAATTAAATGTACAGGTGAATAACTTTGATCTTAAATTAGTAGATATATGTTACTGCCAGCCTGTGAAGATCTCAAAGTTTGCCGCCTAACAACAACTACAACTACTTCTAAACCTATTGTTGCTATACTATTCTGTATCATCCTCACTGGTATGTGCGTCCCTCGGCAATTCTCGGTTCTACGAATAAATATATAACCTGCCCAAGATCGTGTAGGGACCCCGCGATCATGCACGAAGATGTGGAAAGGACTCAACTAATGTCTGAAGTAGTGCTGGAGGGAACTGACATAACGCACGGGGCTAGCCGAGCGGTCTTAGGCGCTGCAGTCATGGAATGTGCGGCTGGTCCCGGCGGAGGTTCGAGTCCTCCCTTGGGCATAGGTGTGTGTGTTTGTCCTAAGGATAATTTAGGTTAGGTAGTGTGTACGCTTAGGGATTGGTGACCTTAGCAATTAACTCCCGTAAGATTTCACACACATTTGAACATTTTTTGGAACTGACATAAATCCTGCAGGGCTATCCATAAATCCGTAAGACTACAAGGGGTGAAGATCTCTTCTGAAAAGCACGTTGCAAGACATCCTAGATATGCTCAGTAATGTTCATGTCTGGGGTGTTTGGTGTCCAGCGGAAGTGTTTGAACTGAGAAGAGTGTGCCTGGTGCCACTTTGTAGCAATTCTGGACGTATGGGGTGTCACATTGTTCTACTGGAATTACCAAGCCCGTCGGAATACATAATGGAAGTGAATGGATGCAGGTGACCAGACAGGGTGCTTACGTACGTGTCACCTCTCAGAGTCATATCTAGACGTATCAGCTTCACACGCCCCACACCATTACAGAGCCTTCACCAGCTTGAACAGTCCCCAGCTGACATGCAGGGACCATGGATTCATGAATTTGTCTCCATAACCCTACGTGTCCATCTACTAGATATAATTTGAAACGAGAGTCGTCAGGTCAGGCAACATGTTTCCAGTCATCAACAGCCCAATCCCGGTGCTGACGGGTCAAGGCGAGGCGTAAAGCTTTGTGTCGTGCAGTCATCAAGGGTACACGAGTGGGCCTTTGGCTCCGAAAGCCCATATCGATGATGTTTCGTTGAATGGTTCGCACTCTGAAATTTGTTGATGGCCCAGCACTGTAACCTGGAGCAACTTGCGGAATGGTTGCACTTGTGTCACGTTAAACGACGCTCTTCAGTTGTCTTTGCTCCCGCTCTTGCAGGATCTTCTTCCGGCCGAAGCGATGTTCGAGATTTGCTGTTTTACCGGGTTTCTGATATTTACGGTACACCCAGGGAATATCGCTCATTTCATCGCTACCTCGGGGGTGCTGCATCCCATCGGTCATGCCCCGACATTAACACCAGGTTCAGACTCACTTAAATCTTGATAACCTGCCATTGTAGCAGCAGTAACTGATCTAATAACTGCGCCAGACACTTATTGTCTTATACAGGTGTTGCCGGCCGCAGCGTCTTATTCTTCCTTTTACAAACCTCTGCATTTGAATACGTATGCCTATACCAGTTCAGTGTATAAATGCGCCTATCGTGATATATATATATATATATATACAGGGTGAGTCACCTAACATTACCGCTGGATATATTTCGTAAACCACATCAAATACTGACGAATCGATTCCACAGACCGAACGTGAGGAGAGGGGCTAGTGTAATTGTTTAATACAAACCATACAAAAATGCACGGAAGTATGTTTTTTAACACAAACGTACGTTTTTTTTAATGGAACCACGTTAGTTTTGTTAGCACATCTGAACATATAAACAAATACGTAATCAGTGCCGTTTGTTGCATTGTAAAATGTTAATTACATCCGGAGATATTGTAACCTAATGATGACGCTTGAGTACCACTCCTCCGCTGTTCGATCGTGTGTATCGGAGAGCACCGAATTACGTAGGGATCCAAAGGGAACTGTGATGGACCTTAGGTATAGAAGAGACTGGAACAGCACGTTACGTCCACATGCTAACACCTTTTTATATGTCTCTTTCACTGACGCACATGTACATTACCATGAGGGGTGAGGTACACGAACACACGTGGTTTCCGTTTTCAATCACGGAGTGGAATAGAGTGTGTCCCGACATGTCAGGCCAATAGATGTTCAATGTGATGGCCATCATTTGCTGCACACAACTGCAATCTCTGGCATAATGAATGTCGTACACGCCGCAGTACATCTGGTGTAATGTCGCCGCAGGCTGCCACAATACGTTGTTTCATATCCTCTGGGGTTGTAGGCACATCACGGTACACATTCTCCTTTAACGTACCCCACAGAAAGAAGTCCAGAGGTGTAAGATCAGGAGAACGGGCTGGCCAATTTATACGTCCTCCACGTCCTATGAAACGCCCGTCGAACATCCTGTCAATGGTCAGCCTAGTGTTAATTGCGGAATGTGCAGGTGCGCCATCATGCTGATACCACCTACGTCGACGCGTTTCCAGTGGGACATTTTCGAGCAACGATGGCAGATCATTCTGTAGAAACGCGATGTATGTTGCAGCTGTTTGGGCCCCTGCAATGAAGTGAGGACCAATGAGGTGGTCGCCAATGATTCCGCACCATACATTTACAGTCCACGGTCGCTGTCGCTGTACCTGTCTGAGCCAGCGAGGATTGTCCACGGACCAGTAATGCATGTTCCGTAGATTCACTGCCCCGTGGTTTGTGAAACCCGCTTCATCGGTAAACAGGTAGAACTGCAACGCATTCCCTGTTAATGCCCATTGACAGAATTGCACTCGATGATTAAAGTCATCACCATGTAATTGCTGATGTAGCGACACATGAAACGGGTGAAAGCGGTGACGATGCAGTATGCGCATGACACTACTTTGACTCAGTCCACCGGCTCTCGCAATGTCCCGTGTACTCATGTGTGGGTTCATGGCAACAGCAGCTAACACACCAACTGCACCCTCTTCTCCTGTGACGGGCCTGTTACGGACCCGTTTGCGTGCTACGACCATACCTGTTGCATACAGATGGCGGTAGATGTTTTTCAATGTGCGGCACGTTGGATGCTCTCTGTCCGGGTACCGTTCTGCATACACCCTGCAGGCTTCAGCTGCATTTCGGCGACACTCGCCATAGATGAGTATCATCTCCGCCTTTTCAGAGTTCGAATACACCATGGTCACAGTTCCTACAACACTACACTATCACAGACGTCTGGTAACGCGGTGTACTACAGTTGGTCTGCGTGCGGAGACGAATGCAGAATAACAATAGCAGCAAGCGCTACATGCGAACACTGCGACAACTAGACCAAACCACAACAGTGCACTACAGCCACACTCGTAAACACGGTCGTCATCTTAAACATGTCCCTGCAGATGCTCCTGGCCGTCCGTGGCCCGTGTTTGTTACAACACGCAACTGAACGTCGGAGGTTTCAAGCGTCAACTTTAGGTTACAATATCTCCGGATGTAATTAACATTTTACAATGCAACAAACGGCACTGATTACGTATTTGTTTATATGTTCAGATGTGCTAACAAAACTAACGTGGTTCCATTAAAAAACGTACGTTTGTGTTAAAAAACATACTTCCGTGCATTTTTGTATGATTTGTATTAAACAATTACACTAGCCCCTCTCCTCACGTTCGGTCTGTGGAATCGGTTCGTCAGTATTTGATGTGGTTTACGAAATATATCCAGCGGTAACGTTAGGTGACTCACCCTGTATATAAGGGTGTTACAAAAAGGTACGGCCAAACTTTCAGGAAACATTTCTCACACACAAATAAAGAAAAGATTTTATGCTGACATGTGTCCGGAAACGCTTAATTTCCATGTTAGAGATCATTTTAGTTTCGTCAGTATGTTCTCTACTTCCCCGATTCACCGCCAGTTGGCTCAATTGAAGGAAGGTAATGTTGACTTCGGTGCTTGTGTTGACATGTGACTCATTGCTCTACAGTACTAGCATCAAGCACATCAGTACGTAGCATCAACAGGTTAGTGTTCATCACGAACGTGGTTTTGCAGTCAGTGCAATGTTTACAAATAAGGAGTTGGCAGATCCCCATTTGATGTATGGATTAGCACGGGGCAATAGCCGTGGCGCGGTACGTTTGTATCGAGACAGATTTCCAGAACGAAGGGGTCACGACAGGAAGACGTTCGAAGCAATTGATCGGCGTCTTAGGGAGCACGGAACATTCCAGCCTATGACTCGCGAATGGGGAAGACCTAGAACGACGAGGACACTTGCAATGGACGAGGAAATTCTTCGTGCAGTTGACGATAACCCAAATGTCAGCGTCATAGAAGTTGCTGCTGTACAAGGTAACGTTGTCCACGTCACTGTATGGAGAGTGCTACGGAAGAACCAGTTGTTTCCGTACCATGTACAGCGTGTGCAGGCGCTATCAGCAGCTGATTGACCTCCACGTGTACACTTCTGCGAATGGTTCATCCAACAATGTGACAATCCTCATTTCAGTGCAAATGTTCTCTTTACGGATGAGGCTTCATTCCAACGTGATCAAATTGTAAATTTTCACAATCAACATGTGTGGGCTGACGAGAAGCCGCACGCAATTGTGCAATCACGTCATCAACACAGATTTTCTGTGAAAGTTTGGGCAGGCATTGTTGGTGATGTCTTAATTGGGCCCCATGTTCTTCCACCAACGTTCAGTGGGGCACGTTATCATGATTTCATACGGGATACTGTACCTGTGCTGCTAGAACATGTGCCTTTACAAGTACGACACAACATGTGGTTAATTCACTACGGAGCTCCCGCACATTTCAGTCGAAGTGTTCGTACGCTTCTCAACAACAGATTCGGTGACCGATTGGTAGAGGCGGACCAATTCCATGGCCTCCACGCTCTCCTGTCCTCAACCCTCTTGACTTTCATTTATGGGGGCATTTGAAAGCTCTTGTCTACGGAACCCCGGTACCAAATGTAGAGACTCTTCGTGCTCGTATTGTGGACGGCTGTGATACAATACGCCATTTTCCAGGGCTGCATCACCGCTTCAGGGATTCCATGCGACGGAGGGTGGATGCGTGTATCATCGCTAACGGAGGAAATTTTGAACCTTTCCCGTAACACAGTGTTTGAAGTCACGCTGGTACGTTCTGTTGCTGTGTGTTTCCATTCCATAATTAATGTGATTTGAAGAAGTAATAAAATGAGCTCTAACATGGAAAGTAAGCGTTTCCGGACACATGTCCACATAGCATATTTTCTTTCTTTGTGTGTGTGGAATGTTTCCTGAAAGTTTGGCCGTACCTTTTTGTAACACCCTGTATATATGTGTGTCATTATCTATAACCGAGGAAACGCTTCTTGGGACCTGTTGACGTTATTCTGACACACAGAGCGTCTCCTTGATCTTATATGCTGAAAGTTAGTCAGTTATCTCTTAGATATCCGATGTGATATCACATTTACTTCAGTCCACAATCGCTGTCTAATTGTCGGCAGTCTTCTTCTACCTGAGAGATGGGGCATCTGAGAACCACATGGTCAGCGGAACCTTCATCTCCACATTCACAGACTGGTGTGCTACTACATCCCACTCGATGCAGGTGTTTCAGATGCGGACTGTGAGCTGTTAATTGGTACACCATACCTTGAGTAGGGGCTATGTCTCGCAGTTTTAGCCTCTTGCTGATGCTTGGGAGTATACTGCGAAAACGCCTTGCAGTGCTCCTTGCCTCCCAGTAAGACTGCCATTCATCTAACTTGCAAGCTCGTAAATATCTTTTATCAGTAATAGGTGTTCCTGCGATCTCGTACACAAAATAATATTGCTCACGCGCCAACCAAAACAGCGCTGCCTAGTAACGCACCACAATATCCATCGGACATATCACGAGCGTACACTTTACAGGTGTAGTTCGGAAGACACTGGAGAGCCTCAGAAGTACGCTCCTCTGGATTCGTCGCAAGAATAATTTTGTACCTACCTAGTCTTAGACGATGAACCTAGACGCTGGTAGCGAAGCCCACAATGAGGTTCAGGATAGCTTCGTAATATGACCGCACCACATGTAACGGTAGTTTATAGTCAGTAGTGCCAGCAACCACAATCTTATGCCGCTTATCATTTATTCTAGAGAAGCTGCACGGTCATCAATGGTATCTGTCCTTTCGAGAACTTTTACTATCTTCACATATAGTTAAATGGCTGCAGGCCATTGGCCTTCGTCTGTGTGAGAGTGCACAGGTTGCCCGAATACTTGCGGGAACAGTCAACTTAAGTGGGCACGAGTAACGAGTGGATGGGCAAAGTATCTATTAGAAACATTACGTATGTAGATTGTGGACAGTTGGGAATGTGATTCTCATGCGAAGCGTGCAAGGGATAAGTCTCTTCAGTCGCACTATTAATCTGTGTCCTTGGTGGTTCAGATTGATAGAGCGTCTCCTATGTAAGCAGGAGATCCCGGGTTCGAGTCCCGGTCGGGGCACACATTTTCAAGTGTTCCCATCAAGGTATGTCAACATAACCTGTCGGCAGCTGAGGGTTTCAATTAATTATCATTTATTCTAGAGAAGATGCACGGTCATCAATGCTATCTGTTCTTTCGAGTTACTATCTTCATATATAGTTAAATCGCTACCCGGCCATTGGCCAGAAGATAGTAACTGTTCTCGAATGAACAGATACCATTGTGCAGCTTCTTTAGAATAAATGATTATTAATTGAAACTCTCAGGTGCTGAGAGGTGTTGCTGACATACCTTAATGGGGACAGCTGAAAATGTGTGCCCCGACTGTGACTCGAACCCGGGATCTCTCACTTACATGTCAAACGCTCTATCCATCTGAGCCACCGAGGACACAGATGAATAGCGCGACTGCATCTACTTATCCGTTGCATGCCTCCCGTGAGACCCACATTCCCAACTGTCCACATTCTACATACGTAATGTTCCTAATAGATACTTTGCTCATCCACTCGTTACTCGCGCACACTTAATTTGACGATTCCCGTAAGATTTCGGCCAACCTGTGTGCACTCACAAAGACGAACACCAATGGCCGGGTAGCCATTTAACTGTATATGAAGGGCTTATTTTAATAGTGGTACAAGTCCGTTTTTGTTCATTGTAAGATACAGAGTCCTAAGGTTAAAAGAGCGTTGAAAAATCTGCAGTTGAGATACCAGAAATATTTTTGGTATCTTAACTGCAGATTTTTCAGTGCTCATTTAACTTTAGGACACTGTATCTCAGAATGAACATGCTATTCTATTTGCATACCACATACTCGTTGCCTTCCTAATAACATTTTTAAGCACCTTACAATACTGTTTGTAATGGGCTACTGTAGCCTGATTCTGACTACATGTAACACTTGATATAACTCGCACTTTGTTCTACATGATATCCTTATCCCATTTGTCAGCCACCCGGGGTGCCCATTACTGCTAATACTCCTTTTAGAATGTTCTAATGGAAAGCAACTCTCAAAGAGGATGAGAAATTTGTTAAGGAAAACAATGTATTTGTCAAACTTCCTGGCAGATTAAAACTGTGTGCCGGACCGAGATTCGAACTCGGGACCTTTTCCTTTCGCGGGCAAGTGCTCTACCAACTGAGTTACCCATGCACGACTCATGCCCAGTCCTCACAGCTTTACTTCTGGCAGTACTTCGTCGCCTACCTTCCAAACTTTGCGGGAGAGCTTCTGTTAGTTTGGAAGGTAGGAGACGAGGTACTGGCAGAAATAAAGCTGTGAGGACGGGGCGTGAGTCGTGCTTGGGTAGCTCATTTGGTAGAGCACTTGCCCGCGAAAGGCAAAGGTCCCGAGTCCGGCACAGTTTTAATCTGCCAGGAAGTTTCATATCAGCGCACACTTCGCTGCAGAGTGAAAATCTCATTCTGGATTGTATTTATCATCTATTATTATTATTATTATTCGTTACAGTCAACTTTGGACTACGCTAAGCATCAGTCATTTCTTGTGCTTTTTCTTGCGTTCTTCCCAGTACTTCTTCATTTTTTCTGAGTGGGCTTCTTTACGTTCTTGCGACCAGGTTGTTCCCGTCTTCTTTGATTGCGTTCGGTCTTTGAATCCCTGTATTTTGTTGATGGCATTCCTATATTCCATTCTGTTGTAAACTGTCTCTGGTATAATGTTCATTTCTGCAATGTCTTCTTTTACTTCTTTCAGCCAGTTAATTTGTGTCTTTCTGCTTTCCATGTATTCCAGGATTTTCTTTGCCGTTCTTTCTGGTGCCATTCTTTTGACATGCCCATAGAAACTCAGTCTTCTCTTTTTAAAGGATGTTGTCAGTTTTTCAATTTTCTCGTATAACTCTTTATTGGATCGCAATTTATATTCTTGTCCATCCTTTTTAGGTCCTAAGATCTTTCTCAGTATTTTTCTCTCTTTTATTTCCAATTTCTCCAACAGACGTTTTCTGTTCAGTGGGATGCATTCAATCGCATACAAACTTTCTGGTTTTATTACCGCATTGTAGTGCCTGAGCTTGGCATTGATGGAGATCGACTTTTTATTGTATACATTTCGGCATAGCTGGTATGCCGTTTCCATCTTTATTGCTCTTTCCTGTAGTGAAACATTTGGTAACCCTGTCGGTGTAATCCATTCCCCTAGATACTTAAATTTATGAACTCTCTTAATTATTCCATATTTAGTTTGCAATGTCTGTGTTGGGTCTGTTTTGTCCTGTATCATCAGTTCTGTCTTTTCATACGATATTTGTAGACCTGTCTTCTCAGCGATCTCATGCAGCATTTCTATCTGAATCTTTGCTGTTTCGATGTCATCTGCCAATATTGCCATGTCATCAGCAAATGCCAGACATTCAATTTTTGTTTTATTTCTTCCTAACGTTATCCCATTTTTCACTCCAGCTTCTGCCATCTTCTTTCTCCATTCCCTGACCACTTTTTCAAGGACAATGTTAAACAACAGTGGGGAGAGCCCATCCCCTTGTCTAACACCTGTTCCAATTACAAACGGTTGTGACAATCTACCCAAAAACTTCACTTGCGATTTTGTTCCCGTAAGGGTTTCCTGGATTAGACTTCTGCTTTTATCATCAATCCCAAATTCTTCTAATGTGTTAATCAGAGTTGGTCTATCAATAGAATCATATGCTTTTTTGAAGTCTATGAATGTAATTACTAGATTTTTCGATGTGCGTGCGCGAAGTTGTATTATGGAGAGTAGACTGAATATCTGTTCACTGCATGATCTTCCTTTTCTAAACCCAGCCTGATATTCACCCAGTTCTTTCTCTACCTGATTTTCAATCCTGTTTTGTAGTGCCTTGGATAGGATCTTATAGGCCACTGATAACAATGAGATACCTCTGTAGTTATTTGCATTTGTCTTGGCACCCTTCTTATGTAATGGATGAATCAATGCTGTCTTCCATTCCTCCGGAATCTTCTCTGTATTCCAAATCTCTTCAAACAGTGCCTCGAAATTATTTATTAAGTTTTCTCCTGCGTATTTCAGTAGTTCCGCGACTAACGAATCTTTACCAGATGCTTTATTGTTTTTCAATCCTTTCAAGATCTCTTTAATTTCTTCTTTATTAGGTGGTTCAGAGTCTGGTAGCTTATTCTTAGGCTTCTCAAATGTCAAGGTTTCATCAGGTCTTTTGCAGCTTAGCAGCGTTTCAAAGTAGTTCGCTAGGTGTTGGCAATTTTGTTCCACGCTGGTGATCAGATTTCCTTTTTCATCTTTGAAGCAGAGTGTCGGTGGTTTATATCTTGTTATTGTAGTTCTGAATATTTGAAAGAAATTGCGTGTATTGTTCTTAGAAAATTCATCTTGTATTTTCTCTATTTGTTGTGTGTCATATTTCCTTCGTTCACTTTTAATGATTTTCGTCGTTTCACGTCTTTGCGTTTTGAACTGCTCCCAGTCAGTTGGCCTTTTGGTTGAGTTGTATTTCTCCCAAGTTCTGGCTCTTTTCTGTAGTGCTTTCTCACAGACCTCATTCCACCAGGGGTGCTTTTTCTTTTTGGTTAGTAAAATTGTTTGTTCTGCTGCGTCTCGTATTGAGGTTGCAATTTCTTCCCATTTGTGACTTTTGATTTTATCTGTCTTTTCCTTGTAGTCGTCTAAGACTTGCTGATTGAGCATTAAGTCCTGTACTCTGTATTTGGCTATTTTTGTTTCGTCACTCTTGTGACTTCTTTCTGGTATTAATTTCATCTTAATTTTGGTCAGATAATGGTCAGAATCAAAGTTGGCCCCTTTCACCACCTGTACATCTTGAATGTCCCTTGAATTATCATAACTTATTGCCACGTGATCAATCTGGAACTCGCCAAGTAATTTGTTCGGTGATTTCCATGTTGTTTGTTTTTTGGGATTCTTCTGGAATTTAGTTGTCATAATGTTCAATTTGAATTTCTCACAAAACTCTACTAATCTCTGGCCATTCATGTTAGTTTTAGTGTGTGCTGTAAACCTCCCTGTGCTTTTTGATAATTCGTTTCTTCCAATTTGTGCATTAAAGTCTCCTAACAGAATTGTAGTGTGTTGCTCAGGGATCTTCCCTATTGTTTCTTCCAGTTCCTCCCAAAATGTCTGCACTTTCTCTGGATTTTGTTGGTTGTCTTTATTTATTGGTGCATGGGCATTTATAAGTGTGTACTTTTTATTTTTATTTCTGAATGTTATCAATGATATTCTTGGTGATTTAGATTTAAATTCTAGTACCTTAGTAGAAAATGAGTTATGTATCACAAATGCTGTGCCATATATTATCATCTATGTTATAGGCGGTAAAAACATTCTGCCTTTCTTGTTCCTTGACAAGGTTTAAAAACTCTCTATTGCTGTTTGTAATTAGATATGACATTGGTTTGAGTACAAAAGCGTTTGAGTGTTAAAATTTGTGCATCATGGTCTGAAAGGCCATTCACGCTTTTACTAACAGAATGCCAATCTAGTAATGAAAAAATAATAACAATATTGTCTATGGCTGTGCTACTGTTCCCCAGCACCCTACTTGGAAAAAAAAAGAAAAAAAACAGTTTGCATCAGATCGTATGAATTTTGGAGGCCTACCAACATCCTTTTTGTTGCACCATCATACACAAAATTTATATTATAGTCACCAAATGTGACTAGTTTCTGGTACTTCCTACAAAGCGAATGAAGAATCCTCCCTAGCTTCAGAAGAAATGGTCTGAAGTTGGAATTAGGGAACCTATAAATAACATCAATTAGAAGTTTAGTTTCACTAAATTTAACTACCGCTTCACAACATTCAAATATCTGTTCAGTGCAGTGTCGTGATACGTCTAGGGACTCAAAAGGAATACTGTCTTTTACATACATAGCCACTCCCTCACCCCACAAGGAACTCCTTCAGAAACCGCCAGCTAATCTGTAGCCTGGTAAAGGAAGCCTCTGAATTGTCAAATTATTTGAGTGGTGCTCTGATATACCAATAATTTCAGAGTCAACATCTATAAGCAGTTCACTAACTTTAATAACTCTGATATTTTGATGAAATGTGCTAATTCCTTCAAATGGTTCAAATGGCTCTGAGCACTATGGGACTCAACTGCTGTGGTCATAAGTCCCCTAGAACTTAGAACTACTTAAACCTAACTAACCTAAGGACATCACACACACCCATGCCCGAGGCAGTATTCGAACCTGCGACCGTAGCGGTCGTGCGGTTCCAGACTATAGCGCCTTTAATCGCTCGGCCACTCCGGCCGGCCGCTAATTCCTTCTCTACTTGGAAACATTACATCCTTGTAAGGTGAGCACTTAGAGGGACTTCCTTTAAGCAGGTATACCTATCAGCTGACTTCAGTCTAAAAGAGGTGCAGCTCTAACACCAACTTTTACAGGAATTTATCCATGAGTGACACCACCACCACCACGACCACCATCTGGGGTACATGAGTCTTGAACTAATGTCCAGTAGAGTCCCAGATATGATCCTTCAGATTATTATCAGGCGAATTTATTGACAAAAATCAGTTTGAACTCACTATTATGCGCCTCAAACCAATGAAGCATTTATTATGGCCTTATGAAACAGACAGTTAAACTGCTGCAAGACGCTATCACTGTCAGGGAAGATATCAAGCATGAAGAGATGTAGGAGGTCACATAATCCACAGCTGTCGTGGTCCGGCCGAAGTGGCCGCGCGGTTCTGGCGCTGCAGTCTGGTACCGCGAGACCGCTACGGTCGCAGGTTCGAATCCTGCCTCGGGCATGTATGTGTGTGATGTCCTTAGGTTAGTTAGGTTTAACTAGTTCTAAGTTCTAGGGGACTAATGACCTCAGCAGTTGAGTTCCATAGTGCTCAGAGCCATTTGAACCATTTGATGACCCCCATGAACACTGCAACCACAATTGACGATGGCATAGAGTCGATGTGGGGACATGTAGGTATCACACAGTGAAGCGCCTAATAAACTGGTACAGGGATACGTATTAAAATACAGAGGTATGTAAACAGGCAAAATACGGCGCTGAGGTCGGCAACGCCTATATGAGACAGCGAGTGTCTGGCGCAGTTGTTAGATCGGTTACTACCACTACAATGGCAGCTTATGAAGATTTAAGTGAGTTAGAATGTGGTATTATAGTCGGTGCACGAGCGCTGGGACACAGTATCTCCGAGGTAGCGATGAAGTGGGGATTTTCCCGTACGAACATTTCACGAGTGGATCGTGAATATCAGGAGTCCGGTAAAACACCAGATGTCCGCCATCGCTACAGCCGGAAAAGATCCTGCAAGACTGGGACCAACAACGACTGAAGAGAATCGTTCGACGTGGCGGAAGTGAAACCCTTCCGTTAATTGCTGCCAATTTCAATGCTGGCGCATTAAAAAGTGTCAGCGTACGAACCATTCAACGAAACATCATCGATATTGCTATCGGTGCTGAAGTCCCACTCGTGTGCCTTCGATGACTGCATGACACAGAGGTTTACGCCTCACCTGTGCCCGTCAACACCGACATTGGAGTGCTGATGACGGGAAACATGTTGCCTGGTCGGACGAGTCTCCTTCCAAATTGTATCTATTAGATGGACGTGTAGAGCTATGGGGACAACCCCATGAATCCATGGACCCGGCATGTCAGCAGGGGACTGTTCAAGCTGGTGGAGGCTCTGTAATGGTGTGGGCAGAGTGCAGTTGGAATTGTATGAGGCCCCTGATACGTCTAGATACGACTCTTAGAGGTTACACGTACGTAGGCATCCTATCTAGTCACTTGCATCCATTCATGTCCACTGTGCATTCCGAAGGACTTGGGCAATTCCAGCGGGACAATGCGGCACCCATACGTTCAGAATTTCTACAGAGTGGCTCCAGAAACACTCTTCTGAGTTTAAACACTTCCGCTGCGCACCAAACTCTCCAGACGTGAACGCTGTTGAGCATAACTGGGATTCTTTGCAACGTGCTGATAAGAAGATAACTACATCCACTCGTACGCTTACGGATTTATGGACATTCCTGCAAGATTCATGGTGTCAATTCCCTCCAGGACTACTTCAGACATTAATCGAGTCCATGCGGCGTCGTGATGTGGCACTTCTGCCTGCTCGCGGGGGCCGTACACGACATTAGGCAAGTGTACCAGGTATTTTGGCTCTTCAGTGCGTGTTGTGGAACCGTGTGGTCAACAGTCTGTGCTGTATGGTGTGCTAGAAAGTACTTACGACTACACCAGCGTTATACTCTGAAGTCAGGTCGGCCATAGAGCTTTACAGATTGGGCAAGCTTCCGATCAAAACCATTTATAATCGGGTATGGACATCCAACAGCTTGTCGCTTACTCTTCATTCCATCGTCCTTCACCTAATTACTATTGTTGTTCAAAACAGTAGCATCGGTGTCTGGATGGAAGACATTATGGATCCAGTATTATGGTTAAATAGAGCATTGGAGGCCTCGCGTGCAGACTTTTTTTTCGTCAGGTTTTCTAAATTCATAGGAAGCATTGGAAAATGATATTCATTTTAGTTTTAGAAATAATAGTGCAAGAGATATATCATGGGACTCTCAGAAAAATATCACCCACGCAATAGTGAAGATAGCAACGGTATATAAATGCCAGAACTGGTGGACAACAAGAGTAATGGCTCATGCATCCATACTGCTTGAAAGACGTAATAAGATGCTGCACAGCAGAATGGAAATGGTAGTTTTGAATCTGTTAGATGACTGTCAATTTGGCTGTAGGTGAGGGGAAATCAAGGGAGAAATAGCTGACATTGCGCTTGATAATAGGGTCAAGACATACGTACGATAGATGAAAATACCTTCTGAGGATTTGATGATCCAGATAATGTGGCCGAAGACGTAAAATGGTGCTAGATGTGTAAAATTCTTAAAAGATGAGTCTAAAATATGAGAAAAAATGGGAAATACGCAGTTCGTACAAGAAGCAAAAAAGAACACTATGAATGGAACATAAAGAGAGAAGACGTCGGGTGAAACAGCATGTAAGGCGGGGTTGCAGTCTTTCTTGCTTACTCTTCAAACTTCACCTCGAAGAAGCAATGACGGAAATAAAAGATAGGTTTTGGAGTCGTGTTATAACTTCAGGTGAAGTGATATTAGGAAAAGATTCGCTGAAAACATAGCTGGGGAAATGTAAAAGAGTGACAGGAACTGGTGATTAGGATGTACACTAAAATGAACACAGAATGTGGACTGAGAGTAACGAAATGTAATAGCCACGAGTTTAGTTTGGAAGGAAACCAGCACACAACGGGCCAAAGAAGTAGGATATGAGAAACAGGCTAAAACAGGCGAAGAGTGCGTTCCTGGCTAAGAGAAGCCTACTTATATCAAACATACTACATAATTTGAGAGAAATGGTGTACTTCTGGAGCACAACATAATGTAGAAGTGAATCACTAACTGTGGGAAAACCGCAAAAAAAGAACAGAAACGGATGGTACCCGGTGTTACAGAAAGACGCTGTAAATTAAATGAACTGATAAGGAAGTAAATGAGGAAGTCATCCATTTCATCGGTGATGGCTGGAATATGTGCAAACACTAACTAGCAGAAGAGTTACGATGGTAAGACATTTCTTAAGACGTTAAGGATGTTTTTTCAGGGGACGAGAGGATTTCGTAGAGGGTGAAACCTGTAGGGTGAGACAGAGGCTGAAGTACACCCAACAAATAATAGATAATGTGGTGATTTGAGATGAAGAGGCTGGCCCACGAAAGAAAGTCTGGAAAGCTGCGGCAAACCAGTCATAGGAAAGAAGATAAGACTTCAAAGATCTAACTTGTGTGGTACTTGGCCACATAGTAACAGGTTAACGGAGCCTCTATCCTCTGTCCTGCTCCGCCGAGAGAAGAAGAAGAAGTCAAACTTACACCATGAGAGCAAACATGTATTTTAGGTACGGTTCGTCTGTATATCAGTGCGCTTTTGTTTTAACCCAACGGGCAGTCTCGAAATGCGTTCTATCAACATTTTTCTAATATTTTTCAGTTCTTCGAAGTTCACCTCACCACGTGTGTAGCGAAAGAATTATCTAACGCAAACTGGCATCGCAAAGAAACTAACATTGTTGATTCTTGGAATCTGGTTAGAGCTAACAGGGAAGATTTACACTGAGCGAATTGCTTCCGACATTTTAATGTCAGGTGCAATAGGCCTTCATAACTGAGTTCTCTAACTCACGCTCCATTCTAGCCAGTTAGGATCCCAGTGGTAGATGAAATTTTCATCGACAATATTTCCTCTGTTATGGGAAGAGAAGTTATGAAGTAAAAATCTAATCACCGCATTCATAGCCCCCTGTTTTAGTATTTAGTCATTTGTTAACGCCTTCGTCGCGTCTTTCGTTCTTACTGCAATTTTATACATGTGCTGGTAATCCGTTCATCGAGTAAAGACTTTAACCTCGGCGGATACTTTGGTGCTATTCGAGAGGAGTAGGTTATCAGTAACGGGTTTAACCGTATACATCGTCGGCAACTGGTCAAACAGGGCCCTTTACTATAATTGCAAACACCGCCGTCATTCTCATTAAAATAAGTGGCACTCAATTTAATTCACACCTATAATGCAGAATTGGCTTGAAATAAACTGTTAGCGTGATTGACCATTCCGAGAGTAACACAAATTTTAAGTTCATTGCGAAGTACTGAGTGCATTAATAATTGCCGTCGTGAAGGAATAATAGCAAGAGGTCACATTTTCTTTTCTTGGGTATGAATTTATGGAAAGACGTTTCCTCGTCTTTGACTGCCATTCGATTCACAGAGATATTTTTACTGTGATGTAATTTTTCCTTGTTTAGCGAGCAGCTCGACATTCTCAGTTAATGATTATCCCCTGACAAATCCAATTTCACTTGCAGATAACCCCACCATCTTATGCCTTACAACATTTCTGCATAACGATGAGACTTAATTTGACACTTTCGACTCAGCAAGAAACGTTAAGAGCATTACTGTTTTTAAATTGGGCACGTCGCATTACAAATGTGCATTGCAATACAAAAATGAAATAATCAACTCAGCTTTCACTGCAGATTTATCGTTCATTAATTTGTTTTACATGCTGTTACATGTTACCTAAATATTTCTTCTTCAAGTGTCTCGAAAACACGAAATTATTTTCTTACCACCGCTTTACCTGCTTGACTGAATTGGTCATTTTTCCTTCAGTTTCGATAACGAACGGTATGATCACATGTTTTTTAAAGCTGTATGAACCCATGTGAATACTATGTTTTATGAAGATTAAACTATAAGAAACATGTGCATAAAGTGTTTCTTAAGTTTGTTCGTGATAGCAGTCTTTCAAAGCAGTAAAGCTGCGTTCTTTCATACTGGTGATACAGTACGCATGAGCGCAATGAGAACATTTACTGCTGAAGTTACTATATCAATAGCTAAAACGCAGATGCGCGGTGGACAATACACGAACAACAGTAAATTATTAAGGAGACCTAATTACATAAGCATGGTGTATTAGGAGTCAAAAATGGATAATTAAAATGGTGTGTTGTAAGCTGAAATGGCTTTGGACGAGCAAGCATAACCAAAATATTCACTGTAGTCTTCTGACGTTAGTTAACTAAACGTACATTATGCATGGATCAGACAGTGCCGCCGCCCGGTGTGGTCGAACTGTTTTAGGCGCTACAGTCTGGAACCGCGCGACCGCTACGGTCGCAGGTTCGAATCCTGCCTCGGGCATGGATGTGTGTGATATCTTTAGGTCAGTTAGGTTTAAGTAGTTATAAGTTGTAGGGGACTGATGACCTCAGATGTTAAGTCCCCTAGTGCTCAGATCCATTTGAACCATCAGACAGTGCCAGTTAAAAATAACATATTATATTTAACAGAATACTAGAATCAGATTTATTGCCCGTCTTGAATTTATTCATACTGTAGTAATTAACACTTAACCAATGCTAGCAGTGTACTTACCTGTACTTACCTAGAGAGCAAACACAATTCTTGAACACTACTCACGTATGTCCTGAGAAGAATATGACAATTCCTTACGACTTCTCCTTCTACTGAAACACTATTCAGATAATTTCATTTTCTGCCAATATCGGTATGTACTAATCTAGATTGACGTTCGTCACTATTTCGAGCAATAGCTCTCAGTGCGCTTGATTAGGTGAAGCGCTGAGTGTAACGTGGTTCTCATGAATTGCAATTTCTGTCACCAGATGAACTGGTTTCTGTTTTTCTTTGCTTCTAGGCAAAATAAAGTTAATGTCTGTGAAGATTTTGGCAGAGTGTCAGTGCCACAAATCCATCCGGATACAAAAGGAAGTCTATTTGACACAAGGGCTCTGTTCAAATGGCTCTGAGCACTATGGGACTTAACATCTGTGGTCATCAGTCTCCTAGAACTCAGAACTACTTAAACCTAACTAACCTAAGGACATCACACACATCCAGCCCGAGGCAGGATTCGAACCTGCGACCGTAGCAGTGGCGCGGTTCTGGACTGAGCGCCTAGAACCGCGAGACCACCGCGGCCGGCTATTTGACACAGTTTCCAGTAGTTTCGGATCAACCGTGGACCTTGATGCGCTGATTGTGCTTGCGTGCTTCAGGGTTATTTTATTTATTTATTTATTTATTAGGACCTCAGTCTTCAAAGATGCACGCCGCCACATTTTTAGGAGCAACCACATAGCAGAGACCAGACTAACATATAGTTCGTGAAGAAACCTTTCCAGTAGTCCTAAGACTAACAGTCTGGTTAATAAAACAATCTGCCTTTTTAACGTTGACCAACATTGCTTTGCTATATTGTTACCGCGAAAGGCTGAAAGTAAGTCTATTAAAAACTACAGCCGCAATTTACCCGAGGGCATGCAGTTTTACAGTATGATTTCTATGCTCAGAGTGTAGACTGTTTGAGGCATTAATTGAGAATATAGGTTAGGGAATTTGAAAAGAAAAATGATTAATATGAAGTTAGATAATAATGGTTTCTAGCGAAGTGCAGTAGCAGGCAGAACAGTATTTCTTGTCAGGCGAGTACGGCGTTATCAACACAAAATTAACTTGGAGTAACGCAGATGTACTGCTAGTAATTAATAAGAATATAGGAATTTCGCTATTAACATGTAATGAACCCGTTATTGTAGACAAGACTGACAAAAAACAGAAATCGATCGTAATGTAACGTCGAAACCATAGTCAAGTCTAAATCTGAAGGTAGGGTCGTCAATGAAGCACACGACACTTAGAAAGTACGTCTTTGACTGACACCAAAGTACGGCCAGAGCAGAACTGATCTGGGCAGTAAGTGCAGTTAGTTACACAAACATTGAATATTTCAGAAAGCTAGTATTTATACAACCAACGAATATTGCAAATACACAAACATAATATATTTCAAGAACCTTTCAGAAATAATCAATACGAAGTAATAAAAAAGTGCTGGTCGTTTGGTTTGAAGCGGCGACCTGTAGAACATCAGCGAACTACGATTACACTACATCACAGTGAAGTTATCAGACTTGGCACCGATATTAGTAGGTACAGGTGTATATGCTTATTGGCTCTGCATATGATGGAGATATCATGAAAACACACTCAGGTGACAAAAGTCAAGGGATGCCTCGTCATATCATGCCGGGCTTAGGGCAGCAATACGACGTAGCCTGACTCCACAAGTCGTTGAAAGTCCCTTGAAGAAATATTGGGCAATTCTGCCTCTATAGCGAGAGTGTTGCCGGTGCAGGGTTGTGTGCACAAACTGACTTCTCGATTATGTCCCATAAATGTTCCATAGGATACATGTTGTAAAGTCTCTTAGCAAAAGACATATTACACTCCTGGAAATGGAAAAAAGAACACATTGACACCGGTGTGTCAGACCCACCATACTTGCTCCGGACACTGCGAGAGGGCTGTACAAGCAATGATCACACGCACGGCACAGCGGACACACCAGGAACCGCGGTGTTGGCCGTCGAATGGCGTTAGCTGCGCACCATTTGTGCACCGCCGCCGTCAGTGTCAGCCAGTTTTCCGTGGCATACGGAGCTCCATCGCAGTCTTTAACACTGGTAGCATGCCGCGACAGCGTGGACGTGAACCGTATGTGCAGTTGACGGACTTTGAGCGAGGGCGTATAGTGGGCATGCAGGAGGCCGGGTGGACGTACCGCCGAATTGCTCAGCACGTGGGGCGTGAGGTCTCCACAGTACATCGATGTTGTCGCCAGTGGTCGGCGGAAGGTGCACGTACCCGTCGACCTGGGATCGGACTGCAGCGACGCACAGATGCACGCCAAGACCGTAGGATCCTACGCAGTGCCGTAGGGGACCGCACCGCCACTTCCCAGCAAATTAGGGACACTGTTGCTCCTGGGGTATCGGCGAGGACCATTCGCAACCGTCTCCATGAAGCTGGGCTACAGTCCCGCACACCGTTAGGCCGTCGTCCGCTCACGCCCCAACATCGTGCAGCCCGCCTCCAGTGGTGTCGCGACAGGCGTGAATGGAGGGACGAATGGAGACGTGTCGTCTTCAGCGATGAGAGTCGCTTCTGCCTTGGTGCCAATGATGGTCGTATGCGTGTTTGGCGCCGTGCAGGTGAGCGCCACAATCAGGACTGCATACGACCGAGGCACACAGGGCCAACACCCGGCATCATGGTGTGGGGAGCGATCTCATACACTGGCCGTACACCACTGGTGATCGTCGAGGGGACACTGAATAGTGCACGGTACATCCAAACCGTCATCGAACCCATCGTTCTACCATTCCTAGACCGTCAAGGGAACTTGCTGTTCCAACAGGACAATGCACGTCCGCATGTATCCCGTGCCACCCAACGTGCTCTAGAAGGTGTAAGTCAACTACCCTGGCCAGCAAGATCTCCGGATCTGTCCCCCATTGAGCATGTTTGGGACTGGATGAAGCGTCGTCTCACGCGGTCTGCACGTCCAGCACGAACGCTGGTCCAACTGAGGCGCCAGGTGGAAATGTCATGGCAAGCCGTTCCACAGGACTACATCCAGCATCTCTACGATCGTCTCCATGGGAGAATAGCAGCCTGCATTGCTGCGAAAGGTGGATATACACTGTACTAGTGCCGACATTGTGCATGCTCTGTTGCGAGTGTCTATGTGCCTGTGGTTCTGTCAGTGTGATCATGTGATGTATCTGACCCCAGGAATGTGTCAATAAAGTTTCCCCTTCCTGGGACAATGAATTCACGGTGTTCTTATTTCAATTTCCAGGAGTGTATATGTGGTAAAAAAAGAAAAGGAGAAAAGAATAATTGAACTGGATGATTGTAATTGCGTGGACAAAGATTGTGTGAACTTTATGTAATAAAGAGAAAGCATTATGTGTCATGGTTTGTTCCTGTATAGAATTATGTACTGATTTTTTAAAATAATATCTGTGTCGGCGAGTACTGAAACCGCCACAGACGATACTTACTAAATATCAAACAAAGATGAGAATATGTGACTCCTATAAATAGTAATAACCGAACATTAATTTCTCTGTCGTTGTCTTGTGGTTACGTGAGTAGGAAGAGCCTGTGACCTTATATTGTACGCTTGCGTAGCATTCTTTTGTCAAGATTGAGAGAGGGACGCCGTTAGACATTGATTTGGAAAGGTGTGTAATAACTTAATCTGTTTAAATGTTTTGAATAGAGTTATTTAGTGAAAACTTGCATTACGATTTGTTATTTAAATATTATTCGTGGTGCAGAGCTGCGCTACAAACGAACGAGCCGCTGCCGCGGCGCATTCAAACTGCATTAAATGAAACCAATCATACCGCAAAGAAGGGGGCAGGTAATAGTAAACTAAAATTATTTCTTTCAGCTTCCAGAATTGCAGAGCAGAGCAGCAGGTTTTATGTTGTGTTTTACAGGATGACGCGGGCTGCTGATAATATATTATTAACAGTCCAAAAAGATAATTTATCTTCATAACATAAAAGAAATCTTGCTGTGCGTACTTCTGGTCTAGCAAACCTTATAGTAAAACATCTTTTTCTATGACAATAGTCTCATGTTCTCGTGTTAGTCGTGGTACTTATTGGTGTCTTACTGTTAACAAAAATCCACGCAAATCATTGCGTACTGTAATATTAGTATTGATAACGAAATAATTTTCAGTAACCTTCTGAATAACTGTAAATTAAGGAAGATATGTTGAACTTTATGGCGAGTTACAGTAACGAAAAAATGTTTCTTTAATAGAAAGCCAGATCCAGGATAATAAGAACATAATATATTTTATTATGTTGACAATTAATTATCCAAAGAAAGTCACAGCACAGATTCACTGAAAGGTATTTCGGGGCTCTTTTCGTAGCAACATATTTTATCTCATATATTAGTTGTTACGCGAGTAATAGTAAAACAAAGCAAACAGAGAGCCGGCGAAAATTTCTGGCGATGTGGCTGGCCATGTCATACGCTCAATTCGGCCATACTACTCTTCGAACAAGTCGCGAACAATTGTGCCTAGTGACATGGCACACTGTCATCCATATCTGTACCATCGTTGTTTGGGAACATGAAGTGCCATGAATGGCTGCAAATGGCTCCAAGTAGTCAATGATCGGGTCAGCTGGAACAGAGAACACAGTCTAATTATGTAACCACAACCCAGACTACTACGGAGCCAACACCAATTTGCACTGTGTCCTGTTGACAACTTGTGTCCATGGCTTCGTGGGGTCTGCACCACATTCGAATCCTACCGTCAACTCTTATCAGCTGAAGCTGCGATTCATCTGACCAGGCCACGGTAACAAATCGCCTAGCGACCAACAGATATGGTCACGGGCCCAGGATAGGAGCTGCAGACGTTGAAGTGCTGTTAGCAAAGGCATTCGCGTCGGTCGCCTTCTGCCATAGCCCATTAACGCCAAATTTCGACGCACTGAACTAACGGATACGTTCGTCGTACGTCCCACTCTAATTTTTGTGGTTATTTCACGTAGTATTGCTTGTCTGCTAGCACTGACAACTACACTCCTGGAAATGGAAAAAAGAACACATTGACACCGGTGTGTCAGACCCACCATACTTGCTCCGGACACTGCGAGAGGGCTGTACAAGCAATGATCACACGCACGGCACAGCGGACACACCAGGAACCGCGGTGTTGGCCGTCGAATGACGCTAGCTGCGCAGCATTTGTGCACCGCCGCCGTCAGTGTCAGCCAGTTTGCCGTGGCATACGGAGCACTGGTAGCATGGCGCGACAGCGTGGACGTGAACCGTATGTGCAGTTGACGGACTTTGAGCGAGGGCGTATAGTGGGCAGGCGGGAGGCCGGGTGGACGTACCGCCGAATTGCTCAACACGTGGGGCGTGAGGTCTCCACAGTACATCGATGTTGTCGCCAGTGGTCGGCGGAAGGTGCACGTGCCCGTCGACCTGGGACCGGACCGCAGCGACGCACGGATGCACGCCAAGACCGTAGGATCCTACGCAGTGCCGTAGGGGACCGCACCGCCACTTCCCAGCAAATTAGGGACACTGTTACTCCTGGGGTATCGGCGAGGACCATTCGCAACCGTCTCCATGAAGCTGGGCTACAGTCCCGCACACCGTTAGGCTGTCTGGAAGCTCACGCCCCAACATCGTGCAGCCCGCCTCCAGTGGTGTCGCGACAGGCGTGAATGGAGGGACGAATGGAGACGTGTCGTCTTCAGCGATGAGAGTCGCTTCTGCCTTGGTGCCAATGATGGTCGTATGCGTGTTTGGCGCCGTGCAGGTGAGCGCCACAATCAGGACTGCATACGACCGAGGCACACAGGGCCAACACCCGGCATCATGGTGTGGGGAGCGATCTCCTACACTGGCCGTACACCACTGGTGATCGTCGAGGGGACACTGAATAGTGCACGGTACATCCAAACCGTCATCGAACCCATCGTTCTACCATTCCTAGACCGGCAAGGGAACTTGCTGTTCCAACAGGACAATGCACGTCCGCATGTATCCCGTGCCACCCAACGTGCTCTAGAAGGTGTAAGTCAACTACCCTGGCCAGCAAGATCTCCGGATCTGTCCCCCATTGAGCATGTTTGGGACTGGATGAAGCGTCGTCTCACGTGGTCTGCACGTCCAGCACGAACGCTGGTCCAACTGAGGCGCCAGGTGGAAATGTCATGGCAAGCCGTTCCACAGGACTACATCCAGCATCTCTACGATCGTCTCCATGGGAGAATAGCAGCCTGCATTGCTGCGAAAGGTGGATATGCACTGTACTAGTGCCGACATTGTGCATGCTCTGTTGCCTGTGTCTATGTGCCTGTGGTTCTGTCAGTGTGATCATGTGATGTATCTGACCCCAGGAATGTGTCAATAAAGTTTCCCCTTCCTGGGACAATGAATTCACGGTGTTCTTATTTAAATTTCCAGGAGTGTATTTGCCACAGCCGCTGCTCTCGGCCGTTAAGTCAAGGCCGTCGGCCACTGCATTGTCCGTGGTGAGAGTTAATAACTTTAATTTGTTACTCTCGGTACAGTCTCGACACTATGGATCGCTGAATATTCAGTTCCCTAATGATTAGCCGGCCGGTGTGGCCAAGCGGTTAAAGGCGCTACAGTCTGGAACCGCGTGACCGCTACGGTCGCAGGTTCGAATCCTGCTTCGGGCATGGATGTGTGTGATGTCCTTAGGTTAGTTAGGTTTAAGTAGTTCTAAGTTCTAGGGGACTGATGACCTTAGAAGTTAAGTCCCATAGTGCTCAGAGCCATTTGAACCCTAATGATTTCGAAAATGGAATGTTCCACGCATCTAGCTCTAACTTCCACTTCTCGTTCAAGGTCTGTTAATGCCCGTCGTGCGACCATAATCACATCGGAAACCTTTTCACCTAAATGACAGCTCTTCTAATATACTGTGCTTCTATACCCCATGCAGGCGATACTTTCGCCACCTGTGCATATCGCTATCCCACGACTTTTGTCACCTCAGTGTATACGATGAAATACAATATATTATCCGTTCGTCAGAAGAAAGGAAAATTTGGTTCAAATGGCTCTGAGCGCTATGGGACTTAACATCTGAGGTCATCAGTCCGGACATGACACACATCCATGCCCGAGGCAGGATTCAAACCTGCGACCGTAGCGGTCACGCGGCTGCAGACTGTAGCTCCTAGAACCGCACGGCCACCCCGGCCGGCAAGGAAAAATTTCGTGATGATGGGAGAGCATGGTGAATTATGCAAGAGCCGATTCGTAATTGTCCTAGGAGACAGGTGGATGCAGTGAATATTTCTAAAGCTTTATTATAGCTTCCCAGTAATCTCCAGTATGAAATGAAATTACAATTATCGATGTCCTTAGAGTCGAATTCGGCCAGAAGTGACGTAATATTTAAAATAGCAATTTGTTCTAGCACTTACACCTAGACAACTGACATATGAATATTGTGATAACCTTGAGGCGTCGCTTGTGAAAAACAATAGAGAAAAAAAGTGGGTGCAAAATGTGCAAACTGCGAGATACTGAATACAAATGCTGTCCCTTGCTCACCTGGGATAACATCTTCTTGTTAATCGTTTCTCTTGATGGGATATCTGCAACTGTTGATATCATCGTCAATGATAAAATCAGCTACGGATGTCAAGATTATTAAGAGACACAGGTCCCGAAACCGGGTTGTGCTTTCCATTTCATAAATAAATGCTCTTTACAGCAGTAGTTGATTTTATCTTTGATAATCTTCTAGTTATCAATAATTAAAATTTCCGGGCTGAATTTCCTTGATATATATATAAAACTTCTTCTCCTTCCTGACGTTTCGTTGCCTACTGCGGGCAACATCTTCCGAACCGAGTCGGCGGCTGGCTGCTAGGCGCTGGAGGTGCCGCTTATATAGAGCGCTTAGATGGCGCCACCACTCCGAAAATACACGAAACAACAGCCGTCAGCTGGAAAAGTTTTTCTTCCATTTATTCATAACATCAGGGACCGTATTGGGAATGTTTTGGCCAAGTTTCAAGTGGAGACAATCTTTCGACCTACCAAGAAAATTAGTGAAAGTTTAAGATCGGCGAAAGACGCACGACACCCCTTAGCTACCCCAGGTGTGTATAAAATTGCGTGTAGGTTTATATTGGAACAAGTAAAAGGAATGTTAATACCCGCCTAACTGAATACAAAAGGAGCTGTAGAATGGGGCAAATTGACAAATCAGCTGTAGCGGAACACGTTTTCAGCGACGGTGATCACGAAATAAAATTTAGTCAGACAAACGTGATAGCTAGGACCTCACATTATTATACCCGCATGTATAGAGAAGCTATAGAGATCTACAAGCACGAAATTAATTTTAATAAAAACGAAGAAGGATTAAAACCAGACAAGATATGTCGGTCGACTTTGCACCAACAAAGTGACAATCGATTACTTGTAATCGAGAGAGACGGCACTAGTCAGAGACAGTTTTAAAGTCGAAAGCACGTGATGAGTGGTGGCGCGGCGCCATCTAAGCGGGATCTCCAGCACCTAGCAGCCAGTCGCCGACTCAGCTCGAAAGATTTTGCTCGCAGTAGGCAACGAAACGTCAGGAAGGAGAAGTAGTTTTATACATGGACCACGGCAATTCAGCCCGGAAGTTTTAATTAATGAAGACGCCGGCCGTGAAAGCTTACATGTTATGAATCTTCTAGTTAGTGTTGTTCCTGTCTGTCTTAAGCTGCCTAACAAGTAAAAGGCTCATTCATAAGGCGCTATCCGGTAGCAAGAAAAGGAGGAGAAGAGAGAAAGGTAGGAGAACAGAGACTGCAGAGAAGAATGAGTGAGTAGCCTCCTAATACATTTTTGCACACAGCACAATTTAATATCTGCAACTACTTGGTTGAAGAATCATGGAAGAAGATTATATATTAGAAGAAAGCCTGAGGGACTGGAAATGTTGAGACATATTATGTAATGATAAGACCAAGACTTATAAACGACATTTTAAACTGAAAAAAATTTCCAAGAGAAAATATGTGTAGTGATCGTAATTTATTGGCTAGGAACTGCAGATTAGTCCTAAAGATATTGCAAAATGCTACGACAGAAAGGTGATAGGGCCTGGATAATCTGAATGGACCAGAGACTGTTGAGAGGTCACCGGGAGAATGAGGCATCTAGTGACTGAAATACGGGAAATAATATAATAGGAGATGAGGGGGCAAATTTGAGGCACAAAATAGTGAAGGCAGAAATGCATTCAATAGCAAAAAGACAAGGCTCAATAGAAATCTGTGCAAATCACGCACAAATAAAGAGCTCCAGTCTGTTATTTTAAATTCTTCCTCGCTCATCGATGTCCATTACGCTAAACGTATAAAACGTAAGATGATGTTGATTTTAATTTTTTTGTAGGTTAACCGATTTAAGCTAAGATATTCCTGTAATGCTTTGAGCAGATATGAGAAATTTGGCTGCCTATAACTGCGTATAATTTCCTTCCACAAAGTGAAGTGAAGTTAGTCCTCTACCAAAACTCCTCCCCAAACGGAAACCCTTTCAGGAGTGCCAGTCACCACCTAGCCTCGGAGCAGTGCTTCCTCACCTCGCTACAGACCAGTTGCTGGGCAGACGCGAGACGCGGATCCCAATCAAAACAATTTCCAATAACTTCTAAGCTCCCACGCATGTGTCAAGAGGAAAGAGCGAATCATATTCACCCTCACCTAAGGCAGAAAGCGCCCCCAAAAAAGACGCCTCCAGTGACATGTCGGCATCAGACTCCCACTCGCATAATAATTTGCCAAGTACAAGCGTGTTATTCTTTGTTGCTTATATGATCGCCCGAGTTAGGAGATGTTGATATCATGCCGTGCAAGACTCAAAATCGCTATTAACTGGCACATGATCGTCCGGCCTCCACAACTGGAAGCTGAAGTTAATGTTGCATCTCCACCCCTCTGCGTTGTCCATGCTTTCAACTAAGAGAAATGCTGGACTGCCGGTGCGAGCGAGTATAATCAAGACCGTCCTGCCTCCTGCAAGAACCCTGGTGACCGCTCACGTTATGTATGAAGCCGACTTGACGGCATCTAGCCGCACACCTGCTTCGTGTCATTTCGTCGGTCACTTGCCAGGCAGAGAATCACTTTCGACTTCGTCTCGCGCAATAGAGCCGATTGAACCGAAAGATGGCCAGAAAGCTACCCCAGAGTAACACAAACACTTATTAGAATCTTAATTCCATGATAAAATTAAGAAATGAGATTACTACAGAACGGTTACATCCAAGCCTCGTAGCCACTCATTTATTGATATAAAACAACGTTGAAACTACAAAGGAACATTAACTTAAGTATGTTTTTTATTAATATGTAGTTGAAATGAGAGGTGGAAGACCAGTGTGGGAGGCTCAGATTGATCTGTTGCCTCACAAACTGAAAAAGAAATACTGGATTAATTAAAGTTATTTCCGGGAAAATGGACGAGTCCTATGAACGTCCATTACATTTCCGGTGTACAGCTGCATAAATTCACCATTGTCTCCTAACATTTCGTCTGTATGTTGCTCAGACGTCTTCAGAGTAAGCCGAAAGACAGAAACTCCAGCACTCGCCCCGTCTTTTTAAACTCCTGGACCGCACCACTGCGCGTGTGCCACGGACATATTGGCGCCAGAGACGTTGCTTGGCGCAAAGAAGTACAATGTGCATGAATTTTGTCTGTTGACGTGCAGTCCACCCACACAGAGGTGTCGATTTATCACTGAGCTGAACCGTCGCGTTGTCTTTGTAAATTTATTACAGAGAGCGCTGGATTCCGTGACTTATCCAAGCTGAAGAAGCCGCTACCGCTATTAATTAAATTCAGCGCCAAGGGAATTTCAATTGCCTCTTTCACCACCCAGTCTCAGAAAGACGCTAAAATTTCGACGCTTTCATACAACATAGGGTGACCTGTGTCAATACCATGTTCTGCCACAGACGATTTATTTGACTATACGAATCGAGTGTACCAGCGGTGTTCGGTACATCTCTCATGCAGCATAACTAATCGCGTGTCTGATGTATGAAAGGCCACATTTACAGGGGATCTTATAAACTCCACCCTTCCGCAACATAAAATCATCTTCAACGAAACCCAAGAATGCTGCTGTCTTCGGTGGAGGACGAAAATCAAGCATGCACGAAGTAAAAGTGATTTTTCTTCCTCCACCGAAGACAGCTTATTCTTGCCGCTGTGCGAGGAAAGGCCTGTTGTCGATCCTGCTAATAGATCACATCGTTATTACCCACCAGCGCGAGTGAATACGGAGTTGTCCAGAATTTGAAGCCCTTCTCTGAGCCCGGGAAACTCCCCTTTGACAATCTTTGTTAGTTCTTGAAGCAGTATTTCGGACATCAAGCAGATGTGTTGGTGGCATGGTTGCAGATTAACCAGCACCACAAGCTGGGCAGTTGCAGGGCCTCTCACGTATGTGTTGTTTTGAGTGCCGCAGGTTTAGCTTCTCTTATGCAGCTGGCTAACTCGCTACATGATTGTCTGTTAGCGCCTGATCCCAATGTTCATACTCGAGCGTTGACGCTGTCCGATCACTCCTTAGCCGACGTAGACCTGATAGCAGACTCTCATGAGCTGACGGCGGCGGCGAGGGATATACTTTCTCATAATTGGCAGGTGTTTCAGTTCAGATGTGAATGGTAAACAGCCGCCGGTTTACCGAGGGGTACCCCAGGTGGCCTCGCCTTCCACGGAGTCGCCGTGTGTTCAAGCCATTGGAGACACTCGTGCAGTGGCGTTGCAATGCTGCTAGTCTTCTTTCGGGCCAAGCTCTGGCGATTCGTGTCAGTCGCAGCGTCGTAATTCCGACCTGGGGTGATTTCCGGTCCTCGGCGATGTTCACCTGCTCGCTGAGCGAGGCAAAGACCATGCTGCGATTGTCACTTGTTCCATGTTATACAAGACTGCCCGCACGTGGAGGCCATGTGTAGGTTATACTGAGAGAGACAGGCCGTTTGGCAACTATTTGTGACAGTCGGACACTCCTGTGTTTTCATTGCCCCTTGAGGCTTTCTCCGACGCCCGTGCATGTCACCCTCGTGCATTTTGCTAACATCGGAAGTGGATGGGAGACTGATCGAATGTTAAGTCGAACGTAAGTGACAATCAACCTCATTAATTTGGAGACGTGCAAGCTCTTGGACTGCTCGGAGCTGCAACGGTCGCTACGTGAGGCTGTATCTTACAGAAAGTAGCGCATTCCTTGACGGAGGCAATTCACATCATCACATTATAAGAATGTGAAATGGCAACTTACATGGTTAGTAGCGATTTCCCCGTTGAGGCAAAATATTTAGGGGCTAGATATTTTTTTCTGTTTTTCGCTTCCAGATAGTTGATAAAGTGCACCTAAAGTCTCAGTCTGTTCATTTCAACGATTTGTACTCCTTACAACCCGATGTCGGAGAATAACTTGGGCCAGGCAGAAATTTTCGGACGCACATGCTTCTGTTAAGCGGTCGGCGATACCTAAATTCTATCGCCCTACCCTGTTCCCTTCGTCATTCGCGACAAGTTAAATGTCGAGTGCAGCGCTGATAGGTCCTAGGCGTCCTTTCTCCTATTTCGTCGAGTCAGTGGGCCAGTTCTTTGGTGGTGACTCAGAAGTCCAATGACGCCATATGCCACTGTGGTGATTTTAAACGGAGAGACAATGCACGAAGTGTCATCGATTCGTACCCAATTCTGGGCAGGCGGAGTTGTTGGTGAAGTTGTTGGAGGCCAGTTTCTTTCCCACAGCGACTTGCACTAGGCCTATCTTCAGTTGCTGTTGGATGCGGTTTCTCGGGCTTCGTTGATGCTCGACGCACCCTTTGGGCTTTACCAGTTAACTGCTTCCCTTTTGCAACCTCGTCTGGGCCTGCAATTTACGGAGCAGTTGATTCAGATCATTCTATGGTGCATCAGCTACTTCGATAACTTGATAAAGTGTCTTACTCGACAGTTCTCTCCCCGGGAAACGCGCATCTACCGGTCTCTTCACTGACTTTGCCAGAGGGGCGTTAAGTTTGCCTGGTCTGCTCATTGTCTATGGGGTTTTAAGTCCCTCATATAATGCCTGTAATCTGCTACCTTTCTGTCTTCCTTTACAGAGGATAAACTTTCAATCTTGTTCTCTGACACGTCCAAATATTAGCATTAGTGCGATCCTGTCCCATCCGAAACCGGATGGGACAGAACAGCCAAGCGCTTACACGTCAAAGACGCTTTCCGCTGTACTTATACAGTACAATTATTCACAAGTGGAAAAGGAGTTATCAGCTATTATTTCTGGAGTTAAGAGTTTTCACGTCTTCTTGTTTGGGGCAAGGTTTCCCTTATCAGCGACCACAACCCCCTGGTTTACTTATGTGGCCCCCTTTCAGAGCTGCTGGATAGGACTACCGACGGAACGCAAATGTGGGCCTACTTTCGCAGTAACTATTGCTATGACAGTCGTTATCATTCCACTGCCCAGCTTGCAAATGCGAAAAGTCGCGACAGCCAAGGCAGCTGGCGCGCATTTCTAGAAAATCGTTTCCGCTGCCAGTTGAGTTGGCTGTAGCGCGTGTCTTTGGGTGTGTTTTCCTCTTATGTGCTCGATTCAAAGTCGTACAGAGGGTCTTCATGCTTGAAATGCAGGAGCAATGCTTTCAACAGGTCGTCCTTGCATATTCCAGTTGCTGCATGCATCAAATGTGGTGTGACTCATATGAGGCGTTGGCGAGATGTTACATATACAGTACGGCGATCGATCGAGACATCGAACACTGGGTGTGGACTTGGGGGTCTGTGCACAGAACCAGGCTGCGTCGCTGCATCAGTTCTCTCTTTGGCCAGTCCCACGGCACCCTTGGCACAGAGTGCACTACTGTTTAACTGGGCAGAGTGTTGGATTTGGTGGTCGATGTGTCGCCCAGTAGCCAAGGTGCCCTCACGTCGAAGTCCATCATTCACATGGACACAGGACAGCGGCTGATTATATATGCAAAGAAAACGAACTACCACAGCCGTACCATCAACGAAATTTATTTCAAACGACTATTTTCGGCGCATTACTAACGCTGTCTCCAGGTCCAATATAAGCCAATACACTTCGTTCATTCCTTGGCAAGTGTAATGTAGAACCCATATAAATGTAGCTGTCATGGACTGCACACATCAGTAGTCTATACTCTACAGCAAGTTGTCAAGTTTCCTGGCTACATACTGGGAGACGCCAGTTCGGTAGAACGTTTGAATGGGTGCCAGCCAAGAGGTCTTCTGGATTTGTTGCACCCTGAGTCGCATGCCAATGATCACCATGGCCTGCCACAATTTCCTTCCAGGCCTTACATTTAGGCCTTTTCCTTTGGCGGGAGTGGCTGCCACCTGTTGTGATGGCCGCAATGGACGGCAGTTGTCTGTGATGGATGTCGGTTGAGAGCAGCTGACGTATCTTGAAAATAACTTCCGCCTTTCACTGATGGAAAATTTCTACTGAGGCTGCTGGTCAATTGAGTGCCAGCGTTAGCCACAATGCTGTTCCAAAGGCGGGCTCCGTCTTACCGAGGCGTGCCTCCCCATTGCAGCCACTTCGGTCCTCCCGTCGCCTACAGCATTGGCCCCAGCACCTCCCTGTGTGGAGACCATGGATTTCGACCTGACCTCCTTGATTTGTAAGGTTTAGCGTATTTAGGCTAGCTAATCGACCGCCCAATATCGGTACGCGCTAAGATCAATTTGTTGTAAGGCTGAACGCTAGCGGGACCAGGTTTTAGAGCGCGTTGCGCCATTTCTGGCTTCCGGCTAGGTGATCAGTACGCCGGCCAGAGTGGCCGAGCAGATCTAGGCGCTACAGTCTGGAACCGCGTGACCGCTACGGTCGCAGGTTCGAATCCTGCCTCGGGCATTGATGTGTGTGATGTCCTTAGGTTAGTTAGGTTTCAGTAGTTCTAAGTTCTAGGGGACTGATGACCTCAGCAGTTAAGTCCCATAGTGCCCAGAGCCATTTGAACCATTTGACCAGTATGGGCAAGTCCAGATAAAAAGACTAGCTGATCGCTGGAAACGGGTAAATTTCAACGCTAGGAATTTAGATGACTGTCGCTAGAATGCCCTTTGTGCTCGTGATAATGCTTCAAGAAATGTTGAAGGGTCAGATAACTTTAAAGATGGCCAAGTCACAGCTCTCTGAATTTCGACAATAAATTACAGATACATTTTAAAGCCAACCTAAATACAACTGAGTTTGCAGTAAAATGAGATACATTCAATGATACAATAATGTTTTAATACCTTTAAAACCACAGAAGTTAATGTTTCACACTGAATAAAAATCTACACAACGAACGTCTGAATTACAACGCCTAATCGCTTCATGCGATTTCAACATACAATATCTCATAGTTATCGTCCCACAAAGTCACTTATCTGCACCTACTTTATTTACTGATTTAAGACGTCACTTAAATATATTTTATTACGCTATTATTTGTCATAACATCGTATTCTCTACATTTACACAGCAAATGAAGGCAGCATCTATACCTTATATTTTGACATACTTGGGTTTTTATTTAATGAACAATTTACTGTATCGCCAGTAACTTTATTTAAATGTGCAAGAGCTATTAAAATCAGTTTTAATTTAAAAGGGGTCACAACTGAAAAGAGAACCAAAAGATGCTTCTGTAAGCAAGCCTAAGTAATTGTTTAAACACTATATAAGAGCAATCTGTAGTCATTTAACGCGAGAATACTGGTGCAAGAATACTGGCATATTATAAGGAGTGTATTAGTAATGGTGATATGCCTGATAATGACTTTATAATTATCAATTGTGGATGAGTTCCAGATTAACAAATTATTTCAATTTCAAAGTCACATTAACATTTAATAACCACAGCATATTTATTTGGAGGATAAGACTTCTTTACCTGACAGTCAAACCATGGGATTATTACAAACTCGGACTAACAACCACGAGGCTAACCCTGCAATTGCGCTTTACGCTATTCTTGCGAATTTTACCTTGAATTTGATCTTCAAGCGTAGTTAAGCCATCTAAATCCCTCCTGGCCATATAAATGAAATCAGGCCTTCAGTGTGGTAAGATCTGCCATCACCGACGTAAGGGCAGCATGACACGTCTTCTCTTCCAGTTCTCAACTAACACTACTGACTCATCTCGCAATAATGTTTAGATTCGTGCTCCCATGTTCCGCCCTCAGATTGTTACTACCAACATGTGAGTGCTTACACAATGCAGATAATAGCCTTCAGTAGGCTACATCGTTTTCGATTCTTAATGTGATATTTAAGCAATGTAATGGAGAGTTCTGACACACACCTTACACTATTTGCTGAAGAAGTAACTGAGTAATTAGGACATTTCCTTATTTGAATGTTGTTGTAATATATTAGTTTAGTCCAAGAAGTGGTCAACATGAACCAAACCATTTCTAGAATGACGTATTTTTGGTGGGAATGGCATTCAGCTGAAAGAAAGGCGGACAGTAGCAGAACAATGTAAGGTGGCAGATTCAATTAATGTTAATTTCGCACCTCACTTGAGAGACTTTACACGTCATAACAAGAAGGTGAATATGTCACCTGACATAATTTGGTGAAAATGAGCAGATTTGCCTATTAAGATTTGCAGTATACAAAGCAAATGGATGACACTCAGTTCGAGAGTATTAACACACCGAACCCTAATCCTTCACGTCAATGAGCAACAGGTGAAAATGCTGCTGGAGGAAACGTTTTAGTTTGGGGACAGATGCGAGTTGCACCATCATGACCTGAGTACAATGGAACGCTTTTAAGAAAGGAGTTGGGCACCCATGGCGACAGGGACAATGGAACGTGCCGGGCGACACATTAAGGAGAGCAGGTAGTGGACCAGCGCTGTGTGCTACGGAGAAATGCTTTAGAAAACTGCACTGGGGAATTTCAAGATGGATGCAAACAGACCAGTGACACAGCTGATTACATGAAATGCTCGTGGTATGCTCATGATGTCCACTTGTAACTTTTAGGTATCTGTAATGGGCACAAAATGTCCGATTGGCTGAAATGAACTAGGAAGGAGTAAAGTACCGAAATTTCGACACAGTTTGAAAGTAGGCCCTTTGCGATTGGCAGAGGTAGTTTTCACGAGATGAAAGGAACGCTCCTATTGGTTGGAAAAAGCCGTGACGTGAAGCACGAAAGGACCCAGGTGTGGGACAGTTTGCTAGGAGAGACCAAGACCGAAAACTTCAAAGACTCTCCTCTAAAACAGCGTCAAGTGCAGAACAGGCCGTATCATGATCTGTACGACGCCAAAAGAGGAATTTTGTGTGAACACTGCATTCACTTTGGCTGTCATTCAGCTAGAAATTAGCTGAAGAGTCGTTGGGCTCCAACAGTGGAGATACGAAACAGCCACGTAGTCAATTGTTCTTGTGAGAAATGAGAGGGCCATTGTAGTATGCACACAGCACGTGTGTATCGCCATATTTCCAGACTAGGGATGAGTGCATGTCCTCTCGCCTAACGAGAAAGATCGGACAGCTTCTGTTGATAAAATCAGTAAAGATTTTGATTAGCTTTTTATAGGACTTTCAGAGGACGAGAGCAGCCATGCAGCCGACAGCTCATGGCATCTAAGAGAAATAATGCTAGCAGAGGCATAAACTTGTTGGTTCACCAGCTTCCGTCCACTGTGCGCTAGACCAACCTTGAGTAATCTTTCGCTCAGCTTGTCACAAAAACTAACCATCCTCCGTAGACTTGATTGTCATCCTAAATAGTACCAAACTGAGAACTGGAATCGGATGATTTGTGGTAATATTGGGCAACTTCACGGTGTAGTCGTAATAATAATTCTGTAGAGAACCTTCTGGTTAAAATTTGATATGGTTGTGTTCAGTGTTATTTCGATTAAACAGGACGTAATTCGTTATATTGACAACTGTCCAGACATTGTCATGTTCGAACCTACGTAAATTCGTGTACCTCTTTGACAGTAATCCTGAATTAAAAGCAATTTGTGTACAGCTAAACACCGTTGTGCTCTGTCATAGAATACTGGTCCACTCCTAAACCCAGTCACAGGGTGTTTTTCCTGATGTCTGACAATAGAGAAAAGGAGTGGAGTGTCAGAGCACTACAGGAGTGAAGGGGAGACTGGGAGTTTTCGAATGAAGAGCCGAAGGGAGCTATTCTAGGTACTTTATGTCGAGGTCTTGAAGAAAACAGACCTGCCTGCGGTAACGTGTGTGATTGGGTCGTGTAAGTGATTGATTCTGGGCAGTGAACGGCCGGTTTCATTCTTATAAGTGAATTTTATATTTAGAGAGGTGTGAATGTGCTCCAGAGTAGGACTGTTAACTATTTGAGCTTAATTTACGGGACTGAGAATAGACGGAGCATGAGTTATTATTCTTTGCATGGCGTGTGTTAACTTGTTAATCATTATGTTGAACTCTGAACTATTCTGAGAGCGTGAATATTTCATGTACAGCAGAGGCTCGATAGTTCGAGTCTCGATAGTACAAGTATCCAATAAACCGAGCAACTTTAAAAAAAAAAAAAAAAAAAAAGGTTGCAACGATCTACTTTCTTTTTTTTTATTGACATGACAAATAATGAAAATATCATTGCAAATGATCGATAGGGAGAGTACAGCTCAGTAACAAAGCATACAACAATGCAATCTACACCGACGATTAGTTCGCTGCGCTGTTGCACGAACATCTGTTGTCAGTATGGTACGAAATACCCCGACTGCTGCCGGCTGCTACCGATCCAAACTGGGGAGTTGATACGCTGCTGTAGTTCCCAGTACCTGCACTGTACAGTGTTGTGTGTAGTTTTGTTTATTGACTGTGCGTTCCGTTGTACGCCTTACAAAGATGAATGCTGTAACAAAAAAGAGGAAATTTGTCCCTGTGCATCGAAAATTAGAAGCACTAAGACGACTTGACAAGGGAGAAACAATAAAAAAACTTGCTCTCGAATATGGTGTCTGCGAAGTTACTGCTGGTGACTGGCGAAGAAACCGACATAAATTTGAACAGTTTTCTTCACAGAAATATTCACACGAATCTCTCAGTCGAAGAAGTATAAAGTAGTCAGACTTCGAAAAAACAAGTGAGGCATTGTTCATGTGGTTTACCCAATAGAGACAGAAGGGTGCTCTGATTTCTGGCCCAATCTTGCAAGAAAAAGCTTTGTTTTTCAGAAACTAGCTGCAGGAAGGAGATGACAATTTCGCCGCTAGTGTGGGCTGGCTCAACAAGTGGAAGAAGAGGTATGGAGTACGTCTACTAGACGTATGTGGAGAAAAATTCTCTGGTGACGCTCAGGCCGTTTCAAAATATATCGTCGAGTTTAAAAAAACTCATAACTGACGAAAATTTGACTAATGAACAAACATACAACTGTGACGAAACTGGGCTAAATTTTAAAATGTTACCAGCGAGAACACTTGCTTCTTGTGAAGAAAAAAGTGCTCCTGGGCACAAAAAAAAACAAAAAAAAACTAAGAGCAGCTCACAGTTATGACAGCTTCAAATGCAACTGGAAACCACAAACTAAAACAAGTTGTGATTGGGAAGTCTGCCAAGCCAAGAGCATTCAAAAATGTATCCATCTCAGCTCTTCCGGTTGTCTACACACATCAGAATAACGCCTCGATGAATTAGGAAATCTTCAAGAACTGGTTTTTACCTCATTTGTACCTGATTGCAAGAGTTTGTTAAAAGAAAGGGGACTGTTGGCTCATGGATAATGGTGCTCACATCCAAGTGCAGGGGAACTGCAGTGCGACGGTATCCGCGCCTTCTTTTTCCCACCAAACGTTACCTGTCTCATTCAGCCCATGGATCAGGGCGTTCTGGAATGTCTAAGAAAAAAGTATCGACGGCGACTGCTACAGTCAATCCTGCATTCAGAAGACAACGAAAGCATTGTAGGAGCTTTGAAGAAAGTGACTTTGAAGGACGTCGTGTACTGGATTAGCGAATCTTGGAGCGAAATAAAGTCAGACACAATTTCTAAGTCATGGAGGAAATTTCTACAGGAAAGTATGCCAAACACAGAAACTGAAGATTTAGCAGATGAGGACGATCAACCATTGTGTAATTTAAGCAGAAGATTTCCAGGGGGTGAAGGGGTAGAAGAAGTGGAAGTAGGCGAGTGGTTAAATTCGGACGAACAGTTGGAAGCGACAGACTCTTCTATAATTGACATGGATAACATTCCGTCGCAGTGTGAGAGTGACGAGGATGACGAGGCAGAGACTGCACCGATGATGAGTCACCGATGGCTACGCTGCTCTCGAGGCCGCCATATGCTACGTGGAACAACAGCCTGTGGCGACACCAACTGGCCTACTGCTTCTGGGACGGTGGCATGATATTGCCGCGAGGACACGTTGCAGCTTCGCCAAACAAAAGATACTTCACTATTACTTGTCTAAATAAATAATTATTGTTATTCTGCCAATGAAAATGAATGTGTAAATACTTTTATTTTAATAAAGTTCATATTTTGGCCTGTATTACTTACAATATCATAACATTTCCTTTTCCCATTTAAATTTCGATAGTCCGAGTTTTCGATAGTTCGAGGTGGTTCCGGTCCCGTTCACCTCGAACTATGGAGACTCGACTGTACTGTGAAAATGAAATGGATTTCTTTATCGTGTATCTTTGATGGCGATTTAGTTTTGGGATTTCGGTCCCGTTCTCTTAACGCTCTGAACGTAACTTTCTTGCATTTCATAAGGTTATTTTCTGTCTGTATTTTAAATGAGTACCGAATGACTTCTTTCCCTTTATCTGAGATGTCCTTTCTTGAATAAACATTATTCAGTATAATCCAGTGTCGTCTTCATCAGTGACAGACGATAGAATAGAACCATCGGCATCAAAATATTGAATTAACTTTTAATTAGTGTTTTGTGTATTTTATTATTCGCAATTCTGGCCAATGGACAGACTATCTGCCTGTAGGATCACAGCTACTGCTTATCGCTTGCAGCGAATTAGCTGTGGGTTATGAAAGCAGATGCCCGCAGCTCGACTCTATGACTACATCCGCTCTCTTTTCAAACGGAGCTATGCATATCCCGTGCGGCTAAGGTACGAGTAACCGCTGGTAAAGACACAACTGGTTTGCTACTATGGACTGCTGTCTAGAAGAGCAACTAATCGGTATCAGTAACCGTTAGGTACTGTGTTACCATCCGCCCCGCCTGCTCCCCCTTTCGCCAACGGAATGTCCCCCCCCCCCCCACCCTAGCGGTGCTGCCGGTGGACCTGCTGTGGTTTAAACCTCTGTGAATTGCCACCCTTCCAGCGGAGCCACTTGGCTTAAGATTGCCTCCTTCGGTGGTCCTCCCACTGCCTTGTTCTCTGGTGACCTCGCCGCTTCTGTGCTGTATATCACAGTCCAAGCCTTGTCATTTTCGTCCCTACATGGCCATCTTACAGGGCAGGGATTTAATACCCCCACCAGTGGATAACGCGACAGATGAACTGGCGTTAGTAGCACAGTAGAATAGTGTGAGAACCTGCCGTGGAGGATGCTTGTGGCGAGTAGTATGGGCAGACCAGTAGACAAAAGCGTTTACCTGAGGGCGACAGTAAGCGAAATGAACCAGTGCTTGCGCTAACTTCAACCACTGCGTACCTCGCCTTGTGCTTCATGCTGAGTGTTGTCGCCGAGGACTCGGTCGAAAGCCACCTGTGCTAACCGCTTGCTGAGTTTATTCTCTGGCACATCTTTACATAGTTCAGGACTCTATGATCCCCGTGGAATGACTTGCACGGCGAATTACATTTCCTGTCTCAGGGTTCTATTCCACTGTTATCAGTGAGTCACCGTCAGTCCAATAAACAGCCGTGCTGACAGTGCAGTATAACGGCATTGTTACGCCTGTGCTGATATTAAAACATGCCACTGTACCCCTGACACTCAGTTTATTATAGCTCGTTCCAATTCTTTAGACGATTTAGAATTTGGCCTTGTACCATGGTGTTGGCAGTAACGATGCCTTTACCAACTTTAATTCTTTTATCTCTTGTTCCATTCTGTTTAATTATTGGTATGGTAGAACACCGAATTGTTTAAAATATGAATGGCTTATTTCAATTGTGGTACAAGTCAATTTTTGTTCATTCTGAGATACAGAGACCTACAGTTAAACGAGCGCTGAAAAATCTGCAGTTGAGATACAAGAAATATTACATTATATATACATATATACATATATATATATATATATATATATATATATATATATATATATATATATATATATATATATACTTGAATACGAGGAGCCGATGGACAGAGTGGTAAAAGCAGGAGGTTATGGACAAAGAGAGGAAAGGAGGAGATGCTCGGAGACATCTGGGCAGGAAGGGGAGGACTAGGACGATGTCCATATATGTTAGAGACGTGCAGTTTCTGTTTTCCTTCTTTTTCATTTAACCAGACTGAGCTACAGAAACGCGTGGCCAGGAAAAGCTAGTTTAATAATGTAAAAGGCTAGCGCTGCACTCTTCATCCATTTCTGTCATTACAAACATAATTTCGTAATGTAACGCTACACACAGCGCAGCTTAGGGAGTAAGGCTTTCCTTAAAAAAAAAAAAAAAAAAAAAAAAAGGAAAAACGAAGAACATACTGTGAAAGTGTTATATATAATGTATTTGCGTTTCATTTTTCAGCACACTTTCGCTTTGTGTTAGGTAATCCTTCAGCACATAGAATGTATCATTTGACAGGCACTTCTTAACTATATTTTTAAAAAATTTGGTAATTTATTGTACAGTTTTATTTCTTTGTAGAAAATGATGTTTTGAATTTTGAGTTTAGATCTTAGTTCACAGGTATGGACCAAGCCCAAGCTATTTCTGCAGAAATTATTAATATTATTTTTAAACTGCATTACTGCTTTGTAAAAGTACTCACATGGTGTAGTTAAAATCGTCACTGTCTTGATCACATGTTTATGAAAAGCTCTATCACAATTTTTTTTTTTTTTTTGTTATTCATATGGTGCTTTTGTGCAGTTTGAAAAATATGTACATATATTGTACCCTTGTTCCGCATAAAGTAATTATATAGATGAGAATTGAGTGTTCATATGAGTAGTACGTAACTAAAAGACGCTTCCTCTTCCACATTGGTGACAGAAATGTAAGGTCATAATATGTCGATGAGATCCAGTTTACAAGTTACTCTGTGTGTTCATCCCAATTGAACTAAGAGTCAGTATTCATTACTAAGGATTTTGTTTGCTGTGTTTGGTATGATCTATATGTAATTTAACATGTTATATTCCCTACTGAAAATGAAATTCATGACATTGGTTTTCTTTATGTTCGTCGTTATTGATAACTGCGAAGTTCTCTGAGGCTCTCATCTACATTATCCATAAGGAGCTACTTTTTCTCGTTGCCTATAATACTAGCGTCATCAACAAAGAAAATGTTTTTCTCATGACTGACATTACATATAACTATATTTTTTCAGGCACAATACTGATCTTAAAACGCTTTCTTAGGGTCTGTAATGTTACTGAAGTATGATTCTGCTTAGTGCTGTTATCCACACTCTTTATACCCAATTGGATACGTAGATCTGGAACCAGTTACTAGCTTTACCTCTTATTCGTAATGACCTAAACTTATATAGTAGACTCTTATGGTCAGCCGTTTCAGTAGTGTAGGAAATATCTAAGAATATGTCTATGACAACCTTTTTTTTGTCAAGAGCATGGAGTACCATGTTTGTGAACTATGCTTTGACCGATTCTGTTCTCCTATCATTTCAGACTCCAAGCTGTGAATCGCTTGCAAGGTTGTATTCACCCAAGTAATTCATTAATCTTTGAAAAATCAGCGCACCCTCCGCTGCAGAGTGAAAATTTCATTTTGAATTCATTAAGCTGTCTTTCATAACTATTGATTGTATTATTTTTGAGAAGAATGGTAGCAGCGATATGTGCCAGTAGTTTTCTGTGTCCTCTGCATTACAAGAGCGGTACCACTCTCGCCCGTTTGAAATACAGCATTGATCCCTAACGCGAATGACTCATTTATTATATTTGTTGATAGAGCTGGTATACTCTCTTTTCATCGTTTCAGCACACATACTGGTACTTCATCTAAGAGCACTGATATTTTATAGTTTAGGTTTTCTGCAGTTTTACTGACTTAATTCTCTGGGATTACAAAGAAGGATAGGAATAAAGTTTCAGTCGCAACGCCAATGAGATCGCTGTATTGCTATCCATCCTTATAATAACATACCATCACTGTGGACAGCGGTTCGGCATAGAGTCAAGGTTGGGTGCTCTGAGATTGGTAATATCATTGTACAGCATGAGACAACTTATTTCAACTCTATTTCGTAATCTATGCAAAACAAAAACTTCTAGCGCACTACTTTTTTAATTAACAGACACTGCTTTCGGTGCACTGACCATTGTCAGACAAAAACTGGTTGTGGCGTAGCAACGCTCATCGCCCGTATGAGATAAGAAGAAGGCTAACCTGATACAAAAAATGAGTCACTGTTTCACTACAGCATATGTTTGCACGTGAATCAGCCAGCGTCTCATGGTGAACTGTATATAAGTCAACTGAAGAGCAGTCAAATAACACCTTCATTAGTATGAACATTGTCTTACACCAAATGGGATGAGACTTTGAATTACCTTTTTTAATATCAATAGCTATCGACAGTAAAAATTTCATCTTATTCCCTACAGTACTTTTTGAGTTAAACAAACTTGCCTGAAACTTAAATTTTTTTATTGTCCTAATTAGTAACTGTACATTTGTCTTTTGAATAGCAGAGTAAACGACATTTAGGAAAAACAATAAGCTTTACACAGTAATTTCAGTTTTACTGACATGTTCATTTCTGCTAAATGATGTTAATTTACTTTTGTTTTGTTTTCTGAATGAATAGGGGAATAAATGTGGCACGTATGCGAAGTAGAAAACGTTGAACTGTTAGTGATGAAGTGTGGCTAAGCATGGAAATCTGAGTGATAGGTACTGGTGTGAATTACATAGATAGGGGAAAAATTCGAAGTGGAAATCAGGCAGTTCAAGGTACCGTCCGTGAGACAGTTAAAGACTTTGCTAAGTTGCTTTGATTTGCATTTCTGTAATGTATTATTTGGTACTTCCGATTAAACTGACTCTTGAACGGGATTGGTCCAAGATGGGAAAGTAACGGGTCAATGTGTCAAAATAGAAAACTGATTGGCTACGGTGGTTTTTGGCCAGTCAGGTCGCGAGCGTGAGTTAAAAGAAAAGAGTCTGTGTCCAACTCTTCTGATAGCTGGTTATGTTGCACTGAGCTCTATAAAATTATTGTAAGTTTGAGAAACTGTGAAAGTTAGGAGCTCGTGATGTATGAGAAATGATGCAAGTACAGACGTAACTGACGGTTACGGATCTTCTGGATTATTTTCTGTTCAAACTATGAGTCTCTTTCGAAGAATAAAATTTCCGCGTGGCGCGCTAGGCAATCATAACCGAGACTTCCTAAGTCTGAAATGCTGATTTGCAAAACATCTGTGCCAGCATTCAAACTAAGAAACACAAATCTTCTTTTCGGTATCAGGTCACTGTGAAAACTTTAAACTGGCCACAAGAGAGTTATTGTGCTGTGACTGTGTATGGATCAGTACAGACAGTGACCGGTTTAGCGCTTTTATGTCGAGGTCTGTATAATAACACAGAGTTGGTAGTAGATATTTGCACAGAAATGTGACAATGTTATAGAATATACATTCAATGATTTTCGTTCATTTACTACCTCAGTCGAACCTGTTCAATACATCCATTTTGCATCCTCTCGACACATATAATGAAACTAATTCTTTACAACTTTCTCCGTTTAAGACCATTATGCATCAGAGTACAAGTAAAGCAATCTAATTCTGTAAGTCATTTTAAAGCCAACGTATTGAATTTTTCAATTTTCGCATTAAATTCCTACCTCGCTCGGTGGAAACTCTCCAGTACAGAAAATTATGTCAACATTCACTTAAATTTTTAATTTTTGTTGTGCTTTTCAATTCCCTACTCACTGTCCTGCTTGACAATTAGGTATCACACCCTGTAAGCATGCCCTTTTTGAAAGCCACTACGTCACTTGTATAAAAGCGCCAAAACGTTCTCGTATGATCTTCAGGGTTTCCAGACTGAATGGCGAGGTATCCAGGCGCTGCGTCTGAAACAAGACTGGTGGCAAAGTGGCGCGAAGCCAGTAAACAAAGCGACCCTGCCAGCTTATTAAGCCGCAGCGGAAGCGTGGCCTTTGGGAGAACAATAAGAGTGAACGTGGAGCGAGGGACGCCGCAAAGCCTGGCAACTCCCTGCGTAAATTACGAAGAATTAGTTTCTAACTGAAGACAGCAGTTTCCCATTCCGACATAAAGCACGGACGACAGCTGTGTCAACGTGGCAGTGCGAGGGTGCTGGTAGATTCAGCGTTGCAAGAAGAATGTTGTAGGTATGTAGCGAGTGGGAGGAATAAATGTCATCGTCACTTCCCAAGTCTCACACAAAAGGTCTCCCTGCGATCACATACAAATAGTATGCCAGATAATCTTGTTAACTCTGTACCACGCCTATAACGGCTGATCTCCCACAAGTCTTTTCAAAAGGCACTAAACAGTTTTATTCCTGTAGTCAAACTGTTAATAGTACTGCTATTAGCTCGAGAGGGTATAAAAAACGATTAATTTTCAGATTAAAAAAGCCTCAAAAAACAGCATTTGATGGCAACTGCTGTTCAAACTGCCACACGTCATATTCCCATGTGCTGATCTCTGTTCGGATGTAAAAAGAAAAAAAAAAAGACACGTGCATGGAATTTGTAGGGAACCCAGCTAAGAATAAGATAAAAACAACATTACAAAAAGGAAGGTCGAAGGGGTATAGTAAGATGAAAGAGACTACCGAAACTTCAAATTTAGGAAAGACACACGCAAAGAAACTATGCAGTTATATAAAGGAAGAGACATTACACAATATAAGTAAATTGAGGTTCTAATAGAAGTAATTTGGGGCACTAAAGGAATGCCTGCTTCAGCAAAAGTGAACCACTAGAATGAAATATAGACATGAAACTGGGGAAGAAGATTTTGAAGCAGTATGTTCATAGTACTGTCATGTATGACTACGAGACGCAGAGAATAGCATTTACGACAAAGAAGGAGCTGGAAACGTGTTAAACGCAACATTGAAAAGATATAAAAGCAGAATACGCAAAGTTGAGGAAAGAAGGCTATGGAAATCTTCTACGCAAATAAGGAATAGTTCGATGGAACTTGTACTAAGGGCGCCAAGAAGTATTTTAACTGACGGAGAGGGAAGCAGATATAAATGTATGCTATCTAAACAAAAGTATGCAGACACCTGTTACAGAACATTACCAAAGTCTGTGGTCACCCTTCTTCTTAATGATGACTTGAACTTTGCCAGGGACACTTTCAATGAGGCGTCTGAATGTCTGCGGAGGAATGGCAGACAATTCTTCCTCATGAGCCGAAACCAGAGCACGACGCTGGGAGGTGGGCTGAAGTCAACGTTGTATTCAATTCATCCCAAGCTTGTTCCATTAGGTTCAGGTCGGAATTCTGGCCGGGCAAATCCACTGCAGGTATGTTATCGCCCAGAAACCACTGCTTCACAGAATTATGATTGCGCGCATTGTCATGCTGATCAGTCCTCCTCTCCACACTGTTCCTCTACTGAACCCAGTACAAAATGTTGTAAAATTTGTTCAGATCCCTGAGTATTCAGAGTTTTCTTAAGCGGAATAAGAGGACGTTGCCCTAACCACGAAAATCACTCCCTTAGCGTAACATCACCCCCTTCGTACTTCTTTGTTGGCACTGCACTTCCACTTAGTTCCACAGGGTATAGGTTGATTCACTGGAAATCACTGTTTCCAATCGTCTACTTGTAACGCCGGAAATGCATATCCTCCTATTTACATCTATTGTACTATACATTTTTCCCTTATTTTGTTACCTTAAGATATGACATTTCTGTGTCTTTATATATTGTAATTGTTTTACTGTTTGTATATATATGTCGATATATAATTGGTTTGTTTTGTAAATATTACTTGTATTTTTACGCTGGGTCTGGCCTAGGGAAAACTATGCTATCGAAAGATTACATCGATAGGTCGTGTGGAGAACCAAAGTGTTTGGATCTTTGGTAGTGTTAACTCGGCCGCGTGGAGCGCGGGCAGAGCGGAGTCTGGCTGGAGTAGGGCGGTGAAGCAGGTGTGTTGTGTGACGCTCGCGCGAGTTGCCGCGCTTTCGGGATTTGGGAGCATGTAATTGCGCTCGACTTGCTGTGGTAGTTTCTGACACAGTGTCGCGGATGGGAAGCATTAGCTGGAGCCCGTTCCGCCTGGTGACCGTGTCGAGAAGAAGGCGCGCCAACATCCAGCTTCTGCAACAGCGACGGCCGACAATGAGTGACTGTCGCCACCTCCCCGATCGACGACTTCAAACCTACTATCAACCAACAAGGAAGACTGGAAGCACGTAAAGTTTTAGAACTGTATGGCAGACCTCAGCTTTTCAAACTGTTCAATTTGCCTCACAAAATTACAGCAACGTAGCATGAACCTTTCTGGCTCATTGTCCCAATTGCATTACCATGCAGGGTCCCTTCCTTTTCCGGAATGAACCCGAGTGCCGTTGAAATTCAAACGCCAGCATTAAAGTAATATCATTCCATTTCACTGCTTTAATTTCAAATTCAGTTAAAGTATTCATAGGTGGCTACAATATTTAGATTACACAACCACAAATTAAGAGTGCAAGTTTTGTTACCGTATTTTAGCTTACCTCTGACTGCAGCTCAGCTTGGTACGTACTAAATTTTACTATTGTTAATTGTTCAGAATTATTTAATTCAAGTTCAAAGTTAAATCTCTTATTTCTAAATTGCGTACATTTAAGTAGCTTTTGAAATGATTGTTGAGGTAGCCCAAGACTAACCTTATTTTATTGAATTTCGATGTGCTTCAGAAACAAAGTTCACTATTCATTTCAGTCACTAAATTAACTTTCAATTTTCCGGTTTTATTAATTCTTTTGCTAAATTAAGTCAGAGTGTAGCGAAATTTATTACTTCTGACAAACTTTCAGTTTTCACACTACACGTGTCAACCTTCAGTTGCCACGCTTCTAGTGCTAATTATATGTGCAATAACCTTTCTTTTTCAGTTACTATAGTAATTGTCCATAGAACTGGCGGCCGTAATTTTCCCCAAATCTCAAATATCTAATTACCGCTAGTTAATTGTTAACGTAACGGCCGCACATTTACTTTGTTTATTATCTTTACCCCTTTTCAAAATTAATTTCCACCAGTTTCATTTGCATTTTTCCTTTCCTTTAGATGTAATCATTTCCTCCCTCTTTACCGACAAATTAACTTCGGTGACGATTGCTTTTACCAAATTTCCATTGGGTGCACGCGGTTTAATTTTTCACTGTCATTAAGGTTGATAAGTGAGGGGGAGGTATTGTTTAGTGGCGCTGCTTTTTACATCAGGTCATGTGACACCTTACACGGGGTACAAAAATGTGTGATTTATGAGGTGGTTTTCGACCATAGTATCGCTTTCTTTTTAACTCCATACCCACAGGTATTGCGCTAGCTGGACTGCAAGTAGCACCTTGGAACTCCTGAATGCCTGCTTCCACTGATTTAAAGCGATTTTTCCAGCCACCTCCGTTACGCTCCACGGTCCTGGTCCTTCAGTATACGAAGTCTGCCTGGTCCAGATTTAGCTACGGTTGTTCCTTCGCGTTTCCACTTCACAGTCACATCAGCAACTTTCTGCTTCGGCAGTTCCGAAGAGCTGAAATGACCCTGATGGATTGTTTACACAAATGACGTAATCACTAGTTCGTGTTCGAAGTCACAGAACTCTCCTGAGTCATTTTACTGCTACTGCTACTGCTACTTTACTGACAGTACACTACACTGCACCTCCTTTTATACTGGCGCAGTCGTCAGTTCCATATTACATTAGTGATGTCTGGGTAGTTTTGATCGGATAGTGTATGAAAGACGTCATGGATGATATTTTGTGACAGAGATGCAAACGGCACTTAGACAAGATTGCAGTGTACTTGGGACAGATGTTGGTACAGTACAAAGACTGATCACTTAGTAGAGAAGGTCCAGAGACGAATATCTTAACGAGTTTACCATTGCAGAAAATAAAAGGTGACTGTTGTCTTGATTAAAATGCTTTGAGGTACAAGGCAGCAACCTACTGAAAAAGAGCCACCAATAATAAGATGAGACATTAGTGTCAAATATCGCAAGGTGATGTTATTTCATTTTATGACACAACTGCTTGATTACTTTATTGTGCACAGTGGAAATGTGGGCTTGGGAGGAAGTGTTCGCATTTTTCACGCTGCAGTCCCGTTGTTTTCTCAGGATCCTGCTGTTGACAGAAGGCTGTCAATGAACCTTATTAGGAGAAGTGAGCCTCTCCAGGGCGATGCTCAGTTTTCGCGGAAGTGTGGCAGCGGCCTGTTTTTTGCTTATGTAGGTAGATCTGGTGTCTTATGTAGCTGAGGGCAGAAAACACTGTGTTGCCACAGCAGTCCCAAGAGAATAATTGGGTGTGACCTTTACGACTCTCCTACACGAACATCAAAGGTCGAGACTCCAAGGCGTCATCCATCCACCATAAGAAGCACGGTTCGTTTGGCTCCAAAGTAGTCGTCATCCGGTCGCAATGAGTTCTCCGATCACAGTTACTGGCGGGAGGAGCCCGACAATCGAGGAGACGTTGCACTAGGTCAGTGCCAACTTAGCGTTCGTTAACGACGGTTTCGTTAATCAAGAATGGGAAGTTTCTGCTGCATTCACGTGTTTCTCATGAAGTAAGAGGTATTCTCGTCCATCAAATTGACAACAGCATTTAGTTGTGCAGCCCCATGTATAGGTTTTCGAAAGTAAAGAGAAGAGGAGATAACAGTACAATGCTGTGACACAAGTCATGAGTTACCTCTTGTTATCACTTGAGACATCCTTTTGTCCGGCATAGTGCAGCAACTCGACGTGGCATGGACACAACAAGTCGTTGGAACTCCACAGCATATTTAGCCAGGCTGCCTCGGTAGCCGTTCATAGCTGCAAATGTGTTGCTGGTGCAGGATGTTGTGCAGGGACTGATCTCTCGATTATGTCTCAGAAATGTTGGATGGAATTCACGTCGAGCGATCTGGGTGGCAAAATCATTCGCTCCAATTGTTCTGATTACTCTTCATACCAATAGCGAACAATTGTGTCCCGGTGACACGGTGCATTTTATCCATGAACATTCCAACGTTGTTTGGGAACATGAAGTCCATGAATGGCTGCAATTAGTCTCCAAGTAGACGAACATAACCATTACCAGTTAACGAGCAGCCCAATCCACGTAAATACAGCCCACACAATTATCAATCACCACCTGCTTGCACAGTGCCTTATTCACAACCTAGCTTCATAGCTTCATAGGATCTCCGCCACACTCTAACCCCACCTTCAGCTCTTACCAACCGAAACAGTTTCCGAAATGGAATATCCCATGCGTGTTCTCCAACAATCATTCCGTTTCAGAGTCTGTTAATTTCCATCTTGCAGCAATAATCTCTTCGGACACCTTTTTATGTGACTCATCTGAGTACAAATAACGGCTCCGCCAACGCACTGCCCTTTTATACTTCGTGTACGCGATACTATCGCCATCGGGGTGTGTGAATTTTGCTGTCCCATGACTTACGTCATCCCAGTGTAAGTTTCATGGTATTGAAACGTCCCCTTTGAACAATTATACACGACTGTGCTGATAAACCTCTTACACTATTTGCTTTTCAAACAGCTGAGCAAAACTGAACGTACTCAAACATTCACTAAAGTGACACAATATTTTTAGCGCAACACAATCTGACTATCAAAGATCCCTGCAAAAGAATGGCCCTGAGTAACATTAAACTATACCTTTCACAAATAACTTACCTCACAAAAATCTTCATTACTCGAACTACTGCAATACAGCGAGCGCCACTATTGCCAGCTAAATAAAGGATTCAAACTACAGAAGGCACTACTGATAGGGATAGTTAGCAAATGAAAGATATTAATAGAGAACAAACAATGTATTTACCTTAATAGTCATAATATATATATATAGCAGTTCATGACAAATTACAAAACTCCGCCATCTCTCTCCTCACATCCACCACTGCTGGCGGCTCACCTCTAACTGCGCAACGCTACGCGCTGTTCACATCCAGCTGCCGCTGCCCAACACTACAATGGCAGACAACAATGCAAACTAGCCACAGACTGCACACAGCACAGCCAGTGATTTTCATATAGAGCGCTACGTAACGTTGCCAATAAGAAAACATAAACAGCCTACTTACACAAAGAAAACATAAACAGCCTACTTACAGTATTTGTGTTACGGTCACCGTGCGGTTCGACTGCCGACCACTGTTCGGTGCTGGTGTGCGCATGCTTTGCTGATTGTGGAGAATATAGGTTTTACAGTCAGTGTTAGTGTAGTATGTACTATGAGCCAATCGCCATTTACTTGTTTTGGCAAGCGACTTGAGTTGGCCAGTTGATTATAATTTGTGATTTTGTCTTATTGACGGTGAGTTTGTGAGCTGCTCAGGGAAGGATAGCTCTATACAGTCTTTCATCTAATTTGCTATCCTCCACAGTGTTAGCGTCAATTTGTGTGAATTCGATTAAGATATTTAGAAAACTGAGCTGTGAGCTACTTGTGTATTACGTCGAATAGTTTGATCAAATAAATGTCTGTTATGCTCAGAGTTGTTTTAAATTACAAAATCCTTTGAAATGTTCTAAAATTTTTCCATATTTGGGTGACCCGTTGGTAATACATATAACTTGTTGCACGCCTAAGTTTGTTCTCACTCTGCCGGTGTCATCGTTACGCACAGTGGGCAAACAGTCATTCTCTTATTACCCCGTGAAGGTAACGAGCACCGCATTCACTGGTATTGTTTGGTTACAAGTATTTTTATTGAGAAGGGAGATTTATGACGATTTCCCTAGGATTATAAGTTTGCTGTGTGTTGTTTCATGACTATGTAACTCAAGACCCTGCGGTATTCGGACGTAATAAGCAACAACTTTTTATACCAACGTCGTAGCATAACGTAGTATAAAAACTCTCAAAGACACTGGCTTCACATACTTAAGAGAATAGATGGAAGTAAACCTTCGCGGTAAGGGTTTAATTACAACTGCAATGAGTAGCTTAGCAGTTGCAATAAAAGCGACTAACCAAAATCGCGATAAGGACGTCAGATATAGGCAGTATTGTACAGTAAATTCTATAAGCCCTCTCTACATCTGAAAGGGTGCCATTAAACGGGAATGGTTGGATGGAGAAATTCAAAGTCAAGGAGAGGAGGATGCGAAGAAGAAACTGGGAATCAACAAGTAGGAGAGAGTACACGGAAATAATATAATTATGTATTTCGTTTCAAATCAATGAAAGGAATCTGAACTTTTAAGGGTGAAGCAGTAGGAAGAGTCTTACCTGAATTCGCAAACTGCTTCTCAGTTACTGAGAAAGCAGAAACCTCAATCACTAGCTTACATTAGTTGCTCCAGTAGAGAAAAACGGAAGACATCAAAGACTCGGCTTCATGAAGAAGTACTGCGACGCATAAGAAGCCAACATTTGCCAAAAGCAAGTGGATTCCGGACGCAAGAGAAAATTTAAGGGTATTAGACTGTGCAAAAATTACGGTATCAAACGAAATTTGTGTCTATACTGAGAATAGATTGTCAGGGAGAATGAAGAATGTTATTCCAGAGGGGCGTCCATGGACGTGTAACTAACTTCAGGCGTACCCAAGTGAAGTGTGTTGGTACCCTTACTGTTCGTTTTGTTTATCTCTTCCAAAACCAAGGGGAGGGGGTGTTCTTTATGCCCATCTTTTGAAGATATTGCAATCTTGTCAGTTACTTTTAATTCTAAAATTTTTTAAAAAAGAAAACCTTTATTGTTTTTAATGAATTCTTTTACCAGTTTCCATATCCCCTTTGAATGTTTCAATTTAGCCCAAAAATTTAAGTCTCAGTAGTAGAAGTCAGTTTCCCCAGTATTTCCGGGCTCAGGTCTTCACTTAAAAATCAATATCGTTTTAAAAAGTATGTTGAGAAAAAAAGTCAACAATAGTGAGTGAAATATGCATTTTTAGTTTTTATAATGACCATAAAGTCGGTAGTAGGTATACACTTTACTGAAAGTGAGTTGACTGAATTTTTAAATTGTATTTTGTTATGGTCATACAGTCAGTAGTAGGCGTATTCGTAATTGAAAATGAGATGATACTAGTGGGAGGGTCCTAAAAGCTGTTTTCTGGTTCAGGGCCCTACTTACACATCAGCATCTCTTCAACAATTGTGTTGTTTATGTAATTCAAGGACAATTAACGAAGTTTGGTTTTTAAAAGAAATCTCTTTTCAGGTGGGCGTGAGGGACCCCTCTCCCAGTGGTAGCGCGTTATGAAAAACGCCTTGGTCTGTTAGGCTTAATGACCTGCATGACAACATTAATTGTAGCATCAGACTTCTCGTAATTCGTGCAGTTACTTATAACGCGTGTACAACATTTTTCAGTGGTACAAAGACACGCAAATTGCTCTAAATATGCGCTCTACTAAACGGGGTAGAATAACGGGAAAATACAGTCAGTCTACAAAGCACGTTGCCTGCAAAACGCTAGCCGGACTCTTCCTAGAATACTCTGCAAAGTGTTTGGGAACCGTACTGAATATGATTAACAGTGAATACCGAACGTGTTCACAGAGGGACAGTACGAAGCGATAGAGGTTGCTTTGACCCATGGGGGAGCGTCAATGAGGTACTGAAAAAGATCGAACTGCCAGAGGCTCAAAGACATACACTTACAGTCCCGCGAAAGCCTCCTTAAGACTTTGGAGATCCACTGTTAAGTACTTAAACAGCCTCGGCATCTTTCCATAAGGATCACGAAGATAAGATTAGACTAATTACAGCGCGAAATCGGTTTTTAAAGAAGTCATTTTTCCTACGTTCTATATGCGAATGGAATGGGATGAAACCGTAGTAACTGGTACAACTCGAAGTGATCTTCAGCATGCACGCCACAAAGCTTTTCTTGTTATACATGTGAACAATAAAGCAGATTAATATCAAGTAACATAGTTTCTAGAAACATTCGAAGTACTCGTAAGGGTGATGATGTATTGAAAAATGTGGTATAACTACTGTAACTGATGTTCCGGTTGAAACAAAAAAAATCATATTTTTTTAGTTTCAAAAGGCATATGATTCTGCAGATATGTGAAAATAGTTTAACCATTCCAAGTTGACAAAAGTAAGGGAACTGATGAGACGAACTCTGACCCAAATAACATCAAACGCGCCAGTGTATAAAATTCACCATTCATACTTAAGGAACGATACTTTATATCCTAATATTTCGAGCAGTGTATTTTTTATCCTTCATCCAAACCTTGAAGGGCCAAGAGATGTCGTCCGGCCGCCGTGTCATCCTCTCTCTCGCTGCGTCAGACGGATACGATAAGGAGGAACATGTGGTCAGCACACCTCTCCCCCAGTCGTTTTGCTGACTTCTCAGGCCATGGATTCACTACTTCTCATTCACATATCTCCTAAGTGGACATCACGAGGGTGAGTGTACCGTTTACCAGTCCTCTCACCAAGAAAAATCCTTGACAGTACTGAGAATCTAATCCGGATCTTCGGTACGGCAGTGATCTACGCTGATTACTCAGCAGCGGAGGCGGACGTCTGGGACTGTAAGTTACCATGTAATCTTGTGTTGAAGTGTTTACTACTTACTTATGCAGAACAAGTCTTGCAATTGCTTGACGTGTTTGAACGTCCACAGAGGCCTCATATGTTGATTAACTTACACCACGCAGCAAGTTATGGAAGTATATTTTGTGACTTGCTTGCTATTTATTACGTTCTTTTTGCATTTATTTCTCATAGACTTCAAAACATCATTTATGTTTCATAGAATTTGATCTTACTGACGTCGTAGTTGCTCTTCTCCTTCAAGCCCTAGATGCAGAATAATACGAAGAAGATGTGGGAGAAGAAAGTGGTTTAGAAAAACTGGTTAGTTCCGAAATTAATAATTAGTACTTTGAGGCTAAAGATAAGAAAACGTTGTGAAATATACCTTCAGGAGTATGTCAGTTAAGTTAGACGATTATAAAAACATTGTGCAAGTATTACCAAGTAAAAACCCATGTATATAAAACAACGAGAATACATGTGCCATGTGACATACCCTGTAAAAAAGCGTAGTATTTTTGTATTAGTTACGTACGCTTGTACTTAGTGTTCAATAAATATGTTAATCCTGATGAAGACAGTTTGGTGTTTTTTTGTTCATTTGCTTACACATTTGATGATATCGTTCAGTTTTTTATCTTACGTCTTACGTAAAGAACACAAAATGGCTGTACATACGAGGATGACATATATATTGAAATATGTGTAGGTAGGGTTAAGGAACAATTTCCCAACTGTTCTAAATCAAAATAATCGCGAGAAAATGTGAGGATTGTCATCATTACTTTAATTTAGTTCTGCAAGAAAAGACAAGGAAGTAGCAAAATGAAACTGAATTTAAAAATTTTGGTGGAAGTGTTCTTTGTCTTGCACTAGCTGATTATATTACAGTCCTCTGCGATAAGAAACCAGAAGCAGTAGACCCTGAATAGGAACCCCATGCAATACCGCAAAGTCTTCGCTCCCAATTTCCTTCTATGGAAGGGACATATCGAGATTCAGCAATCAAACTTAAATTATCAAATTCGGAAAACACCGCCAAGTAGAAAACTCGGCGGGGCTAATCCGGAAAGCCGGCCGGAGTGGCCGAGCGGTTCTAGGAGCTACAGTCTGGAACCGCGCGACCGCTACGTCGCAGGTTCGAATCCTGCCTCGGGCATGGATGTGTGTGATGTCCTTAGGTTAGTTAGCTTTAAGTAGTTCTAAGTTCTAGGGGACTGATGATCACAGCAGTTCAGTCCCATAGTGCTCAGAGCCATTTGAACAGTTTAATTCGGAAAGTTAACAAAGAAGGACACTGAAAAACTACAAAGTGTATACAAACTCACCTAAAACAGATACACAAAGTCCCGTATACTCCAAGCCATTATAACACAGCTGTTGAAATGTAATCTCTTTCCCCACTTAATCCGTGACAACCTCTGGAAGGATCCAAATACAGATATTTGAGAAACAAGCAACGAAAATTCTATGAAAAATCTTAAGGGAAAAACTCGGACACCATCAGGAAAAGGCGACTGCAATTTTAAGCTCACCTATACGGGTAGTCAAAAAGAGACTGAGAAGCTTGTAAGAGATTCAAGGTAAGCTGTGGTAAGAAATAATTCTTAAGAAAAAAAAATCGGTATTCTGCGCTATGTCCGATTAAAGTGCAATTGAAGGTATCAAGTGAGGTCTCTGTGAGCGCAAATTCAAGTAGACTATTAGAGACAAATCGCCAAGCATGTACTTCATTTGGTTTCCTCAAACCGAACGGACGTAACATTTGCTCACCTAGTTTAAATTTATCACTTCAGAAAAAGACCCATCTTAACTGGTAACGAGCATCTGAACAAGTGATAACTCACGGACTCACAGATGTTTGTGCCTTGCACCATTTTAACTCACGCAAATGCTTGAATTTGGGGCGCGTTGAACTGATTGGCTATCATGGGTGCTAATTAAATCAAAAACCACCCAACGTCTGGAATTCCTTTCTTGAAAATTATTTCTCAGCACAACCTACTCTGCAACATCCTTACAAGTTTCTCAGTCTGTTTCTCACCAATCTGCACAAAATCCGACAGAGCAATAAAAATTCTAAAATGAATTTCTTTGTGAAACCCTGCAACATGGTTTAGCAGAAATTAATGAATTTCAGTACAGTTGTGTACACTGTTATATATCAGAGTTTTGAAATCCGTTATATGACGCCTAAGGAATAAAGCAACACAGGAGCCAAGAGTCGAAAAAGTCAAGGAACTATAGGTATTAGAGGCTGTAACACAGGAGGCTTTACAATTGCTTACTTGAGGGCTGCCACGTGGATTTACTTGTGGCTCGAAAATATGCAGAGAACATTCTATTCAGGGAAAGGCTCCGGTTCAATGGGGCTGAACACACTTGCTGTTAACAAATCTGACACGCTTCACGGGTTCATACGCGGACGTAGCAAACCACAAACCACGAAAAGTCGGATAAGACACGACAGAAGAGAACCGTTCACTAAGAAGGAAATAAAAGACGGAATAATTTCCCTAACATCCCATCATTTACACACTCACACAGTAATTGCCCTCACACCTGTCTTCACAATCGTAGTGCTAGGTAAAACATAGGTAATAATGAGTGAACACGTCGATTTTTCATGATGTGAATTACGACGTTGCCAAATTTTGGGACTTCGTTGTTGTTATACGAGGGGTGTTCAATAAGTAATGCAACACATTTTTGTCAGCCTATTTCGATGTAAAAAATTTGGTAATTCGTTGTGGAGCATCGTGGAATATTCCCTCTTCAGCCCGTATAGTTTCATGTTGTTCCGACAGGTAGAGGCACTATACGAAGCCTTGAAAACGGCGTCTGTAATGGAGGTGCGTTCCAAGCAGAGAGATGTGACTGAGCTTCTATTGATGGGAAATCAAAGAATGCCAGTATTTATACGCTCATTTAGAATGTCTTCGGAAACATCGGCGAGGCGTCTGTCATCATCGTAACAAGGTTGCGTAAACCTCTCCCATATCCCGAGTCCCGCCCGCACGCACACAGCTGTGACACCTACAGTGTTGGGACGGGCGAGCTCTCTCATTCGATCGACAGAACGCTATCAGACATCTCGCTGCTCAATTAGACGTCGCTGCTGACAGTCTGATCCACCAGCTGGAGTACTTAAAGATGTGTGCCCGCTGGGTTCGTCGCTGCCTAACAGATGACCATAAAGAGCACCGAAGTACCATCGGTGCGGAAATGCTTCCGCGTTACGAGGCTTAATCTGTTGTCGAACATCGTCACCGGTGAAGAAACATGGCTTCATCACATCCAAGTGGATGCAAAACGGCAATTCATGGAGCGGCGCCACACCAACTTTCCTCCGAAGAAAAAGTTCAAAGCCTCTCCCCCAGCCCGTAAAGTAACTACGGTTTCCTGCGGGACTTTAGGGATTATTCTGTTTGATGCCCTCCTTCAGGATGTCCTGAAATTAATTGTGTTTCCCTCAGCTAACTGCTGAAAAGACTTAAGCGTGTCGGTCTCTACAAGAAAATGCAAACAAACATCTCCAAGACCATGCAAGGCCTCACACAAGTCTGCGCCGCCGAGAGGGTCTCAGTAAGTTCATTGGGCTCTTATTCCTCATCCGCCGGCCGTGGTACCCGAGTGGTCCTAGGCGCTTCAGTCTGGATCTGTCTGACCGCTACGGTCGCAGGTTCAAATCCTGCCTCGGGCTTGGATGTATGTGATGTCCTTAGGTTAGTTAGGTTTAGGTAGTTCTAAGTTCTAGGGGACTGATGACCTCAGATGTTAAGTCCCATAGTGCTCAGAGCCATTTGAACCATTTTGAATTCCTCATCCATCCTGCAGCTTTCTATTTTCCTCTGTTTGGTCTAATTAAGGAAACACATCGCTGGAAGCAGTACGTGGTCGAAAAAAATGTTCAAATGGCTCTGAGCACTATGGGACTTAACATCTTTGGTCATCAGTCCCCTAGAACTTAGAATTACTTAAACCTAACTAACCTAAGGACAACACACACATCCATGCCCGAGGCAGGATTCGAACCTGCGACCGTAGCAGTCGCGCGGTTCCGGACTGAGCGCCTAGAAGTACGTGGTCGATGGGAGGTCATTGATGCAGCAAGATGTTGGCTTCGACATCGAACATTAGAGTGATACCATGCAAGCATACAGGCCTACGCTGTATGGTACCACTGAACGGAGATTATGTTGAAAAACATGATTTTTTTAGCCAAAAGAGTGGGAAAAAATACCGAATATTGGAATCCTGAATAAAACCAATGTGCTTTCGAAAAATTGTGTGTGATTTCTTATGGAAAGCACCTCTCAGTTCTTACATGAATCATGTGACACATGTACCTCTAAAAGTTTCGGAAAGACAGCTACGCGAGGTTTCTCGGTTGAGGATCCATGGCGCGAACATTGATTCACGATTGGGCTTAAGCCCGGGCTGTTTGTTGGGTTGGGGAGTACGGTAAACTCATGCTGGTACTTTTCTAACCACGCATGTACACTGCCAGCTGTGTGACTCGTTGTATTACCCTGCTGGTAGATGACACCGTGCAGATGAAGAGCAAACTGCATGTAGGAGTGGACATGGTCCCCAAGGATAGCTTTTATCATGCAAAGTGCCCTGTGGAATGGCGAGGCCATCGAGGGAATGCCACGGAAACATTCCCCACACAACAAGGATCCCTCATCTTCCCACGATTGCTGCATGGTGTTTGCTTCAGATTATTTCCTCAAGAAGCAGTACTGACATTGTAGTACGGCTCCTTGTTATTAATTGGTAACCTTCTGAGCAACCAACAGAGCAGCTACAGTAATGGCGCGGTAAGCTGGCTGCCAACCCTTGGTGTTGATCTCAAAAGTCGACACCATTCGGAAAACTTCGTGTGGACTTTTTTGTGTTTCATATTGCTGCCACATTCAGCGACCGCAGCTTTATGACATGGTCAGCTCTGTGACACTGGTGAAATGTTCTCCTGCCTGTGTGAACGGACAATTACTGATTAATAACAGTCTTCCTATTCTTCTTCTTCTTCTTTTGCTACCGCTTCTATCCTGCATTGTGCGCAGGGTCGGCAGGGTTAAGTACGGATTTGGGATGGTTAATTGTAAGGGGTGGCCGGATGCCCTTCCTGCCGCCACTCAATACACCCAGGGCGGAATTGTGTGCCCCAGCTGTCTGCTTCTAGTTTAAATCGTGAAATGATTTGAAGGTGTTTCAAATGTCTGCGAGTCGTGTAACTGAGGCGGGACATGGGGACCAGCTCGGTATTCACATAGTAGGATGTGGAAAACCGCCAGGCTGGCCGGCACACCTGCCGTCGTCGTTAATCCGCCGGGCGGTTTCGATCCGTGGCCGGCGTGCCTACCCGAGTCCAGGAAGCAGCGCGTTAGCGCTCTCGGCTACATGGCGGGTTACTGGTTAATAACAGTAACTGTTCTATATTATGCGATATGAAGCATACTGGCAAATATTTACCAAATATTTTGAATGTAATTTTTCTTCTAATCAGTGCACTGTATTACAGCAGTCTAAATTTAATTTTTTAATCCCTATACAAAATCGAACCGCACTTGAAGATTATCGTATATGTAATGCACATTTACAAACCGATGTTACTTCCATGTGAACATTTGTATTACAGCAGCTGGTTGGTACGTTCGCGCACACCTGTAAGTTGTCAGTACTGGAAGAGAAACACAGAACATTCCCTCTAGCATAGCCTCTAAAAGCGTGGGGTCTGTGCTACTTAACAGTCTACCCTGAGGCAAGCGGCCAGCTTCACTCCGTTCACGGCCGAATGAACCAACGTCAATAAAAACTAAGCACCGCCTGAAATATTTCAAAAAAATTCAAATGACTCTGAGCACTATGGGACTTAACTTCTGAGGTCATCAGTCCCCTAGAACTTAGAACAACTTAAACCTAACTAACCTAAGGACATCACATACATCCATGCCCGAGGCAGGATTCGAATCTGCGACTGTAGCGGTCACGCGGTTCCAGACTGTAGCGCCTAGAACCGCTCGGCCACCACGGCCAGCGAAATATTTCAGTCAGTAAGATTATTTATTTATTTATTTATTTATTTTTTACTGAGCTAGGCAACTATACTCTTAAGAAACTCTTAACATTGACTGTTGTTTTGCATTCGGCTGCTGGTTGCAACATGTATATTATTATAAAATACGGCTGAGAATCACGGGCCTCGTGAATACTTGATTCTGGCCGCAGTTTGACAATCACCACTGTAGAACAACAGCGACTAAGGTACTCCTGGTGATACTAGGCTTTCTGTCAATGGACATACGCGTAATGAGGAGTGGCGCAAAATATTGGTTGGAAGAGGGTGAAAAGATAAATTAAAGGAGGTACTGGGGTCAAGGGCCACGTCGAAGAAGGTAATAAAGGCATGTATTGATAGAGTATGGTAAGAAGTCTGATACTGGAAAGATATGTGGTAGAGTATCTATTCACAATAAATGTGGGCGCTGCCACCGAGAGTGTTGCCAAACTCGGATGGCTTAGAGTGACTTTCTTCCTTGGTCTCCACATATGTGTCACTGTCGCAGACCTTTGTACTCACACCACAGGAGAGCTTGCGAAAGGAGGGCCGGGGAACCCTAAGCACCGTTTGATGCTTCAGATGTCGTTTATATTTCGTCGAATGGTTCTTAAAAGTAACTAGTGGTTTCAACATGTGCACGGGAGCAAAAATTGCGGTCTTGCTGCGCTCCAAAGGGGTGAGATCACACGCAATGGGGATGTAGCCCCACAATTTCCTCAGTGAGGAGTTGAAATGGCGCAGAGACATCAAAAAAAGTGGTGAAATGTGTGTCAGAGAGGGAGGCACAATCTTCCCACCGTAGCACGTCCGTGATGGCGTTGGACAAAAATGTGGTGAAATTTGGTGCCAATGTGACATCAGTAACACGTCTTAAAATTCAAATGAACTCTGAGGTCAGGTCTTTTTTTTTTCGCACATGTCGAGATTTTGCTGTTCGAAGAGTCGTCGAGCCTGAATGCTACGTCGCAGGCCTCACGGTTTTACACCATAACACAGGAAGGTTATGGGCACCTTGGGTAAAATTTTAAACTTATACAGTGCAATAGGACTCAATTACGAGGTTCTGCAAATGTGATCCTTTAATTGTGTTGTTGCAGGGTAGAATACATACTTTAATAGTGTTGTTGCAGGGTAGAATACACAAGTCCGCATTCTGATGAGTTTTGGCAAATGATTTCTCAAAAATAAAGATTCTGAAAATTAGTTTCAGTTTGTTCTTTCAGGCCAGGATTTCTCACAAAATAAGAAAACTAATGTTAAAGATTTAAGCATTCAAAACACAGATAGGTAAAAAAGATTTATGTATATGTTATGAAACTACTGCTTTTCGTGGTTCATTGTAAGGCTGCTCTGATAAACTTAATAATATTACTGGCGCTGTTTAAAATTTTTTTTCCAAAAATCGTTGGTTGAGATTGAGACTCCAAAACCGAAGCTTTCATCCTTTCTCACGGCTTTTCATAATGCTGCACCCAGTACGAAAAAGGGAAAGAGAGAGAGACAGAGAGAGAGAGAGAGAGAGTGGGAGGGAGGGAGGGAGAGAGGGAGAGGGAGGGAGAGAGGGAGAGGGAGGGAGAGAGGGAGAGGGAGGGAGCGAGGGAGAAGGAGGGGGCAGGAGAGGGAGGGAAGAGAGAGTGACAGAGGGAGCGGGAGAGTGATAGAGAGAGAGAGAGAGAGAGAGAGAGAGAGAGAGAGAGAGAGAGAATAGTGAGTGAGGGAGAGGAAGAGTGAGGGAAATTGGGGGGGGGGGACGTATGCGTCTTTTTCTGATGTTCATGCCACGATGGATCCGAAAAGAAAAGACATAAGCTGCTGTGTTCAGGCAACTCACGCACCTGCGTAATTCTCAGATATGCGTGGTCTCGAGGGGAGACCTTTTGAGTAACTACCGGATTCAAATTGTGGCAGATGGTTAAGCAGATCAAAAGTGGTTGTATTTGGACAACACAATATTATGTACTAATACCAGCCACTGATTATATTCGGATCTAGTTATTTGGGTACCCTCGTTTAAATATGAAGGAGAGGATGGTTTAATACGATGGGCACATCTCACCATAAGACACAATCTATTATAATTTGCAAACACGATGAGTGTAGGATGTAGCTTTTCGTCATTTAGAGGAAAGAGTGCACTGTTACTCTCAGGCTAATACGTCAACCACATGAAATTGAAAGTCGTGAATGCCTGTGTATAGGCTACGCATTTTTCTGAGCTGTGTTTAAATAGTGTTCAGGGTAGGGATCCGGTTTACTTTCAAGCTACACACACACACACACACACACACACACACACACACACACACACACACACACACACACACACATAGAACGAAACTTGTCTAGCTTGAAGGGGGAAACCAGATGGCGTTATGGTTGGCCCGCTAGATGGCGCTGGCATTGGTCAAACTGATATCAACTGCGTTTCTGCGATGCATCCCAAGGGTGTACGGTTGCTGTGCGGGGATGTTCTGCACTGTATACGCATGACATCTTCTCCTGAGTTTGTATAGGGAGTGTCATCTGTCAAAATCTTATTTACCGACACACTTCTTTAAGAAGGTTTATTTACGGAACGTGGTCATATGTTTTTGTCCCGTGGTGAATAGTCTCCTTAGAGAGAACGTCGACCTTTTTCCTCAGATGCAGTCATCCACAACATGATACCTCTTATTTTGGCTTTTCTTTTAGCAGTCTGTTTTACTAGCTGGTGTTAATGACTGCTAGATTCTGTGTGAATAGCAACGCTGGTCCCGACTGAGGAAGTGAGCTCCACTCTACGAAAAACTTCCTGAGGAAGTTGGAATTGCCATTGTGTGTGGTGTCTTCTTGTCGTCGAATACGCTGTCAACGTCACGCTGTCAACGTCATCTCCATTACGTGGCCCATAAGCAAAGAGGCAGCACGCCTGTTCCCATGCAGTTAAAAGGTTCAGCCGTTCTATATTCGTATTAATTTCAGAGTATGGTGTCAGCTATCGTTCGTTGCGTTGATGCAGAACTGTGCATTATCTCGGGGTCTGTGGCGCCAGGGTGGACTACAGTTGCAGGGGAAGGAAGCCACAAGCTCTATACGTGGGGAAGGTTTAAGAATCATAGGCACTTATTTATTGGCAACACATACTTCCGAGTAACATGAAGTTTTGCACACTCTTCTGGGGAAAGTTCAAGGCGGATCGTTTAGTCACACAAATGTAGTCGACATACTGTATATATTAAAATCCATTTCTCTGAATGGGCTGTAGGTTTTTATGAGCTTGGGGAATTTATATTTGCTTATCTAGTAAAAATCAAACAGGTATGTTTCCCATTCGTCTGCTGCTGCTACTACTGCAGGTAGAAAGGCAACTTTTATTTCAACTTCATTTTTTGTACGGGCTGTTTGTACTTACAAAACAGAACAAATACTGTGTCTCTGGTGAAATTATTAGCCGCAGTATATTTTCCGTATGTCTACCGCTAAATCAGAACAAAATCAGTTTTGTTTTATTGTACTTCATTTTATTTTTTACAAAATCAGTTTTGTTTTATTGTACTTTATTTTTTTTAAGTGCAATAATAGTGAGCCGCCCTATCGTCCACGCTCTTCAGGCGTCCACGCTCTTCAGATACAACGCTCCGCCGTCCCCATCTGTCTTCAGTCTTATAATGTCATAAGCTGTCTGACAAGGTGTACTTTCGTGTCGTTGGTAAACAGCTTTGATGTGGCCATTTCCTCAGCTATTCCGCTTCCAGCAACTTGTTCAGTGACGGCGTCGTCGTTGTAAACAAATAAGTGCAAGGCTCTGAAAAAAAGTGAGACTATGTGAGCAAGAGTTTATTCCGAGTATATGCTCGGACACTAAGGCATACCTTCGTACAGTTCACAAAAGCACCGACGCCGCCACCTCAGCTTTTGCGCTTCCATCGACTTTTACACTACGGTGGCGGCGGCGGCTTCGGCGGCGGCCTACTCAAATTTTACTGCAAGTCGTGGCAGCTCGTACGTGCTCAGACGACGCGGCTTTCAGTCGTATAGTTTGCAAACAGCATCGGCGGGGGCATCCTCCTCCGCTTTTGCGCTTCCAGCGATCCGTACATGGCGGCGGCGTCTTCCTTTTACTCAAATCCAAGGGTCTGAAAGAAAAGTCATGTACATGAGCAAAAGTTTCCTGCGTGTCGTGGAGCTAATACGTGCAAACAGAGGACATGAGCAAAAGGTTACTACGAATCGTGAAGGTCGTATATGCTCAGACACCACTGCATACCTTCGTATGGTTCCCAAAGAACTTCGACGCCGGCAGCTCCTCAGCTTTTCGCGTACAGCCGTGGCGTCCTCCAAATACGTTCATATCTGCAACATGCTGTCTGCTCGCAGCGACCTGTCTCCGAAACTCTGCCTAAACTTCGCAGCGTTCTTTCTTATATAGAGGGACGACAATGCTAAGCGTGGTTTCCGCGGGAACATGCTCTGACGTCATTCTTTTAGCCATTGTCCATTACAATTTCACATGCGTATATCGATACAACACAACCATTCGCGAACGATGAAGCGAGGAAATGAATCATGGCTCACCCACTGATTCTATGTTTAATACCTAGATTGAAAACAAGGTGATTTTAATCCACAGATTGTTCTTAGGTAACTTGCAGACTCTATACTGTAGAGTGTGTTTTTAATCTCCTTATTCTATCTACAATTGTACCAATGTGTTCCTCGCTTTTCGCTAGGACTAGTACAATCTTCATACACAATATTATGTACTTTTAATATTACTGAGAGAACTGGAATAGTTATTAAGGCACCAGAGTGATATTTGGTTGATACTAGGTTCAAATCACCGGATAACCGTCGGTATTTTTATTTCGTAGATTCTTTTCGCATCTTAACACAGCAGAATACCCCTCAACCTTTTTCTGGCTTAGCATTCGCTTCTTGTGTCTTTGTTGGCAAAGAGACGGTAAATTTTAAGCTTCATCTTCCTAATTTCGACTATATGTGACGGAGATAGGCTTCTGGTACAAGAAGTTATCATTCTGCCAACAGCCTTGGCAAAGAGGAAGGAGTAAATTATAGAGTTTCAGGGAACTCTCTTGCCCTTGGGGTGTGAAACTGTCCTTAAAAGGGAGAATAATTAGAAATAATTAACGATGTGACGCCGCAGAAGGCAATGGAGACCGTAGCATTAAAGATGCAAACTGTGTTTCTACACGAAAAGTGCCGTATTACAGGTGGCGGGTCACACAGAATCAGTTAGAAAACCGATGGCCAGTCCCCCAGAATAAGACATCTGCATCATTTACATAGTAGGTAACGTATGAGACTCCTAAACGTAGGACTCTAGTTCGATCCTAGCGACTGGAAAACTGTTAACGGAAGTTGGAAGACAGCCGCGGAGCTACGTGGCGTCCCTATCGTACTGATTTCCAGAGAGTGCTTAGGCAAAAAATGAGACTGCGGTCATTCGCTGCACCATTGTCCCTTCGGACGATATAGTGATACTCTTCACTTTATGAAGTTGTCAGTTCCTGCGTCGGTTGGTAGACCTACGTCCTTGCTCTCGCATTTCACTGTGAGGGAGAATCAATTGGTGTATTGCTGGCGAAGAGTTCTCGGGCTTCAAGCCGGGTGGCGGTGTCTTCAACCTGCGAAGTTTCGACGAGTGACATACTCATCATCTTCTGGCGAAGTGCCGAGACTTTGACGCTGACGCTGACGCTAAACATACGGGCCTGAACCCTGGCACGAGGTATGGAGTCTAAGCTTGGTACAGCTGTTCCTCCAAGATCCTCTTGGGTTGGAATGGTGTTGCCTCTCGTTCTGGATGGTCCTTGTGTGTTGCCTGGTCGTAAATCCTGGTTGCCAGCATGCAGGCAAGCTGGCGGTGACGTTGGATGTTCCTGTGGTACTAGGTGTTCTTCCCATCCCGCGCTATGTTGTTCAGCGCGGACTCCAGCTAAGGTGTGAGCTTCCTCGCGCCATCTCCAACTTCTTTCTTCAAATAGTTCAAATGGCTCTGAGCACTATGGGACTCAACATCTTAGGTCATAAGCCCCTAGAACTTAGAACTACTTAAACCTAACTAACCTAAGGACATCACACACACACATGCCCGAGGCAGGATTCGAACCTGCGACCGTAGCAGTCCCGCGGTTCCGGACTGCAGAGCCAGAACCGCACGGCCACCGCGGCCGGCCTTCTTTCTTCAGCCGCGCGACCGCGTCCTCCAAGATGAAGCCCCAGTCCCGCGGCGTGAAGATCGGGTTGGAGTTTATGGTGTGGAGGTCCTTCTTCGTGACGAATTCGAGCATAATTGCCCGATATCCGCCACGAAGCTCGAACGGCCGGTGTGGAAGCGGTGGCTTCCGTTTCCCTTCCGCTTCCGCGAAAAGGTACGGTTTTCTTCGGACGTCGTACCGCCCATCTCGCACCATGGACACGATCTTCTTCAGGACCGCTGGGAGGTTGGTGACGTCCGGGAAAGGGATGGTTTCGGAGTACATCCCTCCCGCCTCTTGTTTGTCCTGCTGCTGCTGCTTCACCACATCCGGCGGCGGCGGCGGGACGGACTGCACCAAGTCCATGGGCGTCTCCCCGGTCTCCTGTATTGCTACAGGTTCCGGGGCGACGTCCGTTTGCGTGGACACATCCACCCCAACTTGTCGTACCAACGTGGGGGTGGCAACGGGGGCGGGTGTCTTCTTTTGCGTCGTCCGGATTTTTTCCCGCAACTCTTGCAGCTGCCGGTGGAGACCGAAGATCTCCTTCTGCATTGCCGCTCTCTCTGCCGCCATCGCGGCTTTGAGGGCGGCCACGGCGTCGTTGGTAGCGGTGCTTTAATAAGAGGTTGAGCCCCTCCACGCCCACACCGGCATGATGGCCAACTCAAAAGGTCTACTGCCATCTCTGCATAAGGGTTAGTATTCACTAAAGTGAGGTATCGCATGATGTGGGTACTGCGATGTTTGCTTAAGTCTGATTAGGATTAACCATTAATACGCGCTCATCTGGAGATAGATTGGTCGAAATCTGACGAAGGGTAGCGGTTTGAAGGGCAGAGGAAATAAAGTGCCAAGGCAAGAGCCAAGGGAAAAAAACCTCTGCGAACGTTAGGTCTGGCGGTAAGAGCAGTAGCGGTTGTCTTGCTGCCTGCGATAGGTTATGCAAGGATAGGCTTTGTTAGTAGTGGGTATCATGCATGTCGATACCTTGACGTTGTGTGTTTGTGCTGCTCCGCGGCTGGTGCTGGGTGCTGGTACAGAGTCCTCGTTCAGCGTCAGCTACCTGCAACAGTTAGGTTTGTTATCGATCTTGTGTCCGATAGGTCATATACCGGAGGCACAGTGTGAGGGAATGTTGGCAGATTGTTTGTGCGTCTGTGGGCGAGCTCGTTGGTGTCCTTGCTGTGGCCTGTTGGTCGGCTCTAATAGCAGCTGGTAGTTGCCAGTCAGTGTTGCTGATATGCAGGGGCTTGCCGACGTTTGTCGCTGTTTGCGTATGTTAGTTTACCATAGGTGGCTGTGCCCTAGCTAGCAGTGTCTTTGGCCGCTTGTGCTTCCACCTGTGGTTGTGATCGTAGTTTCCCAGAGTGAGGATGAAAGGATTGTTCGAGTGTGTCGAGTTCCTGTATAGTCGTGTGGTGTGTTTTTTGAATACTTCCTTGAGGGTATCAAGGCGGTATTCATGGTGAAGATCCACGGTGCGTGTGTAGCGTGGAGCGTTGCTAATGATTCGTAGCACCTTGTTCTGTATGATCTGCAGGCGGCGCAGTCGTGTAGGAGCTGCATATCCCCAGACGGGAGCTGCGTACGTCATCAGAGGTCTAATCAGTGTCATGTATAGGGACCTCGACACCCTCCTATTCAGTGTGCTTTCCCTGTTGAGCATTGGGTAGAGCTGTTTGAGCCTCGCGTGCGCTCGGTTGGCAACGTATTTGATGTGGTCCCCTCATGTAAGTTTCCGGTCCAGCCAGACACCAAGGTACCTGACTTTCTCTCGGAAACGTATTGGGCGTGTATGTAGTGTTATTGGTCTACAGTGTTGGTGTTTGCGCAGTAGTTTCGGTCTGCGTGTGAACAGAACTGCTTCGCACTTGTCGACGTTTACTTTAATACGCCATCGCTCCAACCAAGGCTCAGCTGTTCTGAGTGCTGTCTGTATTCGTGATTTGATGTTCGACGGTTTCCAGTCTTGCGCGAGGATGGCTGTGTCATCCGCGTAGACGGCTAACGTCGTGTTCTGTGTCGCTGGGAACTCATTAATGTACAAGTTAAACAAGATGGGCCCTAGGATGCTCCCTTGGGGTACTCCAGCTTGGATACCGTGTTGTGTTGATTGTTTATCTTGCACGTTAGTGTTGAAACATCTGTTCGTGAGATATGAGTGTATGAGACGTACGAGTCCGTCCGGCAAACCAGCTTCGCTTAGTTTGCGTATGAGTCCGTTGTGCCAGGGACGATCGAAAGCCTTTTCGATGTCTAGGAACACCGCCCCTGTGGCTTTGTTCATGTTGTAGCCGTGTGTTATATGTTCGACTACGCGGAGGTGTTGTTGTGTTGTCGAGTGGTGATTCCTAAAGCCGAATTGCTCCAGTCTTAGGGTGCCGTTGGCGATGCAATGCCTAGTGATACGTTTTAGTATTACCTTCTCAACAATCTTGCTGAGCGAGCACAGCAGGCTGATGGGTCGGTAATTTTGTGGTGGTTCCTCATTGAGATAAGGCCCACGATTTCCTGGGGCAGGCCCGTCGAGTGTTGTCTTGGTGTTGTAAATGGAATGGCGTCAGTCACTGCGTCTTGGACGGCAGTTGTGAGAGCCTCCACAGCCTCATCGATTTGCTGTGTGTTGTTAATTTCGTGAGTGTCAGGAATGCGACTATCAAGCCTTTCCTTGAACAGTGTCCAATTCGCACGCTTGTAGTTAAGCATCCTGCGTGGTTCTATGGTTCAAAAAATGGCTCTGAGCACTATGGGACTTAACAACTATGGTCATCAGTCCACTAGAACTTAGAACTACTTAAACCTATCTAACCTAAGGACAGCACACAACACCCAGCCATCACGAGGCAGAGAAAATCCCTGATCCCGCCGGGAATCGAACCCGGGAACCCGGGCGTGGGAAGCGAGAACGCTACCGCACGACCACGAGATGCGGGCGTGGTTCGATGTCCTGCAGTGTCTCTTCCATGTGCAGTATTACAGGCATATGGTCTGAGTCCAGATCGTTTTCAACCGTTAGGTTGAGTGTGCATGTGATGCCCCTTGTGAGGGCTATGTCTAACACGTCTGGCCTATGTCGCGCCTGTGTAGGCACGAACGTGGGAACGTCCGGCCCAAGTATAATGTAGTTTCGGCCTAGTGCGTGTTCGTACAGTTTCTTGCCCCCCCCCCCCCCCACCATCTTGCCGCGGGAGGCTGGGTCTAGAGGAGCCGGCGGGCGGGGTGGAGGGAGAAGCGGGTGCGCCGTTCGGGTCTCCGTCAGAGCATTCCGGTCGCGTCTCGTGAGCTGGACGGTTCTTGGTGCGTTCCTGGCGTATTGCGGCTAATGCTGGATTCCAGGCAGCGCTCAGTTGAAAACCTTCGTCCCTGTTCACAAGATTCTCGTGGACCCGTATTTCTATTGATGCTTTAGTGACACTATCCCAATAGCTCCCGGCTCGGCACAGCAACCTGGTGTTTTCGAAATCAAAGGTGTGGGGGGCACGCCGCAGGTATAAAGGTACCGGCAGCCGTAAAGTTTGGGCGCTTCGCCAGAAGATGATGAGTATGTCACTCGTCGAAACGTCGCAGTCTGAAGACACCGCCATCCGGCTGGAAGCCCGAGAACTCTTCGCCAGCTGTATACGCCGGGAAAGCATACATTCACAATTGGTGTATTGTCTCACTAATGCATTTAACAAAAAGCTTTACGAAATACGGTGCCTGGAAAAAACGAAAAAATAAAGCACCTGGAAGACATGGTCGGATGTCAATGTAATTTTATATACGTGCACACCTTCAGGGTGTATGTAAATGATTTAGAGTTTTTTTTCCCTGTGACAGGTAGAACAGGCACCACACTGCAAGAATAGTCTTCGTGCCTAGTGATTTTACCTTGCTGGTTGGGTATATAAGTGGACTGAACTGCGTCAGATGTCAAGTGATTATTCTGAAGGACACGGACATGCGGTGAGCTCGTACAAAACTGTGATATCAGTAACAGTTAGAAAGTAGCTACATTGTGGGTCTTCATACAGCTGGCTTGCCGAATTGTGCAATATCTTGATTAGTGGGGCACTATTAATCCATCCATACATATTATAAAAATGTATGTGTTTATGTGTGTGTGTGTGTGTGTGTTCCATATCTCCTCCTAAAACACTCGACCAATTTATACCAAACGTGGTACAACATGGTACACATATCCCTTACTGTCAGGCAACAATCACTGTTGGACCATGTACTCATCATAGTTCAGGAGATACGACATCATAAACAATGAGATGCGTGAAAACTGTAGCATCATGCTTAACGCTACAACTGATTATTTAACTGTATTCGCTACACTTTTCGGCCGGTATCCACATATGCTGGTTAAGGTATCTTCACCAATACATCATTCTACAGCACATAGTTCAAGAAATATGACTTCGTAGACACCGAGATGCGGGAAGAAAAGTCGTATCATGAGTGAAATTCTAATACATTTGTTCTCTACTGCTAAGTCACTCTTACAGTCAAGTCATCTTAAGGAAATCGCTTGTGATTACTTTCAATTGCGAAAAACAAACGGCTGCATATGAAAACTATAGCCGTTTACGGAGCTAAGGAGAGCGTTGCCGTAGAGAGCTTTACAAAATCACACGTGAAGCAACTGTATCTATACATTTCTACATACGTATATTTCTTTGTACAACTGTTGCATGGTTTGAAAAGTGCTTTCACGAGTACATGGGAACGATATTACACTACACATACAGTTCAGGTTTTGTTTCAGCTACTAATCAAAAATTTTCAGAATCAATACCCAGGTTTGTCAGCTTGTTGATTAATAACAGTAGTTGAAATATTATTTAAATGCGAAATAATAAACTTGAACAAAAATGTTTACTAAATATTTTAACGTCATTTTTCTTCTACGCATTACCTTCCGTTACATCAGCCTTAACTTGATTTCATAATCCTTGCTACATATATGAGCTGCATTTGCATATGATCGTCTCTGTACTGCGTATTCCCAAATCCATTTTATTTCCACGTCAAAGGTTGTATCATAGCAGCTGATTGCTTCATTCGGGCACGCCCGAGAGCTGTCAGTACTGGGAGAGAAACTACTGAACATTCCCTCTCTTCTACCCTCTAACCCTGGAGGGGCTGCGCTACTTCCTGTCTACCCCGATGTAAGCGGCCAAACAAGCACATATTGAAATATTACTGACTCGTAAGTATTTTTGTTTGTTACTGATCATGAAAACTACACTCTTGTGTTGTTGTTGTTGTTGTGTTTGTAAAACTGCAACCTTTGTGTCAACTTCACATGTGGCAAATACCTTTTGGTGTGTGTGTGTGTGTGTGTGTGTGTGTGTGTGTGTGTGTGTGTGTGTGTGTGCGTGTGTGTGTGTGTGTATCTGTGTGTGTGTGTGTGTGTGTGTGTGTGTGTGTGGTGTTTTTCACAATATGGTGATGTGCAAATCATATAAGTGCTGCATATATTTTGCAATATTTGAAAAATACAATCCTGAAACTTGGCAACAAAATTGCGGGGAATTTTCGATGCCAACAACACACCAAGAATATTTCGCTACAGTGGAAGAATAAAAATCGAAAAGTGACGATTATGTAAACTGTATCTTGTAAATCTTGTGAACTGCCGTCTGATGATGAACTTGTCAGTTCGAAACCGGTTACGGCGCTATTTACTTAAATAAATTGCAGTTTAATAGTGGCTGGTTGCTGTCTTCTTCTTTGTAAGAATCACCTACATTAATTGTAGACATTTCAGTTTCAGACAAAATAGCACTCTTAAGAAATTTTTAACGTTATCTGACATTTCTGAATTCGGCTTTTAGTTGCTAGACGCTTATTATAATAAAACACTGCTGAGAACCGCGGTACTCACGAGCACTTGATCCAGGCTGCATGCGGCTGACGACCACTGATCTGGCCGGTTAGTCGCTCAGAAGCTGCACGTCTGTTCTCCCGTACAAATCGCCACAGCGGACGTTCGCCCACATCACCTACCGTACATAGTTCACCAGCATCGGTTTTGTACAGCGCCAATTTTCCATCCACTGTGTTCTTTTAACCACGGTGACTGGCAAACAGTTTACAAACTTAGCTGTTTCGGAAATACTTCCACCCTTGGCCCAAAAGGCAATGACCATGCCCTTTTTGATGTCATACAAATCGCTCTTTCTCCACATTACGACAACGAATGCAGTGTTTACCCCACACCCCGACATGTTATATACAGGGTGTCCCAAAACAAACACCGGTAAACTTTAGGGAGATGTTCGTTACCTCAAAAAAAGGAAAAAATCTAGTACGTAAGGGGTCTAAAGTACACATCCTAAGAGAAATGAGCACTCGTTCAATAGGAGAGATGTGTTTCATAATAACGAAGGTGTACAAGTGTCATAACTCTTAAAGTGTGTATTTTACACTGAAGTGCCAAAGAAACTGATATAGGCATGTGTATTCAAATAAAGAGACATGTAAACAGGCAGAGTACGGCGCTGTAGTCGGCAACGCCTGTGTGAGACAAGTGTCTGGCGCACTTGTTAGATCGGTTACTGCTACTTCAATGGCAGTTTAACAGGATTTAAGTGTGTTTGAACGTGGTGTTATAGTCGGCGCACGAGCGATGGGACACAGCGACTCCGAGGTAGCGGTGAAGTGGAGACTTTCCCGTATGACCATTTCACGAGTGTACAGTGAATATCAGGAATCCGGTGAAACATCAAATCTCCGACATTGGTGCGGACGGGAGAAGATCCTGCAAGAACAGGACCAACGACGACTGAAGAGAATCGTTCAATGTTACAGAAAAGCAATCCTTCCGCAGATTGCTGCAGATTTCAACGCTGGGCCATCAACAAGTGTCAGAGTGCGAACCACACAACGAAACATCATCGATATGAACTTTCTGAGCCGAGGGGCCACTCGTGTACCCTTAATGACTGCACGTCACAAAGCTTTACGCCTAGCCTGGGCCCGTCAACACCGACATGGAACTGTTGATGACTGGAAACATGTCGTCTCGTTGGACGAGTCTCGTTTAAAATTGTATTGACCGGATGGACGTGTACGGGTATGGAGACTACCCCATGAATCCATGGACTCTGCATGTCAGCAAGAGACTATTCAAGCTGGTGGAGGCTCTGTAATGGTATGGGGAGTGTGCAGTTGGAGTGATATGGGACCCCGATATGTCTAGATATGTCGACCCTGACAGGTGACACGTAAGTAAGCATCCTGTCTGATCACCTGCATCCATTCATTTCCATTGTGTACTACGAAGCACTTGTGCAATTCCAGCAGGACAATGCGACACCCCACATGTCCAGAATTGCTACAGAGTGGCTCCAGGAACACTCTTCTGAGTTTAAACACTTCCGATGGCCGCCGAGCTCCCCAGACATGAACACTATTGAGCATATCTGGGGTACGTTGCAAACGTGCTGATTAGAAGAGATCTTCACCCCTCCGTACTCTTACGGATTTATGGGCAGTCCAGGATTCATGGCGTTAGTTCCCCTCAGCACTGCTTCTGGAATTAGTCGAGTCCATGACACGGCGTGTTGCGGCACTTCGCTTGCTCGAGGAGGTCCTACACAATATTAGACAGGTATAGCAGTTTCTTTCGCTCTTCAGTGCAGACACCATGTTTACTAGACATTTATTTCTTGTTTTTCTCAGTATTTCCTCCTTCCAAAATATGGGAAGCAATGATCTATAGTGGCTAGGGAGAGAGAAATGTGAATTGTTCAGAGCTGACATTGCTACGTTAATGCAAGTTTAACCTCCACACTAATTGTAAGTCCAGAAACGCACGCAGGTAGGTATGACTGCGGGTTATGAAACGTTGTGAAAAGTTCTGGAACACAGATTGAAGATTAATTTCTTTGAGTTTTGGAGTACAACTTGATATTTACCTCGTCTGCTCAACGATATACAACAGTGCCGGAGAAGCTCCGTCGGCGATTCTCTCTTCGTGTAGACTTCTTCTCCGAAAAGGTCCATTTAAAAACGCAAGTCCTCATCGCATCGGGAGGTGGACATTAAGACGTAACTCGCGTAGGAGAATGAAAACTTGCAACTCCCGCTTATTATAACTTTTATTAACCCAGTACAGGGAGAGCGCAATTACATACTCCTTTATCACACCAGCTCAGAAGACAGATGTAACTGATAGTGTAGCTTTAAGTTTTGTTAACAGACTCAGATATAATCGTACCTCCCTACGATATCTTCACCACTCGGGTACGGCGCGAGAAAGAATCATTACAAATATTGATTGATATGTGCGGGCCGTTTAAAGAACCTACACAACTGCTCCCCCCCCCCCCCCACCCACCCCACTGTATACTGGCATGATCCACATCACTGGACATCAGTATACAGTGGTGGTGCAGTACACTATTTGCACTTTTTTATACTTTAAACCCCTGGCCTGTCAGGGTACTGAGACATCTACTCGTGGCCAAGTTTACCACGCTTACTCCCAGAACGCGTCATTACGTAATATATATAAAGACTTTGGTATAATGTACACTTTACAAATAAGTAGTACTACCATTTATTTTAAGGGTTGCGTCAACAGGCGCTTTTCATTTCATAGTCTGTAGTTTGAATATTTAAATGTAACCGCAGCTATTGCGGTATTGTCCAGTGCACGCATCTCATGCGAGGCATGCTGTGGGCGCACTTGAGTTTGTTAATGTGGCAGTTCAGCTGAGCTGCATATGAGTGTGCTGCAATTTCACTTGTTTGCCCAAAGTAAATAAAAGTGTTCATCCCATTGCTGCAACGTGATGTGCTGAGGCTTGTGCATAGTGGAACTATCGATACTGTGACGAGGAGGTTCATCATTTACAGCCCAGGCATTTTTCCCTATCGTCATCCACATGTTTTAGTGGTTGAAGCAGGCGCACGCTATCAGCATCCCGAAGACACTTAAATGGCCTCAAGGTAAGTCTCCAGCACATTTACTCTTTTATATATATTTTGTGTGGTACAATGTCTAGTCGATAACCGAGTCCCCCGAGGATACACTTGTTCGTTTCTGATCAGTATTGGCACACGTTTTTTACGAGAACACACGCAATTACGGGCTTCAAACTTTCACAAAATGTTCGTAGCACATTTACGGTTATCAGTTTGCATATGCACTTCTGAAAGACATATTCAGCTTTGGCTTCATATGGCATCAACATTTGCTAACACAAATATTGCACAAATTTTACATAAACACTTTACAAAAATTATACATACAAGGCAGTTAATATTACCTACATTTCTTGTGATTTTACGTCACGTAACATTCTTCAGGTTTTACAGTATCATTTTCTTAACATTCTGCTCTGGGGCATTAGCCTTTGGAATTTTCATTTCTGAACAGTAAATATTCATAGTTTCATCTTACACAACACTGCACAGGTTGTCATTTTTTCAGTCTCATTTTCCAGTATTGACAAAATATTTGCATACAACATTGTCAAATCATGTGCATGAGTTTATTGTAGCTACATCGCACCTGACACGAGTATCCATCATTACAGAGGCTGAGGAAAGAAAGTTTCATAACATGAAATTACGATAAGCCTACATAACTACATATAGCTACGCCTCTGATAAGTTCACAAGGATGTGGCTGTTGGTCTCCAGAAAATACTATGGACAGGAAGAAGCATTAATTTTTACTCTACTACTGCAATCTTTCATTCATCACGAGAGAACTATTGAGTACATCATTTCATAACTACCTACTCGTGTTAATCCACTTATTTCGTGTTTTCTAACCGAGCGAGGTGGCGCAGTGAGCACACTGGACTCGCATTCGGGAGGACGACCGTTCAGTCCCGCGTCCGGCCATCCTGATTTAGGTTTTCCGCGGTTTCCCTAAATCGCTCCAGGCAAATGCCGGGATGGTTCCTTTGAAAGGGCACGGCCGACTTCCTTCCCCGTCTTTCCCTAATCCTATGCGATGAGACCGATGACCTCGCTGTTTGGTCTCTTCCCCCAAACAACCCAACCCAACCCCCCCCCCAACCCCCCCCCCCGTGTTTTCTATCTACCGATACATTCTGACAGTACAACATTATATTATGCAAGTGTTATCATAGGCTGTAATGGCTCTGAGAACTATGGGACTTAACATCTATGGTCATCAGTCCCCTAGAATTTAGAACTACTTAAACCTAACTAACCTAAGGACATCACACAACACCCAATCAGGAGGCAGAGAAAATCCCTGACCCCGCCGGGAATCGAACACGGGAACCCGGGCGTGGGAAGCGAGAACGCTACCGCACGACCACGAGCTGCGGACGTAGACTGTAAACAGAGTACTTCCTTTTTCTACATAATATCACTCTCGTGTATTCTATTGTGCATGAATATGTCTCTACGAAAATTGTGCCAATGAAGAAGCGTAAAACAATGTTGAGACAATTTGTGTTCGTGTGCAATATACTGTAACAACTCAAGGTTGGTACTCTTCTCAGGCACATGGACTTGTAGTGCTTGGTCTGATCCCTGTTCATTTGATAGCAAAAGACCTAAGTTGAACCTTTTTATACATCTGGAGTTCTATAGCTTTCTCGTGCTCACATTTACACCATCACACTAACACATATTTTTATACACAAAATAATTTGTTTTCGGTGCGGCCCTTACGATCTGGAACCAAACACGTAACTATTGTGTCCCTAATCAAAATATCCACGGGTGTACTGCCGGTCTACAGTGTCCAACGGGCACAATATTTCGGCGATCATACATGTCGCCATCATCAGAACAGACGGACTGAGCTCCTGTGAACGTGCCGGCACGGAGATCCGTACGCTATGGCTGCTCAGAGGGAACTGAGTTTGGTCACGGCGGCGGCCGATTTAAACACCCTCCGCCCGCGGCGCGCTCCCCACGCCGTCCGCGCCCCGCGCCACGGTCACGCGGTAGAACAGATTGCGACGGTGTCTGAGATGACGTCGGTGTGATGGCTCTGTCCGCCGTGGTCGTCACAACTATACGTTTGCTCGATTTACTCTTGATTAACCCAATCGCTGCTTCCCAAGCCTTGCTAAGATTATAGCCACGGTCACGGTTTATGAGGTCGTCATTGGTGCGAATTTCGATGGCCTCTCTAACAATGCTGTCCCAGTATCTCGACGTCTGAACCAGAATCCTCGTGCGTTCATACTCCATAGCATGATTTTCCGACAAACAATGTTCAGCGACCGCCGACATTCTCGGATACATCAGTCGAGTGTGCCTCTGGTGTTCACGGCACCGATCCACGACGGTACGCATCGTCTGACCAATATACGACTTGCCCGTCGTGTATTAACTTATAACTAAGTGCGTAGTTGCTCACTGGCTAGTAATGCATCACACTTTCAATATTCGTGCATTTAATTTCTGTCTGTACGCAATTCATTCTTTATCATTTTTTTATGAGTCGGAAGAGAGCACATGTTCGTACTGCAGTTCTCGTTTTGACTTACCTTTTTGCACCTGGAAAGAAAAGTGTTGTTGTAGGAGGGGCACAATTCTATCTTTCGTAGTATATTCAAGATTAACTTCGTATTCCTTTGCTCCTCATTCGGATATCCCCTACGTGTTGTGTGTAAATAGCCACTTCTCTAATTGTAAATAACTCATTCACAGAATCAGAGTGTGTAGCTAGTTTTCTGTAGATACTGTTTACTTCCTCCTCTGTTTGTATTTTCCTTGGCTTAGTTCTTCCTAATTTCTTAATCTTAGTTTTGTTCTGTAGTATAGACGTTTTATTTCCTTAGAAGTCAACTCATATTATAATGTTTCCTGTAAGTGTAGATTGCTTGACGTTTCTGTGCTAAGCTACTATCGTCGTCCGGCGGCCATCCGTGAGCTTGCTCTGTGCTGCGCGGACGTTGTCAGTCTTAAAGCTAGCTACTGCGAGGGCGCAGTTCTTTCCTCACTCAACCTCGCCAGTTCAATGCACTGCATCCCAATCGCAACCCTACTGTGAGTATAAACAGTGTAGTGTAAAATTAAATACTTTCTCGCGCTCGGCAAGTGTAATGTTTTTGAGCTTCTCTGGCATGTAAACATACAATGAAAATCTTACATAACTAAAACCTACATTCTTACAAGACAACATACATGAAATACGCAAAATGAAATCATTGCTAAATACTTAATATCAATCATAATAACATATTCAAGTAGACAGTGTGACACATCTTATATACGCTTAGATACATCACTCCAAGCCTTGATATACCAGTGTCCAATTCTTTGTTTAAGGGGAGCCATTTTTCCTTACCACTGTTTATGTATGCCAACTTATAGGCTCCTGAGTGACGGAATTTTTATAATGGCACTGTGTACAGCAGTTGTCACTTGTGATTAAACTTACCGTACTTCGTAGATTTTGCATGACTTGTGAAGAGTACCTGTTGTCCTATATGGTATCCTACATGCCAGCCGTTGTGACCGAGCGGTTCTAGTCGCTTCAGTCTGGAACCGCGCGACCACTATGGTCGCAGGTTCGAATCCTGCCTCGGGCATGGATGTGTGTGATGTCCTTTGGTTACTTAGGTTTAAGTAGTTCTAAGTTCTAGGGGACTGATGACCTCAGCTGTTAAGTCCCATAGTGCTCAGAGCCATTTGAACGATTTCGTATCCTACAGTGCGTCCTAATTTCTTACCATACCATTGTTTTCAGTATTCTGCCTTTTCTTCAGTGCTAACGAGTGCCTGACGTATTTTATCCTGAAGCAATATTTCCTCCCAAGGGACCTTGGATAGAGGTTTTTCCCAATTGTCTACCTGTCTTTTGTCTAACTGCAATTCCCTAGGCTTAAAGCCTGTTGAGCTAAGTGGGAGATTGCTAACAACTTGCTGGAATGGGGTAATGTATTTAATCAATCTTGCGAGTCTGTGAGGGATGTAAGTCTGAATAACTCTATTAAATTCCTTAAATATACTGTCTAGGGGAGTTGCTTCTAAGTGAAACACGTTTACAAATATATATTTAATGCTGTGAGTCTTCATGAACTCTTTGCAACAGTTGCCTGTCAAGTATGAGTCTTTGTCCGTCATCAGTACGTTCGGCATGCCTACTCTGGGTAGATAATCCATTGTAATTATTCTGATTATTGTGCTCGCAGTCACTGACCGCACAGCATACAATATGACATACTTGGAGAAAAGATTATATAGCGCAACAACTTATCTTACACCTCCTTTCCCTTGTGATACGGTCCATCCTCACCCCAAGGAATCTATCTCTATCTATATCTACAACTACGTCATATTCCGCAAGCCACCTAATGGTGTGTGGCGGAGGGAACTATTGTACCACTAGCTGAGCCCTCAAACCCTGTTCCACTGGCAAATAGCGCGTGGATAGAATGGTTGTCGGCAAGCTTCCGTGTCGGCTCCAATTTCTCGAATTTCTCCTAGCAGTCATTACGCGAGACGTATGTCGGAGGAAGTAATATGTTGTGCGAACCTTCCCGGAAAGTGCTCTCTCGAAATTTCAGTAGTAACTCTCCCCGTGGTGCAGAACGCCTCTCTTGCAATGGCTGCCAATGGAGTTTGTTGAGCATCCCCGTAATGCTCTCATGCCGACTAAACGATCCTGTGAGGAAAAGTGCCGCTCTTCGTTGGATCTTCTCTACCTCTTATATCAGTCCTGTCTGGTAGGGATCGCAGACAGATGAACAATACTCAAGAATGGCTCGAACAAGCGCCTTATAAGCCACTTCCTTCGCGGATGAGTTACATTTCCCTAAGTTTCTTCCTATGAATCTGAGTCTGTCATCTGCTTTTCCCACTGTTTGTTTTACTTGGTCATTCCAATTACGGGCGCTCCGGATTATTACTCCTAGATATTTTACGACAGACACTGTTTCCAGCGGTTTGTCGTAAATAGTGCAGTGGATTTCTTTTCCTATGAATACGCAACATTTTACTTTTAGTTATGTTCAGGGTCAACTGCCAGATCCTGCACCATTCATCAATTCTTTGGAGCTAATTCTGCAAATCGTTGCTACTTTCTGTTGTCGCTACTGTGTTATAGACAACCGCATCACCTGCGAACAGCCTTAAAGAGCATCCGACTATTTCTACTAGAATATTTATATATATTTTAAACAGTAAAGATCCTGTCACACTTCTTTGGGGTACACCGGAAATTACCTTTATATCGGCCTATTTGTTCCGTTGAGAGCGACATGTTGAGTTCTATCTGCAAGGAAGTCTTGAATCCAGTCGCATATCTGCTCCGATACTAGATGAGCTCGTATTTTTTCACGGTGTCAAATGCCTTTCTGAAGTCGAGGAAGGAACACGTTGTCAACCTGAGCGCCATTGTCTACGGCACTGTGGATGTCATGGAGGAACAGGTGAGCTGAGTTTCTTAGGATCTGTGTTTGCGGAATCCATGTTGATTTTTATAGAGGAGATTTCTCTTCTTTAAGAACGTCATAATTCTTAAGCATGAAACATGTTCCATAGTTCTATAATAGATTGACGTCAACGAAACAGGCTTATAATTGTGTGCATCTGTCCTACGGCCATTCTTAAAAACGGGAATGACTCACGCTTTCTTCCAGTCGCTAGATATCCTTCACTGCTCAAGTGATCTACGATAAATTACTGCTAGAAACAGAGAGGTTCATTTCCCATAATTTTTATAGAATCATATTGGTACCTCGTCTGGTCCTGACGCCTTTCCACTACTAAGCGACTGTAGTTGTTTTCCTGTTCCGCGAGCGGTTATCTGTACAGGGTGGTCCATTGGTAGAGACCGGGCCAAATATCTCACGAAATAAGCATCAAACGAAAAAACTACAAAGAAAGAAACTCGTCTAGCTTGAAGGGGGAAACCAGATGGCGCTATGGTTGTCGCTAGACGGCGCTGCCATAGGTCAAACGGATATCAACTGCGTTTTTTAAAATAGGAACCCCCATTTTTACTACATATTCGTGTAGTACGTAAAGAAATAATGATGTTTTAGTTGGACCACCTTTTTCGCTTTGTGACAGATGACGCTGTAACAGTCACAAACGTATAAGTACGTGGTATCACGTAACATTCCGCCAGTGCGGGCGGTATTTGCTTCGTGATACATTACCCGTGTTAAAATTGACCTTTTACCAATTGTGGAAAAGGTCTGTATCGCGTTGATGTATGGCTGTTGTGATCAAAATGCGCTACGGGCGTGTGCTATGTATGCTGCACTGTATCCTGGACATCATCCAAGTGTCCGGACCGTTCGCCGGATAGTTACGTCATTTAAGGAAACAGGAAGTGTCCAGCCACATGTGAAACGTCAACCACGACCTTCAACTAATGCTGATGTCCAAGTAGGTGCTTTAGCTGCTGTCACGGCTAATCCGCACATTAGTAGCAGACAAATTGCGCGAGAATCGGGAATCTCAAAAACGTCGGTGTTGAGAATGTTACATCCACATCGATTGCACCCGTATCATATTTCTGAGCACCAGGAATTGCATGGCGACGACTTTGAACGTCGTGTACAGTTCTGCCACTGGGCACAAGAGAAATTACGGGAAGATAACAGATTTTTTGCACGCGTTCTATTTAGCGACGAAGCGTCATTCACCAACCGCGGTAACGTAAACAAGCATAATATGCACTATTGGGAAACTGAAAATAGACGATGGCTGCGACAAGTGGAACATTAGCGACCTAGACGGGTTAATGCATGGTGAGGCATTATGAGGGGAAGGATAATTGGCCCCATTTTCTCGATGGCAATCTAAATGGTGTAATGTACGCTGATTTCCTACGTAATGTTCTACCGATGTTACTACAAGATGTTTCACTGCATGACAGAATGGCGATGTACTTCCAACATGACAGAAGTCCGGCACATAGCTCGCGTGCTGTTGAAGCGGTATTGAAAAGCGTATTTCATGGCAGGTGGATTGGTCGTCGAAGCATGGCCTACACGTTCACCGGATCTGACGTCCCCGGATTTTTTTCTGTGGGGAAGTTGAAGGATATTTGCTATCGTGATCGACCGACAACGCCTGACAGCATGCGTCAGCGCATTGTCAATGCATGTGCGAACATTACGGAAGGCGAACTACTCACTGTTGAGAAGAATGTCTTTACACGTATTGCCAAATGCATTGAGGTTGACGGATATCATTTTGAGCATTTATTGCATTAATGTGGTATTTACAGGTAATGACGCTGTAACAGCATGCGTTTTCAGAAATGATAAGTTCACAAAGGTATATGTATCACATTGGAACAACCGAAATAAAATGTTCAAACGTACCTACGTTATGTATTTTAATTTAAAAAACCTTCCTGTTACCAACTGTTCGTCTAAAATTGTGAGCCATATGTTTGTGACTATTACAGCGCCAACTAGCACAAAGCGAAAAAAGTGATCGAACTAAAACATTCATCTTCTTTACGTACTACGCAAATATGTAATAACAATGGGGGTTTCTATTTTTTAAAAAAAACTAGGTTGATATCCGTTTGACCTATGGCAGCGCCATCTAGCGGGTCAACCATAGCGCCATCTGGTTTCACCCTTCAAGCTGGTCAAGTTTCGTTCTTGGTAGTTTTTTCGTTTGACGCTTATTTCGTGAGATATTTGGCCGGGTCACGATCAATGGACCACCCCGTATATGGGCCATTTCGACGTTGGTACGACGATTGAAAGGAGGGACCGTGTTTTGATCATTCGCGGTGAAATATTTTTAGAAGACCGTATTCGGCCTTCTATCTGTCATCTTCGTTTCGCTGCCAATGTGGTCACTGAGTGAATGTATAGATGATTATGACCTACTCATTGATTTTACAAACGCCCAAAACCTCTTAGGGTTTTTCCTCAGATCGGTTGACAAAGTTTTAGTTTCAAAGTCTGTGGACGCTTTTCTCAAGGCTCTCGTTACGTTCATTTTCACTTCGTTTAGCTTTTGTTTGTCATCTAGGTTTTTACTTCTCTTTAATATGAGTGCAGTTCTCTTTGTTTTCGTAGCAGTTTCCTAAAATGGCTATTATATCGTGGTGGGCCTTTCCCATCCCTTAAGACATTACTCGATACATATTTGTCTAGGGCATATTGCACCATTCCTTCAAATTTTTTCCATTTGTTTTCCACACCTTCGTCCTAGTCACCGAATATTTGATGCTGACTACTCGGATACTCTGAAATTTTTATCCTGTCGCTTGTGGTAAGCCAAAATATCTTCCTACCTTTCTTAACATTCTTTGTCGGATCCATTGTCATAGATGCTATGACAGCCTTATGACCACTGGTACCTTCCTCTACGTTAACTGATTCGATAAGTTCAAGTTTGGTTTTTGCCAGGAGGTATAAAACGTTACCCTCAAGAAGTGGTTCTCTAACTATCTGCTCAAAGTAAATGTTATCCAACGCGCGCAATACGTGAACATGTATCATGCTTCCTGTATACCACACGTGGTTCAAGTACTACCAGTCCCAAATCTCCTTGCGCGACGACTGTTGATGGCTTTCGGCTCCTTCGTCAGATCGGGGATGTTATTCAAGGTGCAGTATGAATCCCTTGCACTGCCACGAGATCGTGGCGGGGTTGGACTCATTCACGTGCCGACTCGTGTCAAGGCACTATACGTCAGCTCCCAACTAAAACTTTGGCATTGTTGCCCGCAGAGCCTTACTAGCCTCCTGCTTCACAACTTTGCACCGGCCTCCTTGTCCGCCCCAGTACTGGTATCGACCATTCCAACCCCCTTTTATTACATCCAACGATTTTTCCTGGAGTTCAGTTATATCTACCGGTCCTTACCACTTACACGTTTGTACCTCACGAAAACAGTCTCCGAATTGTTACAACAGTGCCGCCCGTCCAACCCCATCGAACGTAAGTATCCACAGTACGTGTGGCGACACATATGGAAGGCGATCCATGCGCGTTTTCTTGAATCAGACGTTCAATCAGCGTGGTACATAACCGTAAATGGCAAACAAGTTAACCGAGATCGTCTGCACCGCATCCATCTCGCCGATTCATCCCTCTGCACCCTCTGTGGAGTGGATGACACGGATGTCCACCGGTTCCACTGTGGCACAGCGTTCGACGTCTAGACACTTGCGCGGCGAATTTTGGCGTTTCTTACTCGCCAGACACCGTCTCAGATCGACGTCCACATGCTTTTGTACCCCGATGAGACTTTCTACCCCTCCGCCAAAACTCACTCTGTGAATTGGATCTGTGGCCACACGATCCGCTATCTTTTTACTTCTGGCGACAAGTCTACACTAGGATATTGGACTTATCTCAACGAACGACACAGCGTACTCATACGTAACCCACGCTATAAACAATATTTTTCCAATTTCTTACGGAGCACTTTCGATGACCCACCTAGTAGCTGGAACGTCCAAGCCCTGAGAAGCTAAATACTGTATAAACTGAACCGAACTGAATAGATCTGTTACCCAGAACCCACGCCTACGCCATGTGAAGACACGTTTGGACGAGCTGACATGCTGTAGGCGGATACACTTCAGGAGCTCCTGTAAGAACTGGACTTTAACTACAAGTCGCAAGACGACTTTAATTAAAAACAAAAAATAAATAAATTAAAAAAAATAAAAAAATAAACTTTTCCTTATTTATTCCTCATAATTTGTTCTTAACGGAAAAAGAAATCTGATTTTGTCTTTGAGAAACAAATTTCTTTGTTCCAGAAGATTGCTTCTTCGCCAACAAGACGAAGGAGACTCATTTTCGTTTACTGGAAGGAGAAACCAGTATAATTGGAGTCTTTAAATTAAACAAAAAATATATATAAAAATGTAGCTCTGTTGGTAGAGCACTTCCCGCAAAAAATATTATAAAAAAAGGGGTAGCGTCTTTGATTCATAATCAAAACGTCTTCGGTCCCGGGTTCGATCCCCGCCACTGCCTAAACTTTGATAAATAATCAGCATTGGCGGCCGAAGACTTCCGGCATAAGAAGTCAGCCTCATTCTGCCAAATGCCTTGTCAAAGAGGGCGGAGGAGCGGATAGAGGTTCACGGCACTCTATTGTCCTACGGGTGGGAAATTGCCCCTAAAGGCGGAAGAATCAGCATTGATCAACGACATGAGGATGCAGAAGGCAATGGAAACCACTGCATTAAAGACACGTAACATGTATCCACAGGACATGTGGCCTGTAATTGTAGAAGTGTCATGATGATCTCTCCATTGGCAAAAGATTCCGGAATAGTCCCCCATTCGGATCTCCGGGAGGGGACTGCCAAAAGGGGAGCTTACCATGAGAAAAAGATTGAATAATCTACGAAAGGATAACGTTCTACGAGTCGGGGCATGGAATGTCAGAAACTTGAACGTCGTAGGGAAACTAGAAAATCTGAAAAGGGAAATGCAAAGGCTCAATCTAGATATAGAAGGGGTCAGTGAAGTGGAAGGAAGACAAGGATTTCTGGTCAGATGAGTATCGGGTAATATCAACAGCAGCAGAAAATGGTATAACAGGTGTAGGATTCGTTATGAATAGGAAGGTAGGGGAGAGGGTGTGTTACTGTGAACAGTTCAGGGACCGGGTTGTTCTAATCAGAATTGACAGCAGACCAACACTGACAACGATAGTTCAGGCATACATGCCGACGTCGCAAGCTGAAGATGAACAGATAGAGAAAGTGTATGAGGATATTGAAAGGGTAATACAGTATGTAAAGGGGACGAAAATCTATTAGTCATGGGCGACTGGAATGAGTTGTAGGGGAAGGAGTAGAAGAAAAGGTTACAGGAAATATGGGCTTTGGACAAGGAATGAAAGAGGAGAAAGACTAATTGAGTTCTGTAACAAGTTTCAGCTAGTAATAGCGAATACCCTGTTCAAGAATCACAAGAGGAGGAGGTATACTTGGAAAAGGCCGGGGGATACGGGAAGATTTCAATTAGATTACATCATGGTCAGACAGAGATTCCGAAATCAGATACTGGATTGTAAGGCGTACCCAGGAGCAGATATAGACTCAGATCACAATATAGTAGTGACAAAGAGTAGGCTGAAGTTCAAGACATTAGTCAGGAAGAATCAATACGCAAAGAATTGGGATACGGAAGTACTAAGGAATGACGAGATACGTTTGAAGTTCTCTAACGCTATAGATATAGCAATAAGGAATAGCGCAGTAGGCAGTACAGTTGAAGAGGAATGGACATCTTTAAAAAGGGCCATCACAGAAGTTGCGAAGGAAAACATAGTTACAAAGAAGGTAGCTGCGAAGAAACCATGGGTAACAGAAGAAATACTTCAGTTGATTGATGAAAGGAGGAAGTACAAACATGTTCCGGGAAAATCAGGAATACAGAAATACAAGTCGCTGAGGAATGAAATAAATAGGAAGTGCAGCGAAGCTAAGACGAAATGGCTGCAGGAAAAATGTGAAGACATCGAAAAAGATATGATTGTCGGCAGGACAGACTCAGCATACAGGAAAGTCAAAACAACCTTTGGTGACATTAAAAGCAACGGTGGTAACATTAAGAGTGCGACGGAAATTCCACTATTAAATGCAGAGGAGAGGGCAGATAGGTGGAAAGAATACATTGAAAGCCTCTATGAGGGTGAAGATTTGTCTGATGTGATAGAAGAAGAAACAGGAGTCGATTTAGAAGAGATAGGGGATCCAGAATTAGAATCGGAATTTAAAAGAGCTTTGGAGGACTTACGGTGAAATAAGGCAGAAGGGATAGATAACGTCCCATCAGAATTACTAAAATCATTGGGGGAAGTGGCAACAAAACGACTATTCCAGTTGGTGTGTAGAATATATGAGTCTGGCGATACACCATCTGACTTTCGGAAAAGCATCATCCACACAATTCCGAAGACGGCAAGACCTGACAAGTGCGAGAATTATCGCACAATCAGTTTAACAGCCCATGCATCGAAGCTGCTTACAAGAATAATATACAGAAGAACGGAAAAGAAAATTGAGAATGCGCTAGGTGACGATCAGGTTGGTTTTAGGAAAAGTAAAGGGACGAGAGAAGCAATTCTGACGTTACGGATAATAATGGAACCAAGGCTAAGGAAAAATCAAGACACTTTCATAGGATTTGTCGACCTGGAAAAAGCGTTCGACAATATAAAATGGTGTAAACTGTTCTAGATTTTGAAAAAAGTAGGGGTAAGCTATAGGGAGAGACGGGTCATATACAATATGTACAACAACCAAGAGGGAATAATAAGAGTGGACGATCAAGAACGAAGTGCTCGTATTAAGAACGGTGTAACACAAGGCTGTAGCCTTTCGCCCCTTCTCTTCAATCTGTACATCGAGGAAGCAATGATGAAAATAAAAGAAAGGTTCAGGAGTGGAATTAAAATACAAGGTGAAAGGATATCAATGATACGATTCGCTGATGACATTGCTATCCTGAGTGAAAGCGAAGAAGAATTAAATGATCTGCTGAACGGAATGAACAGTCTAATGAGTACACAGTATGGTTTGAGAGTAAATCGGAGAAAGACGAAGGTAATGAGAAGTAGTAGAAATGAGAACAGCGAGAAACTTAACATCAGGATTGATGGTCAAGAAGTCATTGAAGTTAAGGAATTCTGCTACCTAGGCAGTAAAATAACCAATGACGGACGGAGCAAGGAGGACATCAAAAGCAGACTCGCTATGGCAAAAAAGGCATTTCTGGCCAAGAGAAGTCTACTAATATCAAATACCGGCCTAAATTTGAGGAAGAAATTTCTGAGGATGTACGTCTGGAGTACATCATTGTATGGTAGTGAAACATGGACTGTGGGAAAACCGGAACAGAAGAGAATCGAAGCATTTGAGATGTGGTGCTATAGACGAATGTTGAAAATTAGGTGGACTGATAAGGTAAGGAATGAGGAGGTTCTACGCAGAATCGGAGAGGAAAGGAATATGTGGAAAACACTGATAAGGAGAAGGGACAGGATGATAGGACATCTGCTAACACATGAGGGAATGACTTCCATGGCACTAGAGGGAGCTGTAGAGGGCAAAAACTGTAGGGGAAGACAGAGATTGGAATACGTCAAGCAAATAATTGAGGACGTAGGTTGCAAGTGCTACTCTGAGATGAAGAGGTTAGCACAGGAAAGGAATTCGTGGCGGGTCGCATCAAACCTGTCAGTGGACTGATTACCAAAAAAAAAAAAAAGAAAAAAAAACTTTTCGAAATATCTTCTCAGCACTCTGCGTTTACTGATGAATGGCGCCCAAATCTTGTCTAGGCATGCCCTTCCAGACTGTTCGTAGGCGTCACATTTTTCCGCCTTGTCAGTGGTCCACAACAAGATATCGTCCTGCGTATAACTTACCACAAAGCATATCTTCTGCGCTTCAATACAATTCAATTGACAGAACGTTCCAGAAGGCTCTTATGAACACGACTAGGTTTGTTCGCTTACCTGTATCGTAATAATCCTTCATATGCGAGCACAGGATAGAGTAGCATGGAGGGCTGCATCAAACCTGTCTCAGGACTGAAGACCACAACAACAACATGCGAGCAAAGTAGAAAGGCGTGGCATTGATGTATTGGATCGTTTTCTGAATACCTCTGCGCTATAGGGACAGAAGTTGGCAAACCCTGCTGCATGTTATAGTTGTGATCTACACTCCTGGAAATTGAAATAAGAACACCGTGAATTCATTGTCCCAGGAAGGGGAAACTTTATTGACACATTCCTGGGGTCAGATACATCACATGATCACACTGACAGAACCACAGGCACATAGACACAGGCAACAGAGCATGCACAATGTCGGCACTAGTACAGTGTATATCCACCTTTCGCAGCAATGCAGGCTGCTATTCTCCCATGGAGACGATCGTAGAGATGCTGGATGTAGTCCTGTGGAACGGCTTGCCATGCCATTTCCACCTGGCGCCTCAGTTGGACCAGCGTTCGTGCTGGACGTGCAGACCGCGTGAGACGACGCTTCATCCAGTCCCAAACATGCTCAATGGGGGACAGATCCGGAGATCTTGCTGGCCAGGGTAGTTGACTTACACCTTCTAGAGCACGTTGGGTGGCACGGGATACATGCGGACGTGCATTGTCCTGTTGGAACAGCAAGTTCCCTTGCCGGTCTAGGAATGGTAGAACGATGGGTTCGATGACGGTTTGGATGTACCGTGCACTATTCAGTGTCCCCTCGACGATCACCAGTGGTGTACGGCCAGTGTAGGAGATCGCTCCCCACACCATGATGCCGGGTGTTGGCCCTGTGTGCCTCGGTCGTATGCAGTCCTGATTGTGGCGCTCACCTGCACGACGCCAAACACGCATACGACCATCATTGGCACCAAGGCAGAAGCGACTCTCATCGCTGAAGACGACACGTCTCCATTCGTCCCTCCATTCACGCCTGTCGCGACACCACTGGAGGCGGGCTGCACGATGTTGGGGCGTGAGCGGAAGACGGCCTAACGGTGTGCGGGACCGTAGCCCAGCTTCATGGAGACGGTTGCGAATAGTCCTCGCCGATACCCCAGGAGCAACAGTGTCCCTAATTTGCTGGGAAGTGGCGGTGCGGTCCCCTACGGCACTGCGTAGGATTCTACGGTCTTTGCGTGCATCCGTGCGTCGCTGCGGTCCGGTCCCAGGTCGACGGGCACGTGCACCTTCCGCCGACCACTGGCGACAAATCGATGTACTGTGGAGACCTCATGCCCCACGTGTTGAGCAATTCAGCGGTACGTCCACCCGGCCTCCCGCATGCCCACTATACGCCCTCGCTCAAAGTCCGTCAACTGCACATACGGTTCACGTCCACGCTGTCGCGGCATGCTACCGGTGTTAAAGACTGCGATGGAGCTCCGTATGCCACGGCAAACTGGCTGACACTGACGGCGGCGGTGCACAAATGCTGCGCAGCTAGCGCCATTCGACGGCCAACACCGCGGTTCCTGTGTGTCCGCTGTGCCGTGCGTGTGATCATTGCTTGTACAGCCCTCTCGCAGTGTCCGGAGCAAGTATGGTGGGTCTGACACACCGGTGTCAATGTGTTCTTTTTTCCATTTCCAGGAGTGTATTTCACCTGATAGGTTGTGGTTCAAGTGCAGATGGATTTTCGGATTATTCATCTTGTCTGTTGACTCCTTATAGCTTAGGGTTGAATGTTTTCTCTTTCCTGTTCATTGTTATTAACGATATTAGTCTGCGAATTTTCCTCCACTGCTTTCATTCTCTGATCTATTTCAGCTCTTAGTTCCGCCTTGTGTACCTTCATCACTTCCTCGATTACGTCTACGTAACCCTTGTGTCCCTGGACTACCTTCTGCGCCAGATTACTGCCTTGGTCTAGCATACCGGCTCTGTCCTTTATTTTCTTAATGTCTTTATTGATTCTTTACTGCTTTTTTCTCATGAATTGAGGATTTAACCTTACGCTACCTAGATGCAAAGACAGGTCTCGCACCTGTTCAGGTATATCTTTGTACGCTGTTTATCAGCCCACCGACGGAATCTGCGAGTGTATTTATATTATGGCACAAGTGTGACTGCTCCTGCTGCATTTTTGTCTGAGCCTCAGATACCATCTTTACCTTTTCCGCAAACTGTTCTAGTGTCTCGCTTACTGATGATACTTTTTGGCTTAATTTATTTAAGTCTTGTGACAAATCAATGAGCAATTGTGTTTTTAGATCTTTCCTCATATTTACCCAAGGTTATCCGATAATTCGTTTGAAAGATCAGCAAGCAAATCTTTTGCCAAATTATTGATCTGTTGTGTTGTGTCGGTTTTGAAAGTATCAAGAGTTTGCTTTTGCTGTTCAAGTAATTGGTTTTGTGAATTTGTCTCTTGTTTCGTTAAATAATTATCTTTTTCATCGACACTTTTCTAAGTGTTTGACTGTGCTCATTGAGATTATTAAATTTTTCGCACTGTTGTTTTGAAAAATCATTAAGCTTTCCATTAATACTTTGTTTGAGTGTTCGTTTTTGCTCTTCCATAAACTCATTCTTGAAATCATTGAAACTGTATTCATATAACAGCTGCAACATTTTTATCGTGATCAGGTTTTCTCGTGTGCCCAATACACCCTGTCCTATCACGTCTGCAGTAGGCGTAAGTGTGGCAAGCAAAGAATGATTTAATAAGTCTGCACTGTCTCAGTTTACATTTTCACCAGCGGGAAAAATACTCCCTGTTGAAACTTGTGACCCTGTCTCATCTAGCGTCATCATCTTATCATTTCGAATGGTAATGTTACTATCATCTGTGTCCATATTAACTGAAAAATGTAATTGTTCATCGACCGAAATTTTCAGTTTTGGTTTAATTTGTTGCCACGTCCATGTCGGTGACATCTTCTGCCTGGCTATCCAGCAATGGACTGGCAACAATGTGCTATCTTGTGTACTCATTTTTGGTAATTTTACAAAGTGACAAAATTAATGAGTACTTCTGAAATGAAATATTCTGTTAGTAATAGTGATGATACCACGACGAAACCTATTCAGTTGTGCCTCGCTAACTTGTATCAAAATACATTGTTGGCATAACTCAATTAGATGCGCATATTTCTCTCCCATAAAATTAATTTTCCGTGGAAAGGTCTATGTATTTTACGAGACTGCTTCAGTTTGGGAATTGGATTAGGAAAGGTACTGCGATCACTATTGACAGAGCCGCTACTAAGCACAGTCATGCACGATATGGATTGTGACTTTTCCTACCTCTTTGTTGGCTTTCTCGCTCGTTTCGAAATTAATTCTCCAATTGATTATGTTTAATCATTTGCACATCGTATGATTTCCATCCTCGTCGCGATAATATAATGTCCCATTCATGAATCAGAGAAAGGCAACAATTAGTGTAATAGAAAATTTACAAAATCGTGTAATTATTTTAAATAATTGCAAACATGGTATCTCTCTCCCAATGAACACGTCGCCAGATATAGCGGTTAGGGAGAGAGATAATTTGAACTGTTCATAGCTGATGTAACTATGCTAAGGCAAGTTTAGCCACACCAGAAATTGTAATCACAGAAATGCACGCCCCGCGGGTAAGGATGCGTGAAGGTTAAGAAACGGTGTGGCAGTTCTGCAACGTAGATTGAAGATTAATTCCTTTGAGTTTTGGTGTACGGCTTGATATTTACCTCATCTCCCCATAGATGTACAAAACTACAGGCATCGCCATCTCAGCTAATGTTTTAGGAAACTAGTAATTTCTACCACAAGTTTCTGTGTTGTCTTAATGGGAAACACATTTCGTGTATCTGTTCACTTCTTATAGAGAACTGGCAACTTTATAGCTTAATAGATTAAAAGATAATCAGCAGGTTTAATTTAAAGTTATTTGTTCACTACCTTGTAATACAGTGCACGAGCCAAAATGCTGCCTCACTGTGAATGTTGTTCTCAAACACGGGCTGAGTTGGTTGACGTTCATAAGCAACAGGAATCCTCCCTGACTGCCGTCAAAAGATTGGCAGCTGCTGCAAACGGCCAGTTGAATGAGCTCCTCAGAGTCGTATAGCTTTGATACTTGTACAAGAGGTACTTCAGGCACTTCCTCTCCTATCGATCCTGTCTCCTCCGCAGAAAATACAGGACGTGTCATTAGCCGTCCATCTAACTGTAAGTGGCATGTCAATGGCAGATCTAGACATTCTGTACAGAGTGGACGGGGACCAGGCTGGATTCAGGGTGTTGTACCGTTCCACCTAGCGAACATATTCGAGGTGCTGTCTTTCACTGAAACTGAAACTGAGCCAGTGGCACTCACTTCAGCTCTTTTGGGGAAACCTGTTTTGTCCAGTGTCAGAAGGAGGCAAACGCAAAAGGGTAGAAGTCTACTAATCGTTGGCAATTGAAACATATGGCGCATGTTGGTGCCCTCTCGAGAAATGGCAGCAAGGGACAGGAAAAGACTCCAGGTGCAATCAGTGTGTATGAGTGGGGGCCTCATTCAACATGTTGAAAATGCTATTCCAGCAGCTATTGAAGGAACGGAGTGCAACCAAATGCGGACTGTCGCACACGTTGGAACAAATGATGCCTGTCGTCTGGGTTCTGGGGTCATTCTTGGGTCATATAGCGACTGACAGAGAAGGTTGAGAAGACCAGCCTTGAGTGTGGAGTTTCAACGAAGCTCAGAATCTGCAGCATTGTCCCGACAACTGATCGTTGCCCTTTGGTTCTGGGTCAACTGGAAGGACTGAACCAGATATTTCGAAGGTTCTGTGACAAACTAGGCTGCAACTTCCTGGACTTGGGCCTTAGGGTTGAGAACTGTAGGGTCCCTCTGAAAAGGTCAGGTTTTAACTACACATCAGAGGCTGATACTCAGGTAGTTGAATGTGTGGGGGGTGTGCACAAGAGATTTTTAGATTAGGCGACTCTCCAGATAACGATAGCTGTAGAAAACGCAGAAGTATTAGCGTAAGATCGAAAGAAATGACTCCCACAGATGATGTATTAAAATCCTAATGGTGATATGCCTAAGCATTTCAACAAAGTGTTAGAGTTTGAAGCACTAATGAAAAGTAGTGGAACTGACATAATACTAGATACAGAAAGCTGGTAGAACTCGAAACTGATAGCAGTGAGTTTTGGGGGAAAATTTGCGTGTATATAGAAATGATAGGCTAATGGGAATTGGACAAGAAACTCAAATCCACCGAGATGTAAACTGACGCTGCATGTGAGATTGTTTGAGCAAGGCTCGGTGTCAGTGGTGAGCACAAAATGATAATTGGATCCTTCTATCATCCATCAGACTTATCTCTTGAAGTAACCGAAAACTTAAGAGAAACCTCAGTCCACTTGTACGTACGTTCCCAAATCATACTGTAATCAAAGGTGGAGACTTTAATCATCCAACAGTTAATTGGAAAAAGTACAGTTTTGTCAGTGGGCGTGTTAAGGCATCCTGTGAAACTTTACTAAACGGCTTCTCTGCAAACTACCTAGAACTGGTTGTTAGGAAGCCCAGTTATGATGGAAATATATAGGGTCTAATGGCCACAAACAGACCTGACGTCTTTGAGGATGTCCAGATCGAAACTGGTATCAGTGACCATGATGAGCTTGTGGCAACAATGATTACCAAAGTACAAAGGACAACTAAAACATGCAGAAGTATATATATGTTCAGTGAACTAGATAAAAAAATCAGTAACCTCATATATCAAAGAAGTAATTGAAACTTTCAGCAGTGGTAAGGAAAATGTAAAAGAAATCTGGCTTATGTTTAAAGGAATAGCTGACAGTGCACTGGATAGATATGTACCAAGTAGAACAGCTCATAATGGGAGGGAACTTCCGTAGCATACAGTCACTGTAAACAACTTCTAAAGAAACAGAGACTACTCCATAATAGGCACAAAATGAATGGTAGGACTATAGATAGAGATATGCTGAATGAAACGCATTTGGCTCTCAAGAGAGCAATTTGTGATGCTTTGATGGCTAGATAGTGGCACAAAAGTCAGTCCCTAGAGAATGAGACAACACCTGAAATTGAGAAATTGAGGGTAGCAGAGCAAAAACTGAAATGCATAACTCGGTTTTCAAAACCCAGGACAATTGCCCCAATTTAATCCTCGAACCATTGAAAAGATGAATGAAATAAGTATTAGCATCAGTGGTACTGAGAAACAACTATAATCGCTGAAAGTGAACAAAGCTTCGGGTCCTGATGGAATCCCTGTCAGATTCTTTACTGAATTTGCAGCTGAGTTACCCCTTATTTAAATATATCACAGATCCCTCGAACAAAAAGCCTTGCCCAGTTCTTGGAAAAAGGCACAAGTCATACCCATCTACAACAAGGGTAGTAGAACTGATCTACAAAACTACGTTTCACTATGGAGTTGTAGAAAAATATCCGCCACCAGTCACAATAAAAAGTTGTTTATTCGTCACACAACCGGTTTCGGGCTTGCGCCCACCTTCAGGTGTTTATACATTCATGTACATGTTTGTACTGTTGGAGATCACTAAATAAATACAAAAAAATTATTTGCTGGTGACTACACAAATACAAACGGGACAATTATAAGTGGTAAAGCAGCATTTGAGGAAAATATATCTGTACTTACAAAAAGATGAAGCACCATTATTACAGTTATGCTGTTGTGATAGTTTTACCACTTAGTTACACACTTATGGTCATTTTCACGTCCATATATAATTTTTAACAAGTATAGCTCGATATTACACTATTATGATGTGCACTCGTGAAATACACTATGTTTACATACAAACATGTCGGCTGTGGTCAAAGAACTTAAATGTAGCAGATGTAAAGATGTTACTCACACAGAAACTTGTAGGTTCTGGTCGAAGAAGTTAGCCACAGGAAGTGCAAAGGTGTTGCATATATAGAAATTTAAAATGCTATTATAGACTGCAACGTTTCTTGACACACATTATGAAATTTTTTTGATTCACATTTTTGACTGAAAACTTAGATCTAGGAAGTACAATGCTGTTATATATATGAAATTAATCAAAGCTATTATATTTTTAAAAAATGACAGCTAGAACTGTTTTGAGCCACACTGTTGTCAGAGAACTTAGATCTAGGAGGTACAATAATGTTACACATATGAAATTATTGAAAGCTATTACACATTATAGAATGTAAGTTACAGCTTGTGTTTACAATATGACTATTACAAATAATGATAATGACCCTTGGACTGTTGTATGACTGCTACATCGAATTTCCATAGAATATTACTTTGTTATTACCTCAGAGGATAATTATTTTCTGATTTTGAGTATTTCATGACATATGTGAAGATAGGATTTGCTTTCAAGTTCCACTTGTTCGTTCAGAACAAGATCTGGTGAGTTAGAGCTGCAGATATAAATTTCTAGCTCTTCAAGCAGATTCATTTTCTTTCCTTAGTTCACAATGTGTAGTATTTGTACGTTTTCTGTAATGGCCGTGGCTGAGTGACCATGGTATTTTACATGCATTGCAAAGGTGGATTTATCAAAATTATATAGCCGGAAGGCATCCATATGCTCACGGTATCTTATAGTGAAACTCCTTCCTGTTTGGCCTATGTAGAACTGTGGGCAATTGTCACATAAAAGTTTGTAAATACCTGACTTGTGGTGGCTTTGGTTGTTTGTCTTACTAATGTGGATGATGTGCTGTTGTACCTTGTTCTTAGTGCTGAAACAAATTTGAATACCAGTTTTCCAGCTGAGGTTGGCAATTTGGTGAAATTATACCTATAAATGGTATGCAGGAGAATGTGTGTTTTCTTCTTGTGAATCTGATTTAGTAAGTGTGCATTGTTTCTTTTTGATTTTGTTGTGAAGTTTATCAATTACATCTGGGTTGTACCCATTTCTCCATGAAATTCCTTTTATAATGTTAATTTCTTTTTGTTCATCATGGTGGCTGAATGGGATTTTATGTATACGATTAAGTGTGGATCTGAAGAATGCCATTTTGTGTTGTGATGGTTGATGTGAGGAGTTTTTAATGACAATATCACTAGTGGTAGGTTTCCTGTAAATCTGGAAGTCATGTTTGTTGTTTACATTAGATATTGTAAGGTCAAGAAAATTGATGCCTTTATCTACTTGATGTTCTGCAGTGAATTTGATGTTGTTGTGCATGCTGCTGAGGCCTTTAGCAAGTTTCTCAATGTCCTCAGTAGTACCATTGGAAAGGATTGTAGTATCATCCACATACCTTTTGTAGTATATTATTTTATTTTTAATTGAACTATCTGATCTGAAAAATTTATTTTCTATGTGGTTAATGTAAATATCTGCAAGTATTCCTGCCAAACTACTGCCCATTGCAAGACCATCTTCCTGTTTATAAATTTTGTTATTAAAAGTGAAATAATTGTGTGATAGGACTAGTTCTAGCAAGTCAACGAGTTCATATATCTCAGCCTTGGGTAGCTTTTTGTGTTTTAATAGGCTGTTTCTAATTATCTGAATAGTGTCATGTACAGGAATGTTGGTGTAAAGGTTTACTATGTCCATTGAAGCAAATTTGGCACCTCTGGTATTGGTAAGTCTTTGATGTGCTCAATAAGTTCTTAGCTATTCTTAACTGAAAATTGTTTTCATAGGTATAAAAGTGACTAAGAATGTCTTTAAGTTTTTTGCTGATAAAGTATGCTGGACTGTTTCTTGAGTTGACTATGGGGCATCTAGGGCAACTTTCCTTATGAATCTTTGGTTGTGAACGTAGTTTTGGTGCAGATGGGTTCATGACAAGGCATTTTAGAACATCAGAGTCTTATAAAAGGAAGTCAGAAGATTTCAGTAGTTTCTTAAGCTGGGCCTGAAATTTCGGTGTGGGGTCATTGTGTATTTCATGTATGTTATTATTCTGGATAAATTCTAGAGTTTTGCTGATATATTCAGATTGACACATAACAACAGTTGAGTTCCCTTTATCAGATTTGACTACCAGAGCTTTGTTTTCAGATAGTTTTCTATTAAAATTTCTGAGCAATTTGGAGTCACAATTATTTAATTTTTGATTTTGTAAGTTTTTGTGTGTGATATTGTTAACTTTCAGCCCAATACTAATCTTTTCATTATTATTTATTTTAGCTTAGTCACATGCCATTTTACAGCAGACAATTAATCCTTTTATTTTGTTATCAGTGAGTAAAGGTGGCATATCATATTTGAGACCCTTCTCAAGTAATTCAGTTTCATTTTTGTCAAATGAGATGGTGGTTGAATTAATCACCCTATCATAAAAACTTCGTTCTGATGTGGAAGGAGATTGTAGTTGTTGCCGTTTGTTAGGGTTAAGGACAAGTAATTTTTGTTTATGTCTAGTTGACACTACTAGTTGTTCATTGCACACTTAGTCATTAATTTTATCTAAAATACACATAAATTTCATTTGAGTCAAGGAGTTGCTTAGTGCCAAGTGGAGTTTCAACATAAGAGGATCTTTACGATTGTATTATTATTGGATCTCAGTTTTTAACAAAACAGTTTCACATTTTGACTTTGCTACTTTGGCTGACTGTCGAACTCTGTGATTGTTACTTTATGGGGTTGTAGAAAAATATCCGCTACCAGTCACAATAAAAGTTTGTTTAAACGTCACACAACCGGTTTCGGGCTTGCGCCCATCTTCATGTGTTTATACTTTCATGTACACGTTTGTACTGTTGGAGATCACTGAATAAATACAAAAAAAAATTATTTGCTGGTGACTACACAATTACAAGTGCGACAGTTGTAAGTGGTAAGGCAGCATTTGAGGATAATATATCTGTACTTACAAAAAGATGAAGCACCATTATTACAGTTATGCTGTTGTGATAGTTTTACCACTTGGTTACACACGTATGGTCATTTTCACGTCCATGTATCAGTTTTAACAAGTATAGCTCGATATTACGCTAGTATGATGTGCACTCGTGAAATACACTATGTTTACATACAAACATGTCGGCTGTGGTCAAAGAACTTAAATGTAGCAGATGTAAAGATGTTACTCACACAGAAACTTGTAGGTTCTGGTCAAAGAACTTAGCCACAGGAAGTGCAAAAGTTTTGCATATATAGAAATTTAAAATTCTATTATAGACTGCGACGATTCTTGACACACATTATGAAAATTTTTTGGTTCACATTTTTGATGGAAAACTTAGATCTAGGAAGTACAATGCTGTTATAGATATGAAATTACTCAAAGCTATTACAAATTTAAAAAAAAAATTACAGCTAGAATTGTTTTGAGCCACACTGTTGTCAGAGAACTTAGATCTAGGAGGTACTATAATGTTACACATATGAAATTTTTTAAAGCTCTTACACATTATAGAATCCTAGTTACAGCTTGTGTTTACAATATGACTATTACAAATAATAATAATGACCCTTGGACTGTTGTATGACTGCTACATCGAATTTCCATAGAATATTACTTTGTTATTATCTCAGAGGATAATTATTTTCTGTTTTTGAATATTTCATGACATATGTGAAGATAGGATCTGTTTTCAAGTTCCACTTGTTCGTTCAGAACAAGGTCTGGTGAGTTAGAGCTGCGGATATAAATTTCTAGCTCTTCAAGCAGTGTTGCATATATAGAAACTTAAAATGCTATTATAGACTGCGACGTTTCTTGACAGTTTCTTGACAGTCACGGAGTTCGACAGTATCCACTATGGATAAAATTCACCTTTCAGTATCCTTGAAATCGACTTGTAGAACATTAGAACGTATTCTAAGCTCAAACATAATGACTTATCTTGAACAGAATGACCTCCACAACGTCAGCCAGCATGGATTTCGAAAACATCGATAAAGCAAAACACAACTCGCACTTTTCTCACATGAGACAGTGATAACTTTGAACCAGGGCAACCAGGTAGATGCAATCCATAAAGTGATTTTCACTTTGAAGCGGAGTGTGCGCTGTTACGAAACTTTCTGGCAGATTAAAACTGTTCGCCGGACCGAGACTCGAACACGGGACCTTTGCCTTTCGCGGGCAAGTGCTCTACCAACGGAGTTACCCAAGCACGACCCACGACCCACCCTAACAGCTTCAGTTCTCCAGTACCTCATCTTCTACGTTCCAAACTTGACCGAGAAAGGCAAAGGTCCCGTGTTCGAGTCTCGGTCCGGCCCACAGTTTTAATCTGCCTGGAAGTTTTAGGCAGATGCAAAGTTTCTTGATTTCCGAAATGCATTTGATTTAGTACCGCACCTACGCTTATCGTCAGAAGTACATCATACGGATTAGCAAGTGTAATTTGTGGATGGACTGAGCCCTTTTTGGTTGGAAGGACACAGCATTGTGTCTTGGATGGAGAGTCATCATCAGATGTAGAATTAACTTCGGGTGTGCTCCAGAGATGTGTCCTGGGAACCTTGCTGTTCATGTTGTGTATCAAGGTCCTTCCAGACAATATTATAAGTAATGTCATACTGTTTGTAGATGATGCAGTTACGTATATGAAGTGCTATCTGCGAGAATCTGCATAAATATTCAGTCAGATCTTGCTAAGGTATCAGCGTGGTGCGGAGATTGGTAACTTGCGCTAAATGTTCAGAAATGCGAAATTTTGCATTTCACAGAAGAGAAAAACATAGTAGCCTATGACTATAATATCAATAAGTCACTCTTTGAAATCGGCCAACTGATATAAATACCTGGGTGTAATACTTTTTAGGGATATGAAATGCAATGATCACATAGGTTCAGTTGAGGGCAAAGAAGGTGGCAGACTTGGGCTTAATGGTAGAACACTGTTGAAGTACAATCAGTCTACAAAACATATTGCTTACAAATCACTCGTGCGACCGGTTCTAGAATATTGCTCAAGTGTGTGGGATGCGTACGAGACAGAACTAACAGGGGATATTGAATGTATAAAGAGAAGGGCAACAAGAATGATAACAGATTTGTGTAATTCGCTGGAGAGTGTCACAGAGATACTGAAGGAACTGAACTGACAGACTCTCGAAGACAGACGTACAATATCGCCAGAAAATCTATGAACGAAGTTTCAAGAACCAGCTATAGATGGTCACTCTAGAGATAAACTACAACCAAGTACGTATCGCTCACATAGGTATCGTGAGGATAAAATTAGAATAATTACTGCACGCACAGAGCCATTGAAACAATCATTCTCACCGTGCTCCATACGTGAATGGAACAGAAAGAAACCCTAATAGCTGCTAAAATGGGACGCAACCTCTACCATGCACCTCGAGATGGTTTGCAGAAAACAGATATAGATGTCGATGTAGACTTCTTCTCCGAAAAGGTCCATTTAAAAATGCAAGTCCTCGTTGCATCGGGATGTGGAGATTAGTAGGTAGATCGGTAAAGAAAACTTGCGACTTCCCATTCTATAGCTTTTAATTACCACAATACTGGAAGAGTACAAGTACATAGGCCGTTATCGCACCAACTCAAAAGGCCGACAAGCAACGCGGTCGGTGAGAAAAATAATTGTGGTACATAAATAAATTTATATTATAGCTTTCAATTTTCTGTCAGCTTATATATAATCATATCTCCCTACGATATCTTTGCCGCAAAGCTGCAAGGGGACGGCACGAATAAGAATCATTAAAAATAATTTTTATGAAAACTAGACTTGATTGTCTTAATGGGATTTCCACGCTCTTTCTTTAAATAAAAATATGGCATTTCATTTACTCTGTAACTGCAATATATGATCTGAAGATGGGCAACTAGCCTGAAACGGGTCGTTGAAAATAAAAAAAATAGTGATCTAAGACTGAAATGCCATATTTTTATAAAAAAATTTTTTGTGTAGGCCTTTTGAAGAGCCTACACAGATCTTGCAGACCTTAGGGACACCACGTATACCCTTCACTGTTATTGCTGCCACTTGTCGTTTGTGAGTAGTTATTGCATGTTGATGTCGAAATAGGCTGCTATCACATGAAAGAGACTGAATCATATATTACTGTTATTGTTATTACTGTACTATTATTATTGTATTAAAACATTTATCTACTTTGTTATAAAAATATCTTTTTATTGTTGTGTTGAAACTATTTAAGTATCTTATTAAAATCTTTGGTACATTGTCTGTGGAACGTTGAAAGTAAGTAGCGATAACATCAAGCCTCGAACTGCGCCAGTGAATCCCTAAAAGAAATTGGTGTTCGTGGTCAAATTACTCGAAGTTAAGAGCTCCAATTCTCAAACGCAAATTAGCTGAGAAGCTTACCACACAAAATTCAGGATGGGTGGAAGAACTAACAAGAAACACACTAAACGAATGAAGATATACTGGGAGGAAAAGAAGGAAAAAGGGCTAAATGAGTTAAAAGCCATTACTTGGTTAGATACAACGAACCATGAAAAAGTCGTATTTTCGAGGCCTGCTACGTACTACGTAGCACGGAGGTCTGCGACGTGACGCAGTGGCCATTGGCTGGCGAGGAGCCGGCTGGCGAGGGCGAGAGCCGAGCCGCCGAAGCGGAGCTCTCCGGCCCTGGAATTAATCCCTGGAGTGCTCCACGACGCGCCGCCAGTTTAGCAGTCGCGGCGCGTCTACACTTGTCACCGCCCCTTCCACCACCGCGCGATCAAAGGCCGATTCCGGCAGCGTGAATTCCAAGACAAAGGAAGGTGGCGAGAGGCTCGACCCGCCCCGCCCGGACAACTCTTCCGTGCTTCCGGGCCGCTTTGTGTCCCTTCTGTTCGCCACGCAACAGCAACAAAGGAGCGGGCACCACCGGCGTGGCTCACACAACACGGATTACGGCCGCTCCTGTTTCTTCTCCTCTCGGGCACTATTTACCACCACTACTCGAGCGGAAAACAAAATCTTTCCATTACCAGCAAATACTCGAGAATTGGTTGCTGCAGTGGAATTACGCAAGATGACTAGGCCAATCTAACATAAAACGCAATGTGTTTCAGAAAGTTTCATCAGCTTTCACAAGACTGTATCTTTTACATTAACAAAGGTAAACTTATATTTAATTTTTAACTTACCAGTTAGATTATAAAGTTTTTATACCCGATTATACAATCCAGTTATATTTGAATGTGCATACAACCTTTGCTTACTTTTAAGCTTACATTCAATATCTACATCTACATCTATACTCCGCGAGCCACCTTACGGTGTGTGGCGGAGGGTACTTATTGTACCACTATCTGATCCCCCCTTCCCTGTTCCATTCACGAATTGTGCGTGGGAAGAACGACTGCTTGTAAGTCTCCGTATTTGCTCTAATTTCTCGGATCTTTTCGTTGTGATCATTACGCGAGATATATGTGGGCGGTAGTAATATGTTACCCATCTCTTCCCGGAATGTGCTCTCTCGTAATTTCGATAATAAACCTCTCCGTATTGCGTAACGCCTTTCTTGAAGTGTCCGCCACTGGAGCTTGTTCAGCATCTCCGTAACGCTCTCGCGCTGACTAAATGTCCCCATGACGAATCGCGCTGCTTTTCGCTGGATCATGTCTATCTCTTCTATTAATCCAACCTGGTAAGGGTCCCATACTGATGAGCAATACTCAAGAATCGGACGAACAAGCGTTTTGTAAGCTACTTCTTTCGTCGATGAGTCACATTTTCTTAGAATTCTTCCTATGAATCTCAACCTGGCGCCTGCTTTTCCCACTATTTGTTTTATGTGATCATTCCACTTCAGATCGCTCCGGATAGTAACTCCTAAGTATTTTACGGTCGTTACCGCTTCCAATGATTTACCACCTATGGCATAATCGTACTGGAATGGATTTCTGCCCCTATGTATGCGCATTATATTACATTTATCTACGTTTAGGGAAAGCTGCCAGCTGTCGCACCATGCATTAATCCTCTGCAGGTCTTCCTGGAGTACGTACGAGTCTTCTGATGTTGCTACTTTCTTGTAGACAACCGTGTCATCTGCAAATAGCCTCACGGAGCTACCGATGTTGTCAACTAAGTCATTTATGTATATTGTAAACAATAAAGGTCCTATCACGCTTCCTTGCGGTACTCCCGAAATTACCTCTACATCTGCAGATTTTGAACCGTTAAGAATGACATGTTGTGTTCTTTCTTCTAGGAAATCCTGAATCCAATCACAAACCTGGTCCGATATTCCGTAAGCTCGTATTTTTTTCACTAAACGTAAGTGCGGAACCGTATCAAATGCCTTCCTGAAGTCCAGGAATACGGCATCAATCTGCTCGCCAGTGTCTACGGCACTGTGAATTTCTTGGGCAAATAGGGCGAGCTGAGTTTCACATGATCTCTGTTTGCGGAATCCATGTTGGTTATGATGAAGGAGATTTGTATTATCTAAGAACGTCATAATACGAGAACACAAAACATGTTCCATTATTCTACAACAGATTGACGTAAGCGAAATAGGCCTATAATTATTCGCATCTGATTTATGACCCTTCTTGAAAATGGGAACGACCTGCGCTTTCTTCCAGTCGCTAGGTACTTTACGTTCTTCCAGCGATCTACGATAAATTGCTGATAGAAAGGGGGCAAGTTCTTTAGCATAATCTCTGTAGAATCTTAAGGGTATCTCGTCTGGTCCGGATGCTTTTCCGCTACTAAGTGATAGCAGTTGTTTTTCAATTCCGATATCGTTTATTTCAATATTTTCCATTTTGGCGTCCGTGCGACGGCTGAAGTCGGGGACCGTGTTACGATTTTCCGCAGTGAAACAGTTTCGGAACACTGAATTCAGTATTTCTGCCTTTCTTCGGTCGTCCTCTGTTTCGGTGCCATCGTGGTCAACGAGTGACTGAATAGGGGATTTAGATCCGCTTACCGATTTTACATATGACCAAAACTTTTTAGGGTTCTTGTTTGGATTGTTTGCCAATGTTTTATGTTCGAATTCGTTGAATGCTTCTCTCATTGCTCTCTTTACGCTCTTTTTCGCTTCGTTCAGCTTTTCCTTATCAGCTATGATTCGACTACTCTTAAACCTATGATGAAGCTTTCTTTGTTTCCGTAGTACCTTTCGTACATGATTGTTATACCACGGTGGATCTTTCCCCTCGCTTTGGACCTTAGTCGGTACGAACTTATCTAAGGCGTACTGGACGATGTTTCTGAATTTTTTCCATTTTTGTTCCACATCCTCTTCCTCAGAAATGAACGTTTGATGGTGGTCACTCAGATATTCTGCGATTTGTGCCCTATCACTCTTGTTAAGCAAATATATTTTCCTTCCTTTCTTGGCATTTCTTATTACACTTGTAGTCATTGATGCAACCACTGACTTATGATCACTGATACCCTCTTCTACATTCACGGAGTCGAAAAGTTCCGGTCTATTTGTTGCTATGAGGTCTAAAACGTTAGCTTCACGAGTTGGTTCTCTAACTATCTGCTCGAAGTAATTCTCGGACAAGGCAGTCAGGATAATGTCACAAGAGTCTCTGTCCCTGGCTCCAGTTCTGATTGTGTGACTATCCCATTCTATACCTGGTAGATTGAAGTCTCCCCCTATTACAATAGTATGATCACGAAACTTCTTCACGACGTTCTGCAGGTTCTCTCTGAGGCGCTCAACTACTACGGTTGCTGATGCAGGTGGTCTATAGAAGCATCCGACTATCATATCTGACCCACCTTTGATACTTAGCTTAACCCAGATTATTTCACATTCGCATTCGCTAATAACTTCACTGGATATTATTGAATTCTTTACTGCTATAAATACTCCTCCACCATTGGCGTTTATCCTATCCTTGCGGTATATATTCCATTCTGTGTCTAGGATTTCGTTACTGTTCACTTCCGGTTTTAACCAACTTTCCGTTCCTAATACTATATGCGCACTATTTCCTTCAATAAGAGATACTAATTCAGGAACCTTGCCCTGGATACTCCTGCAGTTTACCAATATTACGTTAACTTTTCCTGTTTTTGGTCTCTGAGGACGGACGTTCTTTATCAACGATGATAATGTCCTCTCTGGTAAGCCGTCAGGTATTTTATCGTTTCGCCCAAGGGGGGGGTCCCTCTAACCTAAAAAACCCCCGTGTGCACGCCACACGTACTCTGCTACCCTAGTAGCTGCTTCCGGTGTGTAGTGCACGCTTGACCTGTCTAGGGGGGCCCTACAGTTCTCCACCCAATATCAAAATGTCCGTTTGCCACTCACACTCGTTGACTGTATCCTCCTCTGGATCTACGACTATAATCTCGAATTCACTCAAATTGATCATATACTTTTACGAGTTTATCAGGAACTGCTGTGTTCACTATGTTGCTCTGCGGAATGATGGTGGGAGAGGAAAGTAGAAGAACAAGGAACACTATGGCCAAAATCGCTATGACTGGTGCCAGAGAATGCACACCTGCCTTCCCCTCCTCCTTTTTCCTCCTCCCCTAAAGCCTACATTCCCTCCAGCCCCACCGCAGCCTTTCAACTTTGGTATATATACCGCCGAAGCCAAGTAAAATCAAAATTACGTAACTGGAACAGTAGGCAGCATGCAGTATACTGGACTAAGATCGAAACGAAAACGTGGCAAGCTAGTGATGCTGAAGCCATGTTTTAAAAGAAGTTCTACAATCCTGGCCTTGAACAGGAAATAGATTAAATTCATGTTAGCGCTAACGACTGGTTATGGGAAGTTTAAGAAACACCTCCACAAGATGGGTGTAAAGATAAGGAATTGTAGACTACCTGATGAGGGGATGAAACCGTCCCACATTTAATCATAGAAAGTGAAGTGTTGGAGGGCAAAGGACACACAAGATTCTGTATTTCCCATAGAAACTGTGTGTAGTAAAGAACTACTAGAAGGTCTCCTACCGATATTTAACGATTCTTCCAGACTTCACTAGAATGACACAGAGAGAAACCACACAATAAACTAGTTTCGATGTGGGCAATAGCGGGCTAAGACCAATGTCACTTTTTCTCACTCTGCAAATCAAATCAGTCTCCTCCATTCCCCTTTCCTATGCGTAGCCCTGTTTTGTAAACAGACTCATTAGAGATCTTTGAATCCAACGTATTTAGCCCACACTATAGTTCGGTATCAGCTCACACTATCACAATTCTCAACTCCATCATAAAGCACACCCGTGTTTTGGCAACAGGCCAATCAGTGGGAAACCTATGGCAATTATGGGCTAGGCGTAACACCATTCTCATTCAGTGGTGTTGGGAGTTGCATAGTGTAAGCATGGCGTTGGACATATTCGCACCATCGTCGTTAGATCGTTTTATACACTCTGGGCGCTTAAAAAATGGAATGTTATACTGTGAGTAATTTCTTGTTTCAATATGGCTTTTATGAGCAGTAATTACCTGAAGATAAACATGCTGAACTTGTGGGTTCGAAAACTGAAGCTAACATAATGCCTTGGACATATTCGCACCATCATCGTTAGATCGTTTTACATACTCTGGGTGCTTAAAATAATGAAATGTTATACTGTGAGTAATTTCTTGTTTCAATGTGGCTTTTATGAGCAGTAATTACCTGAAGATAAATATGCTGAACTTGTGGGTTCGAAAACTGAAGCTAACATAATGCTCTGGTCCCCTTTTCTTCAAATTTTAATATTTTGTGAGGAAAAAAAGTTACATTACAATTATTTCTTCAGCTAAATCAGTAAATAATTTTTGATTGCTATATCTGGCAGTATTTGTGAGCAAAATTACAAAGGGTTCGTTTTCATACTGTATATAAAGATTTGAACAATTAAGTCACTATATTCGACGTAAGATGCGCTGCAAATAATGTTCAAAGGACGGTGGGTTTAATAAATGAACTAATATCACTGACTTTTGTAGATTTTTTTCAGTAGTGGTTCACTTCACTAAACGACATTTTGGGATGGAACATAACAACGTATAATGTTCTGAACTAGAAAAATATAATTGATGTTATTGCCTGGATAAATCAGCTTTACACTACATACCATTTTACGCCTACCAGTAGTGTTACAAGACCGGAAATTCATCACCTAAAGTTTTTTATGAATTTCTCAGTAACTGTTCATTTCACCAACCATTGTCTTAGGAAAAAGGTGATAATGTATCATGTCCTACATTTGTGGACAAGTGTGAGTTGTTATTCCCCTTTTGTTGGGTTGGATTTGAGGACCTAAAATGGTAAAAAAGTTGTGCTATGAGCGGTTTTGAGAGGAAATTATTGGCTTATTTTGTAACATTTCCTATTTTTCTTACAGCTGTAGACAGATGGTAGCTTTATTTCATACCTCCATAGCTAAATCAATAACCTGTTTTTTGTCATATTTGAAAGTATTTGTAAATTGTGAAACGGTTCTTTTACTTAATCTATAGGACCCTTTCGCGCTATTAAATCACTATATTCCAAGTAAACCATCCCGAAACTATCTCCTGGCCTTTACAGATGCTTCTTAGTTATGGGTCAATTCACCAGACACCGTTTTGGGGAAGAAGTTGATAACGCATAATTTTCTACAAACGGTAATCGACATTATTGAATGACCAATATAGCTTCTCATTACTTTCAATTTTAGAGCTACTTCAGTTACGGTTGTACGGGGATGGATAATACTTATTCATATCTGTATGAAAAACGTAACGGCCGGAGCAGCTGAGGAGAAAGATTGCAAATGTCAATAATATCGTTACCTACTTTCCATCATTGCAACTACTGATCTACAACACATAGCAGAAGACATTGTTCCAACTCCATAGAAAAAGAAATGATCTGAAATTCAACAACAAGTGTAATCATTATTGTTTTGATTCCGGGCTATGTTTCATTACGTTTCAGTGGCGATTCTCAAGCTGTACGCAAAGCTAAAGTTGGCAGCTTGGAACTCTTGTTTCAGTATTGATATTAAGCTACATTATGTAAGGAATCTTACATTAAGCAAAAAGACTGTACAGCTAGCACATAGAGATAGCAATTTACCTGAACATCCTAGAATTGTGTGGTACATAATAGATAAAACATTGCAGGTAGCTGAAAGAACATCAACATAACAGCAGCAAAAGAACGGCAAAAAATAAAATAAATGTGCTCGTGAGAGAACGACTGTAGAAGAATTCTCTCTCTCTCTGTCACACACACACACACACACACACACACACACACACACACCTCAACATACTGAAGACTTTCAACATACATTTTCCCAAGAATAAAGAACATCACTAATATCTGACTGAGAGAAGTGGAACATAAATGTTAGACGTAGATCTAACATGTAAAATTAATATGAAGACATTTATGAATGCAGATGTGAAGGACATCAGAATATAAATAGAATCTATTTTAGCACAAAAAGGAGAAACTACTTAAACACTGCAATAATCACTGTATTCGTAGTAAAACAACTAAATGGCTTCTTCAAAAATAAGAAAATGCATACGAACAAAAAGGAAGTTGACAATGAAACACAAACATTTAGGTCAGTAAAAGAAAACAGCAGGAAAGGTGAAGGGACATTAGCTATAATTGTAACTCTGTAATGCGGTGACGGATATGCAGAAATATGTGAATAAAACAATCACAAATGACACGAAAATGTTGAAGTTAATTCTGATCTCACTACTGGATTGTAAATGAGAGTGAATAACACATTACAAATATCATAAACTCACTCACAAAATTAGAAAAACCAAACATAGTACAAAACTAAAATTCGGCAGCACCAGTGCTCAGATTAGAGCTGGGGAAACATAAATACAATAGTCCCTTCAGAAAACGTACCAATTTCAAGCACTCTTCGATTGCAAAGTCTGCACCTTAATACTTACTGAAAATTAATAACTACAGAACAATTGTAGTATATAAAACTCCTTAGTATTACTCCACAAAATATAAGATATGTACATTCCACCAACTTCAGAACTTGTTTTCTTTCATTTACGAAACAAATATACATTACAGTGAACATCATAAAGGAATGCTGTGCGGGGTAGCCGTGCGGCCGCGGGGCTTCCCCTGTCGGAGGTTCGAGTCCTCCCTCGGGCATGTGTGGGCGCTGATGACCGCTCAGTTGAGCTCCCCCTAACACAAACATCATCATCATCAGACATGGGTGTGTGTGTTGTCCTTAGCGAAGTCATTTTAAGGTAGGTTCAGTAGTGTGTAAACCTACGGACCGATGTCCTCAGCAGTTAGTCCCATTGGAACTTACCACAAATTTCCGAATTTCATGAATAAATTTCTGACAGAAGCTTATAAATCCCAAACACGACTATAGAACAACTTATGCAAATCATAAAACTAATCACTGAACTGAATCATCAGACTAAACACCAGCCATCCTCGAAGGATGATGGTGTAACATACTTGGTTCAGAGACTGAAACACCTGCAAGACAGGACGAAGGCCATCATTAATCCAAGTCATTGGGATAGCACTGCTGATGATCATGTCAAGTGGCGACTAATGTGTAAGAGATGTGAAGGTTCCTCCAGAGACAGCAGAGTTTAAAACTCTTCACTTGAGATTCGTGCTTAGCAAGAGTTACTCATGTCTCATTTTTAAAGCGGAGAGTGCTGATAACACTAGCGTTGTATACTCATAATTTAGTTTTCATTGTGAGCAGTCTATAGTGCCATAATATATTTTCCAGTCTAGACATGATAAACAATGGTTTTACTACACTGTTACTAATTTCAGTGTCCGTAGATAAGATGCTTCATATTGTTAATCCCAAGTAGGTAAAGTCATCAACTACCGGGAGAGAAACGCCACCATTGCTGATGGATGGAAGGTTGGTTGTGCATTGCGCCGTGATCTTAGTTTTAGAGAATGGTGGTGGTAAAACAAGTGTCGTATTCCTGTAATTTTGTTTTAACAGTCCGTTGTTCCTTACCCTGTTTTTCACTCTAGTCATGGCAGATGATGGTTGCTATTGTGTTACTAATCTCAGTTTTCACAGACAAGTTGCTACATATTGTAGATCACAAGTAGGTAAAATCATCAACTATCTGTAGAAAATTGGAACCAATGCTGATAGATGGAAGCTTAGTGGTGCCCTGCGCCATGATCTGCATCTTTTGGAGGTTAATGATAAGGCCAAATTTTTCACGCAGTTGTGATAATTTCTTAACTGACGCTACAGTTTACCTCCTGTGTTTGCTACCGGAGCTACCTCGTCTCCATATAACAACTCACAAATATGAGACTTCCTGGCAGATTAAAACTGTGTGCCGGACCGAGACTCGAACTCGGGACCTTTGCCTTTCGCGGGCAAGTGCTCTACCTACTGAGCTAACCATTCATAGTTTTTTGCGAGGGCATCAAATCTTAAAAAAAAATGGCTCTGAGCACTATGGGACTTAACATCTGAGGTCATCACTCCCCTGAAACTTAGAACTGCTTAAACCTAACTAACCTAAGGACATCACACACATCCATGCCCGAGGCAGGATTCGAACCCTATTTTTGCTCGCTAAATAAAATGCTCAGAGAGATCAATAAAAGCCATATAATGTGGCCTCAGCTGCTCATGGCACTTTCTTGCAGTTGTCTTAGAGGGAAGGTCGTATCCAGGCTTGGACGGCCACATCTGATGTCGCACTCAGATTCTGGGTAGGTTCTGCAACCTACGATTTGTAATCACATTAGCATGACTCTGAAATACACCTTCCTGGCTACACTTAGCAGTGATATGCATCGATAATTGCTGCAGTCAATTGTGTCCCCTTTGTGTTTATACAGAGTAACAATCTTCGAATTCCGCGTATTCCGTGGGACGTAACCTTCTTTCCAGTTGGTTATGAAAAGGGGGTGTTTCAGGAGGACAGATTTGTTACACTTGATAGCCTGAGTGGCGATCACATCGTCACCAGGAGCTTTCCCATTAGCAAGCCGTACTGAGATCTTCCGAAGTAGCCACTGCATTTAGTTATGCCTTAACTGGCATTGCTTTGATGGCATCAAGTGCATCCCTGATAACTTCATTCTCAGTTGCATACAACTCGAGGTATGCTTTAACACAGCGTTCCATTTGACTGTCTTTATCAGCAACGAATTCACCCGCCTTGGACTGTAAAGGAGCTTTTTTTTCTGATAGATGTACCAATTGCTTTCTTAATACCATCACACATTGCCTTAGTGTCCCAGAATCGGCCGCATTCTGCACATATGCACATACATTCAGCCAGGTTATTTCCACATCTCCTTGATGTGTGTTGCGCCCTGTTCTTTGCTTATCGCAAATCATTCCGAGATTCTTCCATTAGTTTTTCTCTTTTAAGCGTGTAAGGCGTTCCGTCTAGCCTCAGCGACTGACTCCATCTCTTCGAAAGTTTGCTCGTATCAGTCCTTGCTTCTATTTTATTTTATTCCACAGGACAACATTGCCAAGCTGTAGATGACGCTATAAATCTGTGCCCATTTGCTATCGATATTCCTTACTGCTTCTACGTTTCCTGGTAATGACATTCGACGAAATGTATTGACCCGAGGGTGACCTCTCTGTCTGGCGTGGTATACTTCTTACGGGTGAGCCCCATCGTGTCAGTAGGTTATTTTTGAGATATGTACGCTTGCTATTACATAATCAAGTTAACGCCAGTGATGAAAGCGGGAGTTCACTAGGATTAGATAAAAATATGCGTTTGTAACGCATTGCCCAGCAGACTTTCAGCCGCATCACGCCATTTTCATTTATTTTTCCCACTCCACGATGACCCAGGCGAGCCGGCCACAATTCATTACCTGATCCGAGTCGAGCGTTAAAGTGCGTAGAATATTTAGTGACTCGGAGCTAGGTACTTTGGCTGTTCTGTAGCTGGATAGATCATAAAACAAATCCTTCTCATCCATGCTGGATGATGAAGTGGGAAAGTACAAATTCAAGATGTCGACACTGCTACTTGATGAGCCCATTTGTGAAGTAAGAATCCGCTCTACTCCACAATATGGTGGCACAATACAGTTCGGGAGGTTTTTTTTTAACTGAGAATCCTACTCCGTGAAATCTTGGTCTTGAGACTTCCCTTGCCAGAAGAATGTGTAGTTTGTTTCTGCAATAGAGGCTTTGTCTTGAAGCCCCGTCCTCTGCAGTAGCAGAACAACCAGATTCACTTGATAGAGCTCGCTGTCAACTACAGCAGTCTTACGAATGAAATGAACGCCGTAGATATATAAACAGTACAGCAATGCAAATGTCACCTTGCTGTGGTTGCTGTCAAGCAGCGCACTCTGGAGGCATGACGCCAGTAGTTGGCTAGCTCACTGAGTTAGAAAGCTAAGCAGGCAGCAGCGGTGATGGAGCGTTATCAGCACTGGAGCAAGTGTAGGTGTGCGTCAGTCCGGGCAGGTAGCAGGCACGCAGCGGGAACAGGATGTGTAGGAATTCGGCCATGCCATTTGGCTCAGATGCATGACCAGAGCACAGCCTGGGGAGTGCCCAGTGCATCCAGCGACAGTTGCTCATGGATGCAAGTCTGCAGTAGCAGGGTGCTTGCATGCAGAGCAGCTGATGGTTCGAAAGCACGTCAGGTGCAGTTGCAAAAAACGAATCCCCATGCGGGCGCCCTGAAAAAATTGTAGTCAGTCAGCTTTTGGCCCCCGGCTACAATACACCAGTTCAGTTCCCACAATAACAAAAAATTGTGTCATAGCCCAACCCATATATTTGGATGAGATTCTCAAAAGATTTCTGAAATTTGACTGAAACGACAAACGCTGAAATCAAGAAATAATACGTCAAGAAAACTGGTTGGCAGATGATGATCTAGTACAAACATACTGAGAGTTAGAGCACAAGCTCCGATGTATTTTGTTGACTAATACTGCGAATACTGTTCTCGTGTATAGAGCAGAAGCAACTATTTCAAGTAAAATAGTTATCTGTCTAAACGTGTCAATGAGGACCCTGACAGCAGCTCTTAAATCATTATCATTACAACGAACGCTATCAGTACACGCCAGAATTACCGCCCCTTGTATCTGACGACAGGAAGCAATAACACTTGAATGGACGTGACTGAGAAGATCGGGAGACCTAACTATTTATGAAACATTAGTTGTATAGCTATAGGACGCGGCACACACACATTCGTGGCACCATTTGTGTGGCTGAGTTCCATACCCAGATGCAGATGCCTAGGCTCAAGGGCAGAGTAATGATGTCAAAATCCATGACAAACTACGTAGCAGGCCGGAGTGGCCGAGCGGTTCTAGGCGCTAGAGTCTGGAACCGCGCGACCGCTACGGTCGCAGGTTCGAATCCTTCCGTGGGCATGGATGTGTGTGATGTCCTTAGGTTAGTTAGGTTTAAGTAGTTATAAGTTCTAGGGGACTGATGACCTCAGAATTTAAGCCCCGTAGTGCTCAGAGCCATTGGAATCATTTTGAGCTATGTAGTATACAAACTTGGTGAATTTTACGTAAATCTGAGCCATGTTCAAAAGTACATGAACAAGCTGTATCATTTATAATAAATTCGTAAATATATTGGCAGTACTAGAGAGACATCTGTATTATGTATCAAAAATATTTAAGCACCTTAAATTCTGCTTGGCAGTAAATTTCATCATTCTCTCTTTGTATCCCTGTCTCCCTGCCTCTCTCTCCCCCCCCCCCCCCTCTCTCTCTCTCTCACACACACACACACACACACACACACACACACACACACATATATATATATATATATATATATATATATATATATATATATATATATATGTCTTACAGTTTGGTTGGCATATATTTCGCTTTGTTGCGGCCACATGTAGTAAGCGTTGCTTCACGCATTGTAGAATGGCAGATCAGAGGCAGCCGGCAACTGAGGCATTGCGAAGTATGCGCGGCACAGATAGCCTTGCTGACAGTAGCGGACCACAGACCGGCTGACGCAAGGACACAAACAGACTGAGAGCCGAGCGAAGCCTGGAGAGTGCTGAGTAAGGAGAAGTGAGGCCAGCACGCTAAGCTATGCTGCAATATACTGCGGGAGTAATAACAAGAAGCTACCACCAAGGGTAAAAAACGTCATCCTGCCGGATATAAACAGTGGAGCGCAGGCAGCAACGGACAGAGGCCATTAGGAAGCAGTTCGGATCTGAGGACGGACGTGGTTCGTGCCCGAATGTTCAATCTACGTAGGTGACGATTCCGGAAGTCTGTTCCAGCTCGCAGGAGTCATCCGTTCACCGCCAGATGTCAACTTCAGCTCTGGAGGTCGGCACGAGTTTGGTCGGCACCATGGCTGACTAACTACAGCGAGAACTTCCAGCAGGACCAGTCACAGCGTGGTCTCGGTCACAGGCGCCGCCGGAGACTGACGCCCGGATTTCACGGCAACCCGGAGCCACGGCGCATGGTCCATCCATGACAGGACCTCACGGACATCGCGACTGAGAGCTTCCCAGCCGCTAATGCAGCAGGCGTCGGCAGCCGACCTCACGACGACGCGGCTCCGTGAGCCTGCCGTACTGAAGCGCCGAGTGGCGACGAGTTTTTCTCAAGCACAGGGCGTCCTGGCTTCAGCGGAGCACGGGTGGCCTGAGGCTTCCGAGTGCGATCAACGGCGCGCGTTGCGCGCGTTGTCGGAGAATCTACACAGCAGCAGCCAGGCGGAGGGATCCGCAGGGCTCGGCAGCGACGACGAGGGAGCAATTCTAAAGAAAGTTCAGTAAATAATAGTAAAACTCCACGCCGTCTCAGTCTTTGGCGCAGCAGCCACTGTGTCTGCTGCTCACAAGTGGCAAATGGCCGTAACAAGACGTGCAGAAGTCGTAACAAGTGGCCATATATCATAACAGCTTGTTTGAATGCAGCCAAGACATTACAAGTAAACTCGTTGCAAAGTAATCGATGAGTGGTGTGTTTATCGAACACCAGACATTTTATGAAACCATTGTCTCCCCTTTTTAATATGACTTTTTAAAAATTGCAATGTGGCTGGGTATTTGGTTTCTTGCAGTTTTGTGCTGCAGAAGCCATCCGCTGTAGGTCGCGATTTGGAAACTTCTAGTACATTTCCTAAACCACTAGAACTTGGAATTTTTCCTGAACAAGTCAGGGGCGGCGCCCATTTTGAAAACTGTCTTTTGTTTGCTAATTCTAGTAAAGCTGCTGGATTTGAATTTAACTCCTTATGGACCTAGCATCTTGGCCTTATAATACACAGGAGAAAAACACTCTTATCCTTTACATCAATATGCCTCACATTAATTCTACTGACATACCAGATCTTGCACAATAGCAGTCCATTTGAAAGAAATTCGTGCAGTGAAATATTTAACCATCTTACCTTTAAAAGTCCTATTGAATCAGTCGACAGCTGAAACTTTCAAAGTATTAAAATGTAGAAGGTAGATTAATATTAAGTTTTTTCATTAACTTCATGAGTTAAATGTTGTAAAATTCCTTTCCTACGTTATCTGATAATTGATTGTGAAGGAATTTTTTGCAGTGAAATCTTTAAATATCTGAATCATAATAGCACTATTAAACCACTCCCCAACCGAACACAACATAGAAAACGATGAGCACTGATTAACCTTACTTTTCGCATTACCTCCCTGAAATAAGTGTTGTATCATTCCTTACCTATGTTCATTTCTATTCATTCCTTTCAATGCTATAAAACAAAGAACCTTTAAGTGTTAACAATGTTACAAGAAATGTAATGCACCAAATTAACGTCCGCCTCCTATTATCCTGAACTGTAACAATATTCATTCTGATGAAATAAATAAAATTAGTGTACTACATTTTTCTTTATTTTCACATAGTTACAAATCACATTTAATATCTTTACATCTTAACCCACACACACACCACACACACACACACACACACACACACACACACACACACACACAGACACACACACACACACACACACACACGCACAGAGAGAGAGAGAGAGAGCAAACTCTGTTACAAATAATATTAAATGCTCTCTCACATCACTGGTTTCAATAGTTAACTGCCATCTTCAGATGCGGATAGTTCTTTAACAGCATTGTCAAGGCAAATCAATTCCAGTTAAGCATTCTGAACATTATGAGGTCCCATAAATATATCTTCCAGTGTCGTAGAGTTTCTTATAATTTGCGCACTAACATCATCTTCATCAACATCTAATTTACTTAGTGACATCTATGTCAGTTAAAACAACGAAATCCACGGACAATGTATTTACAATTACTATTTAACTCAAATGGAACTATAACAAACGGAGAACCTGTATAAATTTCAATGAAGAAGAACTTCAGCAGAATTCTTGTGGCCTCCTCATTCACACAACATGTGGGATTTGTTATCTGAATCATATTCATTTCGATATTATGATTCATCTTTGTGAGATCTAGAGAACAAAATGTTGAAGTAGTGCGTTTATAAACATAATCTTAATTATAATGCAACTAAAAATCTGCGGACTGTTATATATTTCAGTAATGATGGACGTGCGCTGAATGCTTGTACTCTTATTCTCCCTCATGTTAATATGGGGAAGAAAGTACGGTAGATGCACAATTACATGTTGCTATTTATCTCAAAGCTTTCTTCTCCACTATCCAGGAAACAAAACCACCTTACCGATTCTGAGGCGCACATCACTCACCCACAGCAAGATATCCACATTGCGTTACTGAAAAGCACATGCGTACAGCAACGAGAATAAAAACTGATGAAACAGGCACTTAAAAAGTTGTCTCATGTAAATGTAGTACCGCCCCGGGGCAACTTGGATGAGTGAAAAATTGTGTCCTGAAAAAGATGTTCTGTATGTCTCTCCTATACCTGTAGATGTGAGACCAGCAGATGAGATTTTAAACGACTGGATGAATTGTCTCAAACGAGAGAGCACATATGAAGGCTTTGCTAGTTCAGATTTACGTAGTGTACAAATATGTGAAGACCACATTAACTCAGCAGCACATAGAATGTTTCATGTCAGCTGGAGGTGACGCACCAGGGATGAACTTGCGTATTCTGAATACTAACATTGCGTTATGTGATGATCTATCATTTTGATTACAGATTTGTACTCATGATGTGCAAATACCAACAAAGGTGAAGTTTTATGCTCTTGTGATTAATAGTTTGGGAGTTATTAGTATATTTTCGATATACATGCGCAAACATCAACAAGTCTCAGCTTGATCAGGCCAAGACAAATAGCTTTTCTTGCTGCAACGAGTCGCAACTTGCTTACTGTGCAGGAGGATAGATGAAAGTAAAGCAATATTGATATTTTTGCTGAATTACAGTTTTTTTCCACTCTGTAACGTTCTCCTGCCTAGATAAAGTGTAGTAAAAGAATTGTAACGAATTTTATGTCATCCGAATTAGTGATGAGTGTTACTTAATTACTGACAGTGTCTTGAAAACACTGGGAAGTCTTCAGGAGATAGGTTCCTAAATTAGTCAAATGTGTGTTAATGTTAGCGAAAATCAAGCATTTTATGCAAGACTGTACTGGAAACCGCCATAACTTACGGGAAATGAACATGCAGCAGTCAGTACACACTCAAAGGACAATGCTCGTTACAAGTGATCAATTCTAGGTGGTCTGCATCCTTAATTGAGCATACTAAATGTGTGTCCCAGTATCGGGCACATGAAAAAATTTAAACTTTGCTAATATACTGTTTAATGCTAAGCTGAAGCAAATATCTGATTTTGGTTATAACTGTATGGTTGTAGAAGACAAGGAGCACGAGAAAAATTTCGAGTTGCACTAGTACGTCACAAATTACCATGGCAAGAAACACATAAACGTATCAACGTTGCAGAGTGATAATAGATAAAAATAGCTTTGTTAATACTTAATAAATGTTTTGAGTCGAGATCGTAATATCATTAAGGCTAATAAGCATTCACTGAAGCAAATTAGCGTTGTGTTCGCTATTTTCATTACAAAGAAAAGTTATATGCACACTTGGTGGATTGCGCACATTTTAAGCCAGCCATCAGCATTGTGTCTAATGGCAAGAATGAGTACATAAAATTTACCAAGTTGGGCCTCAGACTGAGGATTGCCTTTATAATTTGTGCTGATACAGAATGCATGCTAGATTCGGTTGCTACCTGAAGTCATAATACTAAATCTGCTTCTTATTCTGATGAAGTACATTTATGTACTCAGTTCAGTAAAGCCTACTGCATACACTGTAGCTACAGTGATTAATGTTCTCAAGTTAAATTGTACAGAGGTTGTGATTGCGTGAAATATTTACTGAACAGCGGTATTTGATCACTGAGACTGTGAGTGGGTATTTAATGCAAAGTAAAAAAATGGGCACAAGTCCTGAAGGAAAATTAGTGTTTCACTCATCAGTGCTCTATAATACAGACATCAAAAAAAAAAGTTTTACATCACCCCGGTTCCCAGAACTACAGAAGATAGACGTTGACTGTGGATACCGTATCACGGACACAGTCTCTTTATTCAGAGATGTCAACAAACCTGCCCATAGATGTAAACAACCATGCATGAACAACGCCTATTAGACGGATGGGGTCCGACAGCCGATCAGTTCCAGGCATTCCACCAGGAAGGAGGTACACGGCTCGTGTTGTCTGTAGTTCAAACATGCCTAGACGGTCAGTACTCCGGTTCGATCGCGTTTGCATTGCTACTCGTACTTTTTGCCAGGAAGGGCTCTCAACAAGGGCAGCGTCCAGGCGTCTCGGAGTGAACCAAAGCGATGTAGTACGGACATGGAGGAGATACAGAGAGACAGGAACTGTCGATGACATGCGTCACTCTGGCCGCCCAATGCCTACTACTGCAATGGATGACTGCTACCTATGGATTATGGCTCGGAGGAACCCTGACAGAAATGCCACCATGTTGAATAATGCTTTTAGTGCTACCACAGTACGTCGTGTTACAACTCAAACTATGCGTAATAGGCTGCATGATGAGCAACTTCTCTTCCGACGGCCATGACGAAGACTATCGTTGCAATCACGACACCATTCAGCGTGGTACTGATGGTCCCATCAACATGCCGAATGGACCGCGCAGGATTGGAATCACGTTCTCTTTACCCACGGGTGTTGCACATGCCTTCAACCAGACAATCGTCGGAGACATGTTTGAAGGCAACGCGGTCAGGCTGAAAGCCTTGCAGACACTGTCCAGCGAGTGCAGCAAGGTGGATGGTCCCTGCTGTTTTGGGGTGGCATTATGTGGGGTCGACGTACGCTGCTGGTGGTCATGGAAGGCGCCGTAACGGCTGTACGATACGTGAATGCCATCCTCCGACTGATAGTGCAACTATATCGGCAGCATATTGGCGAGGCATTCGTCTTCATGCACGACAATTCTTACCCCCATCGTGCACATCTTGTGAATGACTTCCTTCAGGATAACGACCAAAATGGTACTGAAACAGAGGATGACAGAGTAAAGGCCGAAATACTAAATGTCTTTTTCCAAAGCTGTTTCACAGAGGAAGACTGCACTGTAGTTCCTTCTCTAGATTGTCGCAGAGATGACAAAATGGTAGATATCGAAATAGACGACAGAGGGATAGAGAAACAATTAAATCCGTTCAAAAGAGCAAAGGCCGCTGGACCTGATGGGATACCAGTTCGATTTTACACAGAGTACGCGAAGGAACTTGCCCCCCTTCTTGCAGCGGTGTACCGTAGGTCTCTAGAAGAGCGCAGCGTTCCAAAGGATTGGAAAAGGGCACACGTCATCCCCGTTTTCAAGAAGGGACGTCGAACAGATGTGCAGAAATATAGACCTATATCTCTAACGTCTATCAGTTGTAGAATTTTAGAACACGTATTATGTCGAGTATAATGACTTTTCTGGACACTAGAAATCTACTCTGTAGGAATCAGCATGGGTTCCGAAAAAGACGGTCGTGTGAAACCCAGCTCGCGCTATTCCTCCACGAGACTCAGGGCCATAGACACGGGTTTCCAGGTAGATGCCGTGTTTCTTGACTTCTGCAAGGCGTTCGATACAGTTCCCCACAGTCATTTAATGAACAAAGTAAGAGCATATGGACTATCAGACCAGTTGTGTGATTGGATTGAAGAGTTCCTAGATAACGGAACGCAGCATGTCATTCACAATGGAGATAAGTCTTCCGAAGTAAGAGTGATTTCAGGTGTGCCGCAGGGGAGTGTCGTAGGACCGTTGCTATTCACAATATACATAAATGATCTTGTGGATAACTTCGGAAGTTCACTGAGGCTTTTTGCGGATGTTGCTGTGGTATATCGAGAGGTTGTAACAATGGAAATTTGTACTGAAATGAAGGAGTATCTGCAGCGAATTGACGCATGGTGCAGGGAATGGCAATTGAATCTCAATGTGGACAAGTGTAATGTGCTGCGAATACATAGAAAAAAGATCCCTTATCATTTAGCTACAAGATAGCAGGTCAGCAACTGGAGGCAGTTAATTCCATAAATTAACTGGGAGTACGCATTAGGAGTGATTCAAACTGGAATGATCATATAAAGTTGATCGTCGGTAAAGCAGATGCCAGACTGAGATTCATTGGAAGAATCCTAAGGAAATGTAATCCGAAAACAAAGGAAGTAGGTTACAGTACTCTTGTTCGCCCACTCCTTGAATACTGCTCAGCAGTGTGGGATCCGTACCAGATAGGGTTGATAGAAGAGATAGAGAAGATCCAACGGAGAGCAGCGCGCTTCTTTACGGATCATTTAGTAACCGCGAAAGCGTTACGGAGATGATAGATAAACTCCAGTGGAAGAGTCTGCAGGAGAGACGCTCAGTAGCTCGGTACGGGCTTTTGTTGAAGTTATGAGAATGCACCTTCACCGAGGAATCAAGCAGTATATTGCTCCCTCCTACGTATACCTCGCGAAGAGACCATGAGGACAAAATCAGAGAGATTAAAGCCCACACAGAGGCATACTGACAATCCTTCTTTCCACGAACAATACGAGACTGGAATAGAAGGGAGAACCGATAGAGGTACTCAATGTACCTTCCACCACACACCGTCAGGTGGCTTGCGGAGTATGGATGTAGATGTAGATGTAGATGTAGACATCGCCCGACTAGAGTGGCCAGCATGTTCTCCAGACATGAACCCTGTCGCACATGCCTGGGATAGATTGAAAAGGGCTGTTGAGTAGTGGAAAAATCTGGACCAATAGTGCCTTGATGAACTCGTTGATAGTATGGCACGACGAATACAGGCATGTATTACTGAAAGGGGACGCGCTACTGGGTATTAGAGGTACCGGTGTGTACAGCACTCTGGACCACTACCTCTGAAGGTCTCGCTGTATGGTGGTACAAAATGCAATGTGTGATTTTCATGAGCAATAAAAAGTGCGGAAATGATGTTTATGTTGATCTCTATTCCAGTTTTCTGTACAGGTTGCAGAACTCTCGGAGCCGAGGTGATGCAAAACTTTTTTGGATGTGTGTATTTTCCATGATCAATTTAAGGAAGAAGACGTTGAACACAGTTACCTCTATTATTTTACTGGTGGATATGGGGTGCTGGACATACCAGCTGCAACCTGAACTGTTGGACTTGCTTCACAGTGCCAGCTCCACTTGACTACATGAACAATTAGAATCGTCGTGTCTTGTTCATAAAAATATGTGAACAAACGACGACGAATTGTGATGAAAAAGTTAAATAAATCTGCGGAACGTGTTTCTGTTGGCACTGAAATCAGTGAAGGGCAAATTATTTATGAAGAACCCCACAGTAATGTGCCAAGAAAGGAGGTGCAATGTAAATTTCCGATGAATAGATTTGCTTAATTTTTTGATAAGTTCTGTCAAAAAATGAAAAAAATGTGCATGGTTCTGGAATTCTGTGAAGATAGCGAAGAAATGTTTTGCTGGCTGACGAGAACTTAATTTATTCAGTACGAAAGGCATACATCCATATAAGTATGTAAGCACTGATACTTTTTTACAAGAAAATCATTTGCCTCCATTGAAGTAATTTAAATGTTTATTAACAAGCGGAAGTATTGAAGAAAATGAAAACCATAGATCTTGCAACGTATTAAATTGTTTGAATATAAGACACTTGGAGAGTATTCAAATTTATATTTGATATTAGATGTGCACTGCTTGCTGATGGTTTCGAAAACTTTCGTGACATAATTTTTGAAACATATGAACTGAATCCTGCTGACTGTATTATTTCACCTGCCTTAACGTGGGATGCTCTACTGAAAATTACTAAAGCAATGTTACACCTAATAACTTTAGTTTATTGAAAAAGGCATTAGAGATTTTTGATGTTGACATGATGATGAAATAGTAGGAGCATGGCTAGTTATGATGATAAAACATCCTTATGAGAGACGTGAATAGCCTTTGCAGCTGGGCAATGATGAAATAACGTCCAGTGTAAAGTATTGTATTGCTTTCTCCAGAAACTGGTCGTATTTACAATATGAAAAAAAATACAACATAATTCTGACATAGAATACATTTTAGAAATAGATCTAGAATTCCCTGACTGTAATCACCATTGTCACTCTGATTTTCAATTTCCTGAAAAAAATTGCAACCATCTAACAGTGATAAATCCAAAAAATTAACTTGTATTTTGTTTAATAAGAAAAATGATATTCACTAGTGAAATTTTAAACAATATTTGCATCATAAACTGGTATTCAAAACAGATTCATAGAGTTTGAAGATTTAGACATCCTCAGTGGGTGAATACATTGAGAGTAAGGCATAGAAACGTATGGATGTGAGCAACTCATGTAAAACAGATTTACATTGGTACTGATAACTTCATTTATTATATTGAAACTTCAAATGTTTGCATGGATGTTAGGAATGAGTTACATAAATGGTCTAATACTACTTTTCCAATGAATACAAGATATCAGACTCCAATTGCAAATAATACAAAACTGGATTATTGACAGATGAATTAAATGGAGAACCTGATAATGAATTCATTGGTCTGTGAAGTAAAAATATGATTGTGACACTGAATTAAGATGTGTACACAGAGCAAAAAGAGTGGAATACTCTTCTTTTAAAGACCTAATCATTGTTTGAGATCAAAAGAATGTAAAGAATTGTGACGTGAGAACAATTATACAGTACAGTATTCAGTCCAAGTCCTATGTAATCAGCACAAGCTAGGTTGATCATAATACAATAATATGTGTTTTATACTTCCAGATGAAATTATGCTTCAGTTTGGTATCATTATCACCTCAAAAATGATGACCAACAAAAATGTGACTTGTAATCATTTTAGTTTGTATATGAAAGATAAACAAGACCATTAAATGTTTTTTCTAACTGATTTATTGTTTGAAAATGTAAAAATGTATTTATAGAATGAAAATGAATAAAAATATACATTTGCATTTACTTCTTCTTGAAATTTCTTGGCACAGTTTAATTTAATATGATGAATTACGTTTGCAACAACATTGATACTTCGAGGCCCTCAATCTTATAGCATTGAAAATGATGAATACAAACCGACTTTCGTAAGCAATTTTACAATACTCATTTCATGAGGCTCATGTAAAAATTTAAGATTAATAACTATTCATCGTTTTATACTATGAAAACGTTAATCCTGGGGCGACCGAAAGGAACTTTTATGATGATATTTTTTAAGGGTATTACTGCATAAAGTTATTTGATACCTACATACAAGCAGACTTACATGAAGAATTTTACACTATTCATTTCATGAAACTAAAGCAAAGACATAAAATTAATCACAATTCATAACTTTCTAGATTCAAAGGTTCGGTTGGCAACCGACTCAGTTGCACATTTAACCCTTGGATGCATGATGGGGGCCTCTCAGAACCGAGAGTGAATTAATCATCCCCGTAGTCACCTTAAAATCATATATAGCTGTTTTATGTAATCCTTAAAATACGTCTGGGATCAAGAAAAGTGGCAAAATTGTATTTAATACAGCAAAGTTTGAGTGAAAAAAGTGTTTTCTTAATGCTATGCAAATAATGCTTTTCAGACCTGTTGTAAAGTAATACTTTAGCAAATGATTTTCTGCCAGTCTATGAATAATGGTACCTGTGGTGTCACCGCCAGACACCACACTTGCTAGGTGGTAGCCTTTAAATCGGCCGCGGTCCGTTAGTATACGTCGGACCCGCGTGTCGCCACTATCAGTGATTGCAGACCGAGCGCCGCCACACGGCAGGTCTAGAGATACTTCCTAGCACTCGCCCCAGTTGTACAGCCGACTTTGCTAGCGATGGTTCACTGACAAAATACGCTCTCATTTGCCGAGACGATAGTTAGCATAGCCTTGAGCTACGTCATTTGCTACGACCTAGCATGGCGCCATTACCAGTCACTATTGATGCTGTAAAACATGTACCGTCAAGAGCGATGTACACCATTTATGGATGAAAGTTAAGTATTCCAGAAGATACGTACGTTTTTTTGCTAGTCTCAATTCCGTGTCCTGTTCCAGACCTCACGCCAGCCTGCGTGAGCTTAAACGCGCGCGCCTTTCGGCTTCCTCCTAGTGGGTTGGCTGTCTTGCCAAACCACAACAGTACCTGTGATATTCTTATGATGGCGATTGTTGCACATGCTAGAATCTAGCAACAAGAATAATGGACTTCATGTTCATTGTAGAAGTTAATCTCAGGAGTGAAAAGTTTCTCTCTCATAGCTGATACAAGTAATTGTGTTTGTTATGTTCTCTGTTTTCCTTTCTTGACTCTTTCTCTGACAAAATAACCGTTTAGTCCGTCTTTCTAACTGAGGGAGGTTCGGTTCTTACATCTAGTACTTATCGAAAAAGACAACTTTCCTTTTATATAAATGTAGATGATCCAAAGGCTTCGACCATTATTTCTGAATGGTTGGACGAATGTGAATCTAGTATTGCTTCCGAAGACGAAACTTACCCTGCATATAGCCCTATTTCGGAGAGCTCATGATCTGAAGAACGGAGTGATGAATCTTGGGATGTAAAAGGTGTAGGTTACCAACGATATCTTGACCTGCTACTGCATCACAGCCAGCGAATTCCATTAATATAGCAAGTACACACCAGCGTGCAAATACAAATAATATACCAAGCACAACCCAGCATGAAAATTCAAATAATGTAAAAGTGCCACACAGCCTGCAAATTTTTTTATTGGATGTTATGGAACTCATTGCAGCAAAACACTACCTCCCTCTAGCAGAACGCTTACTCATAATATAATGAAAGTTTCTCTAGGTGTCAGGGGAAGAAATACACAAACCCCAAAGATGTTTGGGGTCAGCTGCATCACAAATAACACTGTGGATGAAATAGTCACTGCACAAATCTGAGAGGACAACGATCAACAACTGTAAAAGGTCAGTCACGGCGTAATGTCAGTAACGAGGAAGTCATTTTTTTTTCACGACTCTGCTGGTAGCAGATGAGCAACTAGTGTGTTTGAGAGTTCGTTGAAGATTTCTACAATTTATTTCAAGCAAGACAGAAAAATGTGGAACGAAGATATTCGGGCGTTGTGACTTCTTTACATCGTAAGCTACAGGTTTGTTAGTGTTCTCAGGAAAAAGTCCAAATCACCTGGTCAAGCTAATGTTGCCGCTCATGTGGTAAAAACCCTGCCAGGCACGCTTAGAGGAAGCCCAACCAGCATCACGATGGAAAACTACTTTACCATTCTTTCCCTGTTTCAAGATTTATTGAAGAATAAGGTTACAGTAGTGGGTATTTTTCGCCATAAGAAACCACAAATTCCACCTGAAATGAAGCTACGTAAGACACAAAAGGTTCTATTTTCAACATTTGGATTCAGAGATGATTTGACTATTGTCAGTTATGTACTCCCTGTGTGTCGCTACTAAGTCGTATGCATCATGACGCGATTGTTGATGAGACTCACAGAAAGAAGAAACCAGGAATGATTTTATTTTGTAGAAAAACAAAGTAAAGTGTGATTTATCTTGACCAAGATGTACGTACCTACACTTACAAAAAACGAACAGGAGATGTCCGTTCGTTTTATTGGCTAATGTAATGGATATTGCAGCCATAAATGCTTTCTGATTATTTGCAAATCATCAGAATATCACAATGGAAAATCACATTAAAGGAGGATTTTCTTAAATGACTTTGCCCTAGAACGTATTGGTCTACATTTAGAGTCCAGAGTCAAAACTCTAAATCTGAAAAGAAATTTCCCACCAGCATTAGTAAGACGGGGCGTCAAAAGGAGCCAGGAAATACATATCATCCACCACAGAAAAATGTCCAAGTGAAGTAGAAAAGAAAAACAATGTACGCAATGAACGTAGTGTGTTTGTTCGTGAAGACTGTTTCCAGAAATGTGCAGACCTTTGTGACACGTAGACTGATTTGGGTAAAATGCTCAACAGCTTAATTTTCTTGTGCCTAAGTAGTATGCAACTTAGCTATTTTCTTTCTTTCTGTTTTATATTTGGATGGTTTACCCATGCTGATTTACGTTGTACATCGTCAATGCCCAATTGCTGATTTATATACAGGCTGTCAATTTTAAGTTGACAAACCAGGATAACTCGAAAAATAAGCTTCACACGAAAAAATGTGTGGAATCCAAAGTTGAATATTTCCGAGGGGGACATCTGCTGGTGCTAAAATTAGCCCACCACCGCAGCCCCCTGGGGGCATATTCTACATAAAAAACTACGTACATTTAGTCTGAAACATTTGATTTGATTCCGGGTAGTAATTCAAGTAAATCCACGTTTTCGCGTGGAAAATGGTTACAGATAAGTAAAAAAGACATCCCTCAAACACCACCCTATGGGGACAGAGGGAGAGTTTTAGTTTTATTGAATCAAAATTGACGAAGTAAATAATTATTTTTTGTTTATCCGTAACCATTTACCACGAAAAAATGAGAACATTGATATTCTAGAATTACAGCGCCAACTACCAAGAATAAAAAAAAATGTTTAAGACTAAATGTACGCAGTTTTTTCATGTAGAATCTGATTCTGCAATAAAAAGTGGGGGTTCCCATTTGAAATTTTAAAGTTTCCTCCCACCCCATCCCCAGGGGGCTGGGATGGCGGGATAATTTTAGCACCAGTAGATGTTCCCCTCGAAAATAATCAACTTTGGATTCTACACATTTTTTCGTGTGAAGCTTATTTTTCGTGTTATTCTGGTCTGTAACCTTAAAATTTAAACCCTGTATTATATATATGTTCTTATATGCTAAGCTGCGGCATTCACTCGTTCATAAAAGTAAATTTTCGTAATAAATGTAACGAGGATTAAAAACAACATTTATAGAAATCTGAATAGGGGCTTCTGAGGCACCCATCATGCATTAACGTCAGTCCGAACAGTCATGCGTCCAAGGCTTAAAAGTGGGATGTGTAAACGTTTTACTGCACAAGATTCTTTCAGATGGATTAATATGGTGCAATATCTAGTACGTCAGTGCAATTGGTATGACACCTGTTGATGTGAAAGATGAGAGGCGTTTAAGTTAGATCCACGGCAAGCTAAATACTAAGTTTTGTGATAATTAGAAAACGTAAGACATTTTCCGAAAAAGGTTTCACCGACAACTGGTGTGCCGAGATATTCAAAAGTGGAGCATTTCCGGACGAAAGCTTGCAGCTGGAAGATCTTATATTACGAGTTGTAGCCGGAGATTTCGTGAAATGGCTGTGTTCTTACTAAAAACTATTTGCGATTTGTGCTGTAGTGCCAGTGTCTAGTTTCAGGTGAAATTCGTAAGAAGCTGCTGCTGTAGAGCGTTACATTAGCTGCCGCGTAGCGTAAGCGACGTGTAAGCTATTGCAACATGTATACGAAAGGATTTGAAGATGGGATAGGTGTGCTCTGTGAAACACCACGCCATGGTAATAGCCAGACTGGACAGGGCAGTGTCACTACACTAGCACCAGAGCTATCTTACGGGCTACAGGACCTGGAGCAGGGCAACAGTACAACAAATGCGCCCCAGGGCATAATTAATAACTGTGAGTTTTGAAACACAGGCATTTGGAGCCCATTACTGCTACCAAGACGTCAGGGCTACTCTAGACTCGAGACGATGGGGCACTCCCAGCTGCAGCTATGGGTTTAACAGTTGGACAGGGCATCAACTTCTCACTCCAAGTCCGCCCTGCGAAACTTGGAGCCGCAGCGGAGCAGAACCGTCGTGTACGCCAGCCGCCACCAGACTTCAGCTAGGAGGCAGCAGGTCGTGGCGCATGCACGGCAGTCATTCCTCGTCACCGTGGAAGAGGCGAGCTCCTCCTGGGTCGCCTTGCCATGGGTGTTAGACATAAAATGCTCGACGTAGCAAAAAGAAGGTGTGTAACGCTGACGTCAGAGCCTTGGCCTACAGATTAGCATCCAGCTAGCTTCGCAGGTCTGACATCAGCACCGCCGGGAACTGACGTACCGTCCATCTGGGTGGGGGCAGATTCCGACTGACTATAGCAGGCTTACTACGCCAGAATATTGCATGTCCGCCTCTCACTGGCGACGGAGAAGTAATTAAAGACAATAAAGTGTTTTTTCAATTAATTGGTTGTCACTTGGCCGGACTGACCCACCACTCATCCCCACCCTCGGCCAGCCAGGCCCTACAGTCTAATGTCAGGAGACGTCACCAACAGTGCACAGAGCTGGGTGTGCCCCCCCCCCCCCCCCCCCAATTGCAGCCTGATGTCCAAGCTGAAGCTTATAGGGTCTTCTTTTTGATGTGGGTGAAACTGTTGACAGACATGGAGTCAGGAATTGATGGTCATCGGAACTTAAAAGTTACTTTTGTGAGGGAAACGGTATAGATTAAGGCTTGCTCTTATGGATTAAGGCTTGTTCTTATGAATGTGTTTATGAAATATGAGTAACGATAGTGCAATAAAGCAGTCAGAGACATTGGGCGGCGGTGCTCCTGAGGCTGTGAAATTGGTAGCTAATGAAACAGGACGATAAAGAACACAGAATACTGTACTGTGTGCGCCAGTACTTCTGGCGCGCCGCAACTTAATGTTTCTGCCCCCTCTCTGGTTATATCATTGGCAGAGAAAAGTGACAGCTGAGGGCAGACTGCACCATTAAAACCGGCTATACCCAGGAACGAACTGCGTGCACGAGAAAGGTGTGGAATCCGCTAATACGAGTGAATAAAGTTAAGTTCTGTAGGGCCTGGTGCCGGGCTGTCTTGAGAAGCCGAACATAGTGGCGAGACATTGGCTGCACGGAGACGAAGCTGTTTGACATCGTAGCTATAACTAGGAAGGGGTATGCAGTCGTCGTAACTGTAGAAAGGTTAAGCTGTCTGGTGGAATGCGATCAACTTCTTCATTCGTTGGTGAGAACATCCCATATTCAGTCACAAACTTGCAATTGTTAACCTTAGTCGCTCCGCCGTCTGAGGTGACTTTTGTGCTTTCCTGGTCTGTTACCAGTTACTAATAATTAGTTACAATGTTTGAGAACTATATTGTAATATTTATTTTTCTAAGCCATGTCTCCGCAGTATCCTTTCTTCCAGGAGTGCTGCTCCTGCAAGGTTCGCAGAAGAGCTTCTGTGAAGTTCGGGAGGTAGGAGACGACGAACTGGCAGAACTGAAGCTGTGAGGACGAGTCGTGAGTCGTGCTTGGGTAGCTCAGTTGGTAGAGCACTTGCCTGCGAAAGGCAAAGGCCCCGAGTTCCAGTCTCGGTCTGGCACACAGTTTTAATATGGCAGGAAGTTTCATATCAGCGCACACTCCGCTACAGAGTGAAAATCACATTCTGGAAAAATCCTCCTGGCTGTGGCTAAGCCACGTCTCAACAGTATCCTTTGTTCCAGGAGTCCTAGATCTGCAAGGTTCGCAGAACAGCTTCTGTGAAGTTTGGAAGGTGGGAGACGAGTTACTGGCAAAATTGAAGCTATGAGGACGGGTCGTGAGTCGTGCTTGGGTAGCTCAGTTGGTAGAGCACTTGCCCGCGGAAGGCAAAGGTCCCGAGTACGAGTGTCGGTTCGGCACACAGTTTTAATATGCCATTCAATCCAATCTCTGTTTGTAATCATTGTGCTCTCTCAGGCGTTTATATCAGTATTCGATTTTTATTTCGTTAACTTGTGGAGCAACATTCTGTTCTACGTATCTTGCATAAGTAACCTGAGTACATAATTACAGAGAGGGTTACTGTTCTCTACTTGAAGGGTTTTGTATAACTTTTGAGTTGATACCATCCAATCAAAGGATTGTACACAGGCAACAACGCTCACAGTGCAATACAGTATTTGTGTGTGCTTTGTTAAAAGCCCACGCCTACTTGTCCGTTTTTATAGCTTCATAATTAGAGATCTGATTTTCTTAATATTTAACTGGTGAAGTAATTTCCCAATACGTTTGTTACAGCAGTACCAGTGGACATGACTGACGAGGTATTCATCTTTTTCTTGGCCTTGACGCTTATGGCGAGGGCGATGGCACGTTGGGCACCATTGGCGTATTCAAAATGTTGATTGTTTCTATGGACGAGAACATTCATGGCGCAGTGAGGTGCATTTGTTTACTGAATTAAGAACTGTCAACTAGCTGACATGGGAGCCGTAAGTGTAACAGTTATTATTTTGATTTGTCGATTCTGTTATAAATTTGAGTCAAGTTTAGTCCTACTTGATCTCTTAAGTTATTGTGCGTTGCTGTACGAGACGCGCACGGACGTGTCTTATTGACTGTTTTCTTGAAAGGCCACATCAGAGTGTAACTGCCACCTTGGGATCTATGATGACTCGGCTATATTTGAAAAAATGGTTAAATCCAGAAAAATTAATGCTGGATCTGCTGTATAAATGTAATACGTAATTTCTATGTTTATTGATGAACGCCTCTTTGAATCAGAATTCTGATTTCATTGTAAATAAGTAACTGATTAGCTAATTTTGATTAACTTCCTTTTGACTTGAGATAGTAGGTGGCATCGGCCTTTTCGTAGTACAAATTAAAACTTCAGCAAAAGTGTAAGGAATGTAAAGTCATGCAACCGTGAGTGATGACTTCAAGTTGTCACTCTAATGCGTAACTGTGTACATTGGTAGGAACAAACCGAGGTGTGTTAGTGATTAAAGAATACTATCAGTAACAGCAGGCCCAGAGTTTAACGAAAATCTGTGTGTTCATCCTCAGCATTGTGTAAGAGATTAAACTCACTCAATACCGTATGTCAATGGGACGACCACTCCCACGTTTTGTAGGATAATTCTGGTACTTTGGCACATCTGAACAGTTCTTTCACTTTAGGTTTAATTTACATGTCTTTTGGAATGATCCTGAAACTATTAACGAACTGAGAGTAAGTATCCCATGTTGCTGTCACCATTAATGTCTAAAAGTGCATAATATTGGCTTCAATTGCGGTGGTCTAGCGGTTCTGGCGCTGCAGTCCGGAACCGCGGGACTGCTACGGTCGCAGGTTCGAATCCTGCCTCGGGCATGGGGGTGTGTGATGTCCTTAGGTTTTTTAACTCCTCAGTACTATGTGTCTTTCTTACTGTCTGTTGTTTTTTAAAGGAGAATAAACTGTAGATTAGTGTTTCCACGTATATAATTATATTATTGCAAATGTAAGTAAAGAAATTATTTAGGTGGATTATTACAGCTCTATAAAGATTTTGTCATGTCTGTTACGGACCACTGGAAAATTTTGTTATGGGTACAGTTGTATAAAGAGACTGGTAGTTAATTGTGGACTTTGTCTAATTAGGAACCAGTACCTTAGCGCTCCAAACCTAATTCCCTATTGTATCTATTGTTGCAAAGCTTGGTTAAGTCGAGAACAGGGTTCTAGTACTAGGTGTAGGTTCTGGTGGCTTTGTTTTGAGTATTCTGTATTGTGTTGTGCTTCGATTGATTCAGATTATATATCATGGAGGGAGGATATTAGTGTGAAGAGCAGTATTAGGGATATGATGCTACCAAACCCCAGTTACTATATGAACTCGTGGTAAGAGGTACTGAAACCGATGGCGGCGTCCCTGAATTGTGACAACGGTTCAAGGGGTGTTAGACCATTAGACCACGACCTCATCTGGCCCCACTGACTGTTTGAGACGTAAGTGATGCTTGTGCCTATTTTGTTGAACTTCTCTTCGGCGTGCAGGTAAAAGTTGAATTGTTGAGATAGTGATATTCTGAATCGGGGCTCAAGTGTTCAGAGTTCAGGCACATCGTTACCAACTACGGATCTGGACGGAAGACCTTAGTGTAATAAACAAAGATCCATAACTCAAGGTGATCGAGGGCTTGTGGACTAGTGTGCCACGTCTGCAGCTTGAGAGCAGTTCTTTGGGCTGACAGGATGGGTCAAAATGGCAGTCCGCTGAGGAACTACATAATCCACAGTCTGTCCACAAAGATGAATCAGCATGGAAGTTAGTCAACGAAGTGCCGAACCCACTATGGTTCCTAGTACAAAGCACTGAACATTTTTCTGTAGACACCACTGAGCAACTAGTTAAGGAACTGAGATTTAGTGTGTGACTGGAAAATAAAGAGAGAGCATGAAATGTCTACAGCTTGATGATATTTCAAATCATCTGCCCTCTTACTCGAGGCAAGCTCAGTATATTTTTGTCTTAGGTACTTACCGTAAGAAAACTTTGGAACACTTAGGGATAGATTATCGAGGGAAAGTTTTTGGCCAGCTTCCCTAAAGATTTAGCCAGTGCACAATTTTACAGGGCAGAATGGCATGACGAGTTACTGGTCCAGTATATACAATACATAGAAGACATTTAGATAACAATGGCTGCTCCCTGCATTTAGGTATGCCGGCCGGAGTGGCTACAGTCTGGAACCGAGCGACCGATACGGTCGCAGGTTCAAATCCTGCCTCGGGCATGGACGTGTGTGATGTCCTTAGGTTAATTAGGTTTAATTAGTTCTAAGTTCCAGGCGACTGATGACCTCAGAAGTTAGGCTGCATAGTGCTCAGAGCCATTTGAACCATTAAGCCATTCAGGTAGCCAAAGGAGAGATTGAAATCAACATTCTGCAAGGTATGCACCATGTTCTCGTTCGCTAACCATACACTGACGCTTCGTGAATTAGACAAATTAGCTGCTAACGGGAAACACTCGTTATAAGATGAGAAACTAAGGCCATGTTCTCAGAAAATGGGTCTGTAGGGATAAAACTTGTGGCACCAAAGATATTGGCCGATTCCAGGACAAGTCATATAGGAACATGTTACCGTTGTCACCAGAAGGGGCAGATAGTGTATAATTGTCTCGTTCCACAGGAAAAAAAGGGATGGGTTTGACGTCAGAATAGCGCAGGTCGTTACCATACAGTAGTAGGAAGAAAAGTCGTTCATCCAGATTAACTTACCATTCACATGTGCTACCGTCAATCATGAGCCGGTATTTGCACCTCTAGACTCTGGGAGCAACGTATCTTTGGTGGATTGGGACTGGTACAACTATATGGATCACATTCATAAGTTGCTGGGAGTGCATAAATTTGACCTTTTAAGCCATTTGGTGAATGGGAAGGTCTGACTGTTGTAGACCGTGTGTACCTGCTTTTGTGTGTTCGAGGTTTGTCCTGGCCAGTTAGTTCCACATTAATTAGCGGTTGAGTACAGTATCCTTTTGGGGTGTGATATTTTTTTAACACACCAGCTTTGTGAGTTGAGTGGGATGTCATATTTGGGCTTAACCCTGATAAGAAAATAACTTTGTATATACACCAACACAAACAGGGTGTGTGTTCCACCAAGCCTAGTGTGTGGCCATTTGAGACACATTATCTGGACTCACACCAGGAACAATACTATCAGTGTTAAGTCAATACCTGGACGTTCTCATTTATGACTTTGTGTTACAAATAAGGCGAAAGTACTATGTTCCTAACTAACAATATGTTAGTGAGGCAATCCCCATATCGACTATCCCCACATAAGAAGAAAGAACTTAGGAAGATAGCTGACCAGCAATTGGTGGAAGGGGTAGATTCAGCGGTCAGTGTCGCCTTATGCATCTCCGGTATATCTTGTACCTAAGGTAAATGGGGAGGTTTACTAGCCCATCAATGTCTACCACGCTGTAAATCAGAAGGTGATGCCTCTTCTGGACCTTCGTAACTGTTTGACCTCGTCCACTGGGCCTCAGTTCTCCACGGTCCTGATCATGAACCAAGTCTTTCATCAGGTCCCTGTGGCTGAGGAATCGAAGCCTTCAGTGCTGTTTTGTGTCGACTGGAACTAATTCAATTGCTGTAGGGTTCCTTTTGGTCCAACCACTGGAGCTGTTGTTTTATCTCGGTTGCCGTCGTGGAGCATTTGGAACTCATTAAACAGGTGTTTGAGTGTTTTGAGGATTCATGGTTAATTTGCACAAGGCGACTCTGGCCCTTCGACATTTCGTTTTTAGGACACATCGTATCTAGGGCAGGTGTGTGGGTTATCATGCTAACACGAATACCATATACACGTTTGTACGCTTTCTAAAAAGGAAAATATGATGGATATTGCCTGGTTTATTGGTATGATCAAATTTTTTCGTGAATTTCCATCTATAGCTACGTCATGCTCCGCAATCCACCTAATGATGTATGGCGGTAGGGTAGTTTTTGTAGCATTAGCTGAGACCTCCAAACCGTTTCCACCCTTGAAATAGCGTATGCGAAAATAATTGTGGGTAAGCCTCTGTGCTGGGTCTAATTTCTCGAATTTTCTACTTATGGTCATTATACGAGGCATATATGCGGGCAAATAATATGTTGTCCGACTTTCCTGGGTAAGTTTCTCTCGAAATTTCAGTAGCAAATCTCTTGAGGATGAAAAATGCCTCTTATACCGTCCGTAAATGGATTTTACTGAGCATCTCCGTAACGCTCTCACCCCAGCTAAATGATCCCCTGACGATACTCGCCACTCTTCGTCGGATCTTCTCTGTCTCTCTTCTGTCAGATCCTACCTGACAGGGAGCCCAGATAGATGGACAATCGAAAATTGGTAGAACAAGCGCTTTATAAGCCGTTTCTTTCGTGGATAACTTACGTTTCCTTGAGATTCTTCGTATGCATCTGAGTCTGTCATCTGTTTTTCCCAGTATTTGTTTTATATAATCATTTCACTTAAGTTCGCTCTGGATAGTTACGCCCAGATATTTGGCGCTAGCTACTGTTTCCAGCGGTTTTTCATCAATAGTGTAATTGTACAGTAGTGGATTTCTTATCCTATGTATGCGCAATATGTTAGTGTCAACTGCCAGAGCCTGCACCATTCATCAATTTTTTGCTGCTCATTCTGAAAATCGTTACTACTGAAATGGAATTTCTAGTCCCGTTCCATATTTTCTTGAATAAATCCTGGTACATGAGAACAATTGCTAGTGATTTTTTTTTATTCAGCAAAGGTAATTACTAGAGTAACACACCGAAGAGAATGGACCAAGTGTTTATTTATTTATTTACTCAGTCATTCATTTTATGTGTTTCACCTTTCCTAGTTGCATTTCTTTATGCCACCTGGTTTGTGCGATTGAGATAGTTAATGATGTAGCAGAAAACCTAGTCAAAGGTCGTAGCTGTGCTTGTGTACGAGTAGAACGGTTCCTTGGTAGGATAGTACCAACCCCTAAACGTGAACAAGTTTAGGAAAGATAGTGGGCAAGTCAGATCAAAGAGCACGCGAACTCTCGCGGTTTGGCTCTGTTTGTTTGGCGAATCTTCCCCCACCACCTTTTGAATGTAGTTCGGTTAGGCGAGGTGTCCGGTCGTCTCTTGCTCCTAGGACCCGGCATGAACGGACGTGGAGACGCAGCTCTCGATTTGGTAAAGTAACAAAGGTATTACACTGTGTGAAAACCGTTCAGTAATGAAGTCCAGTTGTTTAAATCAGATGCAAGATAACCACTAGACCCCCATAAGGGAGTTTATTTTCATAGTGTACTCACATTTCAGTTGAACTTTACCTTTGGACTTTGGTCACGCCAGCACCATGGGCCTTAAGCTCACGGTCATTGTTACTGTTCTCCGCTTAACGGAAATTCATTCATTAAATGTGTGTTAATCTGCTCTTTCATTCAGTAATATTTTGGGGAATTTTTATTTATTTTCTATGTGTTTCCGTTGTGGACTTGTTTTCGCGCCACGTGCTAGGTCGGAGCAACCGCAACATTGATTCTGTGTAGTTTCGGAATGAAAATGTATTGTAAACGATAGATAATCATAAGATGCTGCGCGAGTGTAAATAGCGAAAGAATAATTTTGTGTTCTCGTATTTTTCTGGATTTTTGTTGCCCACTGAAACTTGGCCACGTGTGAAGTGATACTGTTTCGTGTGCTTCCCCATAACTATTTGATTTGTAGGCACTGTTGTGCGTTACGGAATATACGCGGTTTAAGCTCGTGCATTTAACAAAGGATTTGATTTTAATGCCCTTTGACTTGACAAAGACTTCTGAAATTCTCTTCCACCCTGACTTAGTTCACTTGTAACATCTTTGCTTATCTTGTTTAGCGTGCCCAATAGCAATCTAATACAAAAAGCATGGGTTTCAGTGCAATTGTGTGTTTGTACAAAATTACGTTGAAGCCAGGTCTGCGCTCCAGTCTCCCATTCCATAATTACATTACGGAACTGAACGATGTAAACTAGCGAGAACAATTGTGATCATGTTCACAGCAACAGAAATAAGTCCAGTAGTTTAAGCGTCACTGATGCTGAATATATATCTTTTAAGCCATATCATTTGATAATTATTTGCTCCCTCATCATAGAGAATATCTCAAAATCTGGACCTCAGATGAATCCTGGGTCACGAAATTAAGAAAATGAAAGGTATATATATTGCCTAGTAAGCCCTGTATAGGTACCTTTTGTAGTCGTTCAAAAAAGAAATATTGCGCTATCCGTTGAGTGCTAATTTTTACTGGTTGGTCAAAACCTTCCACTAGAAATTATTAATGCCCGGCAATAAATTTAAGGGGTCAGTAATTTCGAGGACCACACGAACTTAAGAATCCAATTTCTACAGACGGTAGCTTAAAGGAGGTGGAGGACAGAAAAGCAACGACAACTACCCCCCTAACAGGTCCAGTCGTTCCACCCGCACCTAAAACAGAAGTTCATAATATGTCTCCACGGTTAGTTGTCACGTTGCACTATCTTCTGGCTTTGCTACTTTGTTACAGACAACATCATCTGCGAAGAGCCTCATAGAGCATCCGATGCTTTCTACTAGATCACTTACATATTTTTAAAGAGTAACGGTCCCACCACACCTCTTTTATGTACTCCGGAAATTACCTTCACATTCGCCGATTTTGTTCCGTTAAGGGCGACATGTTGAGTTCTATCTGCGAGGAATTTATGAAGCCAATAGCCAACCTGCCTCATTACTCGATAAGCTCGTATTTTTTTCATTAAACGGTAGTGCGGGATGCTGTCAAATGCCTTCCTGAAGTCAAAGAACACGACATGAACCTGAGCGTCGTTATCTACAGCGCTGTGGGTCTCATGGAGGAACAGAACGAGCTGAGTTTCGCAGGACCTCTGTTTGCGGAATCCATGCTGATTTTTTTATTGAGGAGATTTTCACTCTCCAGAAAAGTCATAATTCTTGGGCACACAACATGTTCCATAATTCCACTTCCAGATTTTGCGTACGACCGGTACCTCGTAAGTCTCTTACTCAGATCGGTTTGTAACGCCGGAAATGCATATCCTCCTATTTCCATCTATTGTACTATAAATTTTTTTCCTTATTTTGTTACCTGAAGGTATGACGTTTCTGTGTCTTTGTATATTGTAATTGTTTTACTATTTGTATATACATGCGTTTATGTCGATTTGTACTTGGTTCCTTTTGTAAATACTATTTGTATTTTTACGCTGGGTCTTGCCTAGGGAAAACTATGCTATCGAACGAATACATCGATAGGTCGTGTGGAGAACAAAAGCGTTTAGGATCTTTGGTAGTGTTAACTCTGCCGCGCGGAGCGCAAGAGTGAGAGTCTGGCTGGAGGAGGGCAGTGGAGCAGGTGTGTTGTGTGACGCTCCCGCGAGTTGCCGCGCTTTCGGGGTTTGGCAGCATGTAATTACGCTCGACTTTCGATGATAGTTTCTGACATGGTGTCGCGGACGGGAGCGTTAGCTGGCACACATCAAGAGCCCGTTTCGGCTGGAGACCGTGTCGAGAAGAAGGTGCGCCGACATCCAGTTTCTGCAACAGCGACGGCCGACAATGAGTGACTGTCGCCACCTCCTCGACCGACGACTTCAAACCTTTAATCAACCAACAAGGAAGACTGGTAGCACGTAAAGTTTTAGAACTGTATGGCAGACCTCAGCTTTTCAAACTGTTAAATTTTTCTCACTAAACTATAGCAACGTAGCATGAACCTTTGTTGCTCATCGTCCCAATTGCATTACCAAACAGGGTCCCTTCCTTTTCCGGAATGAACCCGAGTGTCGTTGAAATTCAAACGCCAGCATTAAAGTAACATTATCCTATTTCACTGCTTTAATTTCAAAGTTCAGTTAACGTATTCATAGCTGGCCACAATATTTAGATTACACAAGCACAAATTGAGAGTGCGAGTTTTGTTACCGTATTTTAGCTTACCTGTGACTGCAGCTCAGCTTGGTACGTACTAAATTTTACCATTGTTAATTGTTCAGAATAATTTAATTCAAGTTCAAAGTTAAATCTCTTATTTCTAAATTGCGTAGATTCAAGTAGCTTTTGAAACGATTGTTGAGGTGGCCCAAGACTAACCGTATTTTACTGAATTTCGATGTACTTCAGAAACAAAGGTCACTATTAACTTCAGTCACTAAATTAACTTTCAATTTTCCGGTCTTATTAATTCTTTTGCTAAATCAAGTCAGAGTGTAGCGAAATTCATTACTTCTGACAGACTTTCAGTTTACACACTACACGTGTCAACCTTCAGCTGCCACGCTTCTAGTGCTAATTATATGTGTAATAACCTTTCTTTTTCAGTTACTATAGTAATTGTCCATAGGACTGGCGACCGTAATTTCCCCCGAATCTCAAATATCTAATTACCGCTAGTTAATTGTTAACGTAACGGCCGCACATTTACTTTCTTTATTAATTTTACCCCTTTTCAAAATTAACTTCCACCAGTTTCATTTGCATTTTTCCTTTCATTTAGATGTAACCCTTTCCTCCCTCTTTACCGACAGATTAACTTCGATAACGATTGCTTTTCCCAAATTTTCATTAGGTACACGCGGTTTAATTTTTCACTGTCATTAAGGTCGATAAGTGAGGAGGAGGTTACAGGTTGACAAAGCTTTATTTCCAGAGCCATTGAACGCTTCTCTCACTGCTCTCCTTACGCTCATTTCCGCTTCGTGCAGCTTTTGTGTTCCAGCTTTGTTGCTGCTTCTCTCAGTCTGAGATGAAGCTCTCTTTGTTTACGTAGCAGTTTTCTAAAACGGTTATTTAACCATGGTGGGTCTTTTATATATCCCTTAAGACCTTACTCGTAACATATTTGCCTAGGGCATATTGCACGACGCTTTTGAATTTTTTTCCATTCGTTCTCCGCATCTTCGTCATCATCACCGAATATTTGATGCTGAATGCTCAGATACTACGGAATTTGTATCCTGACTCTCTTGCTAACCAAAAATATCCTTCTAGTTTTCTTAACATGCTATGTAAGGACTCTATCACCTACTTAACATCGGAGCTTCCAATGAAAGCATGCCCACCCTCTGCACTTGTCCAGACTGGGCAGAAAAATCGGCCGCTGACCCAGCAGGACAGGCATCCTGTTCTGGCTCAGAGTTATCATCAACACTGGTTGCATCCTACACGTGTTGCTAAGGCCTAGGGAGCCATCCACATGACCTGCTCCCTCTTTCGCCTTCCGTCCAGTGACACGCGAATCCACCACTGTCTCCTATCAGAAGATGCAACTTTGTGCAACTGACATCGCCGCCCAATCATCTGTGACGTAAAGGGATTGCCTTCCACTGGGATGAATCACAGCAACTGTCTTTTGATGCTTCGAAAGATGTGCTACAGCTTGAGTCTTCTCTGTGACAGATTCTGAGAGCGTGTTTGTGTTTCGAAAAGACACTTCTACAATGCTGTTGCTGGAAAACAAGGAGATCTTTGTTAGGAAATGAAGCCAAATACCCAGTCTACGTAATGGAAGCCTTAAAAATTCTGTATGGGTTGGAGAGATTTAAATTCTTCCTGGAACCAAAACCTTCTGGTTTGGGACAGATAACAAACCACTGACATGGTGCTAGCAAGGCTATGAAAAAATTGGCGTATAGGTAGATGTGCTGTCTACATTTCGAAATTAGGGGAACTGCTAAATGGGTCGTTGATGCTTTGAGCAGCGTGATTCAGGATGAGGATCTGGAGGACAGCGGTAAGGAAAAGCACTGCTTAGCTTTTCAGAGCATTCACACAAGTTTGGCGCCGGTAGCGACACCTACAACGTGCTGACATGAGGAAAGTTTCCAACCGATTTATCATACACAAAGGCAAGATGTCAGTAGACGTTTGGGTCCTGTAAAGAACCTCTTAACAAGGGAGGCGAGATGTCCTGAATCTCTATCTATAAGCTATTATTGTTTTAGAAAATCCAGCGATAACGAACATTGAATAACATCTTACATTATAAGCCATTAAAATTGCTACACCACGAAGATGACGTGCTACAGACGCGAAATTTAAACGACAGGAAGAAGACGCTGTGATATGCAAAAGATTAGCTTTTCAGAGCATTCACACAAGGTTGGCGCCGGTAGCGACACCTACAACGTGCTGACATGAGGAAAGTTTCCAACCGATTTCTCATACACAAACAGCAGTTGACCGGCGTTGCCTAGTGAAACGTTGTTGTGATACCTCGTGTAAGGAGGAGAAATGCGTACCATCACGTTTCGGACTTTGATAAAGGTCGGATTGTAGCCTATCACGATTGCGGTTTATCGTATCGCGACATTGCTGCTCGCGTTGAACGAGATCCAATGACTGTTAGAAGAATATGGAATCGGTGGAATCAGGAGGGTAATACGGAACGCCCTGCTGCATCCCAATGGCCTCGTATCACTAGCAGTCGAGATGACAGGCATCTTATCCGCATGGCTGTAACGGATCGTGCAGCCACGTCTCGATCCCTGAGTCGACAGTTGGGGACGTTTGCAAGACAACAACCATCTGCACGAACAGTTCGACGACGTTTGCAACAGCGTGGACTATCAGCTCGGAGACCATGGCTGCGGTTACCCTTTACGCTGCATCACAGAGAGGAGCGCCTGCGATAGTGTACTCAACGACGAAAACGACGAACCTGGGTGCACAAGTGGTTGTTCTGGCTACTGATTTCTCAGGATCTATGCAATCAAATTGCGTGAAAATATAGTGACATGTCAGTTCTAGTATAATATATTTGTGCAATGAATACCCGTTTATCATCTGCATTTCTTATTGGTGTAGCAATTTTAAAGGCCAGTAGTGTACTTGGCCCTCCTTGGATAGCAAAGTCAGGAAGCTGGTCAGGCAGTGAATGAATGTAGGTGCTCTAAACCGAACCCTTCTGAGTGCCATAGGACAAGTGACCACCACCCCATCTCATCAACAGACCTCATCTGAAAAGGCCTGCGTGGCGATGGCTGCTTGGAGAAGCTGTTGGTTACCGCAGCTACAATGCAGAAGGGCTGTGCCCCGCAGTTGCCTTGATCGTGGAAAGACAGACTTGTCTGGTGAAAGCCTGTCAACTTCTTTCTTGGATGAGAACGTCCAATTTCATAGCCATACATTTCAGTGTGCTACATCCTGGTCGCACCTCTATTTGAGTTGGCTTTTGTCCTTTTCGACCTGTTACCAGATGTGACTTGTATACATAAAAGTTACTGTTCAGTAGTTGATGGCTTTCCTGTAACTTCTGAGTCGGCGTGACATTTGAGAGCCATTGGTATTTTGAAAATCTAAGACTTGTACAGAGGCAAGAACGCGCGCAGTGTAACACGTACCTTTCTAAATAATGAGCTGACAGCGAAGAATGAGTAGTTCGGATTATTAAGATCGCACAGTCTAGGATTAGATCCAAGTACTGCCAACCTGATCAGTTCTTTTGCGGGTAGGGCAACCGAGCAACCGAGGATGTTTACATCTACACCTACATCTATATACACACTCCGGAAACCACCGTTTGGTGCGTGGCGGAGGGTATCCTGTATCACTACTTGTCATTTCCTTTCCTGTTCCACTCAAAAATAAAGCGAGGGCTAAACGACTGTCTATATGCCTCCATATGACCCCTAAATTCGCGTATCACATCTTCGTGGTCCTTAAGTGCAATGTATGTTGGCGCTTTAACTTACATTCTTCCTCACTTAGACTAGATGCCATTCATCACACCAACAGGAAATTTTGTCTAAGTCGTCTTGTTCCTTGCTACAGTCGCTCAGCTTCGGCACCTTACCGTGCACCACGACATCACTAGCAAACAACCGCAGGTGAACCACACTTTCGTAAGATTCTCCTTATGAACCGAAGCCGACCATTCGCCTTCCCAACTAAAATCCTCACATGCTCATTCCAATTTTATATTAGTTTGCAACGTTACACTTAAATGTTTAATCGACCTGACTGTGTGTCGTATATTGGTTTTATTTTCATTTGTGGAGGACCTTCCACCATGTGCTGAGACTGGGGTTGGCCGAACAAGAAGTTTTTGGAAGTAGCGATTTTGCGCCTTGCAGTAGATGCAAACTCCTTTGAGCACTGCACACAAGCACTAAACAAGGCAGCAATATCTGAGCAGCTGAAAGAAGGATTAATGCAAAGGTACGACAAACGGAATAGCGCAAGGTTTTTCTCGACAAACTGTGTGTCTTTTCTAAGACGTCTATTAATGAAGCCATAGAGGACTATTCAGATAAAATTAGGAAAATTAATGTGCCTACGTACAAATTAAAACAGAATAATGAGGGGAGCAATGAGTCTTTAGACGAAGCCGGGAAATGGATAATCGATGCTTTCGTGAGTGGTTTGTCGCCGTAAACGTGTAGGAGTATGTACACTGTTGCATCTAAGGATCTCTGTACAGCAGTGAGTGTGTCAATGGAATTTGAAGAAACTGATGTTGCAAGAGGGGTGACACTTTGACGAAATGTATTTGAGGCTAATTTAAATTGTTCTAAGTGTGGACAAATTCAAAAGGGTACCCCAGAAATGTCGAAAAGCGTTCCCAGAAATACGAGTGCAGGAAATACGAATGCAGTGACGAAATGTGTCTTATTTGGTCTTGTGGATGGAAGAAGGTAGTTTCCATTGGACACATGGGCGCATGTGTCAGTGGCCTCAAGAGATTTAACATGTAGGAGAAATGGGAGGGAAACGCCTGCTAAAGCCGCTGGGCAGAACAGGTAATAGGATTGTGGAAAGAGCCAATGGTTGAGGTCAGTTTCTCCTTCTAATTGTAATTTATTGTAATTTAATAACCATTACAGCCAAAGCGGCACATAGCCGAATCTTTACCAAATGTAACTCTTTCACGGCTAAACGCCTCCAAGAAGAACTCTTAACAAGATAAAAATCCAGTTAAGATGACAATAAAATAATTCAAATACAACATACGCAAAGTGCAATACAAATGGCTGAGGGCCACAATTAAATTTCAAACTTCAGAATATATTACCATAGACATTTAAAGCAGAAGGCCAGCATGTTTAACAATAAGAAATCTTAAAAATCAACAAGATAAAAATCAAATTAGGATAGGAATAAACTAATTTAAAGAAACAACTTATGCAAGGTGCAATACCAATGGCTGAGGGCCACAATTAAACTTTAAAATTATAAAATATATTACCATAATCTTTAAAGGCTGAGGGCCACAGTGTTTAAGCTTGAAAGGTAAATTTAAAAATTAAGTTTGCACAATTTTAAGAAAACAAACAAATAACCATCATCATCATCATCATTTAAGACTGATTATGCCTTTCAGCGTTCAGTCTGGAGCATAGCCCCCCTTATACAGTTCCTCCATGATCCCCTATTCAGTGCTAACATTGGTGCCTCTTCTGATGTTAAACCTATTACTTCAAAATCATTCTTAACCGAATCCAGGTACCTTCTCCTCGGTCTGCCCCGACTCCTCCTACCCTCTACTGCTGAATCCATGAGTCTCTTGGGTAACCTTACTTCTCCCATGCGTGTAACATGACCCCACCATCTAAGCTTGTTCGCCCTGACTGCTACATCTATAGAGTTCATTCTCAGTTTATCTTTCATTTCCTCATTGTGGACGCCCTCCTGCCATTGTTACCATCTACGAGTACCTGCAATCATCCTAGCTACTTTCATATCCGTAACCTCAACCTTGTTGATAAGGTAACCTGAATCCACCCAGCTTTCGCTCCCATGCAACAAAGTTGGTCAAAAGATTGAACGGTGCACAGATAACTTAGTCTTGGTACTGACTTCCTTCTTGCAGAAGAGAGAGTAGATCGTAGCTGAGCGCTCACTGCATTAGATTTGCTACACCTCGCTTCCAGTTCTTTCACTTTGTTGCCATCCTGTGAGAATATGCATCCTAAGTACTTGAAACCGTCCACCTGTTCTAACATTGTTCCTCCCATTTGGCACTCAGTCGGTTTATATTTCCTTCCCACTGACATTACTTTCGTTTTGGAGATGCTAATCTTCATACCATAGTCCTTACATTTCTGATCTAGCTCTGAAATATTACTTTGCAAACTTTCAATCGAATCTGCCATCACAACTAAGTCATCCGCATATGCAAGACTGCTTATTTTGTGTTCACATATATTAATCTCACCCAGCCAGTCTATTGTTTTCAACATATGATCCATAAATAATATGAACAACAGTGGAGACAGGTTGCAGCCTTGTCTTACCCCTGAAACTACTCTGAACCATGAACTCAATTTACCGTCAACTTGCAACCTCCCCCTCACTTATCGAGCTTAATGACAGTGAAAAATTAAACCGCGTGTACCTAATGGAAATTTGGGAAAAGCAATCGTCACCGAAGTTAATCTGTCGGTAAAAAGGGAGGAAAGGGTTACATCTAAATGAAAGGAAAAATGCAAATGAAACTGGTGGAAATTAATTTTGAAAAGGGGTAAAGTTAATATAGAAAGTAAATGTGCGGTCGTTACGTTAACAATCAACTAGCGGTAATTAGATATTTGAGATTTGGGGGAAATTACGGTCGCCAGTCCTAAGGACAATTACTATATTAACTGAAAAAGAAAGGTTATTACACATATAATTAGCACTAGAAGTGTGGCAACTGAAGGTTGAAACGTGTAGTGTGTAAACTGAAAGTTTGTCAGAAGTAATAAATTTCGCTACACTCTGACTTAATTTAGCAAAAGAATTAATGAAACAGGAAAATCGAAAGTTAATTTAGTGACTGAAGTTAATAGTGAGCTTTCTTTCTGAAGCACATCGAAATTCAGTAAAATACGGTTAGTCTTGGGCCACCTCAACAATCATTTCAAAAGCTACTTGAATCTACGCAATTTAGAAATAAGGGATTTAACTTTGAACTTGAATTAAATGATTCTGAACAATTAACAATAGTAAAATTTAGTGCGTACCAAGCTGAGCTGCAGTCACAGGTAAGCTAAAATACGGTAACAAAACTCGCACTCTTAATTTGTGCTAGTGTAATCTGAATATTGTAGCCAGCTATGAATACCTTAACTGAACTTTGAAATTAAAGCAGTGAAGTAGGATAATGTTACTTTAATGCTAGCGTTTGAATTTCAACGACACTCGGGTTCATTCCGGAAAAGGAAGGGACCCTGCTTGGTAATGCAATTGGGACAATGAGCAACAAAGGTTCATTCTACGTTGCTGTAATTTTGTGATTTGAACCGTTTTAAAAGCTGAGGTCTGCCATACAGTTCTAAAACTTTACGTGCTTCCAGTCTTCCTTGTTGGTTGATTGAAGGTTTGAAGCCGTCGATCGAGGAGGTGGCGACAGTCACTCATTGTCGGCCGTCGCTGTTGCAGAAGCTGGATGTTGGCGCGCCTTCTTCTCGACACGGTCTCCAGCCGAAACGGGCTCTTGATGTGCACCAGCTAATGCTTCCCGTCCGTGACACCATGTCAGAAAACTATCATCGCGAGTCGAGCGCAATTACATTCTGCCAAACCCCGAAAGCGCGGCAACTCGCGGGAGCTTCACACAACACACCTGCTCCACTCGCTACTCCAGCCAGACTCTCCCTCTACCCGCGCTCCACGCGCCAGAGTTAACACTACCAAAGACCCTCACACTTTGATTCTTCACACGACCTATCGATGTAATCGTTCGATAGCAGTTTTCCCTAGGCAAGACCCAGCGTAACAATACTAATAATATTCACAAAACAAACAAACATAAATGCATAAATATATATATATATATATATATATATATATATATATATATATATACAAATAGTAAAACAATTACAATATACGAAGACACAGAAATGTTATATATTCAGGCAATAAAAATAAGGAAAACAAATTTATAGTACAATAGATGGAAATAGGAGGATATGCATTTCCGGCGTTACTAACTCTAACTGCTGCCTGACTGTCCATGTAAAGACCTTTAATTGCTTGCAAAAGTTTGCTTCCTATTCCATAATCTTGTAGAACAGACAATAACTTCCTCCTAGGAACCCGGTCATATGCCTTTTCTAGATCTATAAAGCATAGATACAATTCCCTGTTCCACTCATGACACTTCTCCATTATTTGCCGTAAGCTAAAGATCTGGTCTTGACAACCTCTAAGAGGCCTAAACCCACACTGATTTTCATCCAATTGGTCCTCAACAAATACTCGCACTTTCCTTTCAACAATACCTGAGAAGATTTTACCCACAACGCCGATTAAAGAGATACCTCTGTAATTGTTACAATATTTTCTGTTTCCATGTTTAAAGATTGGTGTGATTACTGCTTTTTTCCAGTTTGATGGAACCTGTCCCGACTCCCAGGCCATTTCAATTATCCTGTGTAGCCATATAAGACCTGACATTCCACTGTATTTGATGAGTTCCGACGTAATTTCATCCACCCCAGCCGCTTTATTGCACTTCAATCTATTGACCATTTTTTCCACTTCCTCAAATGTGATCCTATTTCCATCATCATTCCTATCCCATTCTACCTCGAAATCTGAAACATTACTGATCGCATTTTCACCTACATTGAGCAACTCTTCAAAATATTCCCTCCATCTGCCCAAGGCATCCACAGGATCCACCAGCAGTTTTCCTGACCTGTCCAAAATACTTGTCATTTCCTTCTTACCTCCCTTTCGAAGACTGCTAATTACACTCCATAATGGTTTTCCAGCAGCTTGACCCATAGTCTCCAACCTGTTTCCAAAGTCTTCCCACGATTTCTTCTTGGATGCTGCAATTATCTGTTTGGCTTTGTTTCTTTCTTCAACATAACTTTCTCTGCCTACCTGGGTTCTGGTATGTAGCCATTTTTGATACGCCTTCTTTTTCCTTTTACAGGCTGCCTTGACTGTATCATTCCACCAAGCTGTTTGCTTCATCCTACTTTTATACACTACTGTTCCAAGACATTCTTTAGCCACTTCTAGTACTGTGTCCCTGTACGTTGTCCATTCCTTTTCCAATGACTGTAACTGACTACATTCCACTAACTGGTACCTTTCTGAGATCGCTGTTATGTACTTGTGCCTGATTTCCTTATCCTGAAGTTTCTCCACTCTTATCGTCCTACATATGGACCTGATCTCCTGCACTTTCGGCCTCACAATTCCAATTTCACTGCAGATTAAATAATGATCAGTGTCATCAAAGAATCCCCTGAATACACGTGTGTCCCTCACAGCCTTCCTGAATTCCTGATCTGTTATTATATAGTCAATGACAGATCTGGTTCCCCTGCCTTCCCAAGTATACCGTTGAATGTTCTTATGTTTAAAAAAGGAGTTTGTGATTACTAAGCCCATACTGGCACAGAAATGCAAGAGTTGTTTCCCGTTCCTGTTGGCCTCCATATCCTCTCCAAATTTACCCATAACCTTTTCATACTCTTCTGTTTGATTTCCAATCCTGGCGTTAAAATCACCCATGAGCAGAACACTGTCCTTGTCCTTTACTCTAACAATTACATCACTGAGTGCGTCATAAAAACTATCCATCTTATCTTGATCTGTTCCTTCACAATGTGAATATACTGACACAATCCTAATTTTCTTGCTAGACACTGTCAAATCTATCCACATCAGTCGTTCGTTTACATACCTTATTGCAACTACGCTGGGTTACATTTATTTCCTGATGTAAAGCCCTACACCCCATTGTGCTATTCCTGTTTTGACTCCTGACAGGTAGACCTTGTATTCTCCCACTTCCTCTTCTTTCTCACCCCATACCCGAATGTCACTAACAGCTAAAACGTCCAGCCCCATCTTACTTGCAGCCTCTGCCAGCTCTACCTTCTTCCCAGAGTAGCCCGCATTGATATTAATAGCTCCCCATCTCATTACCATTTGCTTGCCAAGTCGTATCTTAGGAGTCCCTGGTTTGTCAGTTAGAGGTGGGACTCCGTCACCTCCAAAGGTCCGAGGCATTTTGCTCTGATTGTTGCCAGCATCATATTTAAAGTACCAGGGAAGCAGGTTGCTAGCCTTACTTGCCCCGAGTCCCATTGGGTTTTACCCCTAACGGCTGAGGGACTAACCGGTGAATTTGGTAGTCTTTGTCGTATGAGCACAAAGGTGACCACGACTCAGAATATGTCCGAGATGCCCAGTCTTATTCCAAAGTAACTGGTATCCCGACTGTCGGGACCACTTACTTGGCCACTCATACGCTGCCCGTGGTTCATGAACTAGGTCATGACTACAGGAACCCACACCATGAACCACAAAAAACAAATAACCACATGCCTAAAATTTAAAATAGCTGACAACAGATAATTAAACATCGGTGGCACTCAGAAGGCCTCCAGGAAGGTCGGTCTGCCTCGTTCACGTAGGTGAGACAGGTGGTGAGCCCAACTATACTTGATCCGTCGGAACTCAACCAGGAGACAGCCACGGACCGACCGACACAACCACTTTCTTCCCGTCAATCAGCACTTGGGGACTCAAACCGGCAATGTTACAAACGTGATAATCCGCAATGGAGTATGTATTAGCCGTCAAAATTACACACCATGTTGGACAGCGACAACAGGTGAGGAAATTCCGAAAATTCCGCTGGTACACTTGAATTTCAAACACGGTAATAGTTAACTTCGCTCAAAAGAACACTGCCTGAATGTACGTCAGTGCTCAGAGGAGGCAACCAGAACATTAACGGCCACAAGACAGAAAATTTCACTGGTCCACTGAAATCGTAGTCGACCAAAATAGTTAATTGCACTGCATGGCGGCTAAATCTCAGCAGTAGAACCACTCGGTGTTGCTCACCGGCAAACCTGCCCCACAGCAACCACCGAAGCGAATCACCACACCACCACCACAACCACAGCGAATGGACGTGGCTTGGGTAGTTAAAACCACTACTCAACTTTGACGTCCTGGGTCGGTGAATCACGAAACTCTAGCGATCGGACAGCTTCACACACGCTCCGATACTGCACAGGGGCTGCCAGCGGCCCCAGCCGACTGCACCGCGCGGAGATAACTTCCCTCGTCCACAACAACCGACCGCCTGGCCTCAGACTGCCGACAACATCTAAAATCGTCATCGGTGGAAATAGCACAAGTACACACACAACCTGACAAACACTGCACGAAGACCTGAATGATACCCAACAGGAACTAAGCAAACACGAAGACAAATCGGGAGTCGATGCACGCACACAGGACCCGACCAACGGTCCACCAAGACCGTGGCCCGGCTCAAGTGATGCGTGGCGGCAATGGTCGGGCGATCCATATCGACGCAGAGCTCACTGCTGCTCCAACCCGACTGCACCAGTGCCGCATTGCAACTCCCCGACTTGCAGGTCCGGACTGCGCTCCAGATGCGTTCCAACTGACTGGCAGCCCGAACTCGCGACGCGCACTCCCTATCCGAACTGACTTACGACAGACAACGACCGGGAAGTAACAGCAGTCGAGGAAAGATATTACGAGAGGGGATCTATCGATACGCGCTGCTAGCGCCGCTGACGATCAAGCAAAGCAGCAACTCAGTGACAGTAGTTATTTAAATTAACATAGTGAGGATGAAGTACGTTAAAAACAGGGCGTAAAATACATGATGGCGGGCACATGAGCCACGCACGGCTCAGGGATCCATCATATTGTAGTTTGCTTGCGGTTGGGAATGACAATACAAGGCCATTGGGGGTCGGTAATGGTGGAGTTTCAATTGGAGGTAACCAAATGGTTCAAATGGCTCTGAGCACTATGGGACTTAACATCTTAGGTCATCAGTCCCCTAGAACTTAGAACTACTTAAACCTAACTAACCTAAGGACATCACACACATCCATGCCCGAGGCAGGATTCGAACCTGCGACCGTAGCAGTCCCGCGGCTCCGGACTGAAGCGCCTAGAGCCGCACCACCACCGCGGTCGGCGGAGGTAACCAAGATAGGGCATTTGGATATAAGTGGTATCTCATGTGGCCGAAGGCTACACTTTGATCCTAGGATAAGACTTGCTTCTTCAGCATCATGCCATAGTTGATCTTCGGCGGAACTTAATGGGAAGACATTCCGGCTGAGGGGAGCTGTCGTCAATGTTAACCTATCGTGAGCAGCGTCTGTCGTAGTAGGCAATCCAGTTAAACTGCGAGCAGCAACATAAAGGCTTCATTTGCATGACTGTGTGTCGAGTCCCTCCGCCATGCCACTTAATGCTGTTCATGTGAAGCCGGGCTGGGTCGCCAGGCTCTTCTAAAGCTGTTGCCATTACCATGGCTCCAATAAAATCTTTGTAATATACGGGCACACATTCTTTCACACATTGGATGCAACCACCAAGAAAAACGCGTTGGCTCTGATACTTACAGGAGGATCTCACTCGTGTCACCACTCTTTGTCAGATCATAAGTATTGACACTGAGGTTGCGTATTCCACCCATGGAACGTTCAACGGATGCGACCTGTCTTTGTCACACACTATTTAATTGCTCCCGGTAATACCTATAAATATTTAGCCTCCTACAATGCTGCAATAAGCCTTTCATCAACACTACGGACGTTTGAGCATTTCTTAAATCCTCATGACATACCACTAACGTTTCTGCATATCTTGCTAAATGTAACTTATCCATCTGTAACAACCCTCCCTCTAATCAACATTTCAGCCTCGCAGCTGTCAACAGGTTGCTCAAAAATGGTAACACACCATCACCTTCTTTGTCATAAAACCTGGAAAGAAAGTCGTTCAGTGGCTAAGCATTCTTCCTACATGCTAGTGCAGCTAGGGACTAGCATCTAGGATGAGTGCTGAGGCACTGGACGAGTTTCCTTTAATGGGTACAGATCTCGATAAAGAAATAAGTACTTTAACTGCTATTTTTTCAAATAGCCAGTTCACTGGGGTACTTTCCATATTTCGTTTAGTGTAGTAGCTAAATTATTATCTATCCGTATGCATGGATGTGGTTCCAGACTTTTCAAGTCTTTCGGCGCTGCCACTTCCGGCGTTGTTACTTATCCAGTGAAATCGTGCGATCTGGAGGACAAAGTGACAATTCTGTTCCAAAAATCACGGCAGTAATTAGCTGCTCTTGCAGCTGCAGATTTTTGTGCTCTGGTCAGCTATCACTGTCTTCGGTAGAAGCTGCTTCAAAGCTAAGACGGATACATTTTCAAACGTAAGTGGCTGTACGGGCATGAGTTCCTTGCACGCGTTAGTAGGAGATTCGATGTGTAACCTTCACATTTTGGATTTTTTTCTCTTATAGGGATACGACACATTCTTTTCTCTAAACTCAGTTATTTTGGAAGCTGTTGGCGCGTATGGCTGGGTCTGTGCACTGGATACCTGGTCCGTGGGCGGGTGAACCGCATCTTTCGCATGTAATCTGACCTTTTCACGACAAGGCAGTTTGACGAAGGTATTGGGAAAGCTGTGTATAGGGTTACGTGCATAGGGTCGAGCCTTACTGCCTAAATGCTGGAATGTGCTGGGACAACTGGAAAGTCAGAATAAAAGATGGCGTCATCTCGAGCTCCTCATTCCCTCTGTTCATACAATTTCTGATTTTAATTAAATCTTCGCTTTCTAAACCCATATAAGTTCTTTGCAATTGACGATAATCATATCTTGATAGGTTGCACTTAACTTACTGCAGTAAAGCGTAGTGTGGAGCCTAATGTTGATGGTGCACTCTCCACGTGACTGGTCACATAACCGCCTGTTGACATATTGTGCTCTCGACCAGGAGTGTCCCATGATTGATTTAAGTTCCCTGCCAGCCCTTTAGAGCTTTGTGTATGTAAGAAGTTACAGTTTCTCATATCAACCTTCCACACGTTATATTGTAAATAACCACAATAGGATATGATCTTTGGCAATTAGCACATCTTTCGACTTCGACAGATTTCTCAGGTGGACTAACAACTTGTGGTTTCTTTGAGGTCTGTGTTTTAATACTACTCAACGGTCCACTCGAACCACTAGAGATGTTTGAGGTTGATGGAGGCTTCGTGGACGAACCCCGAACAGCTAGGGAATTAGACTACGCTCGGACCGCGATTACCTTGACAGGCTAAGTCACGTACAAAAAAGGTGCAGCAGGACCCCAGAAGCTGTCCACAAGTGGCTGTTTTGTGTTCCTGCTCCCTTCGACACACAAAGAACCACCGGCGTGCCACATGGAGGTAGCTGGATGTTGGCCAGAACACTGATACAGAGGACTGGTGGTGTTTACCAGTCACCAGCGAAGGAAACCTAGGTTTTCGAGGTCCGTTCACAGCAAATGAAGGCTGAAATCTTCCCCCCACCCCCCACCCCCCCAACCGAGCTAAATTAATCTTAAGGGATCGACAGTAATACCAAGAAATTAATAACCAAGTGATCGAGGTAAATAATATTTATAAATTGTAGTTGCTTGAGTGTTATAAGGTAATGAAGAATTCTAATTTGATTATCTCGGAAAGAGATATGACAACTTTCATTATAAAATATAATTTTATGTTCAATGTTACGGCTGTGAACTGCGGCTGGCTTATGTTATCCGTTGGATTAAACCTTGGTTGCTATTCTGTGTTTAGTCTCCTGCGGTTATCGCGATTATGTTGTTACCTCTATCTCCGCGAGTGGCCGCAGCGGTGTGTATCGATATTGGCACCTTGTACTGTGTTTGGCCTGGCGCTTGTAATTCCGGCTGTGCGGTGTACGATCAGTTGGTCGGTTCCACATCTACATCGACGTTTATACTCCGCAAGCCACCCAACGGTGTGTGGTGGAGGGCACTTTACGTGCCACTGTCATTACCTCCATTTCCTGTTCCAGTCGCGTGTGGTTCGCGGGAAGAACGACTGCCGGAAAGCCTCCGTGCGCGCTCGAATCTCTCTAATTTTACATTCGTGATCTCCTCTGGAGGTATAGCTAGGGGGAAGGAATATATTGGATACCTCGTCCAGAAACGCTCCCTCTCGAAACATGGACTGCAAGCTATACCGCGATGCAAAGCGCCTCTCTTGCAGAATCTGCTACTTGAGTCTGCTAAACATCTCCGTAACGCTATCACGCTTACCAAATAACCCTGTGACGAGACGCGCCGCTGTTCTTTGGATCTTCTCTATCTCCTCTGTCAACCCGACCTGGTACGGATCCCACACTGATGAGCAATACTCAAGTACAGGTCGGACGTGTGTTTTGTAAGCCACCTTCGTCGTTGAGGGACTACATTTTCTAAGGACTCTCCCAATGAATCTCAACCTGGCACCCGCCTTACCAACAATTAATTTTATATGACCATTCCACTTCAAATCGTTCGGTACGCATACTCCCGGTTGGGTTGTCGTCGGATCGAGAATGGTTGGGCCGACTGCCTGTCTCACCTAAGCGAGCGGTAGTGTTTGAATTCCAGGTGACTGATTTAAGCTTCCTAAATTAATTATTTACGAATCATACGCTGTAAACAGTCAAGAAGTTGCATGCGTGACACAGTTACAATGAAGAGCAGCGAGGAAATCTCCGCGGCGCGTAGTTTGCCCGAGGCTGCTGGCGGCGTCCACGCGTGGTCGGAGTGTGTGGTGCTGATCCCATTGCTACAAGGTCCGTGGCTCACCTGGCCTGGACATTAAAGTTGAGTTTTGACTTAGACTACCAGCAAGTCACGACTGTTCACGTTGTGTCGTCTGGATTTCGTTGTCGGCTCTTGGAACATTCCTGCGAGCAACAACGAGTGTTTTCAAGCTGGCAAATTTTAGCCACCCTCCGGTGGAGTTCAACTGAATTTGGTTATTTTTAATTGAAGTGCACAAGCGGATTCTCCTGCCTTGTGGCCGTTAACGTCCCGGTTATCTACCCTGCCCGTTGACTTCAATTCAGGCAGTGTATTTTCCTCATCATGTTGTCACTGTCCAGCACGGTGTGTAGTTTGACAGCTCAATGTATAATTGGTTGTGGGCGCAGACACCTTCTACTTTGTTCCATTGAACTCCCTATTGTGTCCATTAATTAAAACCTCCGGGCTGAATTGCCGTGGTCCATATATAAAACTGCTTCTCCTTCCTGACATTTCGTTGCCTACTGCTGGTAACATCTTCTGAGGTGAGTCGCGCGACTGGCTGCTAGGCGCTGGAGGTCCCGCATATATAGAGCGCTTAGATGGCGCCACCACTCATCACATGCTTTCGACTTTAAAACTATCTCTGGCTAGTGCCATTTCTCTCGATTATAGGTAATCGATAGTCACTTCGTTGGTACAGAGTCGACCGCCATATCTCGTCTACTTTTAATCCTTCTTCTTTTTCATTGTCCGCATCTCGTGATCGTGCAGTAGCGTTCTTGCTTCCCGCGCCCGGGTTCCCGGGTTCGATTCCCGGCGGGGTCAGGGATTTTCAGTGCCTCGTGATGACTGGGTGTTGTGTGATGTCCTTAGGTTAGTTAGGTTTAAGTAGTTCTGATTTCTAGGGGACTGATGACCATAGCTGTTAAGTCCCATAGTGCTCAATGCCATTTGAACCATTTTTTTCTTTTCCATTACAATTATTTTCGTGCTTGTAGATCTCTATAGCTTCTCTATACATGCGGGTATAATAATGTGAGGTCCTAGCTATCACGTTTGTCTCACTAAATATTATTTCATGATCACCGTCTTTGAAAACGTGTTCCTCTACAGCTGATTTGTCAATTTGTCCCAATCTACAGTTCCTTTTGTGTTCCGTTAGGCGGGTATTAACACTCCTTTTAGTTGTTCCAATATAAACCATGCCACAGCTACACGGAATTTTATACACACCTGGGATAGCTAACGGGTGTCGTGCGTCTTTCACCGATCTTAAACTTTCACTAATTTTCTTGGTAGGTCGAAATATTGTCTCCACTTTAAACTTGGCCAAAATTTTCCCAATACGGTCCGTGATGTTATGAATAAATGGAAGAAAAACTTTTTCAGCCGACGTTTGTTGTTGTCGTGTATTTTCGGACACTTTTCTTCTGGGGTGGAGTGCTCGATCTATTTCGTTGTCAGTGACCCATTTCTCTTGAAAGCCGTTCGCAAATGGCTTAATTCATCTTGCAAATAAATTGGCTCACAGGATTTTTAGCCCTGTCCACTAAAGTTCTTATGATTCCTCTCTTCTGCCTAGGATGATAATTCGAATCCTTATGTAGGTAACGATCGGTGTGTGTGTCTTTCCTATATACCTTGTGCCCTAAAGTCCCATCTGCCCGTTTAATAACCAATACATCCAGAAATGTAGTTGTCTCCATCTACATTTACATGACTACTCTGTAATTCACATCGAAACACGTTTACACTACTATTACAAAGCTCTACTCTCGAACGTCATGAGGGGAAAACGAACAAATAAATCTTTCAGTGTGACCCCACACTTCTCTTATTTTATTACGGTTTCCATTTCTCCCTAAGGAATAGGGCGTCAGCAAAATATTTTAGATTTGGGAAGAGAACGTAGGAGATCGAAATCTCAAGAAAGATCTCACCGCAGCAGAAAACTCTTTTGTTTTAATTATCGGCATTCAAACTCGCGTAGTGTATCCGTGACAGTCTCTCCACTGTAACTAGGTAATACAAACGTACTGCCCTTCTTTGAAGTTTTCATGTTCTATTAACTAATTAGAAGAATTACGAATAAGAGGGGTAGCTAAAGACTCGTTTCGATCATACCTAGCAGATAGGGTACAAAGAGGAGAGATAACACATACTTCAAATAGATCTAAACGTTTAGTAAAACACTTATCAGAACCAAAATACATTAAAGAATTGGTTCTGCAAGGTAGAGTATTCGGACCAATACTACTCCTGATATACATCAATGACATTCCCAGTAATGTTACTCATGGGGAAAAATTTCTCTTCGCTGATGACAGCAATATTATAGTCGCCGAGAAAACAAGAGAACTCCTTGCCGAGAAAGCTAATGAAATTCTCAAGGAAGTTTACGATTGGTAAATAAGCAATAAAGTGACATTGAACATAAAGAAAACTAATGCCATGAATTTCAGTTTGAAGAGGAAAAATGACAATGTTAAATCAAATGCAGATGGCACCTCTATAGACTGTGTAACAAATGCAAAATTTCTAGGAATGGATATTGATCCTCAGTTGAAGTGGTGTGAATACACAAAGGTACTTGCAGACAGCATGTCATCAGCATGTTATGCCCTTAGAATCCTGTCATCAGTGTGTAACATGCAATTACATTTAGTTACATACTATTCATACGTACACTCAATTCTTAACTATGACATTCTTTTTTGGTGAACCAAAGCACAAAATATGAACACAATTTTCAAACTCAGAAAAGAGCCATAAGAATAATAATCAAAAATAGTAGTCGAGCTCATTGTAAAGATCTGTTCAAAACACTGGAGATTTTAACTGCTCTATGTGAATACGTTTACCAGTCAGTTGTACACATCAAAAATAACTCGTAATTACTGCACAAACAGCTCTGTCCATGACCATGCAACAAGAGATAGACTCCACTTCCACTTATCAAGGAAAAATAACATAAAGCTCAAAACAGTATTTTCTACCAAGGAATAAAACTGAACAATAAATTACCAAAATAGATTAAAGAAATTGCAAAAATAGACTTATTCAAAAAGGCATATAAAAAGTACCTGTTATGCAATACATTTTGTACATTGAAGGATTAATTAGATAAAAAAGAGTAGCGGTTTGATAAAAAAAATGTTATACAAATAAATAAGAATAATAATGATTATAAAACATCCATCATTCCATATAGCACCTTCACTTGATCAGTTTTTCCTTCTTTTTTTCCTTCCTAGAAACACTCTCCCCTCAAGCTATGCATAGCACAATGCTAACGCCTCTTCCTCTTTCTGAGCTCAACATCTCGCTCATTATGGAGGGATGCTGACTCAGTTTTTAGGATAGCAAATGGAAAATTGCGGTACAGAAAATGGCCCAGAAATCACCAGTGTGTGTGTGTGTGTGTGTGTGTGTGTGTGTGTGTGTGTGTGCGTGTGTGTGAGAGAGAGAGATGAGTGAAGTGTTATGAAGCAATCTGTGTATAGTGCGTGCAGTGACTGATAGGGAGATATGATTGAACAGTGTGGAATTACATTATTTAATAAGTTAACAGAATATTCCGTCGGTTCTTGGTAGAACAACATTATAATAATAAATGAAAAGCACCGGTTTGCTTTTGTTCTACAATGGAGTTTTTTCATCATCTTAACTCCATCCATGAGAATATTCGATTTACTATGGAACTAGAAACAGAGGGCTGCCCATGGCGACACCGTCAGACTGTTCAAAATATTCCTGGTTAAACATACAATAAGTTGAGGAAAGAGTATGTCGAAACAAAGCAGTAATGTTCGATTCAAACAGTTGACCAATTAGAATCAAGGGATCCATAAGTGGAACTTTTGTGAAAAGGGTAACTACATCAAAACTCACTAGAAGATCCAAACTACTTAAATAGAGAGCCCTCAGTCTGTTAATAAAATCAGCAGAGTTCCGTATATGGTGTGAACATTTGCCAACAAATGGTATCAACTAAGAAGCTAGATGTTTGGCTAAATCATACGTGTGTGCGTCAATATTACTCACTATAGGCCGCAAAGGTAGACCTTCTTTATGCACTTTAGGAAGACCATACATTTGATCAAGCAGTTGTCACTTAGTAGTCAGCTTGGCAAGGACATATTCTTTTATACCACAGTGGACTTGTATACCACAGTGGATCTTGTATACCACAGTGGATCTTATAAACAGCTGTTACGCAGGATTCAACTATGCCTAACTTTAACAAGTACTATGTTCTTGTTCCGTCTCCGGAAATATTCCTTTATGTTATGTCTTATGCTGACGAGATTACCTCATTTACCTGCTTATCTGCCACCACTGAATTGTTTCTCTAGGAAACACCAGAAGAAGTCTGTGCTGTTGACAGATCACTATATCAGTGATTGCCACACGCCCGTCAAATAAGACTGTGATCCGTTTCCTGTTTTCTGTTCAGGCATGTCTCTTGTCCATCCGCATTGTTGCACATTTTAGCACTCTGCTGGTTCATGATGATTTAAAAAACGAAATAATGCTAACACAGTTTTCAGTTTCAATTCTATTACCTGTTTTTCATTACTTACAGGTACGTTAGTGTACTTTTTGTTTAGCAACGTTTAAAATTTCTTTCTTTAAATATATCTTCATTTAGAGCTAATCAACACTAGACATGTCCTTGGTTTCTCAATGGACCGATGATGAAGATGATTATGTGTTGTGCGCATCGCCGGCCGCGGTGGTCTAGCGGTTCTGGCGCTGCAGTCCGGAACCGCGGGACTGCTACGGTCGCAAGTTCGAATCCTGCCTCGGGAATGGGTGTGTGTGATGTCCTTAGGTTAGTTATGTTTAAGTAGTTCTAAGTTCTAGGGGACTTATGACCTAAGATGTTGAGTCCCATGGTGCTCAGAGCCATTTGAACCATTTTTTGTTGTGCGTATCAGGCGGGTTCACCACAACAATATGAGCGTCTCTTAGTTTACTTCCATCCTTTGCGTAGTTGCGTATCATGCATCTTGACGTCAGTTCGATTATATCTTCTAATTTCATTTCTCGCTCGCCATTCATTCTATTACGTAATTCATTATGCATTCTCTTCTCATCCAATACCATAGTCATTCCAACTTCTCATAAAGCTCCCAGTGCTGTGTTACATAAACCCACTGCCCATTTCTCTGTCCATTTCATACATTCCATCTTCTCAAAATCCACATCTCAAAAGTCTCCATCGCAGTGTCCTCTCTTTGACATCCTTACATGCCAACGCGTCATACAAAAATTTCACAACTCTTTTCTTTTATTGGTTTTTAATGAGATACAAAACTGCTACTTCTGTAAAACATTTATTTCACGGCAGCTATCCTTTTTCAACTTCTTGATTACGTGTCATGCTGCTAATTATTTTGCATCCTATTTACCAGAAGCTATCTACTTTTTCCTGCAACTCGTCATCAAGTTTCAACTTTATCGGTTTTGGTTGCCTTGGAGAAAGTGTTGCCCTAGTCTGCTCCACATTCATCTTAACTCCATATTTTGTTCCATTCTTTTAATGTATTTTCTTTTTCACTTAATAATCCCACTCCATTAGCTAATCTTATACACTTAATTATTCATTTTCCTATTCTTACAACAATATTTTGCTGCAAGAAGTTTCTAATTTTTTTTTTTCATCAGTCTACTGACTGGTTTGATGCGGCCTGCCACGAATTCCTTTCCTGTGCTAACCTCTTCATCTCAGAGTAGGACTTGCAACCTACGCCCTCAATTATTTGCTTGACGTATTCCAATCTCTGTCTTCCTCTACAGTTTTTGCCCTCTACAGCTCCCTCTACGTGGAAGTCATTCACTCATGTATTAGCAGATGTCCTATCATCCTGTCCCTTCTCCTTATCAGTGTTATCCACATATTCCTTTCCTCTCCGATTCTGCGTAGAACTTCCTCATTCCTTACCTTATCAGTCCACCTAATTTTCAACATTCATCTATAGCACCACATCACAAATGCTTCGATTCTCTTCTGTTCCGGTTTTCCCACAGTCCATGTTTCACTGCCATACAATGCTGTCCTTCAGACGTACATCCTCAGAAATTTCTTCCTCAAATTAAGGCCAGTATTTGATATTAGTAGACTTCTCTTGGCCAGAAATGCCTTTTTTGCCATAGCGAGTCTGCTTTTGATGTCCTCCTTGCTCCATCCGTCATTGGTTATTTTACTGCCTAGGTAGCAGAATTCCTTAACTTCATTGACTTCGTGACCATCAATCTTGATGTTAAGTTTCTCGCTGTTCTAATTTCTACTACTTCTCATCACCTTCGTCTTTCTCCGATTTACTCTCAAACCATACTGTGTACTCAGTAGACTGTTAATTCCGTTCAGCAGATCATTTAATTCTTCTTCACTTTCACTCAGGATGTCATCAGCGAATCGTATCATTGATATCCTTTCACCTTGTATTTTAATTCCACTCCTGAACCTTTCTTTTATTTCCGTCATTGATTCTTCTATGTACAGGTTGAAGAGTAGGGGCGAAAGGCTACAGCCTTGTGTTACACCCTTCTTAATACGAGCACTTCGTTCTTGATCTCCATTCTTATTATTCCCTCTTGGTTGTTGTACATATTGTATATGACCCGTCTCTCCCTATAGCTTACCCCTACTTTTTTCAGACTCTCGAACAGCTTGCACCATTTTATATTATCGAACGCGTTTTCCAGGTCGACAAACCATATGAAAGTGTCTTGCTTTTTCTTTAGCCTTGCTTCCATTATTAGCCGTAACGTCAGAATTGCCTCTCTCGTCCCTTTACTTTTCCTAAAGCCAAACTGATCGTCACCTAGCGCATTCTCAATTTTCTTTTCCATTATTCTGTATATTATTCTTGTAAGCAGCTTCGATGCATGAGCTGTTAAGCTGATTGTGCGATAATTCTCGCACTTGTCAGCTCTTGCCGTCTTCGGAATTGTGTGGATGATGCTTTTCCGAAAGTCAGATGGTATATCGCCAGACTCATATATTCTACACACCAACGTGAATAGTCGTTTTGTTGCCACTTCCCCCAATGATTTTAGAAATTCTGATGGAATGTTATCTATCCCTTCTGCCTTATTTGACCGTAAGTCATCCAAAGCTCATTTAAATTCTATTCTAATACTGGATCCCCTATCTCTTCTAAATCGACTCCTGTTTATTCTTCTATCACATCAGTCAAATCTTCACCCTCATAGAGGCTTTCGATGTATTCTTTCCACCTATCTGCTCTCTCCTCTGCATTTAATAGTGGAATTCCCGTTGCACTCTTAATGTTACCACCGTTGCTTTTAATGTCACCAAAGGTTGTTTTGACTTTCCTGTATGCTGAGTCTGTCCTTCCGACAATCATATCTTTTTCGATGTCTTCACATTTTTCCTGCAGCCATTTCGTCTTAGCTTCTCTGCACTTCCTATTTATTTCATTCCTCAGCGACTTGTATTTCTGTATTCCTGATTTTCCCGGAACATGTTTGTACTTCCTCCTTTCATCAATCAACTGAAGTATTTCTTCTGTTACCCATGGTTTCTTCGCAGATACCTTCTTTGTACCTATGTTTTCCTTCGCAACTTCTGTGATGGCCCTTTTAAAAGATGTCCATTCCTCTTCAACTGTACAGCCTACTGCGCTATTCCTTATTGCTGTATCTATAGCGTCAGAGAACTTCAAACGTATCTCGTCTTTCCTTAGTACTTCCGTACCCCACTTCTTTGCGTATTTATTCTTCCGGACTAATGTCTTGAACTTCAGCCTACTCTTCATCACTACTATATTGTGATCTGAGTCTATATCTGCTCCTGGGTACACCTTACAATCCAGTATCTGATTTCGGAATCTCTGTCTGACCATGATGTAATCTAATTGAAAACTTCCCGTATCTCCCGGCCTTTTCCAAGTATACCTCCTCCTCTTGTGCTTCTTGAACAGGGTATTCGCTATTAGTAGCTGAAACTTGTCACAGAACTCAATTAGTCTTTCTCCTCTTTCACTCCTTGTCCCAAGCCCATATTCTCCTATAACATTTTCTTCTACTCCTTCCCCTACAACTGCATTCCAGTCGTCCATGACCATTAGGTATTCGTCCCCCTTTACATACTGTATTACCCTTTCCATACCTTCATACACTTTCTCTATCTGTTCATCTTCAGCATGTGACGTCGGCATGTATACCTGAAATATCGTTGTCGGTGTTGGTCTGCTGTCGATTCTGATTAGAACCACCTGGTCACTGAACTGTTCTCAGTAACACACCCTCTGACCTACCTTCCTATTCATAGGGAATCCTACATCTGTTATACCATTTTCTGCTGCTGTTGATATTACTCGATACTCATCTGACCAGAAATCCTTGTCTTCCTTCCACTACACTTCACTGACCCCTACTAGATTTAGCCTTTGCATTTCCCTTTTCAGATTTTCTAGTTTCCCTCCCACGTTCAAGCTTCTGACATTCCACGCCCGGACTCGTAGAGCGTTATCCTTTCGTTGATTATTCAATCTTTTTCTCATGGTAACCTCCCCCTTGGCAGTCCCTTCCCGGAGATCCGAATGGGGGACTATTCCGGAATCTTTTGCCAATGGAGAGATCATCATGACACTTCTTCAGTCACAGGCCACATGTCCTGTTTGTAATTAAATTTTCTAAATAGATATATTCTTCTCTAACTCCTCTCCCACTTACAACTGCTTCTGTCATCTCAGATATTCTCAGTTTTGCTGGAAAAGTCCTACCTTTCACAGTGGTCTAATGCGGAATGTAGCAATAAGTGCTAAATAGTGTGATGCAAGTTGCGTTTGCTACATACTACTTGTTTGCAGGAGCACTGTCTTAAACCTTACTATGCGAAATTTAGCCTTCCCCACCCCCTTCCCACATGAGTAATTTCCTGGCCCACCAGACTAGAAAAGGATCGTAGCTAACTGCAGTGTGCAGTTCCACAAATCTCACATTTGTTTCACTTCTGTCAGCTATCAGAAAAGTAGTGACCTCTTGAAGAACCTTACTTGCACCAGTAGCCGTTGCATAAAGGAAATGCAGATCTGTCTTACCGCTTAAAGCAGTCCATAGGCCTGGTGTTCCAGAGGAGATGAAAAGAAGAGCCGTACCAGTCCTCGGGGGAAATATATCAAAGGGAACGCAGTAATATGTGAGCGGCGGACGGCGTGAGATATCGGGGTGTCAGCGTCGGCCACTTTGCCGGCTGCGAGTCGGACAGTAATGCGGTTAGGGACCGTGCGCCGGTGGCCACACCGGGCGCCCCGGCCTTCGGGGAAATCTGGCAACGCCGCGCCGCGAAGGCGACAAGAACGGCACAGCGCAGCACAGCATGGCACCGCCCCTTGCGGGCCCTACGCTGCACGTCGCCGTACTCGTGAGCACGTTGCGCTGCCTACCCGCGCTCTTGCAGGGGCGCCGCGTCAGACGAGACGGCGGTTACCGCTGCGCGAATCCTTTTAACGCCACCGGCGCAGTCATGAAAGGGTGGTGAAAGTGGAACACAGTTCTCGTTGTAGTCGTTTACTATTCGACATTGAAAAAACTGGAATCAACCTGCGTCCGACGTTAGAGAGTAGTTTCCTTTCTAGTGCTTGCTACTTGCGTTCTAACAAAGGCAGTTATTTGTCCTGCTGCGAATACGAGGAAGTAGCGGTCATTGTTATACTGTGACTATAAATTGTCTTCAACTGTATTAAAACTCTATGGGTGCATTTAGAAGTCTGTAAAGTCTGTAACGTAATAGGGGCAGGGAATTTTACAAACTGGGAAAATGGCATCTGTGCCCACTAAACTTGGAGATGGCGTTAGCACTACCCCGCATAATCTCATTTCAGTGCAACACGTTTCTCCCAATGATGGATGACTAGGGTGGAGAATTCAGCATTTTAGTTTTCAAGCACTCCTCCACTTCAAAAATCTCCTCGTCGTTATGTGACGATGCTTCCACACAACAGTATCCAGATCTGCGAAAACAGGAATGAGTCACTGAATCTCGTGTCAGAAGAATAAGGAAACCTTGGGAAAAAATTTAGTAATCCAAAGAAAGATGTTCGCTTTCCTCCTCTCAGGGTGATGGTGATATTTCTGATACTCGTTCATGGTGAGGTAGCAGCAACATAATGCCTCTCGTATCACACGGAGTCGCACCGCCCTGAGGTGTTTCCGTCCGTCGAGTGCCTCGTTGATTCTTCAACAGGGACCGTCGTACGTCCTTTTCTGAAGATAAACTACCCCTTGCGGTTCTGGCGCTCAGCTTCCACGTAACGAGGAAGGCGCCTGTGCTACATTCTCTCGAATACCAGATTCCACACCACCTGCACTGTTTGCCATGGCGTCGAGCTCAGTGATCAAAGGGACGCGATCCAATGACAGCGCGTTTCCTGTGTTGCAGCCAAATGATGTAAGACTTTGACTCCGATGTCCAGGACACCTACAGCGCTTGGGTCATACGGCAGCATGTCAAATAAATCGTGCCGCTCAGTGCCGACGAGTAGTCGCCTCCCGCTAGTGTTCATACCAAGTGAGAACCAGGAGGCACAGAGTTTCCTATGTAGCGACTAACCTCAAAAGCTGTCGTATCCAATTGTCCTCTGGGATGCCTGTAGGCCTTGACAAAGGTGACCATGACAGCAGATGTACTCACCGCCCATGCTGTTGGCTCAGTCACAGTCAATGGAGGTAGGTATGCTCTATGGCGACTCAGTAAAGAGCGGGCGCAGACTTAAGTCCGGCCACCGACAGTCGTACTGACCGAGAGGTAGCAAATAAAATTCGTTGCTCCCACGTTTACACCCTGCTTCAGATGAGTCTCGGTCACTGAACACGAGTTGGCAACCTTCTCACTGAGGAACTACTGGAACTCTTTAACTTGTATGTGGAATACACACTCAGACGGCAATTCCGTGTGATTGTTCGGCCACTGGTGCTGAGCTAGCAGCCGGAAGTCGATTAAGACCACTTAGTCAGGTAGTGGAGTCAATACCATACACATCTGATACAGTATCAGTAATAAACCCTAATCTTTTCAATTAATTCAGATCAAAATGCAACGGATATTTGACTCAAATTCCTTTTTAGCGCCTTTTTTTTAGTTCTCTGTGGATTCAAAGATATTCCGAGAAATGGTTCTTCATTCGTAGCGCTAGTTAATGTGGGTGTCACACAATTGTTTTAAACTTCTAATTGACCGGGAAACAGTTCGTTGGGACGGTAGGTATTTGTTAAGTTCTATCCGAAGTTATCATCATATTTCCGGTAACTCGCCGCCACAAATACTTTTTCCTCAGTGCTTAGTTGTTCTCAAGACATTATTATATGTTAGAGGTTTCCCTGAACTGGAGATGCGTGTGCAACAGCAGTCGTTTACTTGTGGTGGTGGTACATGTCTTTTGAAAATATTCACTATGTGAAATTCTGGCGGCTGGCCCCGGCGGAGGTTCGAGTCCTCCCTCGGGAACGGGTAAGTGTGTTTGTCCTTAGGATAATTTAGGTTAAGTAGTGTGTAAGCTTAGCGACTGATGACCTTAGCAGTTAAGTCCCATAAGATTTCACACACATTTTTTTTTTGGTAAAATTCTGAAGATTTGAGAAAAAGAAGACAGGCAGCGAAAGCTTTAAATTCCTTTGTGCCCTTTACTACTTGTAGTAATTGTCGTAACGTGAACTTTATTTCAGTTTTTTATAATTTTTTTAAAATTCATATGTCACAGAATTAGTATGGCATGGAACAAGTTCTGACTTTATAGAAAGATGGAATCACTGGGAACACAGAAAAAGGTGAAGAACAAACTGTTAAACACAAATTATACATATTTTATATATGTTGCAGATTATACTGGAATATGCATCATGAAACGACACACCTGTAACGAATATAAAAGCCAGAATTACACGTGATTTACCTTCATCGTAAAGCCTTCCGAAGAGACTGTTTTCTACTTTTGGAATGTTGCAAAGAGTTTTCCTCAGAATATATGATCATCATCGTTTCCATTAGATCTTTCGACTTGTTGCTAGCTGAGACTTAATCTTTCCATTTTCTGTTTGCCCTACCTATTCTGCGGAATCTTGCGGACCTATTCACAGTTCATTAGGTCTACATGAGCTCTCCAATTTCGATGAAACTCTCAAATTTGTTCATGTAAGCTGTAAACTTTGGATGATGCCGTACGTCTTCATTGTTAGTCGAGTCCGTCTTAGAAATCCTCAAAACAACTGAAAGATTACATTTCGGGGAACTGGACTCTGCTGTTGTCCTTCTTGGTGAGAATGGACGTATCAGCTTCGTATAAACCAGCTGGTACAGGCGCAGGTTCGTAGAAATTAAGCACTCTTTTATTTCTTACAGTGTTTCTTAAAGTTTTACTTACGTCACTAAACATACTTAAAGAAGGTGACTGAAATACCGAAAGTCTGAGTGTGGAAACAAGGAAAAAAGTTGCCTGACCTATTAAATGGATCTAGATAAGAATAATCAACATTCAGCAGACTTGGTACCGACCCCAAAATGCCATGCATTCTGCTTTATGAGGCCAAGTTTCAAAATTGTTCTGTTCCATTATTTATTCAAATCAGAGTTCGCAATAATATATCCAGAATCTGAAACAGTAACTGGTCGTTGGCAGACAAAAGGGCCAAGACAAAGCTACTGTAATTTACGTCATTGTTAACACCTAATTGCAGAAGTTATCTTTGCACTTCTTCAATAGCGTCGTAAATAATTAGAATATAATGCCCATATTATTTTTTCTAAAATAATTTATTGACACTCTCTTAACGCAAAACTGTGTCTTACAGATTTTTAGCACTTCTGTGAGATGTTTCAGTTCGTGACGTCCTATATCTTATCCCTTATACAAAACAGGAGTCCCTACATGAAGGATATTGTGACTGGGACAATGAAATGAACGAAATTCATCTCGCAAACAATGGGAAACGTGGTGATTCGAACTAAAATAAGAGACCTGTGTATCGCAGATGAAAACATAAAATGAGCACGGTTCACACGACAAATAACCTGTTCTCATACGTACACTTATCAAGAACTAAGATAAAATGAAAAAAAAAATGTATCCACGTTGAATACGTAAGACACACAACATCTAAATATTCACAAAGCGATCAGATAGTTAAAAAATTTGCCGATATAAATACTTGGCTCTGTGAGAGAATGCATTTAGGAAACCACAAGAGGCGTCGGAAACTGATAATTAAACAAAGTGCTTTAATACAATGCGTTATGGTTGAGAAAGGTTTGGAGCCCCATGCCTCCGCTCGCTCCAAGATGTTGCTGGGCCGCTGTGGAAACATCAGTCAGAGATTACCTTGACCTATGCACAGAAAGGAAAGCTGAAAACTGGAAGAAATAGGTCTATGTAAGGGAAACAAACTTGAGGACAACATTATAAAAGGAGACCAGGAAACTGGTGAGGATTTGATGGGAGAAATAGTACTGCCAGATGAATTTGACAGAGCACTCAGAGACCCAAGTGGAACCAATGTCCCAGAAGTAGACGTTCCCTCAGAATTATTGAAATCTTTTGGATATCCAGCAACGACAAAATTATTCCACCTGCTACGCAAGATTTTTAAGGCGAAATACCTTCAGACTTCAGGAAAAGTGTAATAATTCCAGTTCCAAATAGAACAGATACTTACATGTGTGAATACTATTGAACCAGAAGTGTAATAATTCCTGGTAGCAGAGTACTGAAGCGAATTATTTACAGGATGAAAAACTGAGTGTGAAAGTGATAGAAGCTGACCTCAGAGAAGACCGGTACTGATTCCGATGAAATGTAGGAACACGTAAGGTATCAAGATTTAAAATACAGGGAGACAAAGGTTATTTACAACTGGTATAGATGTCAGACCGCAGAAATCAAGTCGAAGGTTATGAAAGGTATACTACGTGACCACAAGTATCCGGACACCCCCAAAAAAAAAAATACGTTATTCGTATTAGGTGCATTGTGCTGCCACCTACTGCCAGGTACTCCATATCAGCCACCTCAGTAGTCATTAGACATCGTGATAGATCAGAATGGGGTGCTCAGCGGAACTCACGGACTTCGACCATGGTCAGGTGATTGGGTGTCACTTGAGTCATACGTCTGTACGCGAGAATTCTTCACTCATATACATCTCTAGGTCCACTGTTTCCTATGTGAGAGTGAAGTGGAAATGTGAAGCGACACGTACAGCACAAAAGCGTACAGGCCGACCTCGTCTGTTGACTGAAAGGTACCTCCGACAGTTGAAGAGAGTCGTAATGTGTAACTGGTAGACATGTATCCAGACCGCCACACAGGAATTCCAAACTGCATTAGGATCCACTGCAAGTACTATGACAGTTAGGCGAGAGGTGAGAAAACGTGTATTTCACGGTCGAGCAGCTGCTCATAAGCCACACATCACGCCGGTAAATGCCCAAACGCCGCCTCGCTTGATGTAAGCAGCGTAAACATTGGACGATTTAACAGTGGAATAACGTTGTGTGGAGTGACGAATCATAATGTGGCGATCCGATGACAAGGTGTTGGTATGGCGAATACCCGGTGAACTTCATCTGCCAGCGTGTGTAGTTGCAACAGTAAAATTCGGAGACGGTGGTATTATGGTGTGGTCGTGTTTTTCATGGAGGGGGATTGCATCCCTTGTTGTTTTGTGTCGCACTATCACAACACAGGCCTACACTCATATTATAAGCATCTTCGTGCTTCCCACAGTTGAAGAGCAAATCGGGGATGGCGATTGCATCTTTCAACACGATCGAGCATCTGCTCATAATACACGGCCTGTGGCGGAGTCGTTACACGACAATAACATCCCTGTAATGGACTGGCCTGCACAGAGTCCTGAGCTGAATCCTATGGAACACCTTCGTGATGATTTGGAACGCCGACTTCGCGCCAGGCCTCACCGACCAACATCGATATCTCTCCTCAGTGCAGTAATCCGTGAATAATGGGCTGCCATTCCCCAAGAAACCTTCCTACACCTGATTGAACGTATGCCTGCGAGAGTGGAAGCTGTCATGAAGGCTAAGGGTAGGCCAACACCATACTGAATGCCGGCACTACCGATGGAGGGCGCCACGAACTTGTAAGTAATTTTCAGCCCGGTATCCGGATACTTTAGATCACATAGTGTAAGCTGTGGTTCAGGAGGTTGTGGGATAGGATTGTAACCTAATGCCTTTTCCATCAAATCCATACATTGGGTAGCTGTGAACTAAACCAAGGAGAATTTTGGAACTGGAATTATAGTTCAGAAATAAGAAGCCGGAGCTGAGCGTTCACGATGTGTGTCGGACAAGCCGACTGGTGTGACGTCACATGTTCGTTGAAGGGGCCTTATGATCTCTTTGGCCCCAGATTGGCTGTAATAACCCATAGCCCCTCTACTCTGAGGAGCAGTTTACGTTCGTGCATCCACTATACCAGTGCCGTTCATCGTCACCACGTTGGTACTATTTGTAACTGTTGTCGTTAAATTTCCCTCTAAATCTACACTCTACCGTAAACCGGCTATGTTTTGACTGCTGTGGTTACTTTGACCACCCATACACCAAAAGCCTTATAGCTCCCTTCTGGCTCTCAGTTGGGTGTTTAGCACTCGTATATACTGATTGGTGACAATCAATAAACAATAGATGGCGCTATGGAGTGGCGATCAGTTTGCAAAAAATTGGCGAACCTGTTGCGACTTATAATCGAGTGTGTTAAGATCTCGTTGTGCAAAATCCACCGATATTATGTAACTGCAAAGCCGTCAGAGTGTTCAACTGTATCATGTATGTTACTCGATTAATTCTCAAAACAGGCCATTGATTAAATTTTGTTCACATGTATGTGTCTGCAGTATATCACGATTCCTTAGGTGGTGTCTATGAATTCTCTGTTTTGGGATTACTTTTACCACTGGTAATTGTCACGTCAAGTTTACAGATAGTTTATTAAACAGTTCTGATGCCAGTTACTGTGTGTAACTAGAGAATACAAACGTTAACCATCGGTGTATAGTCGAAGGCTCATTTGTAAGCCTTAATGCTCCTATAGCTAATAAAAGCAGATGTCAGTCGTTTAATGCTCAACTTACAAGCTGTGTTGTTCAGGCAGTAATTCAGGTATAACATATAATGGCAAATATATCTAGTACAACGAATGACATTTTTTTACCATAACTGACTTATATCCATTTAATGAATGAAGAATGGGTAACATTAGTTCCAACTACATAAGAAGTTTGGAAACGAGAACTTAGGTGTACGACTGATGAAACTGAAGGTATTCTGCTGAATCAGATTTGGAACTTCGTGTGTCGTACTCCATCCTAGTAACGTCCATCATAATTATAATTGTGATGATGGACCGTACCGTTTGATTTATTTGTCGTAGCAGGTCTTTTCTTTCATGAAACTTAAAAAAGCACTTAAAAAATTGTAGATCAGTATATTTGTGCCGGCCGTAGTGGCCGTGCGGTTCTAGGCGCTCCAGTCTGGAACCGAGCGACCGCTACGGTCGCAGGTTCGAATCCTGCCTCCGGCATGGATGTGTGTGATGTCCTTAGGTTAGTTAGGTTTAATTAGTTCTAAGTTCTAGGCGACTGATGACCTCAGAAGTTAAGTCGCATAGTGCTCAGAGCCATTTGAACCATTTTTGAGTATATTTGTTGTTGGGTAGTCAAAGCTTGAATGTGTTCTTCAAATAACGAGTGCAAATGGAATGGTAGTTGACAGTTGCCGTGCAGGTGTAGGCCGGCCAATGTATCACAAAATCTATACTAACTTTGTCCACATACAATTTTTTCCATTACTTCCTGTGCATTTTAGAAAATTTTTTGTACTAGTTAGCATGTAATCCTTCCCTACAAGACACTATCACTAACATAAATACCAGAGAATTTAAAAAAACATTTGTGATGATCACATCTGAATCCGAAAATCGCTCAACGTACACCCGGTTTATGGTACTTACATTTCAGTGCACACAATCTGAAGGTGGTCGCTATTCCACTTATAACGAGTATCACTTTTAAGAAATGTTCTATTGAGAAAAAGACTGTTATAATGTTAATTTGAAAATTTTTCCATTACGTTTACATATATTTATTTTCTAAGTTCTTCAGTCTACATTTCACTTATGATCCGTTTCCAGAAACGCAATCTAGGAAATTCTATGTTAACGTCACTTCAAACTAAATTTAGCACAACACTGCGTCAGACATCAGTCTTTGCAGTGATATCCGTAGAGGCCGTTGCCGGTTACTAAACACTGGAAAGTGGCGTGTTGAGCCAGAAATTAATTGCTCAAATAACATCGTGCGCCGTGGGAGCGTTCGTTCGAGTTCCGGGCGGGCGCCGTAGGCGTGAAGTGGCTCAAGTGCGCATCGCGAGTATTTATTTTGGCGATTACCGCATGCGCCGCCGGCCGCGTCGTGCGGCCTCCTGCCGAGGGCTCGGCTTATACAGATTAACCGTGAGAGGCCCGTATTTCAGGCGCCCTCGCGGCCCGGCTATTAACAGGATATTACACCTGGCAGTCGACATTTCATTCCGCCTCTGCCTGCCTGCGCGCGAGCGTGCGTGCGCGTGTGTGCGTAACACGGCGCAGGTAGTGGGCGGAGCGCGGTGGAGTGGAGGGCCATCGCAAACGGCCGCCCAGCCGGCCCGAAAAGCGCCCGGGACACACGGATGCCAGCGCTGCGCCGCCTGCCGCTGACAGCTCTCCGCTGCCCGCTCTCCATGGCGCACCGACGCACTTAGGCGCAGCATCGGCCGTGTATCAATGCCGAGCGGCAGTCCCACGCCAGGCGCTTATTCCTCCACTGAGACTGTCGTTCTCTTACATTTGAGTAAAACAGCGGTGAAATCACGTCTGGTTGAGTAAGAAAAAAACCAAGACTGCAACCTAGAAATACACGGTGGATACCTACACTACTGGCCATTAACATTGCGACACTACGAAGATGACTTGCTACAGACGCGAAAGTTAACTGACAGGAAGAAGATGCTGCGATATGCAAAAGATTAGCTTTTCAGAGTATTCACACAAGGTTGGCGCCGGTGGCGACACCTACAACGTGCTGACATGAGGAAAGTTTCCAACCGATTTCTCATACACAAACAGCAGTTGGCCAGCGTTGCCTGGTGAAACGTTGTTGTGATGCCTCGTGTAAGGAGGAGAAATGCGTACCATCACGTTTCCGACTTTGATAAAGGTAGGATTGTAGCCTATCGTGATTGCGGTTAATCGTGTCGCAACATTGCTGCTCACGTTGGTCGAGATCCAATGACTGTTAGAAGGATATGGAATCGGTGGGTTCACGACGGTAAGACGGAACGCCGTGCTGGATCCCAATGGCCTCGTATCACTACCAGCCGAGATGACAGACATCTTATCCGCATGGCTGTAACGGATCGTGCACCCACGTCTAGATCCCTGAGTCAACAGAGGGGGACGTTTGCAAGACAACAATGACCTGCACGAACAGTTCGACAACGTTTGCAGCAGCAAGGACTATCAGCTCGGAGACCATGGCTGCGGTTACCCTTGACGCTGCGTCACAGACAGGAGCGCCTGCGATGGTGTACTCAACGACGAATCTTGGGTGCACGAATGGCAAAACGTCATTTTTTTTTAATGAATCCAGGTTCTGTGTTCAGCATCATGATGGTCGCATCCGTGTTTGGCGACATCGCGGTGAACGCACATTGGAAGCGTGATTTCGTCATCGCCATACTGGCTTATCAACCCCGCGTGGGGTACTATTGGTTACACGTCTCGGTCACCTCTTGTTCCCATTGACGGCACTTTGAACAGTGGACGCTACATTTCAAATGTGTTACGGCTCGTGGCTCTATCCTTCATTCGATCCCTGCGAAACCTACATTTCAGCAGGATAAAGCACCACCGCATGTTGCAGGTCCTGTACGGGCCTTTCTGGATACAGAAAATGTTCGACTGCTGCCCTGGACAGCACATTCTTCAGATCTCTTACCAAGTGAAAACGTCTGGTCAATGGTGGCCGAGCAACTGGCTCGTCACAATATGCCAGTCACTACTCTTAATGAACTGTGCTATCGTGTTGAAGCTGCATGGGCAGCTGTACCTGTACACGCCATCCAAGCTCTGTTTGTCTCAATGCAGAGCTGTATCATTCCGTTATTACGTCCAGAGGTGGTTGTTCTGGATCCGCATTTATCAGAATCTATGCACCCAAATTGCGTGAAAAGGTAATCATATGTCTATTCTAGTGTAATATAGTTGTCCAATGAATACCCCATTGTCATCTCCATTTCTTCTTAGTGTAGCAATTTTAATGGCCAGTAGTGTATAAATACACGTAGCTTCAAATTCATCTGAATTAACGAGACTAAATCATATAAATTAATGAAAATAGAATATTAATCCATGTAAGACTTACCTCCAATATGCAGGATGCTACGTGTGACTTTGTTTTGAACCGTACTGGGTGATATGATTATGTGATCGGCAGTTAGTACTTGCTGTAAGCCATTGTTATAAATTTGAATTGGAGTCACAATCATAATATTGAAAATAGAAGTGGTGTCTATTCTTTCCGACATGTCCCGTGGCAGCTATGTCTTCCTTCACGTCTGAGAAAACAGATACCACATGTACACTACTGGCCATTAAAATTGCTACACCAACAGGAAATGCTGATGATAAACGGGTATTCATTGTACAAATATATTATACTAGAACTGACATGTGATTACATTTTCACGCAATTTGGGTGCATAGATCCTGAGAAATCTGTACCCAGAACAAGCAACTCTGGCCGTAATAACGGCCCTGATACGCCTGGGCATTGAGTCAAACAGAGCTTGGATGGCGAGTACGGGTACAGCTGCCGATGCAGCTCCAACACGATAGCACAGTTGATCAAGAGAATTGACTGGCGTATTGTGACGAGACAGTTGCTCGGCCACCATTGACCAGGCGTTTTCAGTTGGTAAGAGATCTGAAGAATGTGCTTTCCAGGGCAGCAGTCGAACATTTTCTGTATCCAGAAAGGCCCGTACAGGACCTGCAACATGCGGTGGTGCTTTATCCTGCTGAAATGTAGGTTTCGCAGGGATCGAATGAAGGATAGAACCACGGGTCGTAACACATTTGAAATGTAACGTCCACTGTTCAAAGTGCCGTCAAAGGGAACAAGAAGTGACTGAGACGTGTAACCAATGGCACCCCATACCATCACGCCAGGTGAAACGCCAGTATGGCGATGACGAATACACGCTTCCAATGTGCATTCACCGCGATGTCGCCAAACACGGAGCGACCATCATGATTCTGTAAACAGAACCTAGATTCACCCGAAAAAACGGTGTTTTGCCATTCGTGCGCCCAGGTTCGTCGTCGAGTACACCATTGCAGGCGCTCCTGCTGTGACGCAGCGTCAAGGGTAACCGCAGCCATGGTATCCGAGCTGATAGTCCATGCTGCTGCAAACGTCGTCGAACTAATCGTGCAGATGGTTGTTGTCTTGCAAACGTGCCCACCAACTGACTCAGGGATCGAGACGTGGCTGCACGATCCGTTACAGCCAAGCGGATAAGATGCCTGTCATCTCGACTGCTAGTGATACGAGGCCGTTGGGATCCAGCACGGTGTACCGTATTACTCTCCTGAACCCACAGATTCCATATTCTGCTAACAGTCATTGGATCTCGACCAATGCGAGCAGCAATGTGGCGATACGATAAGTCGCAATCGCGATAGGCTACAATCCGACCTTTATCAAAATCGGAAACGTGATGGTACGCATTTCTTCTCCTTACACGAGGCATCACAACAACGTTTCACTAGGCAACGCCGGTCAACTGCTGTTTGTGTATGAGAAATCGGTTGGATACTTTTCTCATGTCGGCTCGTTGTAGGTGTCGTCACCGGCGCGAACCTTGTGCGAATACTCTGAAAAACTATTCATTTGCGTATCACAGCATCATATTCCTTTCGGTTAAATTTCGCGTCTGTAGCACGTCATCTTCGTGGTTTAGCAATTTTAATGGCCAGTAGTGTACGTATAGTTAAACTGACGACGGCCAGTGGTCTCTTCAGTGTGGATGCTCACCAGCCTCGAACTCTTACGGGAATCGGTGAAATGCCAAGAGTATTGAGGAAAGTAGTCAGGGGCACTAATTTAGTCGTGTGTGGATAAGGTGAGTACTCCGTGCAATTGCCCTGACCATGGCTTCCGATGGTTTAATGGTCAGTGCGTCTGCCTAATAAGTAGGAGAGCCGGGTTAGAATCCCGGTCCGGCACGAATTTTCGACTTTCCCCATTGATTTAAATCAATACTCACTCGTAGCCATTACCTGTAATTCTCTTGCGTCATAATGTAGTAGTACTTATTTGTATATGTGACTGGAATGTTGTGTTTATGTTCCTGTGCTCGGAAATATGGCAAAACCCTATCACAATGCGTATTAAAGGTTTGTGTAGTATGCATTTATTTATCTGTGAACGTCGGTTTTATATCCACAACTTGGAAACAAGTTAATTTGTTACATTATTGTGTAAAAGCAGTGTAATATCGGCAATGATCCATAGCATTCATTGTCAGGTACAGGGAGTTCGAAAATTCCGGCTACAAACTTTTATGAGTTGTAGACAGGAGTGAGTACATAATATCTTCAACAGAACCCATTATCCGGAAATGTCATCCAACGACACTGCTGACCGTCAAAGTTAAAGAAGCCGGCGCCTGTAAAGGGTAAATTGGTGATGTTGTTAGAACTTTCAAGGATGATAGCAAATGTTAAATCTATCAATTTCAGGTAAGGGTTTCTGTACCGGAAACGAACGAGTCTAAATTATAAGCGAAAACTGTTCTGTTACCTCCGACAGCGGAATATATGTACTAGTACTGTTGTTGCTAAGATTGTAGGGTACGCTTCTTTCAGAGGTGGTAGTATGGACCCATAAAAGGGAGAAATATCAAGTACACATGGGCTGTAAAATGCATACCCGAGTAGCTATGAGCACCTTTTCATCATCCCTAGTGTAAAACACATCTCCTCTATCGAAAAAGTGCTGGTAGCTCTTAAGAGATACACTTTAGGGGCCATTGTACTTGACTTTTTTCTTCTTTTGTTCTATACTAGCACCTACGAAGGTTTCCTTAACAACAACAGTGCTGGTACATGTATTCCGCTGTCGGAGGTATCGGAAAAGTTTTCGCTTATAACTTTCGACTGATTCGTTTCCGTTAGAGCGACCATTACCTCAAATTGATAGCCTGTAACATCATCACGGAATCACCCTCTACACACACATTTATGGGAGCTGGCGCCGATAGCTGTGACGTTCTGTAACATCGACGGATGACATTTCTCGACCTGGGTTCCTGTTCCAGGTATTATGCAGTCTCTCCCTTCCACAAGTCCTAGAAGTTTGTAACGGGAATTTCAGAACACGCTGCATTACCAAACTACAGACAATACACCAGTCGCGAAGCGGGACTCAATTACAGCAAACGATAATTTAGTATTTTTTCTTTTACATAAGGATTTCAGTATCGATCAGGCTCTGTGAATACTTGGGAACGATGAGTGTAATGACGACATCATGGGTATCTGCAGTCAGATTTCACTAACAGCCCTTGCCCCACTAATGGTTACGATGATGTGACTGATATCGATTCGGGCGTTGAAAATACTGCAGATTTAAATAATTTGCCGCGTAGTCGGTTGAGAACTAAAACACTAATAGAACTTGTTACTGAAAGTGAATATACTGCAATGATGAGAGTAAGAGGGAAGAACGTAGAGGCAGGGGAAGGCAGGCAGGATGAAAATGGTGATACAAAGAAGAAGAAGTGTCACTGTGAGAAATATTATCTTACAGACTGCAAAAACGAATGAGTTCAACAGTATTATGTTGTCAACAATCCATACCCTTCCCCGATATCTTCTTCATATTTTGATAATGAGATGTTGATATAATTGCTACGTCCACAACCGAATAAGCTGGCTAACGTTATAGACCGGGTGATATGACTTCAACTGAAATGAGATCATTTATTGCAATACTTAGCTGTTATCTTGAAGTAACTAGGCGGAATAGGCACTGTGAAAGAAGTACAGATTCTCATAATATGTTGTTGCAGGGACTCTTGCTCATGATAGATTCAAATCCCTGCAGTCCGATTTACACTTATGCGACAATTGCAGGTCTAAATAAGTCAGAGAGGTATGCTAAGCTGAGGCATTTATTTACCGTGCTGAACATACGAGTCCAGGAAAATGCACTCCATGAAGAAAAACATATCGTTGGTGAAACAGTAGTGTCTTACTTCGGTAAACATTGGTGCAAGGAGTTTATTAGAGAAAAACCATGACATTACTACTACAACATTTGGACCGGAGCAACAGTAACTGAATACATTTTATGGATGGATCCTTGTCATGGTTCAAACACTTTTCTAACGGTGAACTACAAACACTTGGACTGAGGAGCAAGTGTTAGTCCTCAATGTGATTTCGGATCATTAACCATCCTTACTGAATTACATGATAAAGAAATCCGATGTACAGGATCAATTAGAGAAAATCGGATATCAAAATCCCTTTACGGGACAGTAAGAATATGAAGTAATCCCCTCGAGTAAACACTGATTTCAAAAGTGACCAGTCTGGAGATTAGTAGTTGTAAGATGGAATGACAGTAGTGGGGTCTCAATAGCTTCCAACTCTACACCAGTAAAGCCAATATACACAGCAAAACGATTTTCACAGAGTGAGAAGAAATGCATGGTTATCAAACAATCTCAAATGTTTCATATTTACATCGAAAACATGTGTGAAGTTTATAAGGCTTATCAGAACATAAGCCTCTAAACGACATTCATCAGAGGGAAAAAATGATACTTCAGTCTGATGGCGCACTTCATTGATGTAGCCGAACAACATGCTTGGTTTTTCCATAGGCTTGAAGGTAAGGAGAAACTGGAGTACCGTGACTTTCGTCGCCATATTGTAAGTTACACACTGGAAACAAATAACCAAGTACGTAAGTGTAAAGTAAGGGCATCAAACACAGAGCATCAAGGCCCCGCATACGACAGAATACAACACCGGGTGGTTGACCAAGACAAACTCGCTGCACGGTCTGTCATACAAAAACCACGGCAAGGTGGGTAAAATGCGATGATGGTTTGCACGTGAAGTGTTTCATTTCACAGAAAGTGATTGTTTAGATATGTGCTTGATCTGTCTTTTAAACGTAATAAATTTCACTGTACGTATCACAAGTAACATATTATAATATGTGGTAGAATTACTACTTAAGTGACTGAGTCCTATATGTAGGGCCGTTTTATAACATAATAGTTATTTTTTTAGGCGTGAGACTAGTTTTGAGAAGTTTTATGATGCCTACGTAGGGAATAAACAAATCCTTACAACAAATTAATTCATTGTTGCTTGGGTAAACTTAAGAAGAGGTGCTAAAAATTAGCTTGGTGGTAGCTGCAAATAAGAAATTCTTGGGATTAATGCTAGATGATTTTTGGTGTATCTACCTCGCTCGTTCATTGCCCAATGTGCATCAACTCGAAATATTGGTAACACATCAATGAAGGCGGTAAATAATGTATTGTTTGTCTTCTTTTTTACAGTTCAAACTTTGTCTAGGTTAATTGCATCTTATTTTATGAGGTTCCCGAGCCGCTTGAAACATCCATTTAGAAGTTTTGTGAAAAGGGTTCAACATTCTGTGAGGCCTGGGAAATTTTCTCTGCTTCTAACTTATAAATACAGTTCCAGTTATTATTATATGGTTTATTTGTATTTAATTCAGATTACAGGGTTGCAGCTGAATCCAGGGAGCCAGAAAACTGACTAACCATAAAGTAAATGCATCTCAACACAACTGGTGTTTAAATGGCTAAAGGCACTGAACGACGCACAGTTATGCACTGTGATCCTATTAGATACCTTTTTACATTCATTTTCTCCTACTTCCGCTTGTTTTACTTCCTCTTTACGCCGTATCTTCACGGGGTTGGCATACTAATTATTAGATTTCGCAATGATGGCGGTGCAAAGTCTCCGGATGCCTTTCCCGTCGCTCAGTCCCCTTGCAAATTTTTTGCATCTAGTGTGGTCCAGTGTGAAAGTGTGCGAATGTTTTCTAAATGTTTGCGAACCCTATAACTGGGGCGGGTCATGGGTAGCAGCTCGTTGTATGGGGAACCGTCTAAAAACCACATACAGGGTGGCCAGCAAACTGGCCTTCGTCGCCAATACTCCGGACGGTTTCGAACCAGGGCCGCGTCGCCTTCCCAAATGCCGGAAGTGGCTCGCTGACGCCTGAGGCTATGCAGGCGGGTTTTAACATACCTTCAAATTCGTATAATATCACGTCGCTATGGTAACGTTTGCCGTTATTCAATAATTATGAAATTCAATCTCTTCAAATCCTACCGAAATTCTGCAATTAATATTCCTAAGATCTTCCAGTAGATGTTTTAACAGCAACCCACTTTCATAACAAAATTCTCACATGCAGAAGAATATTTAAAATTATTTAATATCACTGTGGTCCCTCATAAAAATCTATTATCGTATCACAAGTTCTTTCTATCTTTTTTTTTGACAATATATGTTCGTTAACGTCATTTTCCATCATGATACATAAAATACGTAGTTTGCAGTGTATTAATTACTGTAATTTCCGTAACTGTTTCATAAAATTATGTCTGTCTTAAAGCCAGCTAAATATGCCACTCATTTCTCTTTTAATTATTTCTTATTTTAAAGCTAGCTAAAAGAGCCGCTCATTTCTCTTTTAATTATTGTTTATTAATTCGAAATTAAAGACTTTTTTGAAACAGCTGCATCATATATTCGTAGTATTCGAATATTTTACGTAAAAAACTTGTCGATTAAAACAGTTCCACCACATATTCAATCCTCCTGGAGGAAATACAATACCGAAGGTAGATTTTCTGTCTTTCGTACCTAACACAAAATGTAAGTTGTTTCAAAAGATATCAACAGCGCCCCACAGCTAATAAATATATGAGAATTGTCATCATTAATGTTTTTATATCTGTTGCCTCCTTTCTCGGCTTCTGTTGCTGACGGTTTGCGCTACCAAACTTCTGGCTGCCACAGTTTCGTATAGCAGACGGCCTGGATGAAAAGAGCTTTCCCCAGCTAGTGGGCAAGATAAATATTGTTAGGCCATCTGGTTGTCAAGTTATTTTTCTATCCTGTATCAGACAGTGCGAAGGCATGAACTACGACCATACCTGCAGGGAGGCACTGAATTCAATGGATACTGGGAGAAGGTGATAAAAATCGCAACACAAATGAAATATTTGGAAACTAGCTGAAAGAGGTATATTCTGAAATTAGTGCAGAACAACGTGCTCTTAACCGAGGGCAGCCTCCACCGACGTAGACACATTAACAGACTGATATTTGAAACGGCGATCGAATCCGAGCGTCATTATTAGCCTGCCGGAATTCACGAATCGTTAAGCCTTACCGTCGTATGGCGGAAATTATTTACGAACAATAAGCGGTCGCGAGCGAGACTACAGCTGGTGGGCCTCCAAGAAGCCACGTGAGAATGGGCGGAGCGGTGATGCTTAGGGGTTTTGATAGCTGGTTGGCACTTCAAAATACTGTGCATGCGACTGAAAAAAGTAGTTACATTTTGCTTGGTGGTCAATCGGCTAGCTGTCATCTGTTGGGCCATAGAACTGATCGTTTGCTTTTTGCACCAGAGGTTTCCTAACCTGGAGTCGTTGCAGTGGCGAGATCATTGTGTACGCGTGTGGCACAAGAATTTCTCTCAGTATGATTGTAGAAACCTGTTTACAGATTTCTGGTCCTCTGTATGTAAGGAATCGTTATTGCAAGTTTTCTTTTGTTTCTATAATTATTTAAATGCTTTAATTCGCGGCCGAATCCTTAGCTACTTCGAAACAAAACTGATTTACAAACTATGGGTAGAGCAGTGGTTGGTTCGTTATCAAAAGGTCCAGAATCAGAATATGTTTCCTGATTCCTTATTCTTTAGTTACTTCTCGACTCATCCTTTGATTAGGTCGTGCTCGACCACCCACGGGCTTGTCACACCACGTGGCGTTCTTGGGAGGGTTTTTAACGAGTTTTGACAGCACGAGTGGCTGAAGGTGCCGAATATTCACCTCTCCTCCCCCCCCCCCCGCCTCACCACTCACCCATCTCTGCATGGTGGCAGACTGAAGTCGAGCCCGCGGTGTGAGATTACGTGTACCTGTCGCATCAGCGTCAGAGTGATTTTACCTGGACATTAATGCTGTGGTTCTCCCCTAGCTACAGGTTAAGGCCCGTCATCTGTAGCACTGGACTCCATGAGGCGTTCATTTGAGGCTTTCAACTTTCATGTTGAAACTGTTAAAGCATTTGTGAATTTCTATGGTTTTCCTGAACAAGCGGGTGTAGTTGCTATTCTCCACAGCGGGAATCTGACTATGTGATCGGTGTCACACAGCGTGCGCTCGGCCATGGCTGATTTCTGTGCAGATTCCAGCCTTAAATACCGTTTACGTTCGATTAGTCTGATACTGACGGATCATCTAGCGATCCCTACATATTTTCCACGTGTATACAATATGTGGAAATGCCCTACAATGCTAGTTGTTCCCTTTTGTCCTTTGCTGATCTGAGATACCCTAGACTTTCTTGTTCACTTTATAAACAGTATTTCTGCCGTGGTCGTGCAGTTTATGGCAGACTCTGTCCATCAGTCTTGGGTGTATGGCAGAAGGGCAGTACCTCACACTTCTTCTTCCGATGTATCACACGAACGACACTTCTTATATAACTGATGGAGTAGCTGTTACTCATCAAAACGCATTGCAGGTGTTGGATCTGGCGTCACAGGTGCTGCGTCTCACAAATTCATCTTTCGTGCGTCACTACGCTTTAATGATTTCTCTATCCAGGCTGGAGTGAAGATTGACTGTTTACGCAGCTATCGATCCGTGTGTGTCAGTTTTCGGTACACTGTGTGTTCCAGGTTCTCAGCATTCCTCGTAGCCAGCGCATCTGGAAATGGTACCTGTTGGTTCTTTTCTACCTGCAGAGTAAAATTTATGATGACATCGAGACTGTTCAAATGTCTTACGAAGTCCCCGAGTTGCTGTTCACCATGGCTCTGCATGACGAATGTGTTGTGGACGTAGCTGTACCCCAAGACTTACATTTGCAAGGTGCTAAATTTAGTTTCTCCTTTTTTTGTAAGATATGACTAAAATGGCTTGGTCGTAATTTCCTGTAGGAACACGGAACAGATATGCTCCGGAGATTCATTGAGTGGCCCTTTGGTAAACAAAGAAACAACATCAAAACTCACGTGGTCATCGTTTGTTCCAAGTTTTAATTTCATCAGAGGCAGCAGAGAGACCAAATGTTTCGCCTGTTGATACATCGGTCCGGAAAACCATATGATCTCCCATCGCGGACTGGGTTGCTGTCTGCAACAAGTAGTGGAGGGCGAAACTTTGACAACGCGAGCTACTCGTGCTGGCAAAACGTCAGGAAAATGGTCAAACAAAAGTCATTCGAAGATCTCCAGGCAGAAGACAACAGAAGATACGCGAACACGTGGCTGCAAAACGTGACGTGGCCATTTTTCGCTGAAACTGTCCACTATCGTATTTCAGAGGTTAATATGTAAATTTTCTTGATAAAGTAGTTGTTCTGTAATTGCAGACATAGATTAGTGTCACTACCGGTTGATTTTTTGCTACACTTCTGTCTTTTTTATGGAGTCGATAGTGGTGACGAAGACTAGAAAGCTGACAAGATGGACATGATTAGAATCTCCGTTAAAAGAATTTGTCACTATAAAACTGTAGGACTCTGCAGAGGTGCCCTGTTTGCAGATAGCGAGCCTGGTGTTCTAGTTCTGATAGACCGCTTCACGGAACGGATGAGGGACACGCGTTGCATTTTCAGAGAAAACATGGAACTCTTTTTTGTGTTAGCAGAAGAGCCAACACCGTGTCACGAGTGGAGGCCGAAATGCACGCGTTTTAGCTAACGCTGGCGTGAAGAGGGAAGAACTATACTGACGTGAGGTCTGGAACATGACAAGGAATAAGAATTCAGAAAGCGGACATAATTAGTTTGATACTTAACTTTAATCCATTAATGATGAAAGTCACTCTTGACGGTACATGATTCACAATATTATCTGCTCAGAATACATTCTTGAAGTAATTATAGCGACTGAATATGGCGCCATGCTAGGTCGTAGCAAATGACGTAGCTGAAGTCTATGCTAAACTGTTGTCTCTGCAAATGAGAGCTTATGTAGACAGTGAACCATCGCTAGCAAAGTTGGCTGTACAACTGGGGCGAGTGCTAGGGAGTCTCTCCAGACTAGACCTGCCGTATGGCGGCCCTCGGTCTGCAATCACTGATAGTGTCAACACGCGAGTCCGACATATACTAACGGACCGCGGCCGATTTAAAGGCTACCACCCAGCAAGTGTGGTGTCTGGCGGTGACACCACATTCCTCCCCCGAAAACCGGCATACGGTTGTGGTATAAGGCCTCCGCCCGCCGTGGGGAGGACCCCATGTTGACGTATGCGACGAGGTGGGGAGCCTAACAACAGGCGAGGCTGTGCCAACCGCAACCTGCCATTCGGACCGCGGGGAGATAGGAAACGCCTGAAAACCTACTCCAGGGTGCACGCCAACACGCGGTGTATGCGCTCGTAGAGAGACAGGAGGGGCCGAAGGGTCGACCTCCATTGGGCCGTGGAACCCGACGGGCGAAGACTACATATGGTCCGGAGCGGGCAAGAGCTCCATGTCGGAGGACAACTGGTTACGGGGAGCGATCGGCGGCGCGTGACCCAGGGAGGCGCCCGGCGGCTGCAGCGTCGCGTCCACTGCGGGCGACCCCGGCGGGAGAACAGGTGGCGGCGGCGGCGCGTCGCCATGGGGCAAAATGGAAGGCAGCGTCGGTAACACCTGGGGCTGAGGCGAGCCTGTAGATGGGTCCCCAGGGCGCTGACCGGACGGCACCGTCGCTGAAAGCAGACGGGGAGCGGCAGATCCCGTGCGACGACAGAGGCGCAGCTGATTGAGATGCCGACGCACCTCATCAGAGGCCCCCAAAACCAGATACATGGCGCGTCCGAGGCAGCGAAGAATGCGCCCTTCGAGCCAATGACGTGAACCTCGGTAGTGACGGTAGTAGACAACGTCGCCTGTGGCAAAAGCAGGTGTCTGCCGCTGCACAGGAACCGGTTGCGGCGGATGTAGCAAAGACATCAAGATTCGATGATGGCGAACGTGGAGCAACTCAGCCGGCGAGCGACCATCTCGGGGCTGAGAGCGATACGAGGACAAATGGAGCAATAACGCGTCCTCCCGAGAATGCGACTCTTTCAACTTCAACATCTCTGACTTGAAAGTCCTGACCAATCATTCAGCGGCACCGTTTGACTGTGGCGAGAACGGCGCGGACGTCAGATGTTGAATACCATTGGCTTTGCAGAATGACTGAAATTTTGCGGACATGAATTGTGGGCCATTGTCGGAAACAATTGTCTGTGGAAAACCCTCAATGCAAAAGATAGCAGATAATGCTTGGAGGGTGGCAGATGATGTCGTGGAAGACATCCGGACATTTTTTTTTCTTTTCGCTAGCTGCTTATATTTTATGACCCACTGACCCATCGTCTAATTTCTTATGGTGGGTCGTATATTGCCACTTAGCCGCTGTGGCTGGGTCCGGGGTGCGCAGTGACTGAAAGTAACACCACACCGGCTCCCGTCCCCACTCACACCGTTCCCCGTGTCCCGCCACGTGGAGGCGGTCTCTGTTTAGATCCATTTGATATCTTCTTTTTTTTGTGCAGCATTAGAAAAACGTATAACTAATACAAAATCAAGTAAGATATTAATAAACAAAACAAAATTAAATATTTAGAAAGAAGGAAGGAAGAGAACTGAATAGAGAAGTTATATTTATAACATTGCCCGTCACCTGGTTGTTGGCGGCGGCCCAGGTCTTGGAATGAATCTCAAGACGCTGGCCGTTGCTCACCATGCCTTTAACATCTACTATCCTAAAAACTACCTTAACTAGAAGAGATTAGGGCACGTTAAAGCTAGAAACTAAGACTAAGACCTCCATGTCCAGCCTGCTAAACTATTTACGATATACAATAGCGAGGTAACTGATTTTGTGCTTGGCTCAAAGTTGCTAATGAAAGTGTACCTGTGGTAAAAGTAATAAGGTAATGTCGCTAACGGTTTGTGTTGAGCCTACAAGTCTCCTAGTAGAGTACATCAGGCGCAAGCACCTCCCGGCCTCGCCGACAACACGACCTGAACGATGGTTTTCCCCGATCTACCATAGGTATCCGTCGGGTTGGGCTTAAAAGAGAGGGACCACAATTAAGATCCTTCCATCCAGGACGTGCGCCGCCTCTTACCAGGGAGGCGTGGGTCCCTTGAAGAGGTGCCCAACTTTAAGCTTCAGATGAGAAGTTCTTAGTATAGTGGAGGTTGAAGTATAGGCTGTGTAGGTTAGTTGTACAAACAGTTCACACTGAGCCAATGAGACTTACAATGATACGTGGTGTGGCAGTTAGCACCTTCCGGCCCCGCCAGCAACACAGCCTGAGCGGTGGTTTTCCCCGATCTACCATAGGTATCCGTCGGGTTGGGCTTAAAAGAGAGGGACCACAATTAAGATCCTTCCATACAGACTGTGCGCTGCCTCTTAACGGAAGGTGTAGGTCCCTTGAAGAGGTACCTAGCTTTAAGCTCTTATTGAACATGGAGATGCTGTTAACTGTTTATATATAAGGTGCAATCTGTTTTTAGGATTGTGTGTGACTTGTGCACCTCTTGTCGGTTGTTCCACTCTATTCTTTGAATTTAACTTGGTTGACACTATGGATCATCCGCGCTGGACGCTTCAATATCTGTGTTGGTGCCCTGGTCTGTATCTGTTTCTTCTTCATCACTCGTGGTGCTAATCATATCTGTGTCCCCCTGGGTATCGTGACGTCTGTTTGGACCGACTTGCCTTCGGTAGGGTCTGTTGCGCAAGTATTCTATTTGTTGGATCTTCGAGATTTCGTCCGTTAGTTTGTTGAGTTCAGTCCACCTTTCCGGGTCGCGTATTATGGCATGTAGTTCGTTCTGTGTGTTCAGGCGATTTATGTGTCCTGTGTGTCTTATGTTCGTGCTTTGTCCGCAGAAGAAGACAGTATGTTCAGGGGAACCTTCTTCCCCGCATGTGCATCTATTAGTCTGCTGCAGACTCACGCCGTACAGGTGCGTGGGATAAGGGCCATGTCCTGTGATGAAATGTACCATACCGCGGCTGGGATCAATATGTTTTAGTTTTAGTCTTTCCCGGATGTCAGGGAAGAAGTTGTATACACGGCGGCCCTTATCGCTGTTGGCCCACTCGCTCTGCCAGGTACCCACTCGCCATGCTTTGAGTTGGCGTGTTGTCTCAATCGGTACACCAGTGATCTGCCGAACCTGGTCTATTCTCCCCATCCTAAGCCAGTACATTGCTGCGCGGTACCTGATGGTGATATCTATGGGGAAAATTCCCATGACGACACATAGTGCGTCATTTGATGTTGTGTTAAATGCCCCTGTTAGTCGAAGTAGAACACTTCTTTGGCCTCGACGTACAATGGTTCTGTTGGTTGAGAGATTTAACCTGTGGGCCCACGTACTGGCAGCAAAGCATAGTACTGACTCGAAGAGAGCGCAATGGTATGTTCGTGTCACTGACAGGGGTAGTCTGAATTGTTCCGAATTCAGCCTAGCCAGTTTATGTAGTATCATTTCTGCTTTGTTTGTGCATATTCGCATGTGTTCGTGGAAGTTCAAACGTTCATCAATGTATACTCCTAGATAGCGTGTGACTGCTAGTCTTTTTATGTTTGTGTCCCCGATTTTGACTATTGGGTTCCTGCGCAGGATACCCTTTAGCAATGTATAAGTTGTTTTATTTCCTGCTATCTTTAATTTATTATCTGTGCACCATTGGGTTATTGTCCTAAGTGTTCCATTGGCTCTTTCTCCTAGCCGGGCACGGTTATTTGCTGAAACTACGACGAGTAGATCATCAGCATAAGCGACAGCTCCATCTGTCAAGATGTGCTCCTCTAGTAACAGTAGGAGCGGTTCTATAACTATGTCCCAGAAGATGGGGCCGCAGATCGACCCTTGTGGACAGCCTTTTGTTATTCGTTTAATCACTTTCTGGTTGTCCATTTGCCAAACGACCGTTCTGTCTCTGCAGTAGTCCAAGAAACTATTATACAGAGACTCCGGTACCTGCAGGTGTCTGAGCCTCTTGAACAAGGCCGGCTACCAGAGGTTGTCGAAGGCACCTGAGATGTCTATCATAATTGCAAGTGTGTATTTGGAGGGTGTGTCGTGTACTATTTGGAGTGCTCTGTTAATTGCGTCGTCTATAGATTTCCCTTCCCTGAGGCCATATTGGTGTGGTGTCAGTCCCCGTAGTGTTCAGTGTGCTTGTAGTCTTTTGCAGAGTAGTTTTTCTTGTACTTTACCGAGTGTATTGATAAGGCAAATTGGTCTGTATGACTTGGGGTCTGATGTGTCTTTGTCTGGAGCCTTTTTGATGATAACCGCCTTCGAGGTCTTCCACACTGCAGGCACACGGCCCAGCCTTAATGCATCGTTTAACAACGTTGTGAGAAACGGGATGATCTGCGGTGCAATTTGTTTCAGTACCTCAGAGTGGATACCATCCGGTCCAGGCGCCTTTTTGTTTTTGAGTTCTGAGATCGCTGTCGTCACTTCTTCCTGCACAAATGGACAGGTGACGGTTGGTGTGGTGTATACTGTGTCTACTTCGCGTCTCACCGCTGCATGTTGTGGTGTGTCTGTGTCTGCGATGTCGTCGGGCAGGAGTTTGCTCAGCAGGAACTCCGCTGTGCGTCTCCAGCCCTTAGTCATCTCACCATCCTCCTGTTGCAGCGTTCCCAGAACCAGTGGGCTCTTAATTTTCTCTGTCACGATTTTGTATGGTTCCCCCCAAATGTTTAGTTGTGTTTGTGCTGCTACATGGCTGTTCCAATGGTCTTTCCCGGTCTTATTCAGCTCAGGTTTATATTTATCCTTGGCAAGCCGGTAGTCGTGTAGTCGTAATTGTCTTTCTCTATCTGAAATTGCTCGTTGGTAAAGTTTACGTTTACGTTTTGAGTCTTGTTTGAGTCGTGTTAATTGTGTAGTCCAGGGAATATTTTGGTGTTTTGTCATTCTTTGTGTGGGTATGCAGGCGTTCTGTGTGTGTGTGATGATATCTGTCAGCATGTGTGCTCTGTAATCAACATTGCCGGTGATGTCTTGCGGTATGTGCTCATGTATTTTTTGTCTGACCCTGTCCCAGTCTGTTTTGTCAAATAATAGTCTTTTTGGTAGTGTTTCTGTGTTGACGTTTGGTGTTCCACTTAAGGTTAGTGTGATGATGTTGTGGTCGCTAGCAGTGATCTGGTCATGTACGGTCCAGTCTCGTACGTGGTTGATGGCGGCGTTATTAACGAGGGTGATGTCTATGTTTGATGAATGACCATTGTGTCCGATGTGAGTCGGGTGATGTCCTTCCTTGTTGAGTACGTGTAGTCTGTTTTCTTGGATGATGTCATTTATTATTCTACCTCTGTCGTCAGTTCTGTCTGAATGCCACAGGGTTGATCTGGCATTTATGTCTGCACATATGAGAAGTTTTTTGTTGCCAGCGTATTGCGCAACTTCTCTGATGAGGTCTGCGTATGGTTTGATGCAATGACAGAATTGGGCGTACAGCGACGCGATGATCCAAGTATCCCCCTTGTGTGTGACTTCAACTGTAACTAGGTGCTCGGAACAGAGTTCTGTAATTTTGACTGGATGTATTTATTTGTTTAGGATTATGACAGATGCCATGCAGCCTGTCCCCTCCGCAACTGTCACCGCACTTGGAGGAAAGTTGGGGATATGCCCTTGTCTAGTGTAGGGCTCCTGTATGCACAGAATGTCACTTTTTAGTTCACGTAGAACCCGTGGGAGCTCCGAATTTACAAGTATACTCCGCATAGCATTAAGCTGTGCTATTAGCAGTTTGGGTGTTTAACTGTGGCGTAGCACTTGCTGCCAGTTTGACTGTAACCGAAGTATGTTCTCCCATGAGCCCTTACGTGATCCTTGTAAAGCTTGTCCATATCGAATGGTTCCTCCCTGCGGGCGCACACCTGCATGAGCAGGTCTAGTAGGCTGTCTGGATCTGTTGGAATAGTCTCCGTTTTTAGAATCACTCTATCGGTTTGGTCTGATGTACGGAAACAAACAGATTGGCCGTACGGGTGTAGGGTGCGGATGAGCATCCGCTGTGCCGTCTCTAAGATGTCTCTTTTTTCTAGCCTACTTAATTTTACATTTATATCTAGCTTGTCGTAACTAAAACTATCGGTGTCGATGGCGTGTGTTGGCGTCTCTGCAGCCGTGACGTGTCGTGATGGTGTAGCGGCGTTGTTGTGCACCTCTGCCGGGGGCGCTGGATTGGCTTCCTCGTTGGTTGTTGTGGGGGTTTCCTTGGGCGTCGGCATTGAGGCTGTTGGTTGGGGGGCTGCGAAGGTGTTGGTATCATCAGGGGTATGCACTTTCGTATCACTAGGTTTTGAGGCAGCCTGCGATTGCCGAGATTGGTCGTCACACGCTTTCACTTTCGGGACTCTCTTAGACTGTTTGGGTTTTCTATGCGGTTTTAGTTTCCTAAAGGCTGCGATGATTCGTTTGTTTTTTGTGTGTGTTTCGTTTGTGCAGTCTTGATGTGTATCAGATGTGTTGGTGGTTTGTGCCTCCATTCTGCATTGATTTGACGTGATTTGGTTCCCACTTGACTGCTCGTCTGCGCTACCTGTGACAGACATAACAGCTTTTGGTATGTTATGCCCACTGTCGCCTCTGTTGCCAGACCCTCCGCAAACTTTTGTTGCGGTTGTTGCTGCGGCTTTTTGTGTGGCATTCGTGGTGTCTGCCGGCGCTGTGGCCTGTTCAAGGTCGGTGTTACGGTTTCGAATATCATTGTTATGAACACTACAATCTCTGGCGTAAGGGCAATAATAGACGTCGTCTTCTTCCTCTGTCAGTGAGTCAGAGAGAGTTATTTTGCGTTTGATTTGATTACAGTCTGAGGTGTCTGATTTGTCCATGTTTTCCGTTTGGATTCCAGTTGTGCTTGCTTGCGTTACGGTTGTGTTTAGCACCGTTGGGTTCAAGGTCTCACGTTGTATGAATTTGATTGGTTTGATGCGTCCTTCGCATTTTGTAGTGTCGTATGTGCGTCGTTGTGCTGGAGTGGATGGGTGATCTTGAGTGGTTAGCAACGCTGTTTTGTGCAGTTGCTTTGGTTGGTCATGTGTGGTATGGTTTTCTGGTCTGTCGGTATCAGGATTTGGGGTTATCATGTCTATTCTCAGTAGTTCGTCTTCGAGTTCGTCTATCCTGTTCATAAGGGTCATCTGGAATGTCATCCAGTACATTATTTGTCTTTTGATTAGTTTGGCGGCTTCTGGTGACATTTGTCCTGTGAGTGTTAGGTCGTCTATGTATTCATTGATTGCATGATGGCTGTCCTCCAGGTTTGTATTGTGTATCAGGCCTGGAATGTGACCATTGTTGGGGTAGTCGTCAGGTAATAGTTTTTGTCTCTTACGCCAGAGTATTGCACGTAGATGGTTTCTGTGCCTGGTGGATGGTGACTTGTATGATCTTATTTTTACAGGGGTTGATTTATGGAGCATGTTGTTTGACTCAGGGGGGTGTTCAGTTGCCATAGTCAGTACTGTCAATTAGTCTATCAAGCAGCCGTTTGTAGGTCTGGCAGACGCCACCCCTGCTCTTATTGCAAATTCGGTTTCTGTTCCTGTACGGGATGCAATCGATGGGCTCTGATGCTCGACAGTCCGCGCGTTTGTGGCCCTTTTTGCCACACCTTGAACAGGTCGTACCTGTGTCTGCGCAGGCTTTGGTTGTATGGCCAAGGTCACAACAGTTGTAACACTGGCTCACTGACGTAAAGTCTTTGACAGATAGGGATTGGAAGTCTATGTACACCCTTCCTTTTTTGGTGAGGTACCAATAAATTCTTGGTGTGACTTCCAACACTTGGTGGTTGTATCCCTTTCCTTTGGGCCCTGTGCGGAATCTGATTTTCACGTCTTTGTCGAATTCGTCTTTTGTGAAATCGTCACTAAGATTTTGGTCGTATAAACACTCAAGAAATTCTCTACCCGAGATAGTGTCTGTCACTCGATAGACTATCACCAAAGGTTGCCGCTTTCTGGGCCCCTCACACGCGATATTCTCAATATCTTTCGTCTTTTCTATTATTTTCCTACAGTCCTCCTGTGTTGCTGCTTCGACAATCACAGCTGTCTTCGCGTTTCTTATTGACTTAATGTGTAGGTTGTCTCGTCTTGGGTTGATGTTTTTTGTCAACGTTTGTTTTATTGTTTTCGTGTCTTGGTTGTTGGTAGACTTTATGAAGAGAGTGGTTGCCTGCTTGGCTTTTGCCACCTCAATGCGTTTATGTTCTTTGGGTGCGGTGGAGAGTGCCGCAGCGTATGTTAGTGTCTTGGCCTGTTACTGTGCCTGTTCAGTAACCTTTCCTGTCAGATCCCTAATTTGGTCCCTGAGCTCTTGGTTTATTTCAGCGAGTTTTGTATTGTCTTCCTCGAGTTTGTTGACCTGTTCTGTGAGAGACTCAATTCTAAGGTCCTTAACTGGGTCAGCTGAGTGCTGAAGTTCGCGCAGTAGATCTTTGTTCTGCTCTTGCAGCAGCTCGACCTTTGCTTCTGCTGACGTGAGTTGGAAAACAAAAGGAAAACAAAAAAGGACAACAAAAGGAAAATTACTGAATGAATCCATCACAACCAACCATCGAGCATTCCAGAAAGGACCAACAAAATCGATGTGTAAGCGTTGCCAAGTGAAAGTGGCTTTTGGCCATGCAAAGAATTTCCACGGTGGTGCTGATTGTTGTTCGGCACACACCATGCAAGAAGAGCACATATTCGTAATCGCGGCATCGATTCCGAACTAAGTACAGTGCTGACGAGCAAGTTGTTTCGTTCTCACTATACCCCAATGTCCTTGGTGGAGAAGATTTAAGACAGAGAACTGTAACGAACGTGGGACCCCGACCCTGGACTGATCATTATCAGAACGCAACAGAAAAACACCACGGCGAACAAAAAGTCTCTCCTTGTGAGCAAAAAGTCGGCGAACCAACGGGTCCCCGATCCGTGACTTTGACACGGGCCATTGCGTAGCAACAAAACGCAGAACGGTAGCAAGGACAGGGTCGGCAGTTGTGGCTGTAGCTACACGATGAAAATCAATCGAAAAAGATACGACCACGTCATCGGTTTCGGAATCAATGAACATGCAAGCAAGTTAGGACTAATCAAATGCCCTATCCTCAGCAACAGGCAAACGGGACAACGCATCCGCGTTTCCGTGTTTAGCAGTGGACCGATACAAGATATCGTAGCGGTACTGCGAGAGGAAAATAGACCAACGAATGAATTTCTGCGCCATACGTGGAGGTACAGGCTTGTTCGGATGAGAAAGGGATGTCAAAGGTTTGTGGTCTATGATTATGGTAAAGGGACGAACATACAAGGAGTCATGAAACTTTGTAACACCAAATACTAGAGCCAATGCTTCTTTCTCTATCTGTGAATAATTTCTTTGCGCAGACGAGAGCAATTTGGACGCATAGGCAATAGGGCGATCGTACGAGCCATCTTTGTGCGCAAGCACAGGACCGATCCCGAAATTCGATGCATCCACCATCAACAAGAGGAGCTTCTGGGGATCGAATGGCGTAAAGAAAGTATTGGAAAGCAACGCCGATTTCAACCGGCGAAAGGCGCGTTCGCATTCTGTCGACCAGACGAACGGAACACCTTTATGGCGTAAGCGATGAAGCGGAGCTGAAATGGAAGTGGCATGCGGCACATACCTGTGATAATAATTGATTTTTCCCAGCACGCTCTGTAGCTGCTTCAAATTCTGCGGCGAAGGCAAGTCTTGTATGGCACAAGGCGGCGTGGGACTGGGATGTATGACTTGGGCATTGAGTACATGGCCCAGGTATGGCAAGTCACGAGCAAAAAACACTCATTTGTCCTTCCGTAAGCGAAGACCATTTTGTCGCAAGACCTGAAATAATGTTCCGAGATTGGCTAAATGTGCTTCTTCCGTCTTTCCGGATATCACAATATCGTCCAGATAGTTTACTGCAGTAGGGACCGACGCACAAACAGTTTGTAGATATTGCTGAAACAATGCAGAGGCGGATGCACACCCGAATGGCAGGCGTTTGAATCGATACAAACATAGATGCGTGTTAACCACCAAAACGCGCTGGAATTCTTCGTCCACCGGTATTTGCAAGTACGCATCTGCTAGGTCCAACTTCGAAAAATATTTTCCCGGGCACAGTTTGCCAGAAAGATTTTCCGGGCGGGGTAAAGGAAAAGTGGCAATCACTAGTTGTGGATTCACTGTTGCCTTGAAGTCCACACAAAATCTCAATTTTCCCGAAGGTTTTGGCAAAATTACTAAGGGTGTTGCCCAGACAGAAGCCTGCACATGTTCAATTACACCTTGTGATTCCAAATCTTGTAATGTTTTTGCAACCTCATCACGCAATGCGTGGGGAACATTGGGCGCACCGAAAAATTTCGGTTGCGCGTTTACTTTCAGTTCCAAATGTGCTTTATAGTTCTTAGTGCAACCGAGGTCCGGTGCAAAAAGTCTGCAAATTCTTGACATAGGCGAGATACACTGTCTGAAGGCACAGTCTGGTTCACTGATAGGACCTGATTTACTATAGACAAGTAAAACAACTGAGATAAATCGAAAACCAAACAAGTTCACTGCAGAAGAAGGATAAAGGACGTAAAATGACACAAGTTTTGTTTGTCCTTTGTATGTTGCAAGAAGGCTGCACTGTTCTAACACAGGTATCTCTTGCCCTGAATAGCTAGTTAACTTAACATTTGCGGCACGCAATGGAGGTGTGCCCAGCTGTTTGTAAGTGTCTTGATTGATCAGTGAAACTGCAGCTACGGTATCGAGCTGGAATGGTATCACTTTGCCTTTAATGTGCAAGTCTACAAAAAGTTTATTTTCCTGTTGACGACAAGAGCGACTGTCCCGTGCAACGTGAACTGACACTGGTACAAAATCACTTGCGACTTCACGGGAGTTCCAGTGATGTCGACGCACACTATTTGTGGGACGAACACAGTCACTGTTAGAGAGAGTGGCACTGGGCGGAGTGGAATGAACGACATGAATTTCCAAGGGCAAAGTTTCGCGAGCGTGAGTATCCTTGGTTCGATTCTGATTCCGGCGCGAGGCAAAGGGGCTGGAATAGTTTGGAGTTTCCGATATGAGCTTCTTCTGGCTAACACTCTGAACATGTCCTTTCTTATTACAGTAAAAGCAAATAGCTTGGCGTGACGTGCAATTCTCATGCGAATGTTTAGTAGCGCACCGCGGGCATGATTTAAGCACTGCATTTGCCTGCCGGCGCGGCACACGTGGCACAGATCCTGGCGGCAGTGGCGCGGCCGGGCGCGAGGACTGTTTACTGCTCCGTGCAGCTCGCCCAGCAGGCCGGTTAATCTGACACACAGGAGGCGAAGTTTCAAATGATTCCTGATCAGAATCAAATGTGTCCTGCCGATCCAAAATGTCCATTACTTGTTGAAGGGAGCATCAAAAGGTCTGAAGGTCTCTGCAACTGCGTGTTGTGGCTGCATTTGCGGTGGAGCGGCGGCTGCCGCATCGTTTTGCATTGCACGTTGACTCTGGACGAGCTGTCCAAGGGCATCCAGTAATGCCTGCATCTGCTGATTCTGTAAGCAATAAAATTCGGACAGCACATCTGGAGATTGTAGCGAAGCCATTACAAAATTAAATCAGGGCAGTTTCAACAACATATGTCAGTATAGGTAAGAACACCGTTTTTACTCCTCGTCACCAATTGTGTCTTAGCAGAAGAGCCAACACCGTATTACGAGTGGAGGCCAAAATGCACGTGTTTTAGCTCACGCAGGCTGGCGTGAAAAGGGAAGAACTATACTGACGTGAGGTCTGGAACATGACAAGGAATGAGAATTCAGAAAGCGGACATGATTAGTGTGATACTTAACTTTAATCCATTAATGATGAACGTCGCTCTTGACGGTACATGATTCACAATATAATCTGCTCAGAATACATTCTTAAAGTAATTGTAGTAACTGAATATGGCGCCATGCTAGGTCATAGCAAATGACGTAGTTGAAGGCTATGCTAAACTGTCGTCTCTGCAAATGTGAGCGCATGTAGACAGTGAACCATTGCTAGAAAAGCCGGCTGTACAACTGGGGCGAGTGCTAGGGAGTCTCTCCAGACTAGACCTGCCGTATGCCGGCGCTCGGTCGGCAATCACTGATAGTGTCAACACGCGGGTCCGACGTATACTAACGGACCGTGGTCGATTTAAAGGCTACCAACCAGCAAGTGTGGTGTCTGGTGGTAACACCACACTCTTCACAAAAACCTTTTCAGCCAGATAATAAACCTCTAGGCAGGTGGGCACATCCATTAGGGCTTGTGAATGGACGTGACGACGCCTCGGAAAAACATTCATTTTATCTAGAACACTGCCTCCGACTGTCTCCCGCTGTCATTTTCAACAATGCTCGCGCCTTTGCGCTGTACCTGAAAGATTGGCTGAGGTAAAATGCTATAGAGGAGAGCGGGAGATTTCCTCTGTCTAACATTTTTCATTCGTTGTAGTTCGGAATCTCCGCGCCCATTGGTTAGCGATTTCCAGTTCTGACTGCAAGAATGCTGAGTTTTACCGGCTCTTGGAGAAAACACTTCCCGTCAGATTGTTGTAGAGTAAGAACTTTTTTGTCTTTGTTCAAAGATGACTGTGCTTTGGGCTTTTAGGAAAGGAGATGACTCACGAGAAGAGTGTTGCCAACAAAGAGAAGATGTCTGAACATCACCTCCAACTGACCTGTACTGTGCAGCTCGTTGTCTTTGACAGAACGCTGTTCTCATAGTCAGCGAATAATGTGAGCAAAGTATTGTAAAACAGAGGGAACCTAGTCCATACTGTATGGTGGGTCGCCAAATTTTGCCCATCGGAAACGCTGTAGAAACGTCTTTGTTGAAATTGTGGGAGGCGGAGCATTGTCATGAAGGAGAAAAATGGCTGAAGACAACATTCCTCTCCGCTTGTTCTGAATTGCCTTTCGTAGACGATTTTCGCGGATTTCCTCACCCATTCCCTGAAAAAGGTCACCGGCTGGGACTCGCTCCTTTCGTGACCTACTCTGTCGTGGAAGTCTGTACGTCCAACTTCGAAGTTCCCGCACTCTGATGTCTTGCATGACAATTACGTTACGTGGGCTGCATGAAATCAGCATGAAGAAATCGAATGACAGAAAGCACTTCGTACTTGACGGAGACTCGTTGTCACTTTTACGTGCTCACTGTGCACTTACAACTGGAAAATACTACGTTACGCGACCGAGGGGCATGTTAGAGACACTTCACGACTTATCATTGGGGTTTAATTTTACGAGGGATCTGAAGTTACTTTTTTTAAAAAATAAAAAGGATGAAGAAGGAAAAAACAGCTCTCGTATATCATATTACTTGGACTTACTTCATTTTCTTTTACTGGAAGTGTGATAGGGACAAAATTGCTTACACTAAATACGTAAATGGTCATTTAGAAACTGTCAGAAGCTCGTTATGACTGTTTGGAGATAATTCGCTTGTCGATGAGAAAGTGGCAGTGTCTGCGGACAGTAGCGCTTTATAGAATGACGTGCGGAGGACTGATGAACGGAGCAGGCTCTGGCAGTTGATCCCCAGCGAAAACAAATTTAACATACTGTGCATAAATAGGGGGAAAAATCGCTACTATAGAGTGAGCCATGCTGCGGCTCGCGTTGGGGCTGTTTAGGTTTCCGTCCCCTTTTGGAGGCCACACCGTATCGTTTAGCTGACATGGTTGTGGCTGTTTGTCTTCTTCTCGTGTTGACTGGCGCCACTTGGCTTCGCAAGCGTTGCCTGTCCGCTAGTGGCAGCAGCGGCGGTTATCGGTATGTAGTAACTGCGGCCCTATCTTTGGGGCCACGTCGTGGTTCTTCAGGGTCGTGTCAGTGTGTAGTTCGGGTGGGGACTCAGGAAGAGCCAGGTACGCGCAGTGCGCGAACACGCGGAGACCGCTGGCGCTGAGCATGGAGTGCTGGATTGAAGGACTGTGGTCACGAAGGTGCACGACCTCGTCGTAAAACGGATCCTGCAAGTTTTAAGTTGAGTGTACTTGGATTCAAGTAGGGAAACCTCCACCACTGTGAGATCTTGCGATCCTCCAGTGACTTCGGTTCGTGTTGCTGCTCGTAGTGTTTCTGAGACGAAGAGCAGCGAGTGGAGTGCTTGGGGAAGGTGGATCTGATTAGCTTTCCTGGGCTCCCAATTACTATTTATTGCATTCAGTTTGTTACTATTTGTTAAGTTCAACCAGCGGTGTTTTTTCTTTCTCGTGGCTGCTAACGCCCCAGTTACCTGCCTTGGAGGTTAGTGTATGTAACGGCAGTGTACGTTTCCTCGCCTTGCAGCTGGTGTCCGGTGAGGCGTGTAGTTTTGACAGCTTTCTTGATTGTAAGTTGGTTGGCGATTCTTCTACTCTAGTGGTAGTGATTCCTTTCCAGTTCCAGACGCTCTAAGCACAGTATTCTGCGGGCAGAGTCCAGACCGCCGGTTCCAAAAAATTGCTCTGAGCACTATGGGACTTAACATCTGAGGTCATCAGTCCCCTAGAAATTAGAACTACTTAAACCTAACTAAACTAAGGACATCACACACATCCATGCCCGAGGCAGGATTCTAACCTGCGACCGTAGCGGTCGTGCGGTTCCAGACTGAAGCGCCTAGAACCGCTCGGCCACACCGACCGGCCTGCCGGTTTCAGGTTTGGCATATTTTTACATCTTTGCATTTGGTTTATTGGACGTCAGGTAGCCTCAGCAAGATTATCATTAGTCATTCGTTAGACTGTCACTAGTCTGAGATACCATCCTGTGAAGTGAATGCAACTCATGGCTGCCTGTCTCATCACTCGCGAAAGTGTTTTTTGCCAGATCTATTCAGAGGTCGATTCCTGGTGCACTGTCTGTGACGAACCCTTGTGTTATATTATTGTATTTGGTGTTTTATTGTATGTTTCTAAATTTTTTTATATAACTGCCATTCTTGGCATTACAGCAGGTATAAATGATTGTCCTACCAAGTTTACCATCATTTTGTCTCACCTGTTGGGTGACCAGTTGCTTGTCCTTTTAAATTAACCTTTGCTGTTCTATTTGCTGTTTTTCTGTATGTTTTTTTAAATTTTTTTATATAATTGCCATTCTTGGCGTTATAGCAGGTTTAAATGGTTGTGCTACCAAGTTTACCATCATTGTGTCTCACCCGCTTGGTGATCAGCTGCCTATCATTTTAAATTAACCTTGCTATTGCATTGCTGTTTTACAGTACGTCTGTTTAAATTTTTTATAATGGCCGTTCTTGGCGTTAAAGGCCTTCAGCCGTGACTGGGGTTACTTGCCTTAAAATTCTAACTGGGATCACATTGGCTCGTTTTTAAAACCTTATTTGCTGTGTCTGTATTTTACGCTCATTTGGTAAATTGTAACGCACCGAAAGCACTATTAATTACACAGTTGATACTTCCTGGTAGATTAAAACTGTGTCCTGCAGGAGAGGTTCTGTGAAGTTTGGAAGGTAGGAGACGAGGTACTGGCAGAATTAGAGCTGTGAGGACGTAGCGTGAGTCGTGCTTGGGTTGCTCAGTTGGTAGAGCACTTGCCCGTGAAAGGCAAAGGTCCCGACTTCGAGTCTCGGTCCAGCACACAGTTTTAATCTGGCAGGAAGTTTCATATCACTCACACTCCGCTGCAGAGTGAAAATCTCATTCTGAATAACTCAGTTGTTCATTCCTTCATTAATAACGTGTGATATCTTTATTTATTGCTGAGTCTGGTATTACGGTCTTAAAATAAATGTGTGTAACTGCAAAAGGGAATCGACAGTAACTGATTACGGCCCCGTCCACACGCGTAACCGAATCCTGCCTTCTTTGATTAGCAGGTTCCACAGAGCTACACTATTGATGGCAAATTGCAGGAAACAACATCCATCATACAATATCAAAGAGTAACTATCCAGGGCTACTTTAAGTGGAATTACCACATAAAACGAATAGTAAGAAACCAAATGCCAGACTCATATTCATAGGAAAAGATCTCAAGGTAAAGTATCTGATTGGGAAAGTAGTAGTTTACAAGACACTTGCTCAATCGATTCATGAGTATTGTTCACTATCTGGGATCCTTACAAGGTAGAACTGTTAGAGAATATGGAAAAGATCCAACTAACAGTGGCACGTTCAGTCACTGGATTTCCTTAGTTGTCACGACAACGTTACAGTAATGCTCAACAAACTCCAGTTGCAGACTATACAAGAGTGGCATTGGCACGAAGGAGAGGTTTACTGTTGAAATTTTTAGACAGGGCACTTTCTGGGAAGAGTTGAACAGCGTATTACGTCCTCCCGTATACATCCCACGAAATGACCACGACCTGGAAATTCGAGAAATTATGGCTAATACAGAGGCTTATCGACAATCATTCTTCCCAGGCACCATTCGCGACTGGAACAAGGAAGGCGTGAACAGTTAGTAATCCTGAAGTACTCTCTGCCACACACCGTTAGCTGGCTTGCGAAGTGTGATAGACGTAGATCACTCTGCCATAGATACGGATACCAATACTTGAAACGTCCCCTTTGAAAAATTATACAAGACTGTGCTTAAACTGACACACAATATTTTTAGCGCAACGCAATCTGACTTTCAAAAATCCCTGCAAAAGAATGGCCCTGACTAACATTAACCTATACCTTTCACAAATCACTTACCTCACAAAAATCTTCATTACTCGAACTACTGCAATACAGCGAGCGCCACTACTGCCAGCTAAATAAAAGATTCAAAGTACGGAAGGCACTAACTACTGATAGGCATAGTTAGCAAATGAAAGATTTTAATAGAGAACAAACAATGTATTTACCTTAATATCATCAAAAGTCATAATATATGTAATTTCATAACTCCGCCATTCACCACCGCTGGCGGCTCACCTCTAACTGCGCAACGCTACGCGCTGTTCACATCCAGCTGCCGCTGCCCAACACTACAATGGCAGACAACAATGCAAACTAGCCACAGACTGCACACAGTGATTTTCATACAGTGAGCGCTACGTGGCGGCGGCGTCACCAATATAAGAACCTAAACAGCCTACTTACATACTCTACATGCAATTATCCTGTATCATCTTCTTTGCCCTCAGTCGTGTGCCTCTTTACTGGCGCGGTGAAAGGGGCAAGGCTTATACTTGTGTAATTTTGTACGAAACATTGAACTCATCGTAAACCGTGCGAGCATAGACTACCGAAACAAGACAAGCACATAGAGGGCGCTACTCTGGGATATTCGACCCAGAAACAGAATTTGTGAGCCGCTCTCCCAGGGGCAGCCCGCATCGCTGGCGCCGCCGCTGCCGCTGCTGCCGCTCGCTACTCGCGGAACAACTTTTTGTTTACAGTCGGCACAAATTAGAGGCGCGCCAGAAAAATTCCCCGCCGCCCGGCAGCCCTGGCTGGGCTCGCGCTGCGTTGCCGGGCGACGGGCGCAGGCGGCTCGTGCCCGCCGGCCGGCAGCCCTGCGGCGGCCGCGTAAAATTTTACGACGAGATAAACGCGACCGATAAATATGACAATTGGCTATTCAATAAAGCAGCGTATTGCGGCAATTGGCGCTAATCCCAGGCCGCGGCGCTGCAGCCAGCTGGCGGGCGTCCGCCTAAGCCGGTGACGAGTGGCGCTGCGGCGTGTGTGGCGCGGTGCGGCCCGCCGTGGCGGACAGGTTTATGCCCCGGCCAGCGAGCGGGATTGCAGCCGCACATCAGCCGCTGCGGACACAGCTGGCGGCCGGCGCTGCAGACTTCTCTGCGCCGCTGCGTCCGAACGCTGCCCCTGCCGCTGCGATACATCCGCCTTTTACCTTCAACTCGTCATGCAGGGGCCCTGGCTGTCTGTCGCCCACGTATGTGCCTTGTAAATTCCGGAACCAGTATCAGTTCAGTTTCTTCGTCGCTGGACGTCGTACTAGCGCGAAATAGTTCAGGATTTTGCAACTACACACTGACATCAGCTTTTTACGACATATGAGAATTTGTGTCGGTCTGAGACTGGAACCCGGAAATTCCGCTTATCAAATGTTCAAATGTGTGTGATTTCCTAAGGGACCAAACTGCTGAGGTCATCGGTCCCTAGACTTACACACTACTTAAACTAACTTAAGCTAACTTACTCTAAGGACAACACATACGCCCATGACTGAGGGAGGACTCGAATCTCCGGCGGGGCCGGCTGGGGTGGACGAGCGGTTCTGGGCGCTACAGCCTGGAGCCGCGCGACCGCTACGGTCGCAGTTTCTAATGCTGCCTCGGGCATGGATGTGTGTGCTGTCCTTAGGTTAGTTAGGTTTAAGTAGTTCTAAAGTTCTAGGGGACTGATGACCTCAGAAGTTAAGTCCCATAGTGCTCGGAGCCATTTGAACCATCTTTTGAACCTCCGGCGGGAGAGACCGCATAATCTGTGACATGGTGCCTCAAACCGCGGAGCCACGCCGTGCGGTCCTCCCGCTTATCACGAGCGGTCATGCTATCATTAGGCTAGATCGAAACTTCCATTTGTCGTCAGTCATGTGTCTACAACCTGCAGTCGTACATCCGTGATGTACACTAAGTAATCAAAACTATCCGGACACCTCCCAAAATATACGTTTTTCATATTAGGTGCATTGTGCTGCCACCTACTGCCAGGTACACCATATCAGCCACCTCAGTAGTCATTATACATCGTGAGAGAGCAGAATGATACTCTTCGTGGAACACTTGTACTTCGAACGTGGTCAGGTAATTGGGTGTTACCTGTTTCATACGTCTGAAAGCGACATTTCGACACTCCTACATATCCCTAGGTCCGCTGTTTCCGACGTGATGGTGAAGTGGAAACGTGAAGGGACACGTACAGCACCAAAGCGTACAGCCCGACCTCCTCTGTCGGCTCACAGAGACCACCGGCAGTTCAAGAGGTTCGTAATGTGTAATACGCAGACATCTACCCAGACCATCACATAGGAATTCCAAACTGCATCAGGATCCACTGCAAGTACTGTGACAGGCAGGAGGTAAGAAAACTGGGACATCACGCCGGTAGCTGCCAAACGATGCCTCGTTTGGTATAAGGAGAGTAAAAATTGGATGGTTGAACAGTGGAAAAACGTTGTGCGGAGTGACAAATCACAATGTGGCCATCCGATGGCAGGGTGTGGTTATGGCGAATTCCCGGTGAACGTTATCTGCCAGCGTGTGTAGTGCCAACAGAAAAATTCGGAAGGCGATGGTGTTATAGAATACCTTTTGGATGTTTGGCTCCATTCCCTGAGAAACCTTTCAGCACCTGATTGAACGTAGTCCTGCGAAAGTGGAAGCTGTCACCAAGACTAACGGTGGGGCCAACACCATATTGAATTCCATCATTACCGATGGAGGGCGCCACGTAACTGTAAGTCATTTTCAGCCAGGTGTCCGGATAATTTTGATCACTTAGTGTATATTCCCGCACATGGTAGACATTTTAATTAAAAATGGTGTCTGTGTTGTTCAGAAATATGATGCAAAGTAGCTTAAAAGATAGATGCATGTCTGAAGGAACAGGGACTGCGGCGCTACCAGTAGCCGTTATGGGATACATGAAAGGTATAACACTCCCCGTCTGCTAACTACTGTACCATAACCTCAATGCCAGAAGCAGGTTGTAACATAAAACAATTTTGTAAAAGTAACTATGGCACAAAGCAACAGAGCAGTGTTACCCTCTGAGAGGAATTTTGTTAAGTTGACCGTATTGTTCCTAATGGAAGTGGCTTATCGGAAATGAAAGTCAGAATTACATTAATATTGGAATAGTGACAAACAAAATTTTGCCTAGCTATACTGTTTATAGAATAAGGGAAACGGTCGCCAGCCTAATTAGGCAAGAGAAAGATTAACATTCTCGTTTATGAAAGTAGGTATAAGTAACTATAATGGACAACACGACAGACACAACCTAGACTTAGCAACACGCGAGTGCAATGAACTCTAACACACATATGTTTTAAGATTGAAGCTAACAGTTAGAGCAGCAGGAACTATTTTCAGAATTATAACAGGTACAGAAAAACACTATCACTTTCAGGGTTTACACAAACTGAGTGGTCTTTATACTGTTAATATGCACACAAGAGAGAAACACTTGGCTTACATGAGAATGTAACGTTTCACAACTGCAGCTTTCTCACTTTTACTACAACGAAACACAATGTTGACAAAATTGCAAGAAACTGACTCTCCTTTTTAGAATTTACTACAGACAACAACGTGATCATTTACTTTATAAGACTCAGCCTAAAGTTTGAAGTTGTTAACAGCACTTTAAATAACAGTTTCAATAGGAAAATTATTATTGGACAAACAACATTTGCTTTAACTCACTCTGTTACCACATTAGCTTTAACTATCTTTTTAATAAGTTCAAGAGGCATTATTTAACAAAGCTCTAGGCTTCAACGTACTTTCAGTAAGGGCACTCGGTAATCACTTTACTTCAAACGGAGAGGACCCTGAGAGGTGTTATGATGAGGAGTAAAATCAAGGTAGGTAAATAAATTCCGATATGAATTACCTTATATTTCAGCACACTAACACATCCATTAGGCTGATCCTTCACTGTACATCAATATAGTATTACGTTACAGTGATTGCGCAATGTGGTGGCAACTGCATGTTGGTAGGTGGAATTACAGGTAGAATTGCCGGACTTTATCGTATCTTCATGGCGATGATTCATACAAATTCCAGAATAAATCCAGCTACTTATCCACCCATCCGAGGCATTGGAAAGAAGCAGTAAAAGCCTCTCTCTGAATCAGCATGATATGCACCTTTACATTGACAGTGCACAGGCTGGTAGCTCCTTTCCGACTGGTGGCTCGTCTCCGACTGACTATCAGTTCCACCTTTTCCACCTATGCCAACCACAATTTGCGCGCGCTACGCATTTCCGTTCCAGAGGGGAACCACTACACCATTTACATACAAACTAACTAAGAACCCTAAGTGAGGATCAGCAATTTACATAACAGCAAACAAATACATTAAATAAAACAGAACATTTTCACATATTGACACTTCTACAAAAAATTATTCACACAAAATTACAATTACATACAATAAGTTCTGTTCCCTCCAAATGGGACAAAGAACTTTAAATTACAGATACACTACTTTGCATAGAATCAAATCACGACATCAAAGGTTTGACAAAGAAAAGAGTACACAATTTTATGTTATCGATTCAATCACACTTACAGAAGATCAACAATGTAACATTAAATAAAGCAAAATAAATCCATACAGCATAAGAGCTGTGGTGTTACAAAGGTACTCGCAGTTGCGAATATGGACAACCGTCAGCTGTATAGTTGGATGCCGACAATGAAAGTTTTTGCCGGGTCTGAACACGATCCCGGATTTTCCATTTCACCACGAGCTGTCGCCTGACGTTAGGCTATCCCAGCACGCTTCACTGCCAGACGCAAACTTCCGCACGACTCCAAATATGCGCCGACAGCCCTCATTCGTTCATCCATGTTGCGTATTCCCGTACGAGGGACACTTTTTAATTGAAAGTCGCTTGCCTGACGTCAGCGGAAAAACATGATATTGCAGCGCCGGTGTTGTTCAGTAGTACGATGCAGTGTTGCTTTGGACACAAGTGCACAGACTGTTATACCAGAGGTAAGCATTACGAAATTGTTCCGCATCCTGCGACTGTGCATTAGCGTCAGTTGTTTGCGATGCATGAACATTTCTTCCGATCTGAAAATCGAACAACAATTTCCCGCTTATCACCAGCTGTCGTCGTAACGATTACGGCTATTTTTACCACGCCTCCAGGATCGATCCAAACAGCCATGTGTCACATAGTCACAACACTTTCGCGCGCACGTTTTGTAATGGCAGCACAGGGGGGAACACATTTTTTATCGTCGTTTTAGTTCGTCGACTTAGCGATACGTCATTGATGCTAGCAACGTTTTTATGCATGCATGCTTGCATGTCTAAAGAACGTTGTATTGCCAAGATACAGACACTGTATAAACGGAGACATTGTAAACATCCGTGGTGTATCCATGTCACGGCAAGCTAAAATGAAGATATAAAATTTTTCCCTTCCTGTGCTGTAATCTTGAAATATCTAAGTGTAAGGGTTGTGAAAGCGTGGCATATGGAAGTTTGGATCGGACCTGAAGGCGTGTCCAGATAACCGAAGTTGTTAAAGTGTCCGTTCGTGATGAGTGTAAAATCCGGGTTTCGCGTTTCCGCAAAAGTTTTCATGTGTCTCAAACAGCTGACGTCAGAACACAGTTGCAGACTGCTAAACTGTTTCGTAATATTTACCACACGTGTAATCGCCAGTGACTGTGTCAGTTCCTTCTGACATGGACGTTGTGTTGTAATGATATACTGCGTAAACACAGATATTGTAACGATCAATTTCGTGTCGCTGTCTAGATGGGCTGAAATGGCCTTATAACATTGGTCTCTCCCGGTGCAGGAATCACGAAATATGGGTAAGGGTTCTCAGAACGTGATATATGGAGGCATGGATCAGTCCTCCAGATATACAAAGTAGTTAAGGTGACCTCTCATGATTAAGTGGGAAACCCAGGTTCGAGTCCCAGTGCAGTGCAAATCTGCTTGTGTCGCAAGCAGCTGACTTCTGTATGATCACAGAGATTGTAAGCATCATTGATGTAACCATGCTTAGATAGGCTAAAATGACATTATATTATTTGCCTCTTCTTGTGCCGGAATCATCAAACGTGCAAGCGTAAAAGTCGTCACTACGTGACATACAGAATCTTGGATCGGTCCTAGATGCGTGCTTGGGTAGCCGAAGTGGTTAAGATAACAGCTCGCGATAATTGGGAAATACAGGTTCGAATCCACGTCCAGCACAAATTTTCATGCGTCTCAAACATTTTACGGCAATGCATAGTCGCAGAATGCGACACTGTTTCGCAACATCTACCACAACTGTAATCGGCAGTGATAGTGCCAGTTCCTAAAAACATGGATGCATGTCTGAAGGACACAGTACTGTGAAGATGCGGACAGTGAATAAAGGCAGACTATGTAAGTATCAATGGTGTACACACAAACTCTCAACTGAAGACGGTTGATTGAGTGACCGGTGTACATTTTCCTTGTGTTTCCATTTGTTTACTGTCATCTACAGCAAGTACCCTGAACAGTAGTGCTGGGGAGTCAACGGCAAATTAGTGTTATGTTTTAAAAAATGTCAAGTTTACGTGAATAGTGCAGTGTGATGAATTTTTGAACATGTTTTGAAGAGACTAAGTGGATTACCGAACAAAGAAAGTGCAGGATGGAATTTAATAAATACGTACTGCTACTCATATCTTTGTAACAAACAATACTACAAGAAAGGCAGCCATGCTGGTCGATGCCCGACTTGTAACCAAACCACATTTGCTTGATACAGTTCTTTATTTTCCTTCTGTTCGTTTGGTTAGACGTTTTCTTTGCGGTCGTAAATGGAACACGATGTGTAACCAAAGATTACACTTTATGATACCGCGTTTTAATGTTGCTTCTCTGCGAAAGATCGTCTTATCCCTCGTGTGGTGCGTGTCGGAATTCTGCAATTGCCAAATTGTGGCCTATCGAGAATGTTGTTGTTCATGTTGGTCGCGATTCCACGACTGTTCTCTGAATATAGAATCGTTTGTTTCAGGGGGCCATATCCAACGCCGTGAAGGATCTCATGGCTTCCACGCCACTAGCACCCGAGAGGGCAGACGTATTGTTCGTTAGGTCCTACAAGGTCATATCTCACGTACCTACAGTAAAGACATGTGCTAGTATGCAGCAAGACGACTGACCACACAGACGCGTTGACTATGTCTGCAGCATTGCGGGGTGTCAGCACTGAGATGGCTGTTACGGCTTTCCTTAACACGACTCTAGCAAGAGATGCTCTTTAGTGGTGCGCTCAACGATATCGGACACGTTTCTTAGCTGAGTTCCGATTCTTAGAGGAGCACCTCTGTGGAAGTATCTGTGTGTGTCGGCTCGTAGGAGAACGAACGTTGCCAATCTGACTTCGTCAACCTCACATGGGCGTAGCCCCTGTCTTGATGATTTGGCTTGCCATTGGGTACAAAGCACGATCACCTATGGTCGCAAAGCAGATAATTAGGACTGAATATCTGTCTTCGACATAATCGTTAGGTGACCTTTGAATAAGGTATAGCTGTGTGACTATAATCGCAGTTCACGCACTTTATTATTTCCTATCGACGTATTAACTTAGAACCTTGCATTTCAAGGATGGCTTGAAAAATGTTTATTGAGTGGTAGCATTAAAGCTGCAAGTGGGGGATAATCATATTATTAATTACCATTTTCCAAAACCTATTCCCGTCGTTGAAGAACTACTGAAGAACTACTGACCCGCCATCTAATTGCACCTACCAAGGAACTGAGTACCTCGTCGGAGGAGGCCTAAGCTGTCATGGCAATATAAAAATGGTCCACACAGTGCTAAGCATACAGCCGCTGTAACCATGTAAAAAGAGGATCTGAAATAAATTTGCAAAACATCAATTATGGTCCTGTGTTCATTCAAGACTGGTGTCAATTCCTTGTCGTGTCAGGAGAGACGACTGAACTATAGACTGCTTAAATTTTGTTAGAGGAATAACCACATATTGAGGGGCGCTGTGATTTTTATTGTTGTTTCAGAATATAGGCGATATCTGTTTATTAGAAAATTCCCAGTTTATCTTTTATAAGTTGAGGGAATCCGACTGACTGTCAGACAACTTGTTTTCGATTTCTCTAAATTAGTGAACGAATATTTCATGAATTATGGGGATTTGTTTATTCCTTGTATTAACGTTGATTTCGCTCTGCATTAATACACAACCAGAACGGTGGATCTTTTATTATTGCAGGAAATACGTTTGAATAGGCTCTCAGACTGCACATTTAGAGACACAGTAGTACTTTATGGACTGCAGCTGTTGCTAAAATCGGGGATTCTTATGTTAGACCCCTCATCATCGACGCCTTACCTAAACAAGAATAACAGAATGATATTACATGTAAAGTTAGCACTCGGAAAATGTAGGTTTAACAACAGAAATTAAACACGACCTGAACAGGCTTTAAACAAAAGAATCATCACAAAAGTAGCGCTTAGCTATATGTTGCCCATACAGACCTGAGTGATCTCTTTACAGCTACAGTGTTCGATTGTTACCCTGGTCAGCACTTTCTCCAGATCTCTCTTCTACTGAAAACACCAGGTCATGGTTTTCCAAGAGTCCAGCATATCACTACTCGTCAGTCAATGTGACTGATAAACTCTGGATTAGAGGTGAACCAGTAATTAATGGTATATCAGTATCCGACATTCCACCTCGTTTCAAGTGTAGTTATGTAGTTAGTTTTGCAAAATAAGTAATAACTCGTTATTTGGTACCAATCCCGGGTTTGTCTGATATGTGTATTATATCGTTTTAGCATTTGTACTTTTATCGTGCATTCTGTGGTTGCAGATACCATCTCTCTTCAGTTCAGTACTGGACGAGCTCCTTTTGTCAGAGATCCTATCCCCGCTATCACCTGTGAGTTTTCCTAATCCTAATAGAAGGCTGAGGAAAAAAATGTTGTAAATTTGTGGTAAAGTCTTACGGGACCAAACTGCTTAGGTCATCGGTCCCTAAGCTTACACACTACTTAATCTAACTTAAACTACCTCACGCTATGAACAACACACACACCCATGCCCGGGAGAGGACTCGAACCCCTGACGGGGTGAGCCTCGCGGGCCGTGACAAGACCACTTAGGTCGTGCGGCTAGCCCGCGCGGCGAAGGCTCAGGAACACAGGCATCATGGCTCATAGTGGTGTCCTGGGGTCAATTGGGCCAATCATTTTCACGTTGGTCTCTGACACTACATTACGAAAATTAAGTGGAAATTTATGGCTTCGTCTGCGTGACAGGACTGGTTACTTAAAACAGCGAAATGTAAATTTGAAACGTAAACAAGTCCAACTGAACATACGCCACTCAGATACAATATACATTTCTAAAAAAGAGGATAAAGGCTCCTCGACGTGTACTTCAGTGCTGATGCACAAATATCATCCAAACTCCGACGGGAATCAGAATTTGCGGGTAACGAATTTAATGGACGAGGGACACCGCAGAGTACTGTAAGTTGGAAATTTGATTCGGTTAGGGACTATGTCTGGGTGGCCGGAGGGGGTAAAGCAACCGCTCGGGTTAGAGTACCGGTCCGCTGTTGCATCACCGCAATGCCCTCTGTGGCTAGCTGTCACTATATCCCACCCATTCTTTTATCTACTTCTACGTGGCTATGCTGCAAATCACACTTAATAGCCTCGCAGAGGATTCATCGAACCAACTTCACAATAATTGTCTATTCTATTCACTATCCTTCCTCTTCCTACATTTCATGTTTACATGTATGTAACAGTTGCGTTGTTAAGGACATTTCCGACATAAGAAACTGCAGTAATTTTTTTTTCTTGAAACTGTTTTTCTCCTTTCAAAACTCACTCCCTTTTGTAAACGACAACAAAAACTGCCCAGAAAGCTATAGCACTCACTGAGTGCGCTGTTTTAAGTCTCCTGAATCGTCCCAAGTTATATATATTGTATAGGGTCGTTTGGGTCCCTTCTATGAATTTTAAGCGTGCCTTACACCGTAACATGTTGGCCAAGTTTAGGCCATGTGACATTTCACTCTGCTGCAGCTACACGTGGCCTCTGGATGGGGAATGAACGGTTCTGTTTCTTTATTTACCTCTGCAGATTCCATTTTATCTTCCTTTAAATATGTGCATATGGGTCGACGCGAGTGTGAGAGTATTTCGAGGATGCCTCCAGTAGGGATGTTGCCCATAGACATGTGGATTTCTACTACCAACCTAATTTGGTAGATTCGAAGCGTAACGGAGAGTTTTTCTGTTGGTGGTAGGACGAGGATCAGGACAGTGTAGCAGAGAAGTGGTTGGCATTCTGCCACTGGTAAGAGGGTGACCGGTCTGGAAAATGGCACTTCTCTGCCTGAGTTCTGTGAGTATCGGACGCTTGTATTAGCGATCGGCTTGTAGATGGACAAAGGTATTAGTGTTAGCTAAGTTAATTTCAGATGACGATTAATTCTATTTATTACAGACACACTGGTTAGGAATGTGCTTTGCAGTCATTAGTATTTGCACATTCTTGCTCATTTCCGGTCTTCGTGTGGACTTTTAAAAGTACCCTTTGTTCTGTTAATAGAATGAGCAGATGTGTAGTTCAGCATTATAATGTTAAACAACCACTTACATTTTAGCTAATAACGGGGTTCCATTCCCTTGATATTTCGCCCCTTTCTTTTGTTGGTTGTGATTTTGAGATGCCTTAGAGTGTGCCTCTTTGTGTCTGGCGGGGGTGGCATCCGACCACTAACTTCCACATGTGCTCAAAAAATAGTTGTAATCATTAAATGGTGTTGCTGAAATTATAGATTATAAAATGTAGAGTCCAATGAATACCTACATGTCGGTTGACTTTCTTAGCTTCCCCATTTCGAAATTTATTGGACCTAGTGCAAATATCGCCCTTCATCTGTCCTCACATTACGTAAGAAGCTGTTCCAGTTAAATGGTGTCACTCACTTTGTGGTTTGTAAAGCACAGACTCCAATGAATACCTACACGTGAATTAAATTTCTTTTAGTTTTCCTAATTGCAGAATTTGTTGTTGATGGTGTGAATCTGGGCCTTCAGCCCGCCACATGTGTGACATATGTCATTTCGGATTTGTGTTGCAAGTCTCCCTATAATGCGTGTCATCTTGGGGAAAATTACTACCTATATGTATGGATAATCCTTTTAACTGCTGATTTACATATTTTTCTCGTGGTGTCTGTGGAGACAGCCGCGCAAGCATGATGCGCGTCAATGACACTCCCCATTGCCCTCTGTTCACTTGAATGATAATAGAATACGATGTTCACGTTGCTGCGCTTCTGCATGGGTTCATAGTGAGTGACCTCAGTATCCTCGAGTTCCTTTATCGAGCAGTTTCCGTTTTCTAATGCTGGGCTTTGATAGTTTAAGTATCCTCCTTTGTACACAGATCAAAGAAAGTTCCCAGAACTCCTGAAGACAGACGTTGACAATGGATATTGTATCACAGACACAGTCCCTTTAACTGTTCAGAGATGTGACCAAACCTGTCCAAAGATGTAATCAACCATGCATGACCAGCGCCTATTAGACAGAGGGGGTCCAACAGCCGATCAGTTCCAGTCATTGCACCAGGACGGAGCTATACGGCTCGTGTTGTCTGTAGTTCAACCATGTCTAGACGGTCAATACCGTGGTTCGATCGCGTCCGCATTGGCATTTGTGCCAGGAGGGACTCTCAGCAAGGGAAGTGTCCAGAAGCCTCAGAGTGAACCAAAGCGATGTTGTTTGGACATGGAGGAGATACAGAAAGACAGGAACTGTCGATGACATGCCTCGCTCAGGCCGCCGAGGGGCTACTACTGCAGTGGATGACAGCTACCTACAGATCATGGCTCGGACGAACACTGACAGCAACGTCACCATGTTGAATAATGGTTTTCGTGCAGCCACAAGACGTCGTGTTACGACTCAAACTATGCGCAGTAGGCTGCATGATGCACAACTTCATTCCCGACGTCCATGGTGAGGTCCATCTTTGCAACCAAGACACTACGCAGCGCGGTACAGATGGGCCCAACGACATGCCGAATCGACCTGTCAGGATTGGCATCACGTTATCTTCACCGTTGAGTGTGGCATATGCCTTCAACCAGTCAATCGTCGGAGACGTGATCGGAGGCAGTCTGGTCAGGCTGAACGCTTTGGACACACTGTATACCGAGTACAGCAAGGTGGAGGTTCTCTGCTGTTTTGGGATGGCATTATGTGGGGCCGACGTACGCCGGAGGTGGAAGGCGTCGTAACGACTCTACGATAGTGATGCCATCCTCCGACCGATGGTGCAAACAAAACGGCAGCATGTTGGCGAGGCATACGTCTTCATGGACGACAATTCACGCCCCCATCGTGCACATCCGGTGAATGACTTCCTTCAGAATAACGACATCGCTCAAATAGAGTAGCCAACATGTTCTCCAGACATGAACGCTATTGAAAATGCCTGGGGTAGATTGAAGAGGGCAGTTTATGGACGACGTGACCCACCAATGATTCTGAGGGACCTACGCCGGATCTACGCCTTGATGAACTTGCTGATAGTATGCCACGACGAATACAGGCATGCATCAATGCAAGAGAACGTGCTACTGTGTATTAGAGGTACCGGTGTGTACAGCAATCTGGACCACCACCGCTGAATGTCTCACTGTTTGGTGGTACAAAATGTAATGTGTGGTTTTCATGAGCAATAAAAGGTCGCAAATGATATTTATGTTGATCTCTATTGCAATTTTCTGTACAGGCTCCGGAACTCTCAGAACCGAGGTGATGCAAAACTCTTTTTGAACTGTGTATTACCGCTTATCGTGGAACGTTTGCTGTAGAATTCACATAGCTCTTCATCAACGTACCTTTCAGCTCTGTAAAGGTAAGATGGTAATGATATGAAGAAATGTTTCTGAATATCAGCAAGTCAATAAATTTATATCACTATATATGTATGAAGATTGTATCCGTTCTTTCGGACATGTCTGAAAGAAAAGATACCTTCCTCATATATATATATATATAGCTAACGCTGACCGGCCATTTGACCATCTTTTTCTGTGCAGATGCACAAACAATGCCTGAACTCTTACGTTAATCGGCAGTAAAGCCGCGAGTAGTGAGTATAATAGGCAGGGGCACTATGAATATAGTGCGGGACAGTGAGTTACGAATGTGGCTCTCACGGGAGGCGCGCCAGAGGTATGTCTTTGCATTCGCACTATCCTCTGTGTCCTCGGGGGCTCAAATGGACAGAGCGTCTGCCACCTACCCAAGAGATCCCGGGTTCGAGGCCCGGTCGGAGCACACATTTTCAACTGTCCCCGTTGACTTATATCAACGCCAGTATGCAGCCAGGGGTATTCATTTCATTGTAATTTATATGACACTTATTAAACCTCACTATTCAGCCTCCAAATTACGCTGCCTTACTTCCTAATCCGAGTCGTATGGGGCCTAAAAGCGTTAATATGCACAATGCCCACTGAGATTTTGAATGCGACAAGAGTCAATGATGATGATGCAGTTGAGTGTTTCTAAGTCACACATCACTTGTAGTGCCACCTTCCTTCTCATTCCGAATACATGTCATAAAATAAGTCAGATTCAATGTTGTTATAATGTTGCGCGTAATATTAACTGGAATAGTTATAGGGACCAGTGCGGTTCTATGAACTGAACGTAATTATATTTCATGGGCATGTAGGGCTATTAGTGTGACGTAGACGAATGTGAATGCAATCGCAAACGACCAAAGAGGTCTGGGTATAGTCCTAGAAACAACAGCTATCAACGAGCGCTATTTTTTAAAGAATGAAGATGAGGGTCGTAGATTTAAAACACTGAAACATCTTGAAAATACAAATCTACAGACCGAGTGAAGTGGCGCAATGGTTAGCACACTGGACTCGCATTCGGGAGGACTACGGTGCAAACGTGCGTCCGGCCATCCTGATGTAGGTTTCCCTTATTTCCCAGAATCGCTTCAGGGAAATTCCGGGATGGTTCTTGCCAAAGGGACGGCCAACTTCTTTCTCTATTCTTCCATAGTCCGATGGGACCGATGACATCGCTGTTTGCTCCCCTCCCCCAAATCAACCAACCAACCAAAAGCACTGGCGAAAAGTTGAAAGATCTAGAGACGATCACCTGAGTGAAATCAGATAATAGTCAGTCATAAGTACCGTCATAAAATGCTACGCCCTAAGAACCTTTAACACCTAATTGGATTAGTCACTTAGAACTTTCACAATTCTAGAGGCTGCTAACTCTGTTGGGATATCGATATAATTTCCGCATTTCCAAACTGCCAAAGTGAAAATTTTGCGTCGTACCCGGCTTGGTCGAGAAGAAATGAATGTCTAACACAAAAATTGCTCCAAAAACCCTTTATTTCTCGAGTCTGAACTAATTTTCTACAATGTTTCATTGTAAATCGATCATTGGAAAAGCATCAGAACGCAATGTATCATCATACCATATGCAGCTCTTCCTTGTGTGACACGTTCGAAATATTCTCTATGTCTGATTAAGCTGTAATTCCTATGTTAACCACTGGTGCTGAGTGTTCCAGTTCATCGAATGTATTATTGGTATCCGGTCGAAGACATTACTTCCGCTGGGATACGACCCACTTAATTACTTTACTTACATGCTGCATCGACTTGGTAAGTAATCGTTACGGACACGAATAGCGTGTAACTGGTTACTGGTGTTGCCCGTAGAAGTCGTTTCTGGAAAAGTGTAAAACTGTACATGAAAATGGGGTTGGCAGATGATTATTGGGTGTATGGTTTAGCACTTGATAACGGCCAAGCCGCTTAACCTATAGGACGAGATTTTCAATGCTAACGTACTAAGACTGGAGGGAGCCTTAAATAATTAGACGTCACTGTAGGGTACCTGGAACATTTCGGCTGCTACTTGTTTTTAGGAAAGGCATACAAAGACAAAGACACTGCAGTTGGGGGAAATAGCTCTTCATGCAGCTGACGCTGACGCTCTTGTCACCTTAAGCCAAATATCATCAGCAGATTATGTTGAACATATGGTTGACTGGCGTGTGTTGCATCTTCTCCTATTATATCGGTAACATGTACAGCTCGTGCAACGTAATCATTTGTAAATGGTTTACTGAAGTACATGCAAAGCTTCATTGTAATGTACTGTGCTGTCCAAAGCTGAGTTGTCTTTTCAACGTAATAATATGGTGCATTTCCAAAACTATCACGTATGAGTTGACGTGAATCCTTATTCATCTTTCGAACAAGTCATCAACATAGGTTTTCGGAAAATATTCGGGTCTGAAAAGCTGGCGAATTTTTGTTAGGGTATCGAGTTCGATGACGCACGACCGACGAAAGAATTTAGTGCTCTTTCGTAGATAACACTATACCCGACCTGCTAGAAAATGTATCTCTATCAGTGCAACGAAACGCCTCATTATCCGTCAGTGTATTCGAGTTCGTAAATCATTACAGAAGAAGAAAAACAGCGACAAGGTGGACACGCGTCGAGTCAGTTGCTGCCCACTTTCTGTGTTGTCTTGGCCCGTTCTGGAGATTATCTATATTCCTTTGTGAGTAATGGCATTTTGCAAGTTACATGCAGTTACCTTCTTAGTTTTCACTTGCAGTCAGTGGAATGGGCCTGCATTCGCATAAAACACCAATTCTCGTCCCGTTTGAAACCGGTAATCACTGGCAAGGCGTGATACTCCTCACCGCTCCATTACGATTTGAATCGTTTTACAACCTGCGTTCTTTCCTCGTGTGAGATAGCTGTCTTGTCTTGTTGAACAATTCGCATTAATACATTTAACGAATCAACGTCTTCAATCAAGGCGCGTTCATGGGGGCGTCCAAAAACGATAGCTCGTTTCAGCCTTTTTTTCACATCTCCACGTCTACTCATATTTTGAATTTATTTATGTATTTATTTATTAATTGAGTTGAGACGTGGTTAGCTATTCTGTGATTAGTCTCCCACGGTTATCGCGATTATGCTGTTACCCTCTATCTCCGCAAGTGGCAGCAGCAGCATGTATCGATATTCGCTCCCTTGTATTATATTTGACCCCGCGCTTATAGTTTCCGGCTGTGCCGTGTGCAGTCAGTTGGGTGGTTGGCGTGGAACAGTGAGGAAGTCTCCGTGGCGCATGTCTGGCAGGGGCCGCTGGCGGCGTCCACGCGCGGTCATAGTGTGAGTGGCTGTTCCCATTGCTAAGACGTCCGTGGCTCACCGATCCCGGACACGAAGTTGAGTCGTTACTTAATCTACCAGCCAGCCCCAACTGTTCACACTGTGTCGTATGAATTTCGCTGTGGGCTGTTGGGACATCCCCGCGAGCAACAAGTTGGTACATTCCCGCGAGCAACACTGTGTGTTTTCAAGTTGCCGATATTCTAGCCGTCCTCCTGTGGAGTTTAACTTAGCGTGATTATTTTTGAATTGAAGTGCACCTGCGGAATCATTTTCCTTGTGGCCGTTAACGTTTCGGTTACCTGCCCTGGGCATTGACGTAAATTCAGGCAGTGTATTTTCCTCGTCGTGTTGTCGCTGTCCAGCACGGCATGTAATTTGACAGCTGAATTTGTAATTCATTGTTGGCGCCGATACCTTCTGCGTTGTTCCATTGAACTCCCTGGTCGGTTGGAGTGGAAGTTATCCTGTCGCTTGGTCCGTTGACTGTCTGTCGGTTGGGTTTCCGTCGGATTGAGAATTGTTGGACCGCCTGCTTGTCTCACCTAAGCGAGAGTTAGTGTTTGAATTTCAGGCCGACCCTTGGAAACTTCTGAGCACCGTTTGATGTGCTTTTTCTTATTTGTCCTTGTTGTTTGTTTATGTATGGATTCTAGCTGATTTTAAATGAAAGTTGTTTTGCCCTTAAGGCGTGAGATTGTTTGGGCCTTCAGCGTAATTTAGAGAAATGTTTTAAGATAAGGCCTACTGCTTTTTAAATTCAAATTCATGTTTTTGAGTCTTAAGTAGGCGCTACAGTCTGGAACCGAGCGACCGCTACGGTCGCAGGTTCGAATCCTGCCTCGGGCATGGATGTGTGTGATGTCCTTAGATAAGTTAGGTTTAATTAGTTCTAGGCGACTAATTACCTCAGAAGTTAAGTCGCATAGTGCTCAGAGCCATTTGAGTCTTAAGTTATTGGCCTTCAGCCGGTTTTAAATTAAGTTTCTTTTGCCCTTGAGGCATGAGATTGAATGGCGCATTTAACCGGGAATTAAGCTCTGAAATTTATGTTTGGCTTGCTCTGTTGTTAATGTTTTCTTTACTCTTGTAATGTTTGTCAAATGAATAAAGTTGTACGTTCGAGTGCAACTGACAGTCACTCATTTTGGCCCCTTTTCACAAAGTAAACCATCTGTCCTGTCCTCCGAGTATAGCAGGGGATCATGAGTAATCATTCTTCTGACTGGTTTGATGCTGCCTGCCACGAGTTCCTTTCCAAGGAAAACCTTCTCAGAGTAACACTCACACCATAGGTCCCCAATTATTTGCTGGATCTATTCCAACGTGCGTCTTCCTCTACAGTTTTCAACCTCTACCGCTCCCTGTAGTACCATGGAAGTTATTTCCTGATGCCCTATTGCCAAGTTCTTTCTTCTCGTTAGTGTTTTCCATATATTCATCTCCTCTCTGACTCGGCGGAGAACCTTCTCATTTCTCACCTGATCATTCTGTCTAATTTTAACATTCTTCTGCAGCACCACAATTCAACCTCCGCCACACACCATCAGGTGGCTTGCGGAGTATGGATGTAGATGTAAATGCCTCGATTCTCTTCTTTCCGGTTTTCCCACAGTCCAAGTTCCAGTATCATAATATACTGCGATGCAAACGCGTATTCTCACGAATTTATAACTCAAATTGAGACCTATATTGGATAGTAGCAAACTTCTCTTAGCCAGAAATGCTCTCTTTCCCAGTGGTGATTTGCTTTTAAGTCCTCCATGCTCTGTTCATAATGCGTTATTTTGCTGCCTAGATGGCAGAGTACCTTAAATTCGTCTGATTCGTGTTCCTCAAATCTGATGATAAATTTCTCGCTGTTCTTATTTCTGCTACTTCTCACTACTTTCGTCTTTCTTTGATTTAATCTCAGTCCATATTCTGTTCTCAGTAGAATGTTCATTCCATTCAACACATCCTGCAGTTAATCTTCACTGTCACTGAGGATAATAACGTCATCAGGCATCGTTGATATCTTTCCACCTCGAATTTTAATCCAGCAAGTTTCCCCCATTGCTTTTTCAATGTATAGACTGAACACGAGGGTCGAAAGGCTACATCCCATTCTTACACCCATTATAGTCCGAGCACTGCGTTCTTGGTCTTCCACTCTTATGGTTCCCTATTGGTTTTTACACACATTGTACTTTACGAGTCTTTCCCTATGACGTACAGCTTTTTTCCAGGTCTTACATGATTTCACATTTTCGAACGTTTTCTCCAGGTCGACAAATCCTATGAACGTGTCTTGCTTTCTATTCACTCTTGCTTGCATTACCACTATGGCGCAATCACCTTTCCTAAAGCCAAATTGGTAGTCATCTAACAGATTCTCAGTTTACGTTTCTATTCTTTTGTATATTATACTTGTAAGCAACTCAGATGCATGAGCTGTTAAGCTGATTGTGCGATAATTCTCGCACTTATCACCTCTTGCATTCTTAGAAATTCTGTGGATGATATTTTTCCGCCAAGTCAGGTGATGTCCCGCCAGTCTCATAGATTCTGACATCAACGCGGTTAGCCGTTTTGTTGCCATTTCCCGACAGTGAATTTAGAAATTCCGATGGCATGTTATCAGTCCCTTCTGCCTTTTGTTACCTGATGTACTTTTAAATTCTTATACTCATACAGATTCCCCTATCTCTTCCCTGTTGCCTCCTGTTTCTCTTTCTATCACGTCATCAGACAAGCCCTTTTTCCTTCAATGATGTCTTCACTGTACTCTTTCTACCTACCCACTATCTCCTGTTTGTTTAACAGTGGAATTCCCATTGCGCTGTTAATATTACCATCCTTGTTTTAAATTTTACTGTAGGTTGTTTGGACTTACGTATATGCTGAATCAGTCGTTTGTACAATAATAACTTTTTCCATTTGTTCACTATTTTCAAGCAGAAATGTGATCTTAGCTTCCCTACATCTTAAGCTCCTGCTCATCTTACAGCGTGTGCCATATAGTCGACTTACAAATACTCTGCTACGACGTTCGTGGTCGGCAAAGCATCACACGACCGCCTGGCACCAGTGCTACACCACCTACGCCGCTTTGAAGCCTCCAGCGAGCGCTGTGAAGGGGAACACTATTGTTGTGCCCAGCGAGTGGCTCGCTTTAGCGCGCGGTAGAAAGGTGGTGGCTTCCTCCTGCTGCAAAGTTTCCAAACGCCCCATGGAAACATCCACAAGTAGGTGACTCTTGTATCGGTAATGGAAAACATACACCGTCGCATGACGTCACAGAGCGTAAATAAGTTTTTGGATTCACCCGCGACATTCCTGGTCGTTCCAAAATGAGAGCACTGCAGGGAGCTCAATCTTCATTCCGAGTTCAGTGAACCCAGGATTTCCGAACTGGAGGCCGATGCGTATAACCGTAAGCTCTGTACAAGGTAGTGAACTGGAAAGCAGTTGAGGTGATATGTTTGTTACTGGACACCTCTACTGTATAAGGAGCACTCAGGGGAGCGGTGTTCTGTCTGGGTGGACTCTTATTTCCAGGAAGGTTACTACTGGAAAAGAAAACTCTTGCAGTTGTTCGAATTGTCATGGTGTGCTGCTCCCAGGCGATTAAAGGAAGTCATGTTCTCAGCTGTCCTAAGAACACACAATGTCAGGTCCGAGTAGACAACAGTGAACGAATACAGGTCAGTTGCCGGAATGTTTTCGACTAATGAGATAGGAAGATAATAAGCGCAGCGACAGCCGCCGAGCCGAGAGGATGCGCAGCAGAGCAGCAGCAGCACTTGTCTGATAAACTGTAAATTAATATAGTTTTGGTTTTTCGTTCACGTGCTTCTGAAAAGAAGTGACCTGTACGTGTGTATTTTACTGTGTAGACCAGCGGTTAGAAAATTAATCGTAGTTTTTGCTTTTGCACAAGTCTTATGAATTTTTCCGTTGCCAGAAACTCCGTCATGCCACTAACTTTTAATTTTGTGCTAGTAGACAGCACAAAGTTAAGATCAGTTCATTCTAGTTTGAATATTTCTCTCATGCACTAACTTTCCGGCAAACAGGATTTCTAATAACAGGTATCTGTAAATACATCAGCTTCAGTAGTGAAATTTATTTCTGTTTAGTAGCTTGCGGTCTGAGAGTACAGTGAGAAATCTACACACCAACTTTTACTGTCAAAATTGTCGACCTCCGCTATCGGGTGCCGAATTGTAGGGATCCCCTTATTAGGTCTGCCGTGCACTACACGCAGGAAAGGGCTACTGGGGTAGCAGAGTATGTGTGGTGTGCATGTGAGGCTTTTTTTTAAGTTAGAGAACCCCTCCCTTGGGAGCAAAGACGATTTGCCTGTTCAGTCAGCCACAACGAGCTCGGAGAATCGTGGTCCTCACAGATCAGAGATAGGAAAGATTAATATGATTTTACTAAACTGCAGCAGCATCCAAGGAAAGGTCACTAAATTACAGTAGTATCGCTTACTGAAGGTTATATTGCACAGATAGCATTGGGAACAGAAAACTAGTTGAAATGACAACGAAATCCTAAGTTCAGATTCGAATGCTTATCGTAAGGATAGGTTAGTCGCCAAAGGTGATGGCGTGTTTGTTGCAATAAGAAATTTGATAAAATCTAGCGAGGGTATCACGGATTCCGAATGTGAATTAATCTGGGTGAAATTGAGTATCAAAGAACGGTCAAAAATGGTGATCGGATGCTTTTGTAGGCCACCTGGGTCAGGATCTGTAGCTGTAGAACACTTCAGACAGGACTTGAAGAATACCATTAGTAATTTTCCTGATCATGCTGTTGTAATAGGGGCTGACTCCAGCTTGCCAGGTATAGATTGGGAGTGTTATGCGATCAAAACTGTTGCCAGAGACGGAGAATCGTGTGGTATTGTTCTGGATGTCTTGTTCGAAAATTACCTTGAGCAGATAGTTAGAGAACCAACTCGTGAGGGTAACGTGTTAGACCTGCTGGCAACAAACAGACCTGAACTTATCGAATCAGTTAACGTAGATCAAGGTATAAGTGATCATAAGCCTGTGACAGCATCTATGACGACGCGTCCTACAAGGAATGTTAAGAAAGTTAGGAAGATATATTTGCTCAGAGAGGGCGACAGAATACAAATTTCACAATATCTCAGCAGTCAGCATCAAGTATTCGATGATAAGGACGAAGAAGTGGAGAACAAATGGAAAAAATTCAAAGGCGTCGTTCAGTACGCCCAAAACAAGTATGTTCCCAGTAAGGTTTTAAGGGATGGGAAAGATCCACCTTGGTTTAAAAGCCGTGTTTGAAAAGCGCTACATACAGATAGATCACTTCATCTCAGATTCAACAGAAGTAAAAACCTAGCTGGCAAACAAAAGCCGAACGAAGCGAAAATGAGCGTAAGGTGTGCAGTGTGAAAAGCATTCAATGATTTTGAAAGTAAGATGTTGTCAACGGACCTGAGTAAAAACCCTAAGAGATTTTGGTCGTATGTGAAATCAGTAAGTGGGTCAAAATCATCTATTCATTCTCTCACTCACCACGCCAACACTGAAACAGAAGGTAACAGAGAGAAGGCCGAAATACTAAATTCGGTCTTCCGAAGTTGTTTCACCGCGGAAGATCGTAACACTTTCCCTTCTTTCAATCGTCGTACGAACATAGAAATGGCAGATACTGAGATAACCGATCGCGGTACTGAAAAGCATCTATAATCGCTTAGTAGTTGAAAGGCTTCAGGACCACATGAGATACCTATAAGATTCTATAAAAATTATGCCAAAGAACTTGCTCGCCTTCCTGCAATAATTTATCAGAAATCGCTTGAGCAACGAAAGGTACCTAAGGACTGGAAAAAGCGCAGGTCATTCCCGTTTTTAAGAAAGGGCGTAAGACTGATCTACACAATTATAGACCTATATTGTTAACGTGAATCTATTGTAAAATTATGAAATTTGTTTTCTGTTCAATAATTATGACGTTTTTGGAAACTCAGCTCGCTCTGTTCCTCCATGAGATCCACAGTGCAGTGGACCATGGCCCTAAGATTGATGCCGTGTTCCTCGATTTCAGTAAGGCAGTTGACACCGTCACGCATTGACGTTTAATGAAAAAAATACGAGCTTACGGAGTATAGGAGCAGACCTGCGATTTGATTCAAGACTTTCTTGCAGATAGAATTCAACACGTCTCTCTTAATGGAAGTAAATCGACAGATGTTAATATCCGGAGTACCACAGGGAAGTGTGATAGGACCGTTGCTGCGTACAATATATATAAATCATCTAGTAGAAAGCGTCGGATGCTCTTTAAGGCTATTTGCAGATGATGCAGTTGTCTATACCAAAGTAGCAATGCCAGAAGATAGTAAGAGTTTCCATTACGACCTGCTGAGAATTGATCATTGGTACAGACTTTGGCAGTTGACCCTGAACGTAAATACACTCCTGGAAATTGAAATAAGAACACCGTGAATTCATTGTCCCAGGAAGGGGAAACTTTATTGACACATTCCTGGGGTCAGATACATCACATGATCACACTGACAGAACCACAGGCACATAGACACAGGCAACAGAGCATGCACAATGTCGGCACTAGTACAGTGTATATCCACCTTTCGCAGCAATGCAGGCTGCTATTCTCCCATGGAGACGATCGTAGAGATGCTGGATGTAGTCCTGTGGAACGGCTTGCCATGCCATTTCCACCTGGCGCCTCAGTTGGATCAGCGTTCGTGCTGGACGTGCAGACCGCGTGAGACGACGCTTCATCCAGTCCCAAACATGCTCAATGGCGGACAGATCCGGAGATCTTGCTGGCCAGGGTAGTTGACTTACACCTTCTAGAGCACGTTGGGTGGCACGGGATACATGCGCACGTGCATTGTCCTGTTGGAACAGCAAGTTCCCTTGCCGGTCTAGGAATGGTAGAACGATGGGTTCGATGACGGTTTGGATGTACCGTGCACTATTCAGTGTCCCCTCGACGATCACCAGTGGTGTACGGCCAGTGTAGGAGATCGCTCCCCACACCATGATGCCGGGTGTTGGCCCTGTGTGCCTCGGTCGTATGCAGTCCTGATTGTGGCGCTCACCTGCACGGCGCCAAACACGCACACGACCATCATTGGCACCAAGGCAGAAGCGACTCTCATCGCTGAAGACGACACGTCTCCATTCGTCCCTCCATTCACGCCTGTCGCGACACCACTGGAGGCGGGCTGCACGATGTTGGGGCGTGAGCGGAAGACGGCCTAACGGTGTGCGGGACCGTAGCCCAGCTTCATGGAGACAGTTGCGAATGGTCCTCGCCGATACCCCAGGAGCAACAGTGTCCCTAATTTGCTGGGAAGTGGCGGTGCGGTCCCCTACGGCACTGCGTAGGATCCTACGGTCTTGGCGTGCATCCGTGCGTCGCTGCGGTCGGGTCCCAGGTCGACGGGCACGTGCACCTTCCGCCGACCACTGGCGACAACATCGATGTACTGTGGAGACCTCACGCCCCACGTGTTGAGCAATTCGGCGGTACGTCCACCCGGCCTCCCGCATGCCCACTATACGCCCTCGCTCAAAGTCCGTCAACTGCACATACGGTTCACGTCCACGCTGTCGGCGGCATGCTACCAGTGTTAAAGACTGCGATGGAGCTCCGTATGCCACGGCAAACTGGCTGACACTGACGGCGGCGGTGCACAAATGCTGCGCAGCTAGCGCCATTCGACGGCCAACACCGCGGTTCCTGGTGTGTCCGCTGTGCCGTGCGTGTGATCATTGCTTGTACAGCCCTCTCGCAGTGTCCGGAGCAAGTATGGTGGGTCTGACACACCGGTGTCAATGTGTTGTTTTTTCCATTTCCAGGAGTGTAAATGTAACATATTGCGCATACATGCGAAAAGAAATCCACTACTGTACAGCTTCACTATTGATTACAAACAGCTGGAGACAACGTCTGCTGTAAAATATCTAGGCGTATCCAGGGCAACCTTATGTGGAATGACCATATAAAACAGATAGTGGGAAAAGCGGACACCAGACTCAGATTCATCGGCAGAATCTTAAGGAAACGTAACTCATCCACGATAGACGTGGCTTATAAGGCGCTTGTTCGCCCGATTCTTTAGTATTGTTCAACTGTCAGGAATCCCTATTAGGTAGGATTGATTGAGGACATAGAGAAGATCCAACGAAGACCGGCGCGTTTCGTCACTGGATCGTTTAGCTGGCGAGAGAGCGTTACGGTGACGCTAAACAAACTCCACTGGCAGATGTTAAAAGAGAGGGGTTCATTTCGGAGAGATTAACTATTGAAATTTCGGTACAGCACTTTTCAGGATGAGTCGGACAACATATTACTTTCCCCACATACATCTCACTTATTGACCTCGAGGAGTAAATTCGAGAATTTATAGCCAATAAAGAGGCTTATCGACAATGAATCTTCCCACGCACAATTAGCGAGTTGAACAGGGTTGGTGGGATGAGATAGTGGCACCGAAAGTACCCTCCGCCACACACCATTAGGTGGCTTGCGGAGTATGATGTAGATGTAGATGTACATTGGATAATTTGTCACCTTTCCGCAGGGTGGTCAGAAACAGTGTGGAAAGCTTATGAGGGTGCTGCAGGATAGATTGTACTGAGAAATAATTGTTAAGAATAAAAGCTGCACCATATCCCTCTTAATTAGCGTTCTAGTTAGCCACTCATGCTATTGCGCTTGCAAATTCAAGTGGCCCGACAAATACGTTTAGTGCCTGCTGTTCTCGTAGCTTAAGTGACAGCACAAGAGTCTGCTTAGCCTTTGACTCGGTTCCGATCCTTACAACTGTCCTATATCTAATATTTCTATCGCACTCTTGTTCGGTCTTAGGAACCCAAAGGATGAGCTCGTTTGGTGTACCATCTTTGGCGGGCCGCTTGATTTTTACCGGGTAAGAACGTGATGGCTAATTTCAGTGCTAATGAAGTAAGAAACGGTGCGACGTATCGATTATTTTCCTTAAGAATTGTATCTCAGTGCAACTTACGCTGAAACACCCTAACAAGCTTTACAGACTGTTTCAACCGCCCTGTATGGTCAAAAGGCTACATCAGGAAATTTCCAATTAGTGAAGTGTCTCCGAAACAGGTTGTTGTTGTGGAAACAGTCCCTACAAGTCAAGCAGCACTGCTCCATAATGAGAAACAACTTGAGGAGGTACCAAATCAAGGCGGAACTACACAACATCCAAAAATCTATCAAAGCTTTATGACTTGTAGGGTCATAATAAAGTGAATGGTAACTGATGCACGACATAAGACTAATTAAAACACTTTCTAAGGATTTATCGACCAGCGTTTTACATTGCATAATGATGCAAGATGTTAAAAATTCTCAGGCAAGTAAGTATAAGTTGTAGGGAATAAGCGGTAAGATGCAACACATACAAGAACCAAGGGAGAGCAGTAAGAATGGAGGGACAAGACCGGTAAACTCGGATTAAAAAATGTGTAATAGAGGATCACAGCCTTTCTTCAATACTTTTCCATGAGTACATCGAAGAAGCAATGATAGAAATAAAATAAATATACATAAGTAGCATTAATTTTCTGGGTGGAAACATCAATGATAGGTTTCACTGATGACATTGTTATCTTCAATGAGAGCGAGGAAGAATTAAGGGAACTGTTGAATGGAATGAACAGTGTGCACAGAGTACCATTGGGAGTAAATGAAGCTAATACGAAAGTACAGGGCTATTACAAAAGATTGAAGCGATTTCATAAATTCACTGTAGCTCCATTCATTTACATATGGTCACGACACACTTCAGATACGTAGAAAAACTCATAAAGTTTGGTTCAGCTGAAGCAGCACTTCAGGTTTCTGCCGCCAGAGCGCTCGAGAGCGCAGTGAGACAAAATGGCGACAGGAGCCGAGAAAGCGTATGTCGTGTTTGAAATGCACTCACATCAGTCAGTCATAACAGTGCAACGACACTGCAGGACGAAGTTCAACGAAGATCCACCAACTGCTAACTCCATTCGGCGATGGTATGCGCTGTTTAAAGCTTCTGGATGCCTCTGTAAGGGGAAATCAACGGGTCGGCCTGCAGTGAGCGAAGAAACGGTTGAACGCGTGCGGGCAAGTTTCACGCGTAGCCCGCGGAAGTCGACGAATAAAGCAAGCAGGGAGAAACGTACCACAGCCGACGGTTTGGAAAATCTTACGGAAAAGGCTAAAGCAGAAGCCTTACCATTTACAATTGCTACAAGCCCTGACACCCGATGACAAACGCTTTGAAATTTCGGCGCGGTTGCAACAGCTCATGGAAGAGGATGCGTTCAGTGCGAAACTTGTTTTCAGTGATGAAGGAACATTTTTTCTTAATGGTGAAGTGAACAGACACAATGTGCGAATCTGGGCGGTAGAGAATCCTCACACATTCGTGCAGCAAATTCGCAATTCACCAAAAGTTAACGTGTTTTGTGCAATCTCACGGTTTAAAGTTTACGGCCCCTTTTTCTTCTGCGAAAAAAACGATACAGGACACGTGTATCTGGACATGCTGGAAAATTGGCTCATGCCACAACTGGAGACCGACAGCGCCGACTTCATCTTTCAACAGGATGGAGCTCCACCGCACTTCCATCATGATGTTCGGCATTTCTTAAGCAGGAGATTGGAAAATCGATGGATCGGTCGTGGTGGAGATCATGATCAGCAATTCATGTCATGGCCTCCACGCTCTCCCGACTTAACCCCATGCGATTTCTTTCTGTGGGGTTATGTGAAAGATTCAGTGTTTAAACCTCCTCTACCAAGAAACGTGCCAGAACTGCGAGCTCGCATCAACGATGCTTTCGAACTCATTGATGGGGACATGCTGCGCCGAGTATGGGAGGAACTTGATTATCGGCTTGATATCTGCCGAATCACTAAAGGGGCACATATCGGACATTTGTGAATGCCTAAAAAAACTTTCTGAGTTTTTGTTTTTGTGTGCAAAGCATTGTGAATATATCTCAAATAATAAAGTTATTGTAGAGCTGTGAAATCGCTTCAATCATTTGTAATAACCCTGTAATTACTAGTAGCACAAATAAGATTAGAAATGAACTCAATTTTAAATTTGAATAAAATGTTGTAGATGAAGTGAAAGAATTACGCCACCTTGGAAGCAACATAATACTTGTCAGTTGATGCAAGAAGGATGTACGAAGCAGCCTAGCACAGCCAAAGAGGACGCTCCTCGCTAAATAAAGTCTACCGTATGGAAAATAGCCTTTAATTTGAGAAAGAGACGTCTCTAACGTACGTCTTGGCCACAGAATTATATGTAAGTGCACCATCTACCTTGGAAAAGAAGATAATTGAAGTTTTTTAGATATGGTGCTCTAAAAGGATGTTTGAAAGTAGATGATAACGTAACAAATGAGGAACTACTACGCAGAATAGGTGAAGCGTGGTATATGTAGAGAACGTTGACAAGCGGAAAGGACAGGGTGATAGGATGAGTGTTAAATATATTTGCAATGACCTCCCTGGTACTAAAGGTAGCGTAGAATGTAAAAACTGATGAAGAAAGAGAAGTAATGGATCTAGACAACAATGATAAGTTTGAATTGATAACTAAGTGATGTACGATACACCAAGCGCATGTCATTGGGGAACATCAAAAGGCAGCTTTATTTTATTTTATTTACTTTGAGCACACCTGTTCGTCCAGAACATGTAACGGTGGTATTTCTCCGCTTAATGGACCTTCACAAAATCTGTATGGTGTTTTAAATGCCAGTATTTTGAATAGATTACGCTGGAAAGTAAGATTCAGGCAATTGGCGGAAATTGTAGCATATCTGCCCTTGCGATTCGTGACTCCCGTGCATCTCCAGCCTCAGATGTTAATAGGCTCTGAGCACTATGGGACTTAACATCTATGATCATCAGTCCCCTAGAACTTAGAACTACTTAAACATAACTAACCTAAGGACAGCACACAACACCCAGTCAACACGAGGCAGAGAAAATCCCTGACCCCGCCGGGAATCGAACCCGGGAACCCGGGCGTGGGAAGCGAGAACGCTACCGCACGACCACGAGCTGCGGACTCAGATGTTAATAGCAGTGGGAAGTACGTTGTCTGCAAGCGAGATGGTTTTCTTAACTTGCAGGTGAAGAATATAAAGGAAATTAAAGTGCCAAATACCATACTGCGAAACGAAAAAGTCGTAAGAGGTAAAAGGGTCAGCAACAACACAATAAATAACGATAATAATAATGCCACGTGGAACGATGCGTGTTTTAAGCTCATCAGTGGGATGCCACTTGCGCTACTTGTGTGTCCTTAAAACCAACGGCACCCGGTTCTCTTCACCCAGACAATTATTAGCCAGGCCCAACGTTGCTAAACGATAAAGCGGGCGGGAAGAATATCACTTACGGATATTTTGAGAAAACTAGCTCTAAACTTCATCATATCGGTGACATACACATAGAATAGCAATGGAATGAAAATACACCTACCTGTGCACTGAAAGGCTATAAAACTCCTAATCTCTTCCAAGCCGCTATACCAACTTAAGAATAGCATACAGCAAACTGCGACTATGCAAAATACACAGACCAACAAAAAGACTACACTACCAGCATATGTGAAACAGTAAAATCCCCACTCTCATCAACGAAATCTGCTCAAGGTAGAAAAAGCAGGAAACCTAAGAGATTGAGTCCAAAGCCGTAAAATCGCTTGACTCTACTTTGATCTGATGAATGTGATGATACTTCAACAGAGACGACGGACTATGAAGTCTGTCTGACGGAATCACAATGCATCTCACCCAGTCCTCATGCATTTCACGTTCCCCAACTCGACGAAAGGATAAGATGGTAGACGAAGACAAACGTCACTGCTGCGTTAGCTACCATACTGCAATGGAACGTACGCGGGCCTAGAACGCATGTGGAGCAGCTGACACTACTAACGGTGAGAATAGCCCAGGACTTGTCTTTGCAGTAATCATATTTGATGTTTACTGTCGCCCTATGCTTCATCGTAAGGATGACGTTACTGCGGAAAGAGCCAATCGACTGGTGGCTATGTAAATAACGCACACCACTCAACTGCTATACAACTGGCTACTTACGTCCATGTAGTTTTAGTTAAGATTCATGCATGCCATATAATGCTCTTTCTGCTTAACATCACAGGACGTATTGCATTATGATTTTCTCAGAGACTTTATAGTACTATCCACCAGACCATTTCCCCTATTTGGAAAGATCCATGCACTCCGCACACTTTGGGCCTCATCCTCTACCTTACATCCGTTGTAATATTTGTAAGGGCATTGATAGCTGCGATATAGAGCACCTCAAACAAACAACAACGAGACGTTTATTTAAACTGCCGAGACTAGTTGTCTATGTATGTGTTTGTAGCGTTCTGGACAAATAAAGCTTCTCTAATGAGAAGACTACATTTTTCAACAAAAGATGCTTGCCCTGTGCTTCGAATTTTGGGGAGTCTCCTGATCAGAAGCGACGTATCCTCAACAATGGAATTCGCAGCTTCTTCATTATTACCTGGTTAGTCTCAGCAACAGGGCTCTCGATCTGCTCTCTACATCTTGAAGACTCTGTACTGTGGTAATTCACCGATTACATTTATTCCATTTCCCATTTGGATCTCGTTACCAGATGGAGCAGTCTCTGATGCAAAACCGCCAAGATGGGTGGACAGTAATCTCGATACGTTACGGCCGGCGCCTCTTTTTGGAGACCGAGACGGCCTCCAGGAACGAATGGACATGTATAACAACCATGATTCATCATGCTGCTTCAAACGTGTCAGTATTCTCTGCTCACCTGGACACCTAAACAGGCATCCTGATCCTGAACCTTGAGTAAGAGATACATGTCTTTGAAAAATCCAGATCAGATTTACAGTCATGTAACATTTAAATATCGATCACTGAAAGAAAGCCTAACAGCCTTTCTTTGGCCAAAGGCCAAAGCTTAAATAAAAATAAAAGATAGAAAAGCAGGTCATTCGATACGTTCCTGGATTCCATCAATCGTTCTACTGGTTCAACAAAAGTACACGAAGCCGAACGTCTTGATTAAGCGGTGGTCAATAGCATGTATAAATTTTTAAAACTGCATAGCACTGTGCTGTCTGTAGTAATGCTATTTTAATTTGCCACCGGTTTCGGTTCTGAACCATCATCAGCCGCAGAAAATGGCACTGGCAGACACGGACAACAATATGACTCTGCCATCATATTTTTATCTTGTCACAATTTACGATTTTATATTATCTTGGCATTAATGCTTTTCTGTGACAACTTATTTTTAAATCGTATGTGATATGTGGTACATCTATGATATTCTCCCTCCCGTTGATGGTGGTTCAGAACGGAAACCGAAACCGGTAGCGAAATAATATAACATTATTACAGACAGCGCAGCCTTATGTACTATTTTTAAAAAATGTATACGAAGCCATCAGGAGGATCTCCAGTAAATGCTGTGCTACACTTGTGGTAGCAATGCTGGAGTATCTCCAAAGAACACCTGGAGACCTCGCGCACACAGTGACAGAGTAGTACACAGTGTTGTCGTCATTGCCAACCAAAAGCTAGCACACTGCCGGTAATGCGCGGCGGTGCAGGTGTACACTGAACTTCAGGTCCAATAATTCTGAGTCATCTAACTGTTATTTATCCATATGGGACCTGGAACTGGCAGGGTCTTAGTTCGTGGCCCAGCGCTCAGTAACATCCGATTCCACTGCACTATTCTGAGACACATCCCACCGGAATGGAATGAATTCACCAAAAAATATTCCAGAATTCGAATCGAGAACAGCTGCCAACATGAATAACGTAGAAGTAAATATCCTCGGAATAATGAAGCAACTCAAATCACTTAATAAAAGCAAGTCTTCTGGTCCAGGCTGTGTACCAGTTAGGTTCCTTTCGGAGTATGCTGATGCATTAGCTCCATACTTAACAATCATATACAGCCTTTCGCTCGACGAAAGATCCGTACCCAAAGACTGGAAAGTTGTACAGGTCACACCAATATTCAAGAAAGGTAGTAGGAGTAATCCACTAAATTACAGGCCCATATCGTTAACGTCGATATGCAGCAGGATTTTAGAAAATATATTATGCTCGAACATTATGAATTACCTCAACAAAACGGTCTATAGACACACAGTCAACGTGCGTTTAGAAAACATTCTTCCAGTGAAACACAACTAGCTCTTTATTCACATGAAGTGTTGAGTGCTATTGACAAGGGATTTCAGATCGTTTCCGTATTCCTGGATATCCGAAAGGCTTTTGATAATGTACCACACAAGCGGCTTGTAGTAAAATTGCGTGCTTATCGAATATCGTCTCAGTTATGTGACTGGATTTGCGATTTCCTGTCAGAGAGCTCACAGTTCGTACTAACTGACGGAAAGTAATCGAGTAAAACAGAAGTGATTTCAGGCGTTCCCCAAGTTAGTGTTATAGGCCTTTTGCTGTTCCTTATCTATATTAACGTTTTGGAAGACAATCTGAGCAGCCGTCTTCGGTTGTTTGCAGATGACGCTGTCGTTTATCGACTAATAAAGTCATCAGAAGATCAAAACAAATTGTAAAACGAATTAGAAAAAATATCTGAATGGTGCGAAAAGTGGCAGTTGACCCTAAATAACGAAAAGTGTGAGGTCATCCACATGAGTGCTAAATGGAACTCGTTAAACTTCGGTTACACAATAAATCAGTCTAATCTAAAAGCCATAATTTCAACTAAGTATCTAGATATTACAATTACGAACAACTTAATTTGGAAAGAACACAGAGAAAATGTTGTGGGAAAGGCTAACCAAATACTGCGTTTTCTTTGCAGGACACTTAGAAAATGCAACAGACCTACTAAGGAGACTGCCTACGCTACGCTTTTCCGTCCTCATTTAGAATACTGCTGCGCGGTGAGGGATCGTTATCAGGTAGGACTGACGGATTACATCGAAAAAGTTCAAAGAAGGGCAGCACGTTTTGTATTATCGCGAAATATGGGAGAGAGTGTCACAGAAATGATACGGGATTTGGGCTGGCAATCATTAGTAGAAAGGCGTTTTTCGTTGCGACGGAATCCTCTCACGAAATTACAATCACTAACTTTTTCTCCGAATGCGAAAATATTTTGTTGACACCGACCTACATAGGTCGGAACGATCACCACGATAAAATAAGGGAAATCAGAACTCGTACAGAAAGATATAGGTGTTCATTCTTTCCGCGCGCTATACGAGATTGGAATAATAGGGAATTGTGAAGGTGGTTCGATGAACCCTCTGCCAGGCACTTAAATGTGATTTGCAGAGTATCCATGTAGATGCAGATATAGAAACTTTAGTTCCGTAAGGTAGAGACAGCTTCCAAGCCCGTACAGTGAGGCAGTTTTCATACCACTCTTGAAACCAGGATACAAAACCTCTAATAGAATGAGGAGCTTAATTTGCCGTGCAGGAAAGATGCAGGAAGAAATTTTCAGTAGTTCTCGTCTCGAAATCAGAGAGCGGGCTCCTCAACCACTCTCACTGCATACTCAGGAGAAATCGGTCCACTGCCGCCAACCTAACCTTGCAGACGACGGCTGTAAAATGGGCAGAATACATTATAATGGTACATGTTTTACATACATAGGGCGTACGTCACTACCTTGTGGTACAATATTCTAAGACAGCTCCGTCAATGGAGCTGCTGTGGTCGTTTGTCAGTTAACATTCTGTTCTTTGCATCGCACTGGTATTTTTAAGTACAGAGTTCGCCATTTTCTGTCTTAAAGTTTTGAGCAGAGGAAGACTGTCTTCCAAGGAAGTGTTAAATTCTATCCCCTTTACTCTAAGCGATAACCTGTATAATCCAGGAGTGTGGAGATCTTTACATTTCTCCATACCTGTGAACGATTTTCAGTTTTTTATCCTCCCCCATTCCTACAGCAGTATCTCGCCTACGGCAGCTCACAATTAAATTCTTCGAGGAGTTTTGTGTTTGAGTGTGAGTGACTTTGTGTGTGTGTGTGTGTGTGTGTGTGTGTGTGTGTGTGTGTGTGTGTGTGTTTTGATTGTAACTGTCCACGTCAGATTTTACCTCACATAACTTACAATTAGGGAAACTAATCCTACGTTTTAAGATATTGCGAGGACTCTGGGCTGCATACTACACTCCTGGAAATGGAAAAAAGAACACATTGACACCGGTGTGTCAGACCCACCATACTTGCTCCGGACACTGCGAGAGGGCTGTACAAGCAATGATCACACGCACGGCACAGCGGACACACCAGGAACCGCGGTGTTGGCCGTCGAATGGCGCTAGCTGTGCAGCAGTTGTGCATCGCCGCCGTCAGTGTCAGCCAGTTTGCCGTGGCATACGGAGCTCCATCGCAGTCTTTAACACTGGTAGCATGCCGCAACAGCGTGGACGTGATCCGTATGTGCAGTTGACGGACTTTGAGCGAGGGCGTATAGTGGGCATGCGGGAGGCCGGGTGGACGTACCGCCGAATTGCTCAACACGTGGGGCGTGAGGTCTCCACAGTACATCGATGTTGTCGCCAGTGGTCAGCGGAAGGTGCACGTGCCCGTCGACCTGGGACCGGACCGCAGCGACGCACGGATGCACGCCAAGACCGTAGGATCCTACGCAGTGCCGTAGGGGACCTCACCGCCACTTCCCAGCAAATTAGGGACACTGTTGCTCCTGGGGTATCGGCGAGGACCATTCGCAACCGTCTCCATGAAGCTGGGCTACGGTCCCGCACACCCTTAGGCCGTCTTCCGCTCACGCCCCAACATCGTGCAGCCCGCCTCCAGTGGTGTCGCGACAGGCGTGAATGGAGGGACGAATGGAGACGTGTCGTCTTCAGCGATGAGAGTCGCTTCTGCCTTGGTGCCAATGATGGTCGTATGCGTGTTTGGCGCCATGCAGGTGAGCGCCACAATCAGGACTGCATACGACCGAGGCACACAGGGCCAACACCCGGCATCATGGTGTGGGGAGCGATCTCCTACACTGGCCGTACACCACTGGTGATCGTCGAGGGGACACTGAATAGTGCACGGTACATCCAAACCGTCATCGAACCCATAGTTCTACCATTCCTAGACCGGCAAGGGAACTTGCTGTTCCAACAGGACAATGCACGTCCGCATGTATCCCGTGCCACCCAACGTGCTCTAGAAGGTGTAAGTCAACTACCCTGGCCAGCAAGATCTCCGGATCTGTCCCCAATTGAGTATGTTTGGGACTGGATGAAGCGTCGTCTCACGCGGTCTGCACGTCCAGCACGAACGCTGGTCCAACTGAGGCGCCAGGTGGAAATGGCATGGCAAGCCGTTCCACAGGACTACATCTAGCATCTCTACGATCGTCTCCATGGGAGAATAGCAGCCTGCATTGCTGCGAAAGGTGGATATACACTGTACTAGTGCCGACATTGTGCATGCTCTGTTGCCTGTGTCTATGTGCCTGTGGTTCTGTCAGTGTGATCATGTGATGTATCTGACCCCAGGAATGTGTCAATAAAGTTTCCCCTTCCTGGGACAATGAATTCACGGTGTTCTTATTTCAATTTCCAGGAGTGTAGATTCATCGCTGTCTGGTTGCTACATTTACAGTACCAGAAGCCGAAGTCCCTGAAGGAACGTAGTAGCTTCACGTGCCTGAGGCAAACGTCTTGTGCAACGGACAGTCTTATAACGCTTTCGTAATATTCCGAATATGTTACAGGTGTAGCGTATGGATCGGCGAGAGTTACAGAAAATAACTGAAGCTGTCCGTCTTGAGGAAATCAGATTGGCCTACTTTGGAACCAATGGATTCATCAACTAAGAACACTCGGTTTCCTAGCAAGTACTCGTACCTATACATGACTATGGTTTGAACGGGTTGGATCACTGGCAACTGAAGAAACTAAGGACCATTTTAGAATTTTGAGGTGCAAGATTGACTACGCTTGTGTATATACTATTAATACAAGTTTTTGTGAAGTTTTTAATGAGCACCGCAACCACATATTTCACAAATGCAGCAGAAAAAATCTCTTTCGACTGCTCTGTGGTTATGCCTGCTCGTGCCCCGAACAACTAGCTACCTAAGGGATTTATTGCTTTTGATACAGAATCTAATGCATCCTGAAAACCCTGGAGTGGATGAGATGTGAAAGGACTAAAAAATTCCACAAATCATCTGATTGTCTGTGTGCGCGTGCGTCTCTAAAACGACGGTAGTCAATAGGTAAAGTAGCTCAAAATATTAAGTACGTCCTTCTTTTCCAATAAACACTTGGTCCGTAAAATATTAGGGAGGTTGCGTGATAGTGCTAATTTGCAGATGGACGTAAGTAAAACTGTGACAGAGTGCAGTTCTTAAAACATTGTGCTTAACTTCTTTTTAATACTTCACAACTCTGATTCACATTCGTCTAAAACTGTGACAGGGTGCAGTTATTAAAACATTGTGCTTAACTTCTTTTTAATACTTCACAACTCTTAATCACATTCGTCTCTAATTGTTTTAATAACAGGCTGATTAAGTGGCCACAAACCTCAAAGAGACAGACATACACACACACACACACACACACACACACACACACACACACACACACACTTCAATATGAAGAAGTACCTGCTGACCACTGGTACATACTTTCGAAAATTGACCTCCACTGAACTCCTGTTTGATGTTTTCTTAGCCGATTTTGTTCCGCTGGTTAAAACTGACTAGCAACTGCCTTCTTTTGTCCTCAATACGTTCATAAATTTTCGTATGTTCCAATGTATGTCGGAGGCAGGTGAAGAAATTCTCATTTTTGTCATCTGTCCTGGGGTCATAAGGTCCTAGGATTTACACAACAGTACTGATACTGTTCTTGGTGATCTGGTATCGTTGTGCAGCTGCAGCAAACTGGTGCGGTTCTTCAAACAACCTGTCACTTTACGCCGAGGACTGTTTATACTTGTCGTATATTGAAAGGTGAGTCTAAAATTCGACACACGTATTCTGTGCAAAAGCAGCTGCGAGCCACAGCAGTTGAGTCATGAGGCACAGTATTTTACTTCTTGAGAAAACATAATAATTCAATAAACGTTTCTGAAGAGTTAGTATTCTGTGACAAGTCATTCTTGTGAGTTTTGCATAGCAATTTAATTAGGAGGAAGGTAAAGGGCAATAGCGCACTATTGTGCAGTCAGCAGTTTCATTGGGGACGGGAGCACCAGATGCTTGGTGACGACAGGGATGAAAATTGGCTTATTTTGTTTAGGGAATACGCAGAAAATTTAAATATCGATGGCTGAATGGCTATCTGAACCCTTTTCCTCCATTACAACAATCCAGTGTCTGTCACTGCGCCACATCGTTCGGCAAACATCGCTCGATTCCTGAACATTTTACCGCCATTTTGGTATACGCAACGACTCATCACAATAATCTGAGACCTCATGTCTTTATGAAAAATAAGTGAAACTCAGTTACATAACGGACTCAACACAAAAATCATAATCAAGAAAGCAAGTTAGTAAATTTGTAGCCTGATAGCTGTAACCATAAATGTCACCAGTCTCCAAGCTTTCCGTTTGCACTGTTGCAGATTGGCGTAGCAAATTAAAAAAAAAATTAAAATGGTTCATATGTATCTGAGTACTAGGGGACTCGACAGCTGAGATCACCAGTCCCCTACAACTTAGAACTACTTAAACGTAACTAACTTAAGGACATCACAGACATCCATGCCCGAGGCAGTATTCGAACCTGCGACCGTAGCGGTCGCGCGGTTCCAGACTGAAGCGCCTAGAACCGCTCGGTCACACCGGCCGTCTTTGGCGTAGCATGAATATATCCGCCTCCATGAGCCTTCATTATAACTGAAAATATACATGCTGTTCGCTATAAAACTACGACTTATCTGATTTTTCACCGGATTCTATGTCCATCTCAACGAACGGTTTCTGTGTCATCTCTTCGTCGTTTATAAACGAGGCAGTCACTTAACCAATTTTCATCATCCGTAATCAACTTTTTCTTTTGTAAGTACTGTAGGAACTACTTCATTTACCAAACTGATAAACTGCTGCTCCAGCGTTCTTGACCTTCGTGAAAAATTCAGTACAAATCAGTTACGGTTGACAATTTTATTTTTTGTGAAGCAGTCTCCCTAATTATGATATGGTCAACTCTATTTCGTACATCATCCTTCCCATTCCCTGTGGCGTGTCGACCTCACTGCGATTCTTTGAAATAAATTCAGTTCTTAAGGAATATCTGTAGATTCCTGAGTCTTTCCATTTAGGTCCGCACGCCGTGAAACGAAACCTTGCAGGAATATTTTATTATTTCGGTCCTGCCGTAATCTTAATGAGTTTCCTTCTGAGAAGAGAGACTCTCCAATTACACCTAGACGGAACTCGTTTTAGAATTAATTTACGTTTTATTTATTTTCCGCGACATTTCCCCTCCGGTAATTACGCCTTGCTGGAAGTAATGGTTACTTGACGACTGTGGCGAGGAGAAGCTATAATAAAGGGCACAGTTCAATATTGTAGCCATTACCAATAGTGGAAAGGTTTAGCAATATTTGAAAACTGTGATACTTGCATGTAACAAGCTGACTGTTGTAAAGTTTCTTGGATCCATGGGCGTTTCATTTAATCACCCTCCACTCACGCTCAACAAAAGTCACTCAAATTAGATGCAAATTGGGCCGCGCATCTAATGGAGTCCATCGCTTGTCGGCGTACGCATGTGAAATATAGTTTTGATTTGAATTTCCTTACACACAGCTTTTGATAGGAGGGCGAGGGGTACAATGGGTTGTTGGGAGGAGGGGGGGGGAGGAGAAATTAGTTCACCTTTTATGATGTGTTACGTACGGTAGTATATTAACGTACCTTGAACTGTGCTCAAGTTCATGAACAACATTTTGAAGCAGAGTATTTGCGGTTGTAACTATCTTTCTGATTTCAGTTACCACTATTCTAGTTTCGACCTTGTGGTCAACTGTAAGAGCATGTGTAAAAATTTTATACTGTCACCACACACATGTCAAATAGGGTAAACAAATATATTTGCCATAGCACTTCAGTAATCAATGATAGCAACCGTACTGCTATTTACATTTTTCACGTTGCAAACTCTGACAAAATTATACTTAAATTATTACAGCAAATGTCTCTACAGTTGACATAAGTTTTCTTACACACACTATGCATACGCGAGGAAAATAAATTACGTCATTGTAAAGTGCTATCAGAATACATTCACCTTTCAACGATATGTGTAGTGTGATTCCTATTATTGTTCAAAATACTTCGAAGTAACAAATGAGACTGAGACAAGTAGTTTGAGTCACGTGAGGTGTCAAATGTCGGGAAATACCCCAGAACAAGATGACAATTGTTGAACATGTAGCGTCACCAGATGACGTAACTCGCCAGACGTGCAGCTGTTGGGCTCGTGATTCCTCCCCCTGCTGGTAGGGGGCAGTACTGCACATCGTTCTTCTAGGCTACTCTTTTTTTCGTTTTTGCAACACCTTTTGTAAATGTGATCTGCTGTAAACATAGAAGTTAAGAAATTATTGTCCTCGACGTAACCAAGCGAAAGATACTTTTATTTTGTGGACATTATTTAGTGAAGAAACAGATTATTAACTGGTAGCGAACCTCGGAAGCTTATATTCATTTTCTTGTGACGCACACACTAGGTTTTTGTTGTACTGAACTTCGCTATAAACCAGAGAAGACCGCGAGACCAATAAATAATATAGTAAACCTTACCTAAAGGTAAACACTAATTGTCTAACACAGTGCAAAAAAATACAGCGTGCCACATGCAAGCTTCGAACCACAAGCTTCACGCACAAAACTCGCGCACGTAGGCCCAGAGTCACAAAGACATGAATATTGGACTTGGTTTGGGACCAACGGGTGCGACAAACAGTAGGATCAACCGCTGTTCCTGGGATGAGGCACGTCGTCTGGTGACGCCACATTTTCTACTTTTAACAACCGCTTTTTGGATGTTTTCCGGCATTTCGTCATCGTCTTCGTAACTGCCGTCTGCTTGACGTCTGCCGTGCAGCGAGCTACGTTAATTGAAGTATTAACTGTATTTTTCTTACTTGTCACTTCTTCCGTGATTTCCCTTTTAGGGAGCTTTAATTGTCGAGTGCTACTAATAGTGTTCTATAGATTTCTTGTGTGTTTTGAAAACAGTCAGAGAGAATACCTTTAGTCAACCATAATGCCAGTGGTGTCAGTGTCTTCGTAACTGCTGTCTGCGTCACGTCTGCTGTGCAGCGAGCTACGATAATTGAAGTATTAACTGTATTTTCTTACTTGTCACTTCTTCTTCCGTGTGTTTTTGCTTTTAGGAAGCTTTAATTGTCGAATGCTAGTAACTTTTCGATAGATTTCGTGTTTGTTGAGAATACAGTCAGAGAGTCCCCTTATTCAGCCATAGTGCCAGTAGTGTCAGTGTCTTCATAACTGCCGTCTGCTTCACGTCTGCTGTGCAGCGAGCTACGTTAATTTAAGTATTAACTGTATTTTCTTACTTGTCACTTCTTCTTCGGTGTGTTTTTGCTTTTAGGAAGCTTTAATTGTCGAGTGCTAGTAAGTGTTCCATTGATTTCGTGTTTGTTTTGAATTCAGTCGAAGAGAATCCCTTTAGTCAACCATAGTGCCAGTTTTGTCAGTGTCTTTGTGACTGCCGTCTGTGTCACGTCTGCTGTGAAGCGAGCTACGTTAAATTAAGTATTAACTGTATTTTTCCTACTTGTTACTTCTTCTTCCGTATGTTTTAGCTTTTAGGAAGCTTTAATTGTCGAGTGCTAGTAAGTGTTCCATAGACTTCGTGTTTGTTTTGAATACAGTTGAGAGAGTCCCTTTAATCAGCCATAGTGCCAGTTGTGTCAGTGTCTTCGTAAGTGCCGTCTGCTTCTCATCTGCTGTGAAGCGAGCTACGTTAAAGTATTAACTGTATTTTTCTTACCTGTCACATCTTCCGTGTGTTTTTGCATTTAGGAAGCTCTAATTGTCGAGTGCTAGTAAGTGTTCCATAGATTTCGTGTTTGTTTTGAATACAGTCAGAGACAATCTCTTTAGTCAACCATAGTGCCAATTTTGTCAGTGTCTTCGTAACTGCCGTCTGCTTCAAGTCTCCTCAGCAGCGAGCTACGTTAATTGAAGTATTAACTGTATTCTTCTTACTTGCACTTCTTCCATGTTTTTGCTTCCAGGAAGCTTTAATTATCGAGTGCTAGTAAATGTTCCATAAATTTCATGTTTGTTTAGAATTCAGTCAGAGAGAATTCCTTTGGTCAACCATAGTGCCAGGTTTGACAGCGTCTTCGTGACTGCCGTCTCCGTCACGTATGCTGTGCAGCGAGCTACGTAATTTAAGTATTAACTGTATTTTTCTTACTTGTCACTTCTTCCGCGTGTTTTTGCTTTTAGGAATCTTTAATTGTCGAGTGATAGTAAGTGTTCCATAGATTTCGTGTTTGTTTAGAATACAGTCAGGGCGAATTCCTTTAGTCAACCACAGTGCCAGTTTTGTCAGTGTCTTCGTAACTGCCGTCTGCTTCACGTCTGCTGTGCAGCGAGCTACGTCAATGTAAGTATTAACTGTGTTTTTCTTACTTGTCACTTCTTCTTCCGTGTGTTTTTGCTTTTAAGAAGCTTCAATTGTCGAGTGCTAGTAAGTGTTCCATAGATTTCGTGTTTGTTTTGAATACAGTCAGAGAGAATTCCTTTAGTCAACCATAGTGCCAGTAGTGCTAGTGTTTGTTTTCAATACAGTCGTGAGACGGGTAGTGCTGTTTTCATTGTTTTCTACAAGAAGTGTCTACCAACCACAGTTAGTCATCAATCTGCCGTCTTTAATGAATTAGCAGTCTAGTTAAAAGTTGATTAACTCTCTACAGTAAATTGATTTCTTATGATGGATAGGATGTGTGGCTGCTGTGTACGGTCGCAAGAGGAGCTGCCCACTGTTCGCGAGCAGCTGAACGTGTAGATGGTTGCAGTCAGCAGTCTTCAGTCTGCTGCCTCGAAGTGTAGCGGCAGTGGGGAGTCTGGTGCTTCGCATGGTACACCCTAGGTGTTATATGCTTCACCCACTGTCCCTGCTGTCGATGTGGAGGCTGGCCGTATGGCATTGCCCGCTCTGTCTGTGAGTGGACATGTGGCCACTCCTTCAGCAAGGTCCGAGCAGGCACACAGGTGGATGGGTTTATCAGTGTTTTCAATACAGTCGTGAGACGGGTAGTGCTGTTTTCATTGTTTTCTACAAGAAGTGTCTACCAACCACAGTTAGTCATCAATCTGCCGTCTTTAATGAATTAGCAGTCTAGTTAAAAGTTGATTAACTCTCTACAGTAAATTGATTTCTTATGATGGATAGGATGTGTGGCTGCTGTGTACGGTCGCAAGAGGAGCTGCCCACTGTTCGCGAGCAGCTGAACGTGTAGATGGTTGCAGTCAGCAGTCTTCAGTCTGCTGCCTCGAAGTGTAGCGGCAGTGGGGAGTCTGGTGCTTCGCATGGTACACCCTAGGTGTTATATGCTTCACCCACTGTCCCTGCTGTCGATGTGGAGGCTGGCCGTATGGCATTGCCCGCTCTGTCTGTGAGTGGACATGTGGCCACTCCTTCAGCAAGGTCCGAGCAGGCACACAGGTGGATGGGTTTATCAGTGTTTGGGAGCTCCAACATTAGGCGGTTGATAGAGCCCCTTAGGAAAATAGCGGAAAGGTTTGGGAAGAAGGCCAGTATTTACTCTGTCTGCTTGCCGGGAGTCTCATCCGAGATGTGGAGGCCCTGGCGGCGGCGATACAGAGCGTTGGGTGCACCCGACTGCAACTTGTTATTCATGTCGGCACCAATGAGTCCTGCCGTCTGGGTTCAGAGGTCATCCTCAGTTCGTACAGGCGGTTGGCGGAATTTTTGGAGGCAGAAAGCCTCGCTCGCGGGGTGGAATCTGAGCTAGCTATTTGTAGTATCGTTCCCAGAACCGATCGCGGTCCTCTGGTTTGGAGCCGAGTAGAAGGCTTAAACCAGAGGGTCAGACGATTCTGCGGAGATTTGGGGTGCAAATTTCTCTACCTCCGCTATCGAGTGGAGAAATGTAGGGTCCCCCTGAATGGGTCAGGCGTGCACTACACGCCGGAAACGGCTACAAGGGTCGCGGAGTACGTGTGGAGTGCACATGTGGGTTTTTAGGTTAGAGAATTCCCTCCCTAGGCCCGACAAGACGCCTCCGGAGACGCGACAAGGTAAGAGTAGGCAAAATGCAACAGGGAATAACAATATTAATCTGCTAATAGTAAACTGCAGGAGCGTCTATAGAAAGGTCCCAGAACTGCTCTCATTAATAAACGGTTACAATGCCCATATAGTACTAGGGACAGAAAGTTGGCTGAAACCAGACATAGACAGTAATGAAATCTTAAACTCAGATTGGAATGTATACCGCAGAGACAGGTTGGACAGTCAAGGGGGAGGCGTGTTTATAGCGATAAGAAGTGCAATAGTATCGAGGGAAATTGACGGAGATCCGAAATATGAAATAACTTGGGTGAAGGTCATGGTTAAATCAGGCTCAGACATGGTAATTGGATGTCTCTATAGGCCCCCTGGCTCAGCAGCTGTTGTGGCTGAGCACCTGAAGTATAATTTGGAAAATATATAGAGTAGATTTCCCCACCATGTTATAGTTCTGGGTGGAGATTTTAATTTGCCGGATATAGATTGGGAGACTCAAACGTTCATAACGGGTAGCAGGGACAAAGAATCCAGTGAAAATTTTTTATGTGCTTTATCTGAAAACTACCTTGAGCAGTTAAACAGAGAACCGACTCGTGGCGATAACATATTAAACCTTCTGGTGACACAGACCCGAACTATTTGAAGCAGTTAACGCAAAACAGGGAATCAGTGATCATAAAGCGGTTACTGCATCGATGATATAAATATTAAAAAGGGCAGGAAGATTTTTCTGTTTAGCAAAAGTGACAAAAAGCAGATTACAGAGTACCTGACGGCTCATGACAAGTTTTGTCTCAAGTACAGATAGTGTTGAGGATCAGTGGACAAAGTTCAAAACCATCGTACAATATGCGTTAGATGAGTATGTGCAAAGCAGGATCGTAAGAGATGGAAAAGAGCCACCGTGGTACAACAACCGAGTTAGAAAACTGCTGCGGAAGCAAAGGGAACTTCACAGCAAACATAAACATATTCAAAGCCTTGCGGACAAATAAAAATTACGCGAAGCGAAATGTAGTGTGAGGAGAACTATGCAAGAGGCGTTCAATGAATTCGAAAGTAAAGTTCTGTGTACTGACTTGGCAGAAAATCGTAAGAAATTTTGGTCTGATGTCAAAGCGGTAGGTGGATCAAAACAAAATGTCCAGACACTCTCTGACCAATATGGTACTGAACCAGAGGATGACAGACTAAAAGCCGAAATACTAAATGTCTTTTTCAAAAGCTGGTTCACAGAGGAAGACTGCACTGTAGTTCATTCTCTACATTGTCGCACAGATGACAAAATGGTAGATATCGAAATAGACAACAGACGGGTAGAGAAACAACTAAAATCGCTCAAAAGAGGAAAGGCCGCTGGGCCTGATGGGATACCAGTTCGATTTTACACAGAGTACGCCAAGGAACTTGTCCCCCATCTTGCAGAGGTGTACCGTAGGTCTCTAGAAGAGCGTAGCGTTCCAAAGGATTGTAAAAGGGCTCAGGTCATCCCCGTTTTCAAGAAGGGACGTCGAACAGATGTGCAGAACTATAGACCTATATCTCTAACGTCGATCAGTTGTAGAATTTTGGAACACGTGTTATGTTCGAGTATAATGACTTTTCTGGAGACTAGAAATCTACTCTGTAGGAATCAGCATGGGTTTCGAAAAAGACGGTCGTGTAAATCCCGGCTCGCGCGATTCGTCCACGAGACTCAGAGGGCCATAGACACGGGTTCCCAGGTAGATGCCGTGTTTCTTGACTTCCGTAAGACGTTTGATACAGTTCCCCACAGTCGTTTGATGAACAAAGAAAGAGCATATCGTCTATCAGACCAATTGTGTAATTGGATTGAAGAGTTCCTAGATAACAGAACGTAGCATGTCATTCTCAATGGAGGGAAGTCTTCCCAAGTAAGAGTGATTTCAGGTGTGCCGCAGGGGAGTGTCATAGGACCGTTGCTATTCACAGTATACATATGTCACCTTGTGGATAACATCGGAAGTTCACTGAGGCTTTTTGCAGACGATGCTGTGGTGTATCGAGCGGTTGTAACAGTGGAAAATTGTACTGAAATGCAGGAGGATCTGCAGCGAATTGACGCATGGTGCAGGGAATGGCAATTGAATCTCAATGTAGACAAGTGTAATGTGCTGCAAATACATAGAAAGAGAGATCAATTATCATTTAGCTACAGTATAGTAGGTCAGCAACTGGAAGCAGTTAATTCAATAAATTATCTGGGAGTAGGCATTAGGAGTGATTTAAAATGGAATGATCGTATAAAGTTGATCGTCGGTAAGGTAGATGCCAGACTACGATTCTTTGGAAGAATCCTAAGGAAATGCAGTCCGAAACCAAAGGAAGTAGGTTACAGTACGCTTGTTCGCCCACTGCTTGAATACTGCTCACTGGTGTGGGATCCGTACCAGATAGGGTTGGTAGAGGAGATAGAGAAGATCCAACGGAGAGCAGCGCGCTTCGTTACAGGATCATTTAGTAATCGCGAAATCGTTACGGAGATAACAAACTCCAGTGGAATATTATGCTGGAAAGACACTCAGTAGCTCGGTACGGGCTTTTGTTGAAGTTTCGAGAACATACCTTCACCGAGGAGTCAAGCAGTATATTGCTCCCTCCTACGTACATCTCGCGAGGAGACCATGAGGAAGAAATCAGAGATTAGAGCCCACACGGAAGCATACCGACAATCCTTTCCACGAACAATACGAGACTGGAATAGAAGGGAGAACCGATAGAGGTACTCAAGGTACCCTCCGCCACACACCGTCAGGTGGCTTGCGGCGTATGGATGTAGATGTAGATTTGCCGCCCCCATGTGTCTTATATTAAATTACTTGTCCCATCGTCATTTACGTCGCTTCGGAGGTTTTTAAACTTTAATACACTAATGGCCATTAAAATTGCTACACCACGAAGATGACGTGCTATAGACGCGAGTGTTAACCGACAGGGAGAAGATGCTGTGATATGCAAATGATCAGCTTTTCAGAGCATTCACGCAAGGCTGGCACCGGTGGTGACACGTACAACGTGCTGACATGAGGAAAGTTTCCAGCCGATTTCTCATACACAAACAGCAGTTAACAGGCGTGGCCTGATGAAACGTTGTTGTGATGCCTCGTGTAAGGAAGAGAAATGCGTATTCATTGGACAAATATGTTATACTAGAAGTGACATGTGATTACATTTTCACGCAATTTGGGTCCATAGATCCCGACAAATCAGTACCCAGAACGGCCTTGATACGCCTGGGCATTGAGTCAAACAGAGCTTGGCTGGCGTGTATAGTTACACCTTCCCATGCAGCTCCAACACGATACCACAGTTCATCAAGAGTAGTGACTGCTGTATTGTGACGAGATAGTTGCTCCGCCACCATTGACCAGACGTTTTCAATTGGTGAGAGACCTGGAGAATGTGCTGGGCAGGCCAGCAGTCTAACATTTTCTGTATCCAGAAAGGCCCGTACAGGACCTGCAACATGCGATCATGCATTATCCTTCTGAAATGTAGGGTTTCGCAGGGATCGAATGAAGGGTAGAGCCACGGGTCGTAACACATCTGAAATGTAACGTTCACTGTTCAAAATGCCGTCAATGCGAAATAGAGGTGACCGAGACGTGTAACCCCATACGATCACGCCGGGTGATACAACAGTATGGCGATGACGAATACACGCTTCAAATGTGCGTTCACTGCCATGTCGCCAAACACGGATGCCGCCATTATGATGCTGTAAACAGAACCTGGATTCATCCGAAAAAATGACGTTCTGCCATTCGTGCACCCAGGTTCGTCGTTGTGTACACCATCGCAGGCGCTCCTGTCTGTGATGCAGCGTCAAGAGTAATCGCAGCCATGGTCTCTGACCTGATAGTCCATGCTGCTGCAAACGTCGTCGAACTGTTCGTGCAGACGGTTGTTGTCTTGCAAACGTCCTCATCAGTTGACTCAGGGATCGAGACGGAGCTGCACGATCCGTTACAGCCATGCGGATAAGATGCCTGTCATCTCGACTGCTAGTAATACGAGGCCGTTGCGATCCAGCACGGCGTTGCGTATTACCCTCCTGAACCCACCGATTCCATATTCTGCTAAGTCATTGGATCTCGACCAACGCGAACAGCAATGTCGCGATACGATAAACCGCATTCGCGATACTCCACAATCCGACCTTTATAAAAGTCGGAAACGTGATGGTAGGTATTTCTCCTCCTTACACGAGGAATTACAACAACGTTTCACCAGGCAACGCCGGTCAACTGCTGTTTGTGTATGAGAAACTTTCCTCATGTCAGCAAGTTGTAGGTGTCGCCACCGGCGCCAACCTTGTGTGAATGCTCTGAAAAGCTAATGATTTGTATATCACAGCATCTCCTTCCTATCGGTTAAATTTCGCTTCTGACGTCATCTTAGTGTTGCAGCAATTGTAATGGCCAGTAGGGTATATCCCAACAAAAGATATGACGGGGGGCTCCGTTTTAACATACAAATTGAAACTAAAACTCTAGTTTACGGTATCGGTTGATGAAGTTAGCGGCAATGCTTTCACTGTTGCAGCTAGCTTGTTCGCTCACTCGCTCGGTCATTACCCAGGGTGATTCATATCAAAACTCTGATAAAAAAGCAGTGGAAGGTATTTTGTGTTCACCGTACACTACATCTAAGTGAATTTCTGAGTAATCAGTTAGATCGGCCGGAATGAGTGTACGGATGTCGCATTGCGAGACTGGTCTCCAAGGTCCCCTGGGTTGACTGCTTTTTCTGGTGTAAGATACTCCATGTGTGAATGCGGCTGCTTCAGCTATGTTCACAAACTTATGGAACGAGTGCGACTATAGTCTGGCGTTTGTCGTGGGACCCGTAGAAGGCACATTTAACATCTGTGAAAGGTAAAACGTAGCTATAATTTTATAACCTAATTGTAAACTGTATGCAAGGTTGAATGTGCATGTATGTAGAACATACAGCCATGTGAAGTGGGTAATTAAAGCATCCTTGCGTTATACTAAAGTTACAATATATACCAGGTTTCTGTCTTTATTCGTCTAGAAGATACAATATTGTGCAGTCAGGGGAATCATTTTGTATCACCTTGATTATGGTCAGTGATTGCCTGCGAGAACCTGTGTAATTGAGGCGTAGCGCCGTATACCGATCCTGCCTTGGAGGCGGTTAAGTGGGAAATGTCTCAGAACTGGATAGTGGCAGATGGTGACGCGAGACTGGACGCGCACGTAGTTTATGTATCAGCCGATGTTGTTGTTGCTGTGGTCTTCAGTCCTGAGACTTTGATGCAGCTCTCCATGCTACGCTATCCTGTGCAACCTTCTTCGTCTCCCACTACTTACTGCAACCTACATCCTTCTGAATCTGCTTAGAGTATTCATTTCTTGGTCTCCTTCTACGAATTTTACACTCCACGCTACCCTCCAATGCTAAATTTGTGATCTCTTGATGCCTCAGAACATGTCCTACCAATCGGTCCCTTCTTCTTGTCATGTTGTGCCACAAACTCCTCTTCTCCCCAATTCTGTTCAATACCTCCTCATTAGTTATGTGATCTTCCCATCTAATCTTCAGCATTCTTCTGTAGCACCGCATTTCGAAAGCTTCTATTCTTTCAGCCGATAGAGGACAGTATTGGATAGGGGACTGTGATTTACTTTCGATTGTGCGCACTAGAGTGCACTAAAGTAATAGAATGTTTTTCATAAAGTGTTCTAGTATTTTCATAAAGTGTTGTTATATCTTTTTGTGTACCTAAAATTTGATAAATATGCTTTAGCAGTATGAATGATGCGTGAGTGTGGTTTAAGGTTAATATAAAGATAATTTTTTAACGTGGTGTGTAGCGGGATTTAGTGTAGGAACATTTCGAAGAAGTATGGATGTGGACAAAGGGGATTTTTGTAGAATAGGTTTGTAAAGTATGTTTATGGTAAAGGGAAAGTTAATTCAGGTGTAAATAACAATAGTAAATAACTTTATGCATAAACAAAACTTCAGCATATTAGATAATTACGTCGGTAAAAAAGTGCAGTCGTTATGTTTACTATTTTGCGATTGGTTATTGATGAAAAGCGCAGACTGACGCGGGAGAATGTTGTTTTGCTATTGGCTGTTGAGTAAACTGACCAATGGTAAAGCACTATTCTTCGCGCGCCTTTCTCTGCAGGTAGAGAAGACTTAAAGAGTGTTCTAGAGAAGAGTCGAAGCCTAGCCATGAAACAGTTCGGACGTGTGTAGTAGTAGTTCCGATGGAAATGATAAGTATCCAGATCTAGCAGTGTTTCATACATCAAAAGTGTTTTAAAGTGACGGCATAATTATTCCGATGGGTGTGTAGGAAGTGAATTTTGTGACGAGGAAAGACATAAATTCCGCGTGGGGTATTGAGCAGGTCGGTAGTTAAAAACTGTCTGTATTAGGTACCGACGGTCTTAATATTTGGCTAGCATTCTCAATCCAAAGAAAACCGTATTTTTGTAGCTAATACGTTTTCGGGAAATGCAACACCATAAACGTGCTAATGTGAGTGAAAGGTGTTGTGCGTGACTGTGTTAAGACTAGCACGGGCTTGGCAGTGATACTTGTGCACCTAAGTTTCAGAATATATTAACTAAGGACAAAATTTCCAACCTTTCATTTCGTGTGAAAACTTTCTCCCGATACATAGATTTGTGACTTTAATTGCAGCCTGGTTCACGTCGAAGTACAGTAGGTTTCGCTCGGGTTTCCTGCTGATGATCTGCTGAGACATTGTTCACAGGTAGGTGCAGGTTCGTCGTAAAGGGACGGAAGGAACCGCGACGCCGCATGATGTTTAGGAGTGGCACCAAACTAGATGAAGTTCTTTCTGCATACGTGCCGCACATCTCAGCGTTCTCTGAACTAACGCCATAGATATTAGATCGGCGTAGGCTATGGATTCCCGCAGAAAGAGTACCAATATGACAACAAAGGCATTCACCGGGAGGGCGCTAGCGTGGTGGTGAGATGTAACAGGAAGCGTGACGAGCTGGAACCCTACTTGCAGCGCAGCATATAGCAGACGGTTCATTGTGGTCGCACTGGGAAGTCTCGGTGCATCAGTGCTCCTCTGTAATGGCCTCACGCTGCCTCAGTAATAGCTGCACGTTGCTGAGGATGATACTCCACTGCCATTGTTGTGCGATACCACGTTGAGTACGTGATGGATTCTTCTCACACCACCGGCATCGAAACTAACCCTCAATAGGAACTGCATAGCCAACTCGTACTGCAGTTCTTAGTGACTAGACAACCATCTGCAGGCAAGAATTCGACACTGGACCATGCTGAAATCAAAAGGCTACTAATTCCGAAAATCAAATGCTATTTGGTCACCGTTTTCCTCTTGTATAGTGGTTCGTGCACAGGTTAGAGAAACGTCCCTTGAATCATTTGTTTCGCTATTTTCTGTCGGTCGCCTATGAATATATTATTTCCTGTTTCAGATCCTTGTGGAGCTTCTATTAGACGGTGGAAACCAGTATTTTGTTACATCTGCCTACATTCATGTCTACATGTGCATGCCACTGACTATGTCAGTGTCTGGAGTACTGTGCTTTGGACATCTCTGTTAATCCTCCTCTTGTCTCCACCTTTCCCGCTACATAAGGTTTGGTTCGCGTAGTCGGTGTCTGTTAGACACCGTACGAAGTGTCCGCCCCCGGTATCTGAGCGGTCAGCGCGACAGAATGTCAATCCTAAGGGCCCGGGTTCGATTCCTGGCTGGGTCAGAGATTTTCTCCGCTCAGGGACTGGGTGTTGTGTTGTCCTAATTATCATCATTTCATCCTCATTGACGCGCAAATCGCCGAAGTGGCGTCAAATCGAAAGACTTGCACCTGGCGAACGGTCTACCCGACGGGAGGCCCTAGTCACACGACCACCACCACCGTAGGAACTTCACTGCTACGTCCTTCTTATACAGTCTGCCACTGGAGTTATACAGGGTTATTACAAATGATTGAAGCGATTTCACAGCTCTACAATAACTTTATTATTTGAGATATTTTCAAAATGGTTTTCACACACGTACAAAAACTCAAAAAGTTTTTTTAGGCATTCACAAATGTTCGATATGTGCCCCTTTAGTGATTCGGCAGACATCAAGCCGATAATCAAGTTACTCCCACACTCGGCTCAGCATGTCCCCATTAATGAGTTCGAAAGCATCGTTGATGCGAGCTCGCAGTTCTGGCACGTTTCTTGGTAGAGGAGGTTGAAACGCTGAATCTTTCACATAACCCCACACAAAGAAATCACATGGGATTAAGTCGGGAAAGCGTAGAGGCCATGACATGAATTGCTGATCATGGTCTCCACCACGACCGATCCATCGGTTTTCCAATCTCCTGTTTAAGAAATGCCGAAGATCATGATGGAAGTGCGGTGAAGCACCATCCTGTTGAAAGATGAAGTCGGCGCTGTCGGTCTCCAGTTGTGGCATGAGCCAATTTTCCGCGGGCTACGCGTGAAACTTGGCCGCATGCGTTCAACCGTTTCTTCGCTCACTGCAGGCCGACCCGTTGATTTCCCCTTACAGAGGCATCCAGAAGCTTTCAACTGTGCATACCATCGCCGAATGGAGTTAGCAGTTGGTGGATCTTTGTTGAACTTCATCCTGAAGTGTCGTTGCACTGTTATGACTGACTTATGTGAGTGCATTTCAAGCACGACATACGCTTTCTCGGCTCCTGTCGGCATTTTGTCTCACTGCGCTCTCGAGCGCTCTGACGGCAGAAACCTGAAGTGCGGCTTCAGCCGAACAAAACTTTGAGTTTTTCTACGTATCTGTAGTGCGTCGTGACCATATGTCAATGAATGGAGCTACAGTGAATTTATGAAATCGCTTCAATCATTTGTAATAGCCCAGTATTAGCGGGTCCGTGACGCACTTTAACCTACATGACGAACCCGTGACGGAAGATTCCGCTGTTCATTCGATGATTTCTGTATAATCATTTAAAGCTAATTGTTAGGGCAGGATTAACGATCACTTCTCAAGAAGAGACTGAATAAAGGGTTTCTAAGGAACCGTTTTTAAGGGTAAATGCATTTCCCTGGAATTCTTCAGATGAATCTGTGTCATATTTGCTTTTCCAACAACTAGCGCTCGTATCATTTTCAGTTAGTATCAAGAAAAAAACCAAACAACGATTTTTTTCAAATATAACATCTCTGAAAGTAATATTACCACGCATTTATCATTAAAATTCCTTACTATGTTAGGACATTGGATGATGGTCGCATCGAAATACAACTCAAATCCCCATTCTATGGTTATCAACCTTTGTATTCGCGGCTGCGGCCGGTATGTGTCTCTGTCCACATTTTGAAGCACTTTACACAAAATACGCGAAATTTTCATGCGCTCACAAGGCTGCTCAATCTTCTTGCACGTCGTGCAAATATTTCCACTCTCTTGTTTTCATGTGTACAACTACTCTTTCATTGGTGCATCTTTTCTCGACCTGTAGTCTTCCACCCACAGGACACTGTGGAACATTATCCTAGAACAATAAGAACTACAGTAAGAACACTGTACCGAGTACCGTGTTCCAGTGGCTAATATGACGAGAACCGGCATGCGATGATTGTCCTCCATAGACAGCTACACGTATAGATTATGTTTTTGATCAAGTGTAAAAGAAATATCGTTTTCCGCCGACTCAAATGTGAAGCAACTTAGTATTCCCGAGACGGTATTCCAACTACGACGATTTTGCGACGCAGTAATCCCACAAAAGGTGCATCCTTTCTATTGTATGTGCTGAAAAATAAAACATTATGAGTAGCAGTTTACAAGTCTGTTCATGGTAGAACGTTCACACACATAGAGCAATGCTATAAATATTCTCCTCGAGTGGAAAAGAAAAGCCCCCCTTTGCATTTAGTAAGATTAGTAGTCTTGGAGAGGTGTTGGAAGCATTTTTGTTACCTTAACTACTTGGAGCCCGGCAATTTCACAGTTTCCTTTGTCAGACATGGTCCACGGCACTCTGTGAGACACGGGTAGCCTACCTCCCAGGACGGTACCATTACGTGCAGAATGCGTTGCTGGGGCATATCCTGTAATAAGATGGCACGGCTTGAATTTACTTCGAATAATAGACTGGCTCCAAGCTTCATTAACCCGTAATGGCTTGCGCCCTCTTATTAACGTTGAAAGCAGAAGAAGCTCGCCACTTCCTGATAAATAAGCAATTTTTGGAATCAAATTTTCCGGAGATAAACCAAGGCTCCATCTACGAGACAAGCGCTGCAGCCTTCCAGTGAAATTAGGTACCTATGGGTGCTTTCACTAAAATATACTTACCTTCTCGCCGAATTTCTAGATTTTTATTGTAAGCTGGCTTAGTATGCATTAATGTAACTCTGAGTGGAGACAAATGAAAGCTCGACAAAGTTATCTATAAATTGTAGTATCTTCTGTCGGTTAACTACAGCCAAGAGACCAGAGATTTCATCAATCATTCGGAAAAGAAAATAGCTCTTGCGAATATACTTCAACAAAAGAACTAGTGTATTCCTGTAAAATGTGGAAAACATTGGCATCTTTTCATGTGAAGTGCATTGTGTGAAAACACAAAGATAATAAGCACGATTTATTATCTAAGTAGGCAATGACTAAAGAGGACAATATATACTCCGTTATTCTCCATTTTTCTTTTCGATTAGTACCGCGGAACTAGTAAGTTGCATCTTCCTACGTTCCCTATTAAGAGATCTGTAATGAATGAAATAACTGTTAATTTATCAAAATCGTTTTCAGAATATAAAATGTTATCTGTTATTACTGAAACCGTCTTTTATTTATTGGACAATTGTGTCCTCTGCTGCAGGTATTAAAATTTTATTAGTTACTATCTTATCCTTATTGTTGTCTGCCATTACAGCGGTACAACTATTTTTGGAAATTCCGGCTCTTCTAGCCCATATGTTATTGAGATAACTAATTTATATTACGCATTTATGAAAATATTGAAATGTCTCAGTCATAATTTTTATTTTCTCATCCAAATTTTCCTATAATGGCCCACTAATGTCGAGTATGTTATTCTTCACTCAGGCGCCATTACAGACAAAGCGATAACTAAATATGCCTCATGGAATTAAAATTAACAAATGGGTGTACTGCTAATAAAGATACATAATAAGAACCCCAAGTTTTTAACCTCTGAGACACAAAAGATCATGTTCATATATTGTTTTCACTTTGGTGCGCAATAACGTATCTGCGCGATAACTTAACTTCAATAAAAGGAAATAATTGTAATCAGTTGTTTAGCACCCCGAAGTGTTGAGTGTAATAAGTCTATGTTAACATTTCTGCAGTTTAAAAGTACAGTCTGACAAAAGAAAAACGGAACACACAGATTGTGAGGAGGAATCGTAATGAAACCTCATGGTTTGAGAGGAATGATATGTAATTTTAGTGTTTACAAACTCGAGTAAAATTTACAAAGAACTTAGCAGTTGGCCGACTTCTCAGTATGCACTTTCATCCCCTCTGGCCCGTACGCACGCAGTGATTCGGTTGGGAAAGCTGTCATAAAGCCGTTCTATCCTCTCGTGAGAGGACGCAACTGTTGTATATCTTCCTAAGTATTCTGAAAACTGGCACAGCGACGGAACTGCCTTACGAGCTGGTCTCTACATTCTGTGTGGGATCAATCTGGCGATTTTCTGGGTATTGGAGTACTCAAAATCACGCAGACATTTAATAGAGACAAGTGCCATGCTAGGAAGAGCACTGTCCAGTTGAAATACGGCACATCAATGCGTACCGCTGTGCCGTTCAAGTTTCCGAATTCCGTCAGTCACTACCAGTAGTAATAAGATGGCTACCAAGAAGCCAGGACAAACAGCGTTGTACCTCTCCAAAACACTGGAAGTGTGGAACCTCTCCACAGAATGTCACCATACTCGTCGACGACAGTCATCCGTGTCAGTGAAAAACTGCAATTAGTTGCTGAACGCAGTACAACTGCATTCATTATTCCAAACCTCCCAGTCAGGGCAACACTCTGAATGCAGGAATCCGTGTCGTGGTGCCAACGGCAGACCATGCTTTGCATGGTAATCCGACAGTCCAGTTGCTGAAAATCTCCGACAAAAGGTATAGAATCACACAATGTTACAGGGAGTCTATTACCTGTTCACGAATGGTAGGCGAAGATGTGAAGGGTTTGTATTGTATTTGGGGCGCAATATGGCGATCATCCGTTGAGGTGGTCAGACGTGATCCACTGGAACCTTCACGGCGCGTGTGCCTGCCCCCACGTTCCCATGCAGTCCATAGTCCATTATCGGGCCACTGTCACTCCCAAATGCCCCACAAATGTAGATATTACACGATTCGACACGCCGGATAAATGGGGACTCACAATAAGCCCTCTTTCAAACTGTCTGGTGCTGATAACGCTGTCCAAACGAAAAAGTGGCATCTTCGGGTGATCACTGAACATCTGACACTGTTCTGGCCTACCAGACCTGTAACAATGCCAAATATGAACACCGCTAATGCACTCTAGCGGCCTTTCCACCAGCCACAGAGAAATGCAGTTCCCCGACGACGGTGTGAGTATGTACCAAGTTGCATGACATCCGACCATGTCTTCTGGGTACTTTGAACTTCTTTGTTCATATACCGTAAAACGGAAAAATGACAATATCAGTGGAATGGAATATAACTCACAAGGGAACCTCCCCACCGCACCACCTTCAGATTTAGTTATAAGTTGTCACAGTGGATAGGCCTTGAAAAACTGAACACAGATCAATCGAGAAAACAGGAAGAAGTTGTGTGGAAGTATGAAAAAAATAAGCAAAATATACAAACTGAGCAGTCTATGTACAACATATTCAACATCAAGTAAAGTATAAGCTCGCGAGCGCCGTGGTCCCGTGGTTAGCGTGGGCAACTGCAGGGCGAGAGGTCCTTGGTTCAAGCCTTCCCACGAGTGAAAAATTTAATTTTTTATTTTCAGACAGTTATTATCTGTCCGTCCGTCCTTCCGATGCGATCACTTTTTTGGGAGTGATTATCACATCCACAAGAAAACCTAAATCGGGCAAGGTAGAAGAATCTTTTTACCCATTCGCCAAGTGTACAAGTTAGGCGCGTCGACAATATATGCCGTCACCAGTGTCGTATAGAATATAGCAGACGTGTTTTCCTGTGGAGGAATCGGTTGACCTATGACCTTGCGATCAAACTTTTTCGGTTCCCATTGGATAGGCACGTCCTTTCGTCTACTAATCGCACTGTTTAGCGGTGCGGTCGCAAAACACAGACACTAAACTTATTACAGTGAACAGAGACATCAATGAACAAACGGACAGATAATAATTGTCTGAAAATAAAAGATTAAACTTCTCAGTGGAGGGAAGACTTGAACCACGGACCTTCTATTCCGCAGCTGCTCGCGCTAACCACGGCACCACGGCGCTCCTGCACACATATTGTCCTTGATGCTGCTTATCTTGCGCGTGGACTACTCAGTTTGCATATTTTGTTTGTTTTTTTCATTCTTCCACACAACTTCTTCCTGTTTTCTCGATTGATCTGTGTTCAGTTTTTCAAGGCCTATCCACTGTGCCTACTTATAACTAAATCTGAGGGGTGTGTGATGGGGAGGTTCCCTTGTCAGTAGCTCCGTATAGTCCGTTAAGCAAAGATAAAAAAATAAAGCATTACAAAAATATTTTCCAAGCAATAAGCATAATTAAAAATCAAACCTTTGCCCCAGGATACTTAATCGAGCAAGAGCAAAACGGTTTTGCCCTCGGCTACAGACAAAAAAAATGTTTCAAATGGGTCTTAGGATAAGGGACGCAACTGCTGAGGTCATAAGTCCCGTAGAACTTAGAACTACTTAAACCTAACTAACCTAAGGACATCACACACATCCATGCCCGAGGCAGGATTTGAACCTGCGACCGTAGCGGTCGCGCGGTTCCAGACTGTAGCGCCTAGAACCGCTAGGCCACTCCTGCCGGCTCGGTTACAGACAGTAAATACTCATTTAACAGATACAAATTCTGCATTTAAGTGTAAGATACCGAAAATACTTTCAGATCTAATTACGATCACCTACTCAGCTGGCCACTATATGTTGGTCTGCTACTGCTGTCATCACCTACCAGCTACTGCGGCAACGCTACCGTCAACGCCCTACCAAGCTACCTACACACATATCTGAGTAAGCTCCTCGACAATAACACACACAAATTGATCACTTGCCCAAAACAAATAACGAGGTGATTTTATTACTACAAATTGTGTCAACATATCAGCTACTATCACAGCATACTGCAAACGAAATAACTTTCTGTATAATACGAGGGACGACCGGAAAGGAACGCACAATAATTTTTTATCACCTGGTATTGTTGCTGGAATGATGAAGTTTCACAAGAATATAGTTCGAAGTTTGTGCTACAGAGAGTATTTTGTCTTCATGTGCCGATCTGTCGTCAGCTTCTTAACAGAGAGGTGTAGTGCGGTGTTTGTGGGCCAGAGAGCATAAACCGAGTGAAATTTATAGGACCATGCGTGGCGTGTACGGGGACGTCACCATGGACCGTAGCAATGTTTCCAGGTGATGTGGATTCGTCCAGTATGGCCGTGTAAACCTTAATGATTCACCACGCTCCGTGTATCCGGTAATGGCTGCAACCCCACAGATTGCCGGAGCCATTGAGGCACGCAACGAGCGTGTGTAACTGCGAGCCTTATTACAGTTGTTCGACATTTCTTATGGCGACGGTGTACGATATCATTCATCACAAGCTGAAATTTCGTGAAGTTAATTCTCGCTGTTTGCCGAAGAAACTAACAGATAACCACAAGGGCTAACGAATGATGACAATACTGGAGAACTTAACGTCATAAGTCACAGAAGACACACGACAGGTTCTAGCCAGCAATGTTCAATAGGATCAATACCCCGGTTCTCGAGCACTCAAGTTTGGACTAATGATACTGAAATAATTTACGAGTCGGATCAACCTGTGGATATTCTTCCTTAGTACTATCCATGTCCAGTATAATATCACTACGAATTCTTACATCCGCGATTGTTTAGTGCATACAATCTACGTGTTTTTTACTACATTGGGACCAGAATACTGGTTTCCCAGTACGAAAAATTTCAGACTTACGCAGTCTACTAGGAATGCGCGCTTATCATAGTGTTCTGGGATATGAATAGTGTGTTACTGATGGACTTTGCTGTACTCGAGACAATTGTGAATGCTGCAGCCTACATTAAGACTTTTGTTAAGTAGCGTCGTGCGCCTCCTGACAATCTCAACAACACTGATGGTGTCAAACTTCTTCATGGCAATGCTCGCCAACATTGTTGGCGAGCATTTGGGTGAGAGGTGCTCCAGCATCCACAATACAATCCCGACTCTCATCTATTTAATTCCTTCGAGAAGTTCCTGGGCGGCCAAAGTTTTGCGACGGATGGGCAAGTCAAATCTACAGCCCGCAGATGGCTATACTCTAACCAAACGGACATCTACTAACAGGGCATACTGAAACTGGTAATATGATGGGAGAAATGAGTTGAGAACTTTGGTGAGTACGGAGAAAAGTAGGTAAAAGTTGTATGCACATTTGTGTTTTTTTCTCTTTTATTACTTACTAAACTTTTTGATAATAAAGTTTGGTATGCTACTTTCTGATCTTCTCTAATAAAATTTATCACGCTCACGGCATGTAATTTAAAAAACAGCCTGGCTGTCTCACAGAGCACACATCCACATACCAGTGCCATCAATCAGGAACCTCAACTTGACACGCCTTAGCCACTGGCTTCAGTGTATAATGTCGTTTGCTAGCCAGTACGTCCTGAGCACTGCTCCTACACATCACCTTTCAATATACCGAAGTTCTAAACCACCAGGATGCATCTTTTAGCTAGTAAAGCACTCACGTAGTATTCCCCTTGACATACAGAATTCCCTTTTTCTTTTGCCACTACTGGAATCTCTGTCCCCTTGGCCGAGGAAACTCATCAAACATTAGTTGAGGTTAAGTGCTCCCCGCAGCCACTCCACGCACTGACCGTTAGTGACTACCAATCGACAGCACCGCCGCATTCCGGTTTGTTGATGTACCCACTCTTCACTCTGCGAAAACAGGCTCGTTCCTCTCCGTCCAGGAAGTGCCAACCACAACTTCCTCTCTGCGTCCATCTCGGCCACAATGGCACTTGGGGTAATCACGTGCCTGTAACGTCCGCCCGGTCGTGGCGCGGGCGTTACACACTGCTACAGTGGCCCTCCGGCAGGCGGGAAAGGAACCGTGCCGCTCGACACGATGTATTATTGGTTTGAGGTTATTCATACGTATCTTACAAATCATTCTTTCTTGATTTAACTCTGCAATAGTGGGGACTTAACATAACACTACGGGTAGTGATTAGATGTAGGAGGAAGCTTAGAGTGAACTTTCTGTCGATGTCAATAGCAACAACAGCGACCGATGGAGGTAGGGCGATTAAAGCTTAAGTCCGTAAGGCAATATACGGAATTGGTACGCGAAATGTTTTTTTTATTAATTTGCATTTTTAATCTTCTGGTTTATTCTAGTTGACGTTAATTTCAGCATATGCGTGCCACTTCGCTAGGAAATGTGTCACTATTATCTAAAGCATGACATCACATCGTTTAGGGCCTCGTCAACAGTACATGTAACAGAGGTCTAAACGTGGTTTATTGGAAAAATCGTGGTGTACACTTAGAAATAATTTACGCAATCACGTAACTGTTCACAATGGTTTCTCAGCACACACTTGTGCAGGAATGTACAATTTCTGACGTGAACTTTCACATTACATATCTTAGCTTATAACTGGATTCCACCAACTATACGTATAAATTTTAAAATTAAGGCGTAACGTAGGACCAAAGTTTGGTCTCAAAATACCTCTTAGTTTCCTTTCGTGACCAAAGTGTCCTCTTTCAACGACCAATATACGATTAGATCTGTATTAACGTAACACGAACTTTGCACCTAATGAGATTCAGCATTTTGATATCTACCTTACTGACGTCAAATAATGAAAAATGGTTTGTTACGATACTGAAGTCTGTGTACTAGTGGTCCTAAGTGCCGTTATACTCAGTGTTTGAGTCATGTTGTGAATTTAAGTTTTATCACCATAGCAGCTGTTGCTTCGTTATTGATCTAGTAGACCAACACGTAACGGATACTGTTTCCAGTAAACGGAAAATTAGTTTGGGAACAGAATGCCTATTCCCGATGCTGTCTTCTTTGCTCAGTAAGAAATAGATCCCAGAGCAACACCGAGCGATGTGGCGCAGTGGTTAGAACGCTGGATTCGTATTCGGGAGGAAGACGGTTTAATCCCGCGTCTGGCCATCCTGATTTAGGTTTACCTGATATCCCTAAATCGCTTCAGGGAAACGCAGGGATAGTTCCTTTCACAGGGAATGGTCGACTTCATGAGCAGAAACTGCAACACATTGCGTAAAAAGCCGGAATATTAATTCTCATCCTGACCGTTAATACCGTGTGAGTCCCAAATAAAATTTTATGGGAATGGTAAAGGTTGAGTTCCAGTGTGCTTTAGTTATTACGCCAAATTATTAAAAATTTGGCTAGACTCCTGTAAGCTCACCGGATAAAATATTAATCGTCTCCTTATCAGAGTGCACTTATAGCTCTGTATTTCTGCAGATCGTGCACAACTAGCAACTAGTTTCCATGTGTCACCCCACTGGTAACCCAGCTGCAGCTAGGTTTTTTAAATATCTATTTACTTTACAAGAAGCATTGCAAGCCAATTTTGCGGTTTTATTTCTTTACTTTTTTCGGTCCAGTAGTAATAGTCAGTACATTCCAACGGGCAGTTATTAACTCTAATCCATACTACTTTCCTGATTTGGAAAATGGACGAGTAATAGCCGGGATTCCTTATATAATTTTTTCTGCGTCAGGAAATATTTTGATGATGAAAATCAAGCCATTCTACGTCATATTATTACGTCCAAAAAAATTATAGAACAACATATTTTACTGAAAATTAAATAGTAACAGAGCTTGGTGTCCAGTATTTATTGTTATCAAATGAAGCCTAAATAACGCCGTTTCTCTTCACCACAATGGACTGACAAGAAAGGATATTTTTAAGAGAGATAAGAGCGGACACAAACGCGAGCAACGAAAGAAGTGGGGCGTTGGTTACGATGTATACTGGCTGAAACACAGACATGTAAAAGAGCAGGGTACAAATTAACAGTAGCAGATGACTGTTTCATTAATTTCCAGGTTTAATGAAACATATACATAAAGCATATGTATTTCATTTGACTGAGTATTAATTGCTAATGTTATTATTTATGTACCGCCAATTTTAAAATATGTGCGTCAACTTTTGTTCATTGTAATCATTACGTAGGTGTAAATCTATGTCGGTAGCGTTAGCTTGCATCTGATTCCGGGATAATGATACGAGAAGGACTGGTCTAGTCTGACGACGGTAATAGCGCGGTGTGCTCGTCTGTTTCTTCACTCAAGCCTTTGCCTGGCTCGACTGTCAAAAACAAATCCTTCACACTCTCAACACAAATTGGCACAAAGTATTCGAAGTTCTGCATAGAAACGTATAATTTGAACAGGCTGGGTCTCTGTTGGGAAACTTTTCCAGCCCACCGCTATGGCCGAGCGGTTCTACACACTTCAGTCCGGAACCGCGCTGCTGCTACAGTCGCAGGTTCGAATCCTGCCTCGGTCATGGATGTGTGTGATGTCCTTAGGTGAGTTAGGTTTAAATAGTTCTAAGCCTAGGGGGCTGATGACCTCAGATGTTAAGTCCCATAGTGATTAGAGCCATATATATATATATATATATATATATATATATATATATATATATATATATATATATATAGGGTGTTAGAAAAAGGTGCGGCCAAACTTTCAGGAAACATTCCTCAGACACAAATAAAGAAAAGATGTTATGTGGACATGTGTCAGAAAACGCTAAATTTCCATGTTAGAGCTCATTTAAGTTTCGTCAGTATGTACTGTACTTCCTCGATTCACCGCCAGTTGGTCCAATTGAAGGAAGGTAATGTTGACTTCGGTGCTTGTGTTGACATGCGACTCATGGCTCTACAGTACTAGCATCAAGCACATCAGTACGTAGCATAAACAGGTTAATGTTCATCACAAGCGTGGTTTTGCAGTCAGTGCAATTTTTGCAAATGTGGAGTTGGCAGATGCCCATTTGATGTATGGATTAGCACGGGGCAATAGCCGTGGCGCGGTACGTTTGTATCGAGACAGATTTCCAGAACGAAGGTGTCCCGACAGGAAGACGTTCGAAGCAATTGATCGGCGTCTTGGGGAGCACGGAACATTCCAGCCAATGACTCGCAACTGGGGAAGACCAAGAACGACGAGGACACCTGCAATGGACGAGGCAATTCTTCGTGCAGTTGACGGTAACCCTAATGTCAGCGTCAGAGAAGTTGCTGCTGTACCAGGTAACGTTGACCACGTCACTGTATGGAGAGCGCTACGGGAGAACCAGTTGCTTCCGTACCATGTACAGCGTGTGCAGGTACTATCAGCAGCTGATTGGCCTCCACGGGTACACTTCTGTGAATGGTTCATCCAACAGTGTGTCAATCCTCATTTCAGTGCAAATGTCCTCTTTACGGATGTGGCTTCATTCCAACGTGATCAAATTGTAAATTTTCATGATCAACATGTGTGGGGGACGAGAATCCGCACGCAATTGTGCAATCACGTCATCAACACAGATTTTCTGTGAACGCTTGGGCAGGCATTGTTGGTGATGCCTTGATTTGGCCCCATGTTCTTCCACCTACGCTCAATGGAGCGCGTTATCATGATTTCGTACGGGATACTCTACCTGTGCTGCTAGAACATGTGCCTTTACAAGTACGGCACAACATGTGGTTCATGCACGATGGAGCTCCTGCACATTTCAGTCGAAGTGTTCGTACGCTTCTCAACAACAGATTCGGTGACCGATAGAGTGGTAGAGACGGACCAATTCCTTGGCCTCCACGCTCTCCTGACCTCAACCCTCTTGACTTTCATTTATGGGGGCATTTGAAAGCTCTTGTCTACGGAACCCCGGTACCAAATATAGAGACTCTTCCTGCTCATATTGTGGACGGCATTGATACTATACGCCATTCTCCAGGGCTGCATCAACGTATCAGGGATTCCATGCGACGGAGGGTGGATGCATGTATCCTCGCTAACTGAGGACATTTTGAACATTTCCTGTAACAAAATGTTTGAAGTCACGCTGGTACGTTCTGTTGCTGTGTGTTTCCATTCCATGATTAATGTGATTTGAAGAGAAGTAATAAAATGAGCTCTAACATGAAAAGTAAGCGTTTCCAGACATATGTCCACGTAACATTTTTTCTTTCTTTGCGTGTGCGGAATGTTTCCTGAAAGTTTGACCGTACCTTTGTGTAACACCCTGTATATATCTAAAAACAAAGATGATGTAACTTACCAAACTAAAGCGTTGGTATGTTGATATACACACAAACAAACACAAAATTCAAGCTTTCGCGACCCACGGTTGCTTCATCACGAAAGAGGGAAGGAGAGGGAAAGACGAAAGGATGTGGGTTTTAAGGGAGTGGGTAAGGAGTCAATCCAATCCCAGGAGCAGAAAGGCTTACCTTAGCGGGATAAAAGACAGGTATACACTCGAGACGCACACGCACACGCACACACCTATCCATCCGCACATATACAGACACAAGCAGACATGTGTAAAGGCAAAGTGTTTGGTCAGAGATGTCAGTCGAGGCGGAAGTCGGAGGCAGAGATGTTGTTGAATGACAGGTGAGGTACGAGCGGCGGCAACTTGCAAATAGCGGAAGTTGAGGCCTGGTGGATAACGGAAGAGAGGATATATTGAAGGACAAGTTCCCAACTCCGGAGTTCTGATGGGTTGGTGTTAGTGGGAAGTATCCAGATAACCCAGATGGTATAACACTGTGCGAAGATGTGCTGGCCGTGCACCAAGGCACATTTAGCCACAGGATGATCCTCGTTACCAACAAATACTGTCTGCCTGTGCCCATTCATGTGAATGGACAGTTTGTTGCTGGTCATTCTCACATTGAAAGCTTCATAGTGTAGGCAGGTCAGCTGGTAAATCATGTGTGTTCTTTCACACGTGGCTCTGCCTTTGATCGTATACACCTTCTGGGTTAGAGGACTGGAGTAGGTGGTGGTGGTGGAAGGGTGCATGGGACAGGTTTTACACTGGAGGCGGTTACAAGGGTAGGATCCAGAGGGTAGGGAAGGTGGTTTGGGGATTTCATAGGGATGAAACAAGAGGTTAGAAAGGTTAGGTGAATGGAGGAAACACAATCTTGGTGGAATGGGGAGGATTTGATGAAGGATGGATCTCATTTCAGGGCAGGATTTGAGGAAGTCGTATCCCTGCTGTAGAGCCACATTCAGAGTCTGTTCCAGTCCCAGAAAGTATCCTGTCACAAGTGGGGCACTTTTGGGCTTCTTCTGTCTGAGGTTTTGGGTTTGAGGGGATGAGGAAGTGGCTCTGGTTATTTGCTTCTGTACCAGGTCGGGAGGGTAGTTGCGGGATGCGAAAGCTGTTTTCAGGTTGTTGGTGTAATGGTTCAGGGATTCAGGACTGGAGCAGATTCGTTTGCCACGAAGACCTAGGCTGTAGGGAAGGGACCGTTTGATATGGAATGGGTGGCAGCTGTCATAATGGAGGGACTGTTACTCGTTGGTGGGTTTGATGTGGATGGCTGTGTAAAGCTGGCCATTGTACAGATAGAGGTCAACGTCAAGGAAACTGACATGGGATTTGGAGTAGGACCAGGTGTATCTGACGGAGCCAAAGGAGTTGAGGTTGGAGAGGAAATTCTGGAGTTGTTCTTCACTGTGAGTCCAGATCATGAAGATGTCATCAATAAATCTGTACCATCTTTGGGTTGGCAGGCCTGGGTAAGCAAGAAGGCTTCCCCTAAGCGATCCATAAATAGGTTGGCGTACAAGGGGCCGATCCTGGTACCCATGGCTGTTCCCTTTAATTGTTGGTATGTCTGGCCTTCAAAAGTGAAGAAGTTGTGAGTCAGGATGAAGCTGGCTAAGGTAATGAGGAAAGAGGTTTTAGGTAGGTTGGCAGGTGATCGTCGTGAAAGTAAGTGCTCCATCGCAGTGAGGTCCTGGACATGCGGAATATTCGTGTGTAAGGAAGTGGCATCAATGGTTACAAGGATCGTTTCCGGGTGTAACAGATTGGGTAAGGATTCCAGGCATTCGAGAAAGTGGTTGGTGTCTTTGATGAAGGAAAGAGACTGCATGTAATGCGTTGAAGATGTTGTTCTACGTAGGCAGAGATATATTCGGTGGGGGCTTGGTAACCAGCTACAATGGGCAGCCAGGACGATTGGGTTTGTGAATTTTTGGAAGCAGGTAGAAGGTGGGGCTGCGGGGTGTCGGTGGGGTGAGGAGGTTGGTGGAGTCAGGTGAAATGTTTTGTAGGGGCCTAAGGTTCTGAGGATTCCTTGAAGCTCCACCTGGACATGAGGAATGGGGTTACCTTGGCAAACTTTGTATGTAGTGTTGTCTGAAAGCTGACGCAGTCTCTCAGCCACATACTCCCGATGATCAAGTACCACATTCGTGGAACCCTTATCTGCTGGAAGAATGACGATGGATCGGTCAGCCTTCAGATCACGGATAGCCTGGGCTTCAGCTTTGGCGATGTTGGGAGTAGGATTAAGGTTCTTCAAGATGGATTGAGAGGCAAGGCTGGAAGTGAGAAATTCCTGGAAGGTTAGGAGAGGGTGATTTCGAGGAAGAGGAGGTGGGTCCCACTGTGACTGAGGATGGAACTGTTCCAGGCAGGGTTCAATTTCGATAGTGTCTTGGGGAGTTGGATAATTAGGAGAAGAATTAGGATTATTTTTCTTCGTGGCAAATTGATATTTCCAGCATAGAGTACGAGTGTAGAACAGTAAATCTTTGTGAGGATTGTTTCGTTGAATCTGGGAGTATGGCTGACGGTGAGCTCTTTGGATAGGACAGAGGTTTAGATTGGGAGAGGGATTTATAGGAAATGTTAACTACTGAATTATGGTGTTGTGGTTCCAGATTGTGTTGATTAGAATTTTGAGGATTTGGGGGTAGGTGGAGCTGGAAGTGGGAGATTGAGTAGATGGGAGAGGCTGGGTCTGTGCGCAATGAGAGGAGGTTGAGTTTTGCTGGAAAAGTTGTGGAGTGTGATTGAGTTGCCTTTCCAGAGGTAGGAAACCAAGAGATTGGATAGTTTTTTGAGGTGGAGGGTGGCATGCTGTTCTAATTTGCGGTTGGCCTGTATGAGAATGCTCTGAACAGCCGGTGTGGATGTGGGAGAGGAAAGATTGAGGATGTTTATTAAGGGTTCCTTTCACCTATTAAGCAACCATTTCGGCTAGTTTTAACTACATTTGTTTTACTTTCATTTCCGTTTTTCCCAAATCACTGAACATTTAGCCGCTTCCCACAGGTCTTATCGTCTTTATTTCTTCGTCAGACAATTGTTAGCCTCATTTTCATAATCTGCCACCACATAACCACTTCTTATAATACATTTACAGGCAGTTTTTTTCGAAATTTTCCCAAATTTCTCCACCCTTTAACGTGTTTTGGAGGCAACACAACCATCTAACCTTTGTGCACATCGTTGTTTACCAACCCAAGTTCACCACAGTATCAACAAAGCTCAGCTTTAACCAACACTATTTCGAATTTTTTCACACCAATTCTCAAGTTGCTTTCTAGTTCACCTTTATCTCTCCCCATATCTTTTTATTTTCATTTTCATTTCAGCCTCCAGTTACACTTTCCACCTTCTAATACCATGCTACACTCACAACATCACCACAACGACCCCATTAAGTTTTATTTACATTCCCTCCGCAAACATGCCTTCACCCTAGCCAGATTACGCTCCCATATTTTATTTACTCAGGCTTGTCTGACATTTGGCAGAACTCAAAGTTCCCATCTCTGGCTGTAACCCTTCTGTTCATCAGTCCCTATACCAGTTCCAAACTGAACAATCCATAGCCCTCACCTGCCTAGTCCTTCATCTACACATCAACTCAGCCAATGAACACACCCGGTAAATCCTATCCTTAATAAAAGTCCTCAATCTTTCCTCTCCCACATCTACACCCGATGTTCAGAGCATCCTCCTACAGGCCAACCGCAAATTCAGACAGCATACCACCTCCCACCTCAGAAAACCATCTAAGCTCCTGGTTTCCGACGTCTGGAAAGGAAACTCACTCACCCTCCACAACCTTTCCAGCAAACCTCAACATCCTCTCATTGCACACAGACCAAGTCTCTGCCATCTACTCAATCTCCCACTTCCATCTCCACACCCACAAAACCTCAAAATTCTAATCAACACAATGTGGAAGCACAACACCCTAAATCAGTAGTTAACCTTTCCTCCAAACCTCTCTCAATCTCTCTGTCCTAATCAAAGGCCTCACCTTCAGCCCTACTCCTGCATTCAACCAAACAGCCCTCGTCAAATACGTACTGTCTTACACCCGTACTCTCTGCTGGAAATATCACTTTTCTACGATTAAAAATTATCCTAATCCTACTCCTAATGAATCAACTCCCCAAGACACTATGCAAATTGACCCCTGCCTGGAACAGTTCCATCCTCGGTCACAGGGGGGCCCATCTCCTCTTCCTCAAAATCACCCTCTCCAAAACTTTAATCCTACTTCCATCACCACCGCAGCTGAAGCCCAGGTTCATCTCTGATCTGAAAGCTGACTGATCCATCGTCATTCTTCCAGCTGATAAGGGTTCCACGAGCATGGTACTTGATCGTCAGGAGTATGTGGCTGAGGGACAGCGTCGGCTTTCAGACAAAACTACATAGAAAGTTTGCCAAGGTAACCCCATTCTTGATGTCCAGGTGGAGCTTCAAGGAATACTCAGAACCTTAGGCCCCCTACAAAACGTTTCACCTGACTCCATCAACCTCCTGACCCCACTGACACCCCGCACCCCTACCTTCTACCTACTTCCTAAAATTCACAAACCCAATCATCCCAGCCACCCCATTGTAGCTGGTTACCAAGCCCCCACCAAATGTTTCTCTGCCTACGTAGATAAACACCTTCAACTCATTACATGGAGACTCCCATCCTTAAATGAAAGACTCCAACCACTTTCTCGAACGCCTGGAATCCTTACCCAATTTGTTACCCCTGGGAACCTTCCTTGTAACCATTGATGCCACTTCCTTTTACACAAATATTCCACACGTCCAGGGCCTCGCTGTGATGGAGCACTTCCTTTCACGACGATCACCTGCCAACCTACCTAAAACCTCTTTCCTTATTACCTTCATCCTGACTTACTTCTTCGCTTTTGAAGGCCAGACATACCAACAATTAAAGGGAACAGCCATGGGTACCAGGATCGCCCCTCGTATGCCAACCTATTTATGGGTCGCTCAGGAAGCCTTCTTCCTTACCCAGGCCTGTCAACCCAAAGTTTGGTACCGATTTATTGATGACATCTTCATGATCTGGACTCACAGTGAAGAACAACTCCAGAATTTCCTCTCCAACCTCAACTCCTTTGGTTCCATCAGATTCACCTGGTCCTACTCCAAATCCCATGTCAGTTTCCTAGACGTTGACCTCTATCTGTCCAATGGCCAGCTTCACACATCTGTCCACATCAAATCCACCAACAGGCAACAGTCCCTCCATTATGACAGCTGCCACCCATTCCATATCAAACGGTCCCTTCCCTACAGCTTAGGTCTTCCTGGAAAACTAATCTGCTCCAGTCCTGAATCCCTGAACCATTACACCAACAACCTGAAAACAGCTTTCGCCTCCCGCAACTACCTTTCCGAGCTGATACTGAAGCAAATATATATATATGAACTTTTCTATCGTCGTAGTTCTGTGAAGGAAAATTATCTAGCTTCGAAGTTATGTGGACACTATACTACTCTTCATATAAAGTCATTTGCGTAGGCGATGCGTATCCTTTATCATTTTGTATATTCTTTGCTGCCACTAAAACTTAACATAAATCTTCGTTACACTAGAAGGAGCTACTATGTCCACTTCAACCTTCACACAGGTCACATGGAGTATTAATACATAATTTCCTCTTTTGGAACAACCAGACTAACCAAGGATCCCAGTTACTTTATATATTGATTTATTTACCATGCTTTGACTGAGAAATGAGACTCTGTGAGCTGGTCTACTGGTTCCACGGAAATAGTAACTTGTATACGTGTCACTAGAATTGGTTACAACCTTCCTCAGACTTTAAAAAACGTGACGGCGTTGATGAACACGTAGAAGGGCGACTGCTGTGGCATGATCATCGCACTATGTCATAAAGAAACGATTTTCAGGAATATTGAAATAAATTGGTAAACAGAATGTTAAATATGTAACAAACTCTCAAGAAAGCAGTTAACTATTGTTTTACAATGTACGAGTCAAATGTAGCCACGAAATATTTTTTTCCCAGGACTAACTGAAAAGAAGTTGCTTTAAGGCGACTCGTTGCAGTTATTTCTAGGTAACTATATTTATCACTGTTGCAGTGTTACACTTCCGTAATGGATAAAGGTTTTATTTTTATCTTCCTCTCTTCTGGAGCGTCAATGGTATGTCAAGGATGCCTGCAATAGACAGAATAACCAAACGACTACAAAAATACGACTCAAGGTGTTCATTTAGTCCGTGCAGAACTTTCAGATGACCAGAGATGAAATTCTAACGCTGCACTTGGTGGTGGCAGTAATTCTTAAGGAAAATCAAAACATGTTCATTCGATATGTCGACCTAGGAACAGCATTCGACAGTGTAAAATGGGGCAGTATATTATAAACTCTTGGAACAATACTAATAACCTGTAGGGAAAGACGTATGATATACAGCATGCACGAGAACCAAGAGGGGAGAATAAGAATGGAAAATCAAGAACGCCATGCTATGATTAAAAATAGAGTAAGACATTGATGTGGTCTTGCACCCCTACTGTTGAGTCTACACATGGAGGAAGCAACGACGCAAACAAATGAATGGTTCAATGGCAGGTTGAAAATTCAGTGTTATAGTACATCAATTATAAGTTCATCGGATGACATTTCCCTCGTCACTGAATCTGAAGAAGAACAATTGGACCTGTATAGTGGAGTGTACGATCTAATGAAAACAGAACATGGAGTGATAGCAGCCGGCCGGAGTGGCCGTGCGATTCTAGGCGCTGCAGTCTGGAACCGAGTGACCGCTTCGGTCGCAGGTTCGAATTCTGCCTCGGGCATGGATGTGTGTGATGTCCTTAGGTTAGTTAGGTTTAATTATTTCTAAGACGTTAAGTCGCATAGTGCTCAGAGCCATTTGAACCATTTTTGAGCCAGTGATAGCAAACAGAAGAAATATGAAAGTAATGACGAGTGGCATAAATGAGATTAGCAGTACGTTTAATATCAAAACTAGTTGCCACCAATTAGACGATGTTGAGGAATTATTATTCTTGGAAAGTGAAGTTATGCATGATGAAAAACTATCCTAGTACAGGCAAAGGTATCATACCTTGCCAAAAGAAGTCTGCAAGTGTCAAACATTAGCGTTAAAATAGTTTTGAATCTTTTACTTCGACGGGGAGGGCTGCGACGATTCTACTGGCACGAATACACAAACTCCAGCCCACGAAGATACGTCACGCTTGGGTGTAATACCTGATAGTGTTTCTGTTCACTCTACTGTCTACGCTGATAAAGGAAGAACAATTGAATGGGATGACATCAAAAATATATAGACTCTATTTCATACAGAATTTCGGCGACTGGTTCTACACAGCCTTCATTAGTCCTTGACAACTGTTACGTGTGTTTGGTCAACAGCTAACTTCTGAAGCAAATGCCTGGTGGCAGATTACAGGACGACACTGTTCGGCCAGTGTGCGGCTTAGCAGAGGCGTTTTAGCCCTTTGGTGGGGCTGAATGCTTCGGAAAAGAGTCAGACAATCTTTAATGCCTGGCCCAGCCTACAGTAAGAGTTATTCTCGTGCGAAGTATCGGCAGCTCGGAACCTGAATCCATCAATAAACCCTGTGAAAATGATACTTATGACTTACCTGAGAATGTTTGTATGAGTAAGGAGGCAGCTACAGACGATTCTCACTAACAGCACAGAACCGTCACAAGAATTCCTCACCACCTAGGATGCTATGCAAAAGGAGCTAAATCGGCGTGGTTTGAGTGACGAGGATCAATGTTATTTTACTAACCAGTCGAAAGCTCAAACTGTAATAGCTCAAACAGGCCTGGTCGGCAGAATAATCTGTCAGGATCTAACCACAATAATAATTATCAGAGCAGATGACTCGAACGTCAGGGACATTAAGTCAGTGGAATGCGTAAATGGATGGTGAAGAAAGCATAAGATGTTAGAGGCACATTTTGACGCACGTACCAGTGAGGTGCCTGGGTGGTTGCACTGAAACGTTAGGTAACTCAAAGGGTTTCTTGTCAGACAATGGTCGTCAGCTCACATATCATGCGTTAATCAGTAACATACAGCAGCATGGAATCACAATCCACAGGACTAGCGCCTATCACGTAGCACCTAATCTACTTGGAAGATCTATTACCGAATTGGTAGAGGTGGCAAGAATACACTGCTCGGCGAAACACTCTAGATATGTGGAATACATTCCTCTCTTCAAAGGAATAACCAACAACCTGATCCGCAACACTATTGATTCATGTGGTTCCATCTTGTGTAAAAGGAATGGGTCTGCGGCTGGACGAAGACTTGAATAAAAATAACACCAACAGGAATAATTTTATTAATTACACCGACGGAAACTTACCGCAACATCAAACAATGATTAATGTAGAGTAATGGAATTTCTGGAACACATTGGTTTAGGTAACATATGTAACTGATTAACATTGAAAGATCGGAGGTTAATGTAAGAGCGAGATAAGCCATTCAAAATGTGTAATGCTGGTAAATTAATAGCCAGTGTAACCACCAGAATGTTGAATTCAAGCACGCAAACGTGCATGCATAATGTTGTACAGATGTCAGTTTGTGGGATGGAGTTCGATGCCTGTCGCACTTGGTTGGTCAATCCAGGGACAGTTAATGTTGTTTGTGGATGACACTGGAGTTGTCGTTTGATAACGTTCCATATGTGCTCAATTCGAGACGGATATGGTGATCGAGGAGGCCAAGGCAACAAATCGATACTATGTAGAGCATTTGATTAACTTCTCATAGTTGGGATTCACTGTCATATAATATTTCTTAAAAGACATCATAGTCGCCGTTGACTGTATGAAATATTTATTATTACGACTGCAATTTCGGCCTTAGGGGCATTTTCAAGAAACACAGCAAAAGTTACCTAAACACAAAAATGAAGCACAAGGTGAATATAGGCTACATAATTACACAAACATTTCATTGAGATAGTAATGTAAGTATAAAAATTGGTGAGAAATGTACATAACTTACATTCTGTCAGTATATAAGACTATCTGACATGAGTACATGTCGTCGTCAAGATGAAGCCTTTTGACAGCGAGACTTCCACAAGATCCGATGAGTACGACACTTATTACATAGTAAAATGTTGTTAAATATGTGCTGTGTTGTCAATGTTACCATCGTTCTTTAATCTGTCACAAATAAAAGTTCAGGTGCACTGACAACATGTGGAGCTAAGTCCACTGGTGCGAAAATACATTTACAAAAGATACTGCATGCACACATCGCAAAGATAGTGCGCACCAAGGACACAACTTATAAGCATTATATCGTAAAGTCTTTTCATCTGTGCGGATGAATTGGATTGCTGGCGAGCGTTTTACGCTATTCATATTCGTGAAATGTATACGCACACGAAGTATTATATATATCATAGCTCTGTCTTCGACTCATTTACGAGCACTTAAGTCAATGTGAGAGTTTTTAACAGATAAAACATGTATTATCCCCTATTATGTTATAAATAAGTATTCACATCCTGTCCTACTGCCCCTTACAATCATAGCACTGTTTAGAAAGCTGTATGATGTCGACAGACGGAAAGACTTTGCGATATAGTGCTTAGATGTTGCATCCTTGGTGTGCACTATCTTTCCTACGTGTGCATGCAGTATCTTTAGTAAATGTATTTTCGCGCCAACGGACTTAGCTCCACAAGTTGTCAGTGCACCTGAGCTTTCATTTGCGATAGATTATGAGAACGATGGGAACATTGACAATACAGCACATATTTTGCAACATTTCACGATGTAAGAAGTGTCGTACTCTTCGGAACTTGTGGGGCTCTCGCTGTCAAAAGGCTACATTTTGACGACGACATGTACACATATCAGATAGTCTTAGATTCTGACAGAATGTAAGTTATGTATGTTTCTCACCAATTTTTATAATTACGTTACTATCTCAGTGAAATGTTTGTTTAATTATGTATAGACACTCTGTGCGTCATTTTTGTGTTTAGGTAACTTCGGCAGTGTTACTTCAGAATGGCCTTAAGGCCGAAATTGTAATCGTAATAATAAATATTTCATACAGCCAACGGCGGCTATGATGTATATCAAGGAATATGTAGAGCATGTTGGGCTACCAAACCGGCTACGTGGGTGAGCATTATCCTGTTGGAAAACACCCTCAGGAATAGTGTTCATGAATGGTATCGAAACGGGTGTAATCACCAGAATACAGGTCGAATAACCAGAACGACGTACTGCTCTGCAGCCAAGGTACATGGTATTACGACGAGAGTGCTCATGCTGTCATACATAATCCCACCCCAGGTCCAGTATATCTAGCACACAGACAGGTTGGCTGCATGTCCTTAGGCCTCCTCCTAACCATCAAAGGCTGTCACTGGCACCGAGGCAGAAACAGCGTTCATCATAAAACACAACTGACCTCCACCCTGCCGTGAAATGAGTTCTCCTTTGACACCACTGAAGTCGCAAATGGCGGTAGTTTGAGGTCAGCGGTATGCATGAACGCTACAAGGCGTTTGGCTCGGAGCTGTCTTTGAAGTAAACGACTCCTATCAGTTCGATGTGTCGCTGTGGTGTCAACTGCTTTTCAAACTGCTGCTGCAGATGCAGTACACGAGTCCAGAGCTATACACCGACAACGATGGTCTTCCCTCTTGATAGTGTCACTTTGCCGTCCGGAGCCTGGCCTTCTTGGGACCGTACATTCTTGTGACCATCGCTGCCAGAAGTCATGTACAGCGGCTGCGTTCCTGCCGAGTCCTTCAGCAGTATCGCAGAAGGAATACCCAGCTTCTCGTAGCCCTGTTATACGGCCTCTTTCTAACTCAATAAGGTGATGATAATGTCGGCGTTGCCGCCTAGAAGACATTTTTGATTAACATCAACTGACCATATCTAATCTCAAAGGTAAGTAATGCTGACGACCGTTACAGAGTGTATTTAAAGCAACCCTGATTTGCAATCTCATAGCAACGCTACTAACGACATTATTGCGCTATTGGGGTGAAATTTGAATATACATAATCTTTCAGATGTAGAAGCACGCCTACAAAAATCTATGATGTTCAACTCTTTCTTGGTGTTTCAAGTTTTCTTTACGTCTATGTATTTCGTTCGACTAGCAGTTTACCAATTTTAGTCCCCGTATAAATCGACAAAATCAAGCTTTCAGTAGACAAATACTGGTATCAGCTTTCATTATTTAAGATGAATTAATCATACATTCGCATTAGTAAGAAGTATAATAAGAGACATCGAACATATCAAGATGGTAAAGTAAAATGCACGACGTACAAATATTGGTCACAGAATTGTCTGTATCCACTGACTGTACTAATAAAAGAAACCACTTAAAATAAAATGCTAATAAAATACTACCAAATAAAGTAAAAGTTCTCAGAATGTAGTAATTAGGAAAGCCTTCATTGAAAAATACGCTGAGTTATGTCGAACAAACGATGATATCGCGCGCTCTGTTCGTACTATAGAATAACGTCCTGAACACAGAGAATCTGTCTCAGTATTTAAATACTGAAAAATATGGAAGCGACATAATGAATACATAAACATGATAAAGAAATAAGGCAAACTAACCCTAGCAATGTAAGTGAATAGGGAAGGATTGCAATAACAATTAAAAAGACAGAAAAACCAGAAATGAACCATACATTCAGGTCTAATTAAGAACCTGAGAACGAAGAAGTAATTTTTCTTTGTGTGCACTTATAATTCACATGTCCTACTATAGGCGCGTCATATCGGCCACAAAATCAAATTTTAAAAATATAACAAAAGGTGTAAATACAAGAGAATTCAGAAACAGAAGTCATCAACAAAGTAAATTCTCATGATGTGTAGGCTGGTGTAGAAGCATAGAGGAAGTGAACTTTAAAATTCGGTCACCGTTACAGCAGCTATCTCTGTGTAATTTAATGTAAAAGTTATTTTAATGAAAAATCTTGCCAATCGTTATAAACTGTAAAAACCTAGAATCAAATAGTTTAAGAAGAAACCTGAACGTTAAAATAATGAGAAAAGATCCTGAAAAAAATTGGAGTTTTCGACCAAAGGACCGACTTAGACTGAATAATATAAATGAGAAGGGATGGGAATAAATGTTTTTCATATCGTAGAAACGCTGCATGGATATGGAAGATGAGACAAGAGTAAGCACATGGGAAAGTTATAGAAACCAATAAAGGGAAAAGACGGGATGCAAACAATCTCCCGGTATTGTTGAAACATGAAGTAACCCGCTGATGGCGTGGACATCCAAACCAGAAAATCAATTGAGAAACTAAACAAAATCTGAAAGACGACCTGTCGGTGAGCAGTAGAACATATTGTCTCTGACCAATACACTACATAAATGAGAAAATAAATAAAAATAAAGCATGATCTTAAAAAGTAACTGTCACCATATAGCGAAAATTAACGGTATAAATATTGTACCATAACGTCAAAGATGTCAGTAAGTGGATCAAACTGGATTACTGATGCAAAATCAGTGTACAACGGCTGTTACAGTAGAAAAAATATATAGAGAGTACTTTAAAAGTCAATAAAAAACATATTTCACGAAAAATACCAAAATTAAATACCCAATACAAGAAGTTTTTTTATTCCTTTACCATGCTTATGCATTCGTTATTTCGGTTGTTTAATTTTTAGTATTTATATATTGAGACAGATTCTCTGTCTTCAGGACGTTTCGTTACAGTACTACCACTGTATGTAATACCATTGTTTCTACGGCATGATTCAACATATTTTTTAATGAAGGCATTTCTAAATACTCCAATATGAGAACTTTTATTCCATTTCAGAATGTTATGTAAGTACTGTATTTTAAATGGTTTTTATTAATACAGTGAACAGGTACGTGACAATTCTGTGCCAAATGTTTCTATTTCTAGGACTCTACCGTATTGACATCTTTGCTATCTTTTCTATACTTTTTACTGATGCATGTGTAAGGTTAATTGATTGTAGATAATGGCTACTACAGTTGCATATAAAATTTGTTATCTACAATAAACCTGGTTTCGTCGATTTGTACAGGGCTGAAGATGGTGCGACTGAAGCTCCGAAAGTGGTTGCCAAATAAAGTAATTAATAAAATAATGGCTGTCGCTATTCATTTTCTTCAACACTACTGTTTAGTCCCTGACCGATCTGATGTTGGACGGACATTTAAATACACTAGTAAGAGAAGTGCCAAGACACCACCTAACCCCCCCCCCCTCCTCGCCGACAGTTGGCCAGTAATCCAAAGTAGCTATGACATTTAGAACGATCAGAAGGAACGATACTTCGAGAAAAGTACAGCACAACCTTACCTGAAAGACACCTACAGTCAATAAAAGGGATCTGGTCGTTGTCCCCAGGATCACCTTTGATGAAACCTGTTAGAAAAGAAAATGCCCAAGTTTTATCTTTTATACGATGGCGCTTACTGAGTGGAGAAGGTCCTAGCGACCACTAAAACACAGCTGAAGACTCTGAAACTACTATGGAGAATGGGACATAAAACAATGGACACATTAAGGCGTTCATTAGTTAAGTCTTCCCTTTAATATTGTGAATGTACAATTACGAATTGTTCCGAAGTTTTCGGATAGCCCAGCTAATCTGCGTCATGATACGGTTATAAGTGTGAGCTGCAAACGTATTTTGCTTATGGTTTAAAATGGCTCGGGTGTTATGTTTTGTTTGTGATTTTGGTTAGTATTATGCTCTGCAGTCACCAGTAATTTCGCTATATTAATCAAGAGGGGAGAAATAGGGAGAGATACCTCTATCGATGACGAGTTTCCGAAATATCCGTGGGGGGAGGGGGGGTGGAGGGGGCATGTGACAGAAAGAGAGAGAGCGAGATATACAAACGGAAGCTGTACATTTTAAATGGGATGTGTGACTGGCAAGATTGGAAACAACGCAACAGCTGTAGTTCTTGTAGAAGGAGGCACCCTTCAGGTCACTACGGCACGTGACTTAATATAACTGACCGGAATACTCGACTCAAATGCTTGTAGAAGGCAGATGGCATCAGGAATCCTATCACAGACTCTGAATAAACGCGTTTGAATCGACCGACTCTATTTTATAATGCACCACTCACTTTGTATTAATGCTGTATTGCTTTTTTATTATATTTAATGCGTTTTATCAATGTAGTGAGACTTCTTCATCAAAGTACAATTCAGTTTTCCAAAAGAGATTAATAGTTACTAGTTATTCTGAAAGGTAATCGCTCCATATATCATGGAAAGCGTAGGACATCATGAAATCTCCCTCAACATTTCGTTGATCACTAGTTACGACACAAATATTTTTAGTAGTCATGTTCGCGGACACCAAGATTTACTTAGTTCTAATTTTCCTTTCTTAACGAGAGTAAATTTCACAGTACCTGACTTTCCAATATTTTCGTAGCAGTTGCTAAGTATAAATAATAAATCGTGTATGTTTACAAGCGAGGCCGTGCGGTTAAAGGCGCTTCAGTCTGGAACCGCGTGACCGCTACGGTCGCAGGTTCGAATCCTGCCTCGGGCATGGATGTGTGTGATGTCCTTAGGTTAGTTAGGTTTAATTAGTTCTAACTTCTAGGCGACTGATAACCTCAGAAGTTAAGTCGCATAGTGCTCAGAGCCATTTGAACCATTTACAAGCGAAAGCTGAATAAGCGTACCAAACTGACGTCAACTCGACAGCAAAATACCATTATTCGTACCCAATGTTATCTTCATTGAAGATAGGTAGCAGCAAGAAACACTGCACGGAACCGTAAATTACTAGACGTACACATTACCTGTGGTTTGAGATAGCAGATTAGATAATTCAAAGTATACCAGAAATTAACTCTCTGAACTGATACTGTACAAGTTGATTCATTTAACCAGCAAACAGCCAACACACACCCTCGTACACCCATTTCCGATACACACTAAGGACAACTACTTAATAAGGAGTTTATTCAATGTATGACAACAGCTACACGTATGAAAATAAGTACAGAAAATAGGTACGACTCCTAGCATAAAAAGTTTGAGGTAAGCGCACAAGGAAGTGTATGTTAATAAACGGGAATATATGTACTACAGCTATAAACGGAAAAGGCTGAAAACGATTATGAAATAACTAGTGGCCAGCAAAGTAAGTTTCATGATTTGGACAGTACTTGGGGGATGAAATGAGGTGAACACTGCTGATTACAAATTGTGGAAGATTCTCATTCGTAATTCCAGAACATCTCATTCGCCAAGTGATTGGTATCTGGATTCATTTCCACTTCAGTCAGCAGTTATCACAATTACAGGAAAAAATAATATGAGTAGGAAGGAAAGGTGAACTCAGCTGGCTGGCTGATACCTCGAGCTTAAATAATGCAGTCCATGAAGTAACGTTCAATTATTAGTGCAAGAGAGACAAATAGAGAGCAAAGAAAGCTGAGAGGAAACTAGTAATTACCTAAAAGATAGAAAAAATGAGGGAAAACAATTTATGAAAGTTGATTGTCTGTATTATTCTTTGTGTGTATGAGAAGAAACTGAAAGAGAGTGAGAGGCTCAAGCACGAGCAGCACAACTTAAAGACAAAGGCAGCACTGAAAATTATTACACTAAGGGCAGTAGCTACTGTCACTCGTTTATATTTATGAACTATTTATGAAATGTGTGTAACTTGAAATCTGGAGCCTTAAGGAGCTCTGCTCTCAACCGAGCCAACATAGCTCCTTTCACAGCAATATCATTGGATCAGAGTTTTCAGTGGGTGGTCAAACTCTAGTGGAAGAAGCAGTTTGCTGCCACGAAATGTTCAGAACGACAGCAGCTGGTTGTGAGACGGGCACCACTCAACGCCCATTTAGTATTCGAACTAGAGATGGGCAAAACTGTTTTTTTTTTCAGAGATTGAATCAGAACTGTTCACTCCCTGAAATGAATTAGCTCTTTTTCATGACTCACCACTCATTTACAATAGAAAATAAATGGAAGGCACATTGCCCTTTAAACTTGGTTTATTCCAGTACTATACCTGTATTTTGATCTTATTTGATCCTATTTTGAAGTAACACAAATAATGAGTAAGAAATTTGTATTGTTTATTGAAATTTCCACGATATGACAAAGTTTTTGATTATTGATTTATTTTGCACTATCGTGGTTTTTTGGGTGATCGGAAAATGTTGTAACTTGAGATTTACTTTAACAATATATTTGGCTATAATGTATTAAAATTTCATTAACCTCATACAAATACATCGCAAGCCATATATTTTTAAAGTGAACGTTTCCTTCCGAAGACGCCTAAAATCGGAAAATCCGTACCAGAATAAGAAAAAAATATATAAATTTGACTGTAAAACGAAAGTGCTGCATATAGCCTTATGCAGAATAAAACAAGGAAAATATTGGTGTATCACATTTTGCGATACGTTTATCGGTTCGCTCGTAATTAAAGCGTAAATTCGAGTGTCCATAATAAAAATCCTATAGTAAGAGGAGTCATCAGGAACCTAATCTAATCAGTTTAAACAAATAAAAATAAAATAAAAACAATTGATGTATACATAACATAATAATGTAATATACATAGCGGTATTACTACGAAGAACAATATCGAGTAGGGACGAACTCCGATGCAGAGGCGCTGAGTCGAGCAGGTCGAGCCGCGAGCTGTATTACTGTGTGAGCTGAGACCGCAGAGACCAGAGTGACACCTGAGTCGCTTTGCTCAACGCTCTGGCTAGAGTCCAGACGGTGGGGTGAGCGTTGAGCGGGCGAGTTCCGAGGGTGGGGGGAGCGGTGAACTCACCCGATCCGAGACAAATCGTCTGTTCCCTTGCGAGCAGGTTGTTGCAAGTAGTTCCTATGTTATCCACTAGGTGGCTCTCTGTCCTGTTGCTCGCATCAACTGCCCAGAGGGCAGGACGTGCGACTGAAACGATCGCCGACAGAGTGCGATGGGAAGTTAAGCTGCGCCAAGGCCCTGCACGCGGCAGACGACGCACAGAGACGGCACGGCATACGTGAAACACAAAATCCAATGGGGCACTGCACAATGCAGGCAGCCAAGGTAGAAGCAGGGCAGAGGCCGGCGCTGGCTGTGTTGTGTGGCGTGCACTGCGCTCTGACCAGCAGAGGCACTGCTGATATGCTCCGTCTCTCTCTCTCTCTCTCTCTGCCGTGGGAAACGTTTGGAGCTACCATTCTTTTTTTCGGAATCACTGATTGTTCACTCCTTTGAAAGATTCAACTCTATGAATTAGTTCAAGAGCGGATCCCCCATCTCTAGTTCGAACTGGCGACTGAGGCACAGGAGCTGTGTTGCAGGTAACATCAGCTGTGGATAACACTCAGGGGAAGCCAAGTGCAATCAGGTGACTGCCTACCACCGTCACGGCCACCCCATCCCACTTCTCCCCTCCCCCTCCAGTATGCACGAGCCAGCCTGTCAAGGGGAAGGTGGCACCAGCTGCCTCATTCATCAGCTGGTCCCACCAGACCGTTTGTGCTCTCTCTCTCCCCCAACCCTCTCACCTGGTACAACAAAACAGGCAGCACACTATGGCACCCGTTTCCATCTTCAATGTGTGCAATGAGAAATGAATGTGAAGGAGAACCAGAAGAGGGACTGGTAAATAACTCATCGTTACAAAGTGGCTACTCGAGTACTCCTGTAACGAATATGAAAAGGCAGTTGTGCTACCCTAAGAGTTCGAAAAATCTCCTGGGAAATTTATTATTTTGTTCTTATTTATACTTGTGTAACACTCGTCGTATATCTGAAAGAGCACTCGCAGACAAACAGTCCTTGCAAACTGGAAAATAGCAACATTCGAAGTGACAGAGGTATTTTACCTTCATGCATAAGTATAAACGACTCCTTACAATACTTATTTATCTGAAATTAGTTTCTGATGATTATTAAATGAATCAAATGGAGCATCGTTCCAAATCGATAATTAGGCTAGTTGTTTTCTCCTACCTGTATTAGAATTTTCTGTATTGAAGCAGCCTGGTAGAGGGTATCTATTCTTCTCTTAGTAAAACGTTTCTGTCTACTTAAAAATTGGCCACACGGGGTAGCCTCGCGGTCTAGGGCGCCTTGTCACGGTCGGTGCGGTTCCCTCCCATCGGAGCTTCGAGTCCTCCCTCAGGCATGGGTGTGTGTTTGTTGTCCATAGCGTAAGTTAGTTTAAGCTAGATTAAGTACTGTGTAGACTTAGGGACAGAAGACCTCAGCAGTTTGGTCCCAGAAGACCTTACCACAAATTTTCAATTTTTTAAAATTAATTTTCGTATGTATAGAGTTTGTATGTGTACCATTATTTGGTTTCAAGTTCGTTTCTTATGGACAGGACGTAATTTTGTTTCTCACAATTGTAGCTGTCTGTCCAATCAGAACCTTTGAAGCGCGCACTAATAACCCAGAGACAATGCAGAGACGTATTGCAAAATATCAGAATCTGTCGAGTCCCATTACAAAGAAAGAACATTTAACAAAATCACATCCTCATTTCCTACTATGGGTTCATAGTGCTTATCCAGTGAGGAGCTCAGTCGTAGTGGGCAGGGTTCTGTGAATGAATCAATTAAAAAGTTAGCTAGCCGGGGTGACCGAGCGGCTCTAGGTGCTGCAGTCTGGAATCGCGCGACTCCTACGGTCGCAGGTTCGAATCCTGCCTCGGGCATCGATGTGTGTAATTTCCTTAGGTTGGTCAGGTTTAAGTGGTTCTAAGTTCTAGGGGACTGATGACCTCAGAAGTTAAGTCCCATAGTGGTCAGACCCATTTGAACCATTTGAGCCAATTAAAAAATTAATCCATGTAACCTGCATATCTATATGTTAAAACCAATTTTTCCCAACCAGCTGATGTCACCGATAACATCCATTAGCAGGGAACTATGAAATGGTGGAGAAGTAGTTTTCATTGCCATCAATGATTTTATTCATAAAATACACGCGATGGTGTAAACACCAGAAGATCCGGGGGCCATTAACTTCAAATTCAGGCCAGGGCAGTGGCAATGCCTAGGGACAGGAACCTTTTTCTATCAAAGCACACTGAGAAATGCTCTCTCATCTCCCCAGTCCACTGCAGTTCTTTCGGTGTTTTTGTTTTGTCTATTAGTAGTGCGATAGCTGCCATCTTCGCAGAGTTCTACTGAATGGTGAAGACAGAAGTCTTCATGTGCATAATCATTTCATTCATAAAATGCTGAAGACAGTGTAAACAGCGTAAGTTCTGGAGGCCAAGGTTCGAGTATGGCACTGTCTAGGATCATTGACCCCTCTGGCAATCATAGAATTAGCGCAGCGACAGATGGACTAACATGTGCAATGGGAGGTCTGAGCTACCTCTCGCACTAATTACACTCTTGACTCAAAGCCATTACCACTGTCCACATTGCCACCTCCCTGGTCAAGTCGGCTACAGAGACCTTTTTCAGCCGGAGGAAGAACACTGCTGTGCTCCATCCGAGAAAACACAACAGCTGACAGATTCTCTTTCACTCGCAGTTCTTTGCGGACTTTACTTTGTAACTACCAATGTCGCGATAGTTGCCGCTATTTTTGCGATACAAGTATTGGCTTCCATCACCTTGGAAGTAACCGTGCGTAGTTACGTCAGCTTCATTCAAGACATTTGTGGTAGAATACTTACAGCCAATTCATTTGTGGCTAATATGCCAACATACAATTTATAGCACTCCGTCTTCAGGCCACAAGTGGCCCATCGGGACCATCCGACGCCGTGTCATCCTGAGCTGAGGATTCGGATAGGAGGGGCGTGTGGTCAGCACACCGCTCTCCCGGCCGTTACGGTGGTTTTCTTTGACCAGAGCCACTACTATTCGGTCAAGTAAGTCCCCAATTGGCATCACGAGGCTGAGTGCACCCCGAAAAATGGCAACAGCTCATGGCGGCCTGGATTGTCACCCATCCAACTGCTGACTACGCCCGACAGTGCTTAACTTCGGTGATCTGACGGGAACCGGTGTATCCACTGCGGCAAGGCCGTTGCCTAAACATACTATTTGCACCATGAATAATCAGCATTACGAAGTCACCAGTGTCAGAGCAGTAACCTCTGACTCACTGCCATTGTTTTTTCACGTCACATTATTACTCGTGGATAACTTGTTTCGTTCTTGATTATAAATTGCCAAGAATCATCTCTGCTTATGTGAACAATAGTGTCTCTAGGGTTTCGAGAAGTGCTCGTTCGTCGTGATTCTGTTTCCTTTCATATGCATTTGACTCAATCCATACAACTGTTGAAGACCACCGAATAGTCCAAATTTCTTGGCTGGCGAGCTCCCACTTTTTGTGACAAGGCCGACTTGCAATTCTGTGTTTTATTGAGAATACAACTGATTTACTTACAGTTCCTTGTATGTCAGTAGTATATAGACTCTCCTGTTCCCGTCATAACGCAAGTTGATTATTTTGGGACAGAACTTCTTGCTGTAAGAAAAGTGGTCTGATGTCCCTACGATTCAGGGAGCAGAATATTATCAGATTCGTTTTAATATGATAGTGAGGGAAACGGTGGCAGACATAAGTCCACGCTTCGTTCAATTTAGAGTTCACAAAGTCTACAGCAGGTCCAGTGTTAGGACACCAACAACAATTTCAAAGGTACCAGAAGGAGCGGTGGAGCGTAAAAACTGTAAGGGAAGGTGGAGATTGGTATACATCAACAATTAATCGTAAACTCCTGCGTAACCGCGTGTTTTTCCACCTTTGAAACACAACTCAGCTGCGATTCAGTCTGACGTGGGTTCGATTCGCCCTTAGGAGGCACCCAGCCGGCCACATTAGTGCTGCTCCAGCGGCGCTTGCAACGCTGCCGGCTTCACTCCAGCACTTGCAGGAACAGCGTGAGATGTAAGTGTGTAGGAACTTGCTCTACTTCGAATGTGGTACATTAGCTGGAAGCTAGCGCAGTGCCCACGGACGCTTCGCCCGCGGCGCATCATGAACACTTAGAGCGGAAAACTGGGGTGGCGGCCGGGGTTGGTGGCTCGGTCTGTGCTTTGACGTGAGGTGGGCAGCAGAGTTACAGTCTTGAGTGGTCAGAAGGAACAGTGGCGGATAGCATGTTCAGTTCCCGAAAATATGAAATGAACCTGCTTTGGCAGAACCAAGAGGTAGAGCCAGGACAGGTTAGCACTCCGTTGCGCTGACGACGGGACGTCAATAATGGTCGGTGTAGAATGCGGCTGCTGTGTGGAACAATAAATTGAGGAAGTGTTTGGTGTCTTTTTCCCAGCCAGGAGCACCACGATTCCAGAGGCTTCTCTACGTCACGAGAAGAATTACTTGAGTGCTACAGCAGCTGACGGTTGCAGTGCGGTGGTTTAGTGCTGTGTTGTGTACGAGTATTGCGCCTGTTGTATTCTTGCATTTCAGTTGTGTAGTAGGAGTTATATATCCTGGGGCAGAGGTTTGATTTTTATTCTGCTTGTTGTATGGAACCAATTTCACTTGTATTTTACTGTTTCAGCGCTGCTGAAGAAGCTATACGGGGTTACAGAATTATATGTTTCACCATTATAGTTCTATCCATTCGGTAAACATTTTTACTAAATGACTGATAACAGCCGGCAAGTAATTGACGACATGCGTATTTACCATTATCAGAAAACTTAAGCATCAACCGATCATCAATGGCTACAGGTTAAAAACCGTCATTATTTGATACTGGATACATCTCAGATGCTGCGATATGTAGTACATTCTACGTATTAATAATTATTACACAGGATACATACGAATGTACTCACTGGTGACATCAGTGGACTGGACAGTATGTACTGTCGAGTGTATACAGGATGTTCCCGTAAGAGAGAGCAAAAATTTAACAGGACGTAGAGAATGATCGACTAAACAACTTGAGATAGGGAATCTTGTGTCGGAGAAGCCAGCTTCAGGGGATAGTAGGAATAAAATCATATTACTCTGTACTTTTTTGTTTCCATTACTTACAGTTAACTTAAAATACCACTACTGACACAATGAACATACCATTTCTATTGCATCTTACAAAATATGCTGAATCTGACGGCCATCAACATCAATGCAAGCAGGATATGTGCGAACAGGATTCTGACGCACCCTGACAAATATTCCAGGTGTGTTTCCAATCACATCCAAGGCAGCTACAATTATGGCAACTAATTCCATCTCCGTATCCACTGGGGTCTCATACACATCTGACTATAGATATTCCCATGAGAAACAATCGAGAGAATGTAGGTCAGGTGACCTCGCAGGCCATGGAATATGACCTCCCTTTCCAATCCGGCGACCAGGAAATACAGGACTGAGATGGTTGAGCCGACTCTTGTCGCCGAGCGGTTCTAGGCTTTTAAGTCCGGAACCGCGCTGCTGCTACGGTCGCAGATTCGAATTCTGCCTCGGGCATGGATGTGTATGATGTCCTTAGGTTAGTGAGGTTTAAGTAGTTCTAACTTTAGGGGACGTATGACCTCAGATGTTAAGTCCCATAGTGCTCAGAGCCATTTGAACCATCTGAACTTAGATGGTTGCGGACATCTTACTGAAGTGAAGCGGTGCACTGTTACGTATGTCGTATCCATATCTTTTCACGGACAGCCAAGAGTGTATGCTCCAGCAACTCAGGTAGAACTCTCTGCGCGAGCCTCAAGTACAGGCGGCCATCCAGGAGGCCAGGTAGAAGATACAGCACAATGAAATTGTCGCCTACAATGCTGTCCCAGATATTCATAGCAAAACGTACATGATGGTGTTACTCCACTACAGCATGAGGGTTTTCTTCATCCCGCACATTGCTATTCTTGCTGTTCGAAATAACATCAGCATCAAAAGAATCCTCAACAGGAAACAGCACGAAATATGGTCGATCAATCCTTTGTTGGAGCAATCACTGATACAATGCGACCCTTGGTGCGAAATCAGTCACAAGCATTGCATGGACTCGTTGCGGGTGATGTGAGTGTACTTGTTGTTCGTGGAGTACTCGCCACGCGCTGGTATTTACATCGCCCATTTACGTCCAATACGACGAGTACTTGATGTGGGGTCCGCTGCAACACATTCCAGGACCTCCTATTCAAAATCGGGTGTGCGACTGGTCCTTATGTTGCCAGCTCCCTCGTTTCTTCTTTCCAATCAACAAGTCTCCCGCATTCGTTGATCAAGAGAAATCAACACTCGTCGTGAAGGATGACGCCCGTTGCGAAATTGTTCCCTGTACAGCCTTTCAACAGCGAGACAACTGCAACGTACTTACGGATACACAAGGTGCATGCATGTCAGTGAGTTCTGCGGAACTGTGCCGGTACCGCTCCTTCGTATTGTACTGTACGCCTATGAATAGCACTGAGTAATGATTGGGTCTGTCGATTCACAGCACGTTCTGTAACGGGACAGTGTAAATACGATTTAACAGAGCCACCTTACGCGCAAGTAAAGTAAACAAAACCTGCATCATGACTTCCTTGTAATAAGGCTCGTCTGGTTCCGGCGGAGGTTCGAGTCCTCCCTCGGGCATGGGTGTGTGTGTTTGTCCTTAGGATAATTTAGGTTAAGTAGTATGTAAGCTTAGGGACTGATACCTTAGCAGTTAAGTGCCATAAGATTTCACACACATTTGAACATTTTGAATAGGGCTCGTCATCCTTGTTTCCTAGCAGGATATAAACAATGTACATGTAAGTAAACATCACACTACGTGTAAACTCGTACGCATGTTAGTTGTAAATAAGCTGGAAAGCAGTAGTGTTAGACAAAGCGGTAGACAAGTTCATTTCCATATCTTCCTCAGCTGATTTTTCCGAGCCCAGGGTCACTACCTGAGATCGTTCAGTGGAGCATGTCCCGTTACATTTTAGAACGCTCGTATGGAAACACCCTATATACTGCCCTCTTGAAAGATGTCAATATTGACAACTTCCATAAATTTCCTGTGTAGGATTTACTGTACTTGAGTTTATTGCAGAGAAGGTAGGAGATGTGGTACTAGCGGAAATTAAGCTTTAGGGAAGGGTCGTCAGTCGCGCTTGGGGAGCTCGGTGGAGCGCTTGTCCGCGAAAGGCGGAGGTCCCGAGTACGAGTCTTGGTCCGACATACAGTTTTAATCTGCCAGGGAGTTTCATATCAGAGCACACTCCATTGAAGAGTGAAAAAATCGTTCAGGAAACTAGGAGATATTGGATAGATTGAATTCTTCAGCACCAATTATATTTATTTTCTTTGATCTCAACTACAGTATCACGCTGTTAATCTGCTCCTGCCATACACTGACCATCAGTGACAATCTTCATACATCAAAAACGTAAAGTAGTACATATATGACAACAGGAGTGCACATGACATGCGTTATTGTATACGCTCCATTCACCATTTTTCGGTCTAAAGAAAATGGTTAGTAAATATGACATTGCTTAATGAACAAAATATATTTGGTTTTATAAATATTCTTCTACTTGGCATGTTGAAGTTAAGCTAGAGTGTGAATGAGGCATGGTGTATCGGCATATTAACTGGCCCAAAAAGATGGAACGTATGCAGAAATTTCTCTCAGTAATTCTTCGTACAACATATGGCTATATATGGAATAATCAAGTCAAGCAAGTAATATCACAAAATCAGACGATACTGAAAACAGAAAGAGTTGAGGCACAAACACGTTGCTGAAACTATGTTGCCAAGTTGAACGACGAGCTGTAGGGTTGTAGTGTTACAAGGTTACGTGATTCTGTTGAAATTAAGACTAAATCCTCGCTGATCTGTACATCGATCCTACAAAGGCTAAATGTATCTACCGATGTACAAAATCGCTATGGGGTGCCATTGGTTACACGTCTCGCTCACCTCTTGCTCGCATTGACGGCTCTTTAAACAGTACATTTCAGCAGGATAATGCACGACCGCATGTTGCAGGTCCTGTACGGGGCTTTCTGGATACAGAAAATGTTAGACTGCTGCCCTGGTCAGCACATTCTCCAGATCTCTCACCAACAGAAAACGTCTGGTCAATAGTAACCGAGCAACTGGCTCGTCACAATACGCCAGTCTCTACTCTTGATGAACTGTGGTATCGTGTTGAAGCTGCATGGGCAGCTGTACCTGTACACGCCATTCAAGCTCCGTTTGACTCAATGCCCAGGCGTGTCAAGGTCGTTATTACGGCCAGAGATGGTTGTTCTGAGTACTGATTTCTCAGGATCTATGCACCCAAATTGCTTGAAAATGTAATAACATGTCAGTTCTGGTATAATATATTTGTCCAATGAATATCCGTTTATCATCTGCATTTCTCCTTGGTGTAGCAATTTTAATGGCCAGTAGTGTAATAGGTATTTTCAGATTAACAGTGCCAACACGCTAGCAGAAGTCGAAGAGAATGGTAGGAGTCTATCTTGCATACAATTAGAATCACTTCTCGCTATTTCAGAAATTTTTATGTTAAACTAATTAAAAATTATTTACATGTCATATATCAGGAAACTACTCAACATTGGGTTGGCACACAGTATTTTCATTTTTGATGTTTTCGTTGAGAATCGACATGTCTAAGCTAAAACTGCGTTCGCCATTCAAGCAGCAACCATCAAACAGTCATCGTTCCAGATTCATAAGTTTCGGCTCTTTTTGATTAACGTTTTGAAATGTTGTGGCAGTTGTGGTCTTCAGTCCTGAGACTGGTTTGATGCAGCTCTCCATGCTACCCTATCCTGTGCAAGCTTCTTCATTTCCCAGTACTTACTGCAACCTACATCCTTCTGAATGTGTATAGTGTATTCATTTCTTGGTCTCCTACGATTTTTACCCTCCACTCTGCCCTCCAATGCTAAATTTGTGATCCCTCGATGCCTCAGAACATTTCCTTCAACCGGTCGCTTCTTCTAGTCAAGTTGTGCCACAAACTCCTCTTCTCCCCATTTCTATTCAATACCTACTCATTAGTTATGTGATCTACCCATCTTATCTTCAGCATTCTTCTGTAGCACCACGTTTCGAAAGCTTCTATTCTCTTCTTGTCCAAACTATTTATCGTCCATGTTTCACTTCCATACATGGCTACACTCCATACAAATACTTTCAGAAACGACTTCCTGACACTTAAATCTATAATCGATGTTAACGAATTTCTCGTCTTCAGAAATTTTTTCCTAGCCGTTGCCAGTCTACATTTTATATCTTCTCTACTTCGACCATCATCAGTTATTTTGCTCCCCAAATAGCAAAACTGTTTTACTACTTTAAGTGTCTGATTTCCTAATCTAATTCCCTCAGAATCACCCGACTTATTTCAACTACATTCCATCATCCTCGTTTTGCTTTTGTTGATGTTCATCTTGTATCCTCCTTTCAAGAAACTGTCCATTCCGTTCAACTGCTCTTCCAAGTCCTGTGCTGTGTCTGACAGAATTACAATGTCATCGGCGAACCTCTAAGTTTTTATTTCTTCTCCATGGATTTTAATACTTTCCCCGAATTTTTCTTTTGTTTCCTTTACTGCTTTCTCAATATACAGATTAAATAACATCGGGGAGAGGCTACAAGCCTGTCTCACTCCCTTCCCAACCACTGCTTCCCTGTCATTCCCCTCAACTCTTATAACTGCCCTCTGGTGACATAAATTTTGTGATAGGGGTGAATTGAAGACAATTTATTTATTGTAGCATAAAGACTAGGTTATAAAATTATTTAAACATTACTGTCTTCAACTATTAGGTGTTTTCTTGGTATCTGATCTAATGAATGGAAATTCTGAGAAAAACAAACACACAACACTTAATTTTCTAAACATTTACAAATTGCACATGTTAAGAATCTTGATTGCTAATTTGTACCAGTGAGTGCGTAAATGGTACTAATCGCATAATTGCGGAAAGTTGGCGTGCAGGATCTTGCGCACGAACTGACCTCTCGATGACGTCCCATATATGTTCGACTGGAATCATGTCGGACGATGTGGGCCGCCAAATCATTCGCTCGAATTGTCCAGACTGTTCTTGGAACGAATCGCAAACAACTGTGGCCCGGAGACATAGCACATTGTCATCCATAACCTTTCCATCGTTGTTTCGGTACAAGAAGTCCATAAACGGCTGAAAATGGTCCCCAAGCAGCCGAATGTAACCATTTCCAATCAATAACCGGTTCAGTTGGACCAGAGGGCCCCGGTTCATTCCATGCAACCACAGCTCACACTATTATCGAGACACCACCGCCTCCCTCAGTGCGTTGTTGGCAACTTTGGTCCATGGCTTCGTGGGGCCTGCACCACACTCGAAACCTACCATCAGCTCTTACCAGGTGGAATCGGGACTCGTTTTACCATGCCAAATTTCCCGGTCGTCTAAGGTCCAACCAATATGGACATGAGCCCAGGAGAAGCGCTGCAGGAGATGTCGTGCTGTCAGAAAAGGGGCTGGCGTCGGTTGTCTGGTACCACAGCTCACTAACGGCAAAATTCGCCGCACTAACCTAACGGATACGTTCGTTGTACACCTCGCGGTTATTTCACGCAGGGTAGCCTGTCTGCTAACGTACACAAGTCTGCGCAAACGCCGCTGCTGTCTGTCATTAAATGGCTGGTTCAAATGGCTCTGAGCACTATGGGACTTAACTTCTGAGGTCATCAGTCCCCTAGAACTTAGAACAACTTAAACCTAACTAACCTAAGAACAACACACACATCCATGCCCGAGGCAGGATTCGAACCTACGACCGTAGCGGTCACGCGGTTCCAGACGGAAGCACCTAGAACCTCTCGGCCACCCCGGCCGGCTCTGTCATTAAATGAAGGCCGTCTGCCACTGCGTTGTCTGTGGCGATAGGTAATGCCTGAAATTTGGTGTTCTCTGGCACATTCTTGACATTGCACTGTGAATCGCTGAATATTGAATTTAGTAACGATTTCTGAGATGGACTGCCCGCGCGTGTAACTGCAACTAACATACTGCTTTCTAAGTCTGTTAATTCCCATCCTGCGGCTATAACCATGTCCCAAACCCTTTTATGTTACTCACCTGAGTACAAATGACAGCTCCGCCAATTCAGTGCCCTTATCTACCAAGTGTACGCGATGCTACCCCCATCTGTGTATTTAAAAGTGCATATCGTTACCCCATGATTTTTATCACCCCAGTATCATTTTGCATTTCATGCGTCCGACCATTGCTTTCATTCGATCTTTTATGGCATAACTCTCTATTTTGCAAATGAGTTTCGGTGGTGTCTTCCTCACATAATATCCGCAATATCTCCTTTTCACAGGTGAATCAATAGTTCTGTGTTTCTTCCCCTTTTTTTCAGTTACCTTCTCTTTGTATAATCAGATCACAGGTTTCTAAGTTAGATCTTCAAGTTCTGCTTGAAAATTTTGTCATTTCCCTCGGATTCGGCGTAATTTCTTGGACGGGCACCTCAGACCACATTTTGCTGAGACATGGCATGTTTTACATTGAAATTATGGGGCAAGACATTAGTTCTGCTGTTTCGAAGGCAAATATCTTGATGTATAATCTGTTAAACAGAACATCATCTCTCCCGATGAAGGAATATGTCCTTCGCAGGAAATCACTATATTGCAGCAAGAAATTCTTGTACCTCTGTCTGCATTCTTGTTTTTATTTGTGCTTTTTTGTTTTTGTTTTCAGCAGTGTTGGCTCAGGCACATGTTCTATACGTGCACAATCACTTACTTTGTAATCTCCATTTAAATATACTTCCCAGCTAAACGCAGTTCATCTGTGTTCCATTTTCCATCACGCCTTTCTATTGCCGCACTACAACAAAAATATTTATTTAATTAATAACTTAGTATAAATAACACATTATAAATGTATAATATCTAAATGTTACACTAATTATGCTAAACGCAAAAGGTAAGTATACGTAGAAGTTTTTTGAAGTGTACTGGTACGATATTCGAGACATCCAGCGCTGCAGTATATATAACGTCAGTATCTTCTCATGTCAGTTTCTTACAAAAGGACACAAAGAGTACAGATTCATGACTATGTAAAAAAGTAATAGAAGCAGTTTTTAGCATCTCACTCAGACAGTGAATTGACACCACCTAAGTCCGGTATGACGGATATAGAGAAATTTTGGGCTACGTTTAAGCAGATTGTAAAATCGTGCTCTAGACAAATATGTGAATCGAAAGTGGGTTAGTGACGGAAAATTCCCACTGTAGTTTAACAACGAAATTCGCGAAATGACGAGGGAGAAAAGGCTGTTCCGCTCTGGGTTCTAGAGAGAAACTGCAAATGAAGAGGCAGAGGGTAGCAGAGATTCGTGCGTCTGTGAAAAGCTCTATGCGCGAGCAGACGTCAGCTATCACCGTCACACCTCAGCAAAAGATCTGGCAGAGGATCAGAGAAAATTGCTTCCCTATGTAAAATGGCTAAGCGGGTCTAAGCCTTCCATTCAGTCCCTTGTTGACCAGTCTGGTGTGACAGATGAAGATAGCAAACTGAAATCCGAAGTTTTAATTAAGCTTCTAAGAAATCATCCCACAGAAGAATGTTAAGAAGTTACAGTCGGTAAGCATCGTACAGAGTCCCGTATGGACAACTTAGTAATAAGTGTCCCTGGTGTAGAGAAACAACTGAAAGAGTTGAATGCAAATAAATCACCAGGTCCGGAAAGAAACCCATTTCGGCTTTACGAAGAGAACTTCACAGCATTGCGCACTTACTTAGCTAGCATTTATCGTGAATATCTCGCCCAGCGCAAAGTCTCAAGCGACAGGAATAATGCGCGGGTGACTCATATATATAAGATATAAGAGTAAAAGAAAGGAACCGCAAAATAAGACCAATATCCCTAGCATCGGTTTACTGTAGAATTCTTGGAAAAATTTTGAGTTCGAATATAATAAATGTCGTTGCGATCGAAAAGCTTTTAGGTTCACGAATCAGAATGCTTTTACAAAGCACTGCTTGTGCAGAACTCATCTTGCCCTTTCCTCATATGAAATATTATAAACTATGGATGAAGTGCAACAGACAGACTCCATACTTCTACATTTCCGAAAAGCATTTGTATCCACTACAGACTGTTAACGGAGATACGAACATATGGAATAGGTTTCCACATATCTGAATGGCTCGAACATTCCTTAACGAATACAATCAAGTACGTTGTCCTCGACGGCGGGTGTTCGGAAGACAAGGGGAATCTTTAAGAGTGTCCCAGAGAAGTCTCATAGACCCGCTGTTATTTTCTGGCAGACAGGCTGAGCAGCAATCTACGGTTGTCTTTTCATGATGTAGTGAGGTACGGGAAGGTGTCGAAGTTGAATGAGGATGCAAGATGACTTACATTGAATTTTTAGTTGGTATGATGAACGGCAGCCAGGTCTAAGTGTATGAAAATATAAGTTATTCGAATGAGTAGGTATTATAAACCAATATTGTTGGCATACAGTTTCTTGACCCAGTCACGTCGTTTAAATATCTGGGTAAAGTAGCAAAGCGACGGGAAAAGAAACGCGCATGTGAGGATTCGTAGTAGAACAGCTGAATGGCAGACTTCAGTTTGTTGGGGAAATTTAGGAAAGTGTTGTTGATCTGTAAAATAAGCATCATTTAAGACGCTAGTGCGACCTGTTCCTGAGCACTGCTCGAGCGTTTGGGATCTGCGCCCAGGTCGGCTCATATCAGGCACCAGCAGCTGGTCGAGACAAAAGCAGCAACAGGGAAGTAATCGATTTTGTGTTATTTTTTTCTTAATCAGGAGCGAATTAATTAATCTCATCTGTGTGCTTTGGTTGTTTAGTTTTTTACACTCTGCGTGTTAATCTTATTTGCGAGACACAGTTCTCATGTTTCCGTCAGTGTCTAGTTTCACAGCGTGTGTCTATAGTCTTTCTTTTTTTGTTTGTGTAATGTATTTTTCCACGGCCTTTGTGTGGATAGGGACTGTGATTACTGTGTGTGGATGTGAGCCGACTTCGAGTACACAGCCTGAGGCTGCAGTGGATGGGAGTCACTGTTGTGAACCGGCTGTGGTGATTGAACGCATGTCTAGCACCACTCACGAGTCCGCCAGCAGGTCCGCACAGGTGGCCAGCCCAGTTACTGCTCACATTAAGGTTCACCTCTCACCCATGGTCGACCTGGAGGTCGCCTCGGGCCATAGCAGGCTGCGAAAGACTTCCTGGGCGACCGAACATGAGACCGGTTAGAATGAGAAACAGGATCCAGGTGCTGTCTGTGGCTGACGATGTCCCTCAGCCAGATGCAGTCACTCGTCCTGTTTCGGAGGAAACCTCTCAGTCTGCAAAATCCGGCCACTCACAGGGGGTGGGGTTATTGGTAGATGGGAACTCAAATAAGAGGCGCGTTATGGGGCTCCTTAGGGCCATAGCTTCCTAGGAGGGGAAGAAAGCCAGTGTGCACTCGAGTGCACACGGGGTGGAATTATTCCTGACGTGGAATGGGTGGTTCCGGATATCATTAAGAGTGCAGGGTACAGCCAACCGCAGGTGGCGGCGCACTCCGATACCAATGATGTGTGTCTCTTTGGATCGGAAGAAGGATCTCTGCGGCTTTGAGCGGGTATCAGAAGTGATGAAGGCTCCAGTATTGCTTGCAAGACGAAAGCATAGCTCACCATTTGCAGCGTAATCGACAGGGTTCAGAGCCAAGTGGAGGGTCTGAATCAGAGACTGGCGGTTCTGCGACACGGTAGACTGCAGATTCCTCGACTTGCGCCTTAGGGTGGTGTGGTTTTGGGTTCCGAGAAATGGGTCTGGAGTCTTTCACACGCAGGAGGCGGCTCCACGGGTATCGGGGACTGTGCGGCGTGGACTGCACTATTTTTTAACACTCATGTGAACTGCGCGGTATTTTAGGTTAGAGGGTCTCGGGGAAACAGAGAAATGGATTCATTCTCAAAGGGTGCAGGGCGAACACAAGATGAACGTAGATCTGGGAACCATTGGTATAACAGTTGCACACGGTCGTGGCTGTGTTGGGGCAGTAACACAGCTTCAAGCGCTAGTAGAAAGCACTAAATCACCGTTATAGACACTGGAAGCTGACTAAAGTCGGAGATAGTTTCAGCTGAGATTTAAGCGAAGGACTTTACGGGGTTTGGAAAGAGTAGGCTAAATACCTCTGGCGGTGGTGTTTGTTGAATTACTGTGCTGATAAAACTCTTACGCTATTTGCTTTTCAAACAGCTGAGCAAAACTGAACGTACTCAGACATTACTCTCTTTACTTATTCTGATCATACTAAACTGACAAACAATATTTTTAGCGCCACGCAATCTGACTTTCAATAATCCCTACAAAAGAATGGCCCAGACTAACATTAACCTATACCTTTCACAAATCACTTACCTCACAAAAATCTTCGTTACTCGAACTACAGCAATACAGCGAGCGCCACTACTGCCAGCTATATTAAAGATTCTAAGTACTGAAGGCACTAACTACTGATAGACATACTTAGCAAATGAAAGATTTCGATAGAGAACAAACAACGTATTTACCTTAATAGTGTTCAAAAGTCATAACATATAAAGCAGTTCGTGACATCCAGCCATGCACATTTCCTGTCTCTGATGGACACACGTCCAGATCATCCGCTGTCAAAACTCCACCATCTCTCTTCCCACGTCCCACCATTGCTGGCGGCTCACCTCCAACTGCGCAACACTACGCACTGTTAACAGCCAACTGCCCAACGCTACAATGGCGAATATTCCAACAATGCAAACCAGCCACAGACTGCACACAGCACAGTCAGTGATTTTCATACAGAGCGCTACGTGGCGGTGGCGTTACCAATATAAGAACCTAAACAGCCTACTTACAATAGTTTCTCTGAGTTAGTGTGGGTAGAGGTCATTCTTGGCAACCGGAGTAAAATAATAATAGTATCTTTCACTGACCTCGCAACTCAGGTGAAATAATTGTTGAAAGGTCAAAGAAAACTTTAGGCTAGTTTCAAACACGTACCCAACCAAAACATTCAAATTTGGTGGTGTCTTCAATTTACTCTCGATATGCGGGCGAAAATACATGTTCAAATCCGGAGTTACACATAAAATACCTTCAGGAATCCTGCTAAATACGTTCTCTGAAAATTAATTAATTAACTAATTAATGAGCCCACTCGAAGAGGAAACGGTTGTGAAAACACACTTGATCTCATAGCCATATACAATCCTGAGCTAATAACGAGCATCATAACGGATACAGGAGTTAGTAAAGACAGGGTTGTCTTAGCGAGACTGAATACCTTAACCCCCAAATCATCCAAAAATAAACCAAAAAATGTCTGAAACTTCCTGGCAGATTAAAATTGTGTGCGCGACCGAGATTCGAACTCGGGACCTTTGCCTTTCCCGGGCAAGTGCTCTACCGTCTGAGCTACCGAAGCACCACTCACGCCCGGTCCTCACAGCTTTACTTCTGCCAGTACCTCGTCTCCTACCTTCCAAACTTTACAGAAGCTCTCCTGCGGTATCTTAGTACTCCTGTCGACGACGTCGAGGCGCTCTTTTCGGTTCTGAGCACACAGTGAGCACATGAAAATGTCTGGAACAATAATGTCTCCCGCCAAATATGGATGCCCATTGCGAAGTCCTGCCTTATTTCATGCAACCCCATATAACGTACCTCTCATGCTTTTCCTTCTTTATGGCAATAGTTCTCGGCCGCACATCGCATGGCTAGTGAGGGCCCCCTGCTGCGTTTTTGATGGGAGGTGTTTGATCACCCACCGTACAGCCCGGACCTGGTGCCAACTGATGTTCATCCCGGCTAACACGATCCGCTAGATCTGAAGAGAAAATTTTGGCATAGACAATGATCTGCATACCAGAATAGCGAAGTGGCAGAAAGCACAGGTAGCTGCCCTCCATAACGAGGGTACTGAAAAAGTGGGTACAACGCTACGACAGACGCTTAAGTCGCAGTCGGGCCAAGTACGAAAGTAGCTGGAAGGTGTACAAACAGTTGCAAATAAAACACCTTCGATTTTTACTGTAATTTCCATTTCGTGACCGTTTCGACCTATATTTTCCGAACAGACTTCGAACATCTACATTATATTACGCAAGCCACCGAATGATATGTGGCCGAAAGTACTTCTGGTACCACTAACTGATCCCCCACCCTAATTCACTAGCGAATTAGGCTTGGCAGGAGCGATTGTCGGTAAGTCTCTGCATTGACTCTAATTTCTTGATTTTTCTTGTCGTGATCATTGTTCAAGATGCGTTTGTGAAGAACTAATACGTTTTCCGACTCTTCCCGGAAAGCGCCCTCTCGAAATTTCAACAGTAAACCTCTTCGCGATGTACAACGTCTCGATTGTAACTACGGCCAATGAATTTTGTTGGTCATCTTGGTAACGCTCTTGCACCAACTAAACGATCTAGTGACGAAATGAGAAGTGTACGGCACTTCGCTGGCTCTTTTCTAGATCTGAGATATATCTTACCGGGTAAAGACCCCGTGTTTATGAACAACAGTCAAGAACCATTCAAACAAGCACGTTATAAGCGAAGTTGCGGTAGATTATCAGACAAGAAAAGCGACCGGTATTGTAAAAGTGAGTAACTAGAATATTAACTAGGGAAGATGTTGCACCTTTTATGATGTATGGATAAGTCAATAAATACGATTTAACTTCACAAAAATAAGTCATAGTATTTGCATTCATACGGGAGTGATGGCTCTTTTAACGTTCCTGTACCCCAGAAATTGACGTCCAGCGTATACGAAATTCTATGAAATCTTCATAACATCACGGTGGCGTAAGTATTACAGTAATAAGTCATCTAACGGTCTGGAAACGTTAACATCAGACGAGTCGCTATATAGATGACGATTTTGGACGTTGTCCAGAGCTCCAACTAGAATATGATTCCAGAAGAGGACGAAAATATTTTATAAAACTATAACTAATTCGCTACGTGTTATCCACTCAGCTACAATATGAATAAAAATATAAATGAATAAAATTACGAGTTAGTTGAGATTATACGCAGCTCTAGTTCGTGAAGAAACAGCTTTTGGAGGACTTTCTATCCTCCCTCCGTGGACTACGTGAACCACATGTCAAAAACTGAGGAATTTGCATAGTTACTCTACTACGGCAAGTTCCTCCCACGCGGCACCCTCGCAATCATCCCTGTCCGCTGCACCCTCCACGTTGCCAATGCCGGGAAGGGGTTTCGCTGCGGAGGAACGACCCCTGAATCTGATACCTCCCGCCTCACGCTGCTCCTCGCGTTATTTCCTGCTAGTTTAACAACCCGGAGGAGTGGCTCCCTTTGTGAGACAAAGGATATGCATTTCGGTTCATTAGCCTCATTCGGGAAATAACATCCAGCGCTGCTCTGCGTCTGCCCGCTGCCTTTGTTTCTAACGGCCGCGGTGCGCCTTATGGTAACAGAGCCGTGGCGTATCGTATCGCATGTCTTAGCCTGCCCTGACGATGGCGTCTTGAGAAACTAATGCGTGTCGCTAAGGGTTACGCTCTCTTGGCTACTGTGTCACAGAGAATTCGTTTTTGCTGCAGCCGAGTCTTACATAAGGAATAATAGCACAGTTAGTTCAATAAAATCCAGAGAGTGAATAGCTGTATTAAAAGTCTTTCTGGCAAAGGGAATACTCGATTTGAAATTGTTTGTGCACACGTACACGATTAAAGTCGGCGTGTCAACAAGTTATTTAACCGCTGACGTGATGTTTCTCAAAGGACGTGCAATTCGATAGAAGGGCGCCAAAACTTATGGCAGTATTATGGTAGACTAGTATATGTAAAAGTACCACATAATAGCTCAGAGGAAATGGAATGTGTAGTGGTATCAAGGATATCATAAAGTGATAGACAGAACCAAAAAGAGGTTTAGGAGAAAGAATCCTGAAGGAACAGAAAGAATATTACTTAAACAAATAATGAGTATTACAAAAAGGAACAATGCGTGAATAAAAGTATGGATGTGAAAAGCTAAAATGGACAAGAATAATTGTCCTGTTAACAAAACACTCAATGAAAGATTTTAAGAAAGTGAAAAAGATGTGGGAGATATAAAGAACGGAGTACAGATACTCTTATGGCGTGTGGTACAACATTTACAACTCTGTTTAAGGCTGAAGTTCCAAATATAGTGCATTTTAAACACCATGTTGACTGTAAGTAAAGTAACAATGATGCAGATGTAGAAAAAGTAAAAAATTAAAAAAAACGTTACGAGTATTAATAATTAATAGAATATGTTGAATGAAATGAAATTCATCACAGTGTATAGATGGCGATGGGAGGTGCTGCTATGATGGTGGCAGCTGGGATGGACCAGGTTCATGTTTATCAAGGTTCCAATACTCAACACATCATATGCACTGAAAAAAAAACCAGGTATAGTCATGCGTATTCAAATACAGAGATACGTAATCGTACAGAATACGGCGCTGCGGTCGATAACGCCTATGTAAGACAAGTGTCTGGCGCAGTTGTTAAGCCGGCCGAAGTGGCCGTGCGGTTAAAGGCGCTGCAGTCTGGAACCGCAAGACCGCTACGGTCGCAGGTTCGAATCCTGCCTCGGGCATGGCTGTTTGTGATGTCCTTAGGTTAGTTAGGTTTAACTAGTTCTAAGTTCTAGGGGACTAATGACCTCAGCAGTTGAGTCCCATAGTGCTCAGAGCCATTTTGGCAGTTGTTAAATCGGTTACTGCTACTGCAATTGTAGGTTATCAAGATTTAAGTAAGTTGGAACGCTATGCTATAAACTTCGCACAAACGATGGGACACAGCATCTCCGGGGTAGCGATGAAGTGGGAATTTTCCCGTACGATCATATCACGAGTGTACCGTGGGTATCAGGAATCAGGTAAAAAATCAAATCTCCAACATCGCTGAGACCGGCATAAGATCCTGCAAGAACTGGACCAACGACGACTTAAGAGAATCGTTCAACGTGACAGGAGTGCAACCGTTCCGCAGATTGCTGCAGATTTCAGTGTTGGGCCATCAACAAATGGCACGCGTGCGAACCACTCAAGGAAACATCATCGATACGGGCTTTTGCGTCCGAAGGCCCACTCGTGTGCTCTTGATGACTGCACGACACAAAACTTTACGCCTCACCTGGGCCCATCAACACCGACATTGGACTGTTGATGACTGGAAACATATTGCCTGGTCGGACGAGTCCCTTCTCAAGTTCTATCCAGCGGATGGACGTGTACGGGTATGGAGACAACTTGATGAATCCATGGACAATGCATGTCAGCAGGCGACCGTTCATACTGCTGGCGGCTCTGTAGTGATATCGGGTGTGTGTAGTTAGAGTGATACGGGACGTCTGATACGTCTATATACGACTTTGACAGGTGACACGTACGTAAGCATCTCGTCTGATCGCCTGCATCCATTCATGTCCATTGTGCGTTCCGATGGACTTGTGCAATTCTAGCAGGACAATGCGACACCCCACACGTCCAGAATTGCTACAGCGTGGCTCCAGGAACACACTTCTGAGTTTAAAAACTTCCGCTGGCCACCAAATTCCTAAGACATCAACATTACTGAGCATATCTGGGATGCCTTGAAGGTGCTGTTCAAACGAGATCTCCACCCCCTCGACTCCTGCGGATTTGTGGGCAGCCCTGCAGGATTCATGGTCTCAGTTCCCTGCAGCAGTATTTGTTATTAGTCGAGTCCATGCAACGTCATGCTGCAGCAGTTCTGTGTACTCGCGGCGGTCCTGCACGATATTAGGCAGGTGTATCAGTTTCTTTGGCTTTTCGGTGGATATACAAGTTCATGACTGGCCTCACAACGGTGGTTAAAATGTCTCACAACAGGCTTGTTGTTGTTGTTCTTGTTGTGGTCGTCAGTCCTGAGATAGGTTTGAAGCAGCTTTCGACGCTACTCTATCCTGTGCAAGCTTCATCTCCGAGTAACTACAGCAACCTATATCCTTCTAAATCTACTTAGTGTATTCATCTCTTAGTCTCCCTCTACGATTTTTACTCCCCACACTTCCCCCAATACTAAACTGGTAATCCCTTGATGCCTCAGAATGTGTCCTACCAACCGATCCCTTCTTCTAATCATGTTTTGCCACAATTCTGTTCAGTACCTTCTCATTAGTCACGGGATCTACCCATCTAATCTTCAGCATTCTTCTGTGGCACCAACTTTCGGAAAGTTCTATTCTCTTCTTGTCTAAACTATTTATCGTCCATGTTTCACTTCCATACATGGCTACAATCCATACAAATACTTTCACAAATTACTCCCTGAAACTTAGATCTACACTCGATGTTAAAAAATTTCTCTTCTTTAGAAAAGCTTTTCTTGCCTTAGACAGTCAACATTTTATATCCTCTTTACTTCGACCATCATCAGTTATTTTTCTCCCCCAATAGCAAAACTTATCTACTACTTTGTCTCATTTCCTAACCTAATTCCCTCATCATCATCTGATGTAATTCGACCAGCTTCGATTATCCTCGTTTTGCTTATATTGATGTTCGTCTTGTATCCTCCTTTCTAGACACTGTACTCCCTGTTCTGCGCTCAAAGGCAGCACACCGTGCTTGGTACACGCGGCGCTCGGGGGCCACAGCACAGCTACGACACGTGAGGATGGGCTTATAACAGTCCGAAACCGGTCGTGTGAAAATAAAGTAATTTACAACTGAAGCGGTATTTTCATCCTCTGCTATAATGCTGAGTTGCCGATATGCTTCCAGCAGAATTGTTTGTACTGTCTATTCAGTTCAACCGCTGTTCCAAGTCGTTTGCTGTCTCTGAAATAATTACAATGTCGTCGGCAAACCTCAGAGTTATTATTTCTTCTCCATGGATTTTAATTCCAACTCCAAACTTATCTTTAGTTTCCTTTACTCCTTGCTCAATATGCAGACTCAACAACATTGGGGATAGGCTACAGCCCTGTCTAACCCCATTCATAACCCATCCTTCCCTTTCATGCCCCTCGACTCTTATAACTGCTCTCTGGTGCCTGTACAAATTGTAAATAGCCTTTCGCTCTCTGTATTTTACCCTGCCACCTTCAGAATTTGAAAGAGAGTAGGTATTCCAATCAACATTCTCAAAGCCTTCTCTTAGTCTACAAATGCTAGAAACGTAGGTATACCTTTCCTTACTCTATCTTCTAAGATAAGTCGTAGGATCAATAATGCCTCGTGTGTTCCAACATTTCTACAGAATCCAAACTGTTCTTCCCCGAGATCGACTTCTACCAGTTTTTCCATTCGTCTGCAAAGAATTTGTGTTAGGATGTTGCAGCCTTGACTTACATATTAATCTGTTAGTTCGGTAATTTTCATAACTGTCAACACCTGTTTTCTTTGTGAAGTCTGAGCGTATTTCTCCTGTCTCATACGTCTCCCTCACCAGATGGGAGAGTTTTGTCATGGCTAGCTCTCCCAAGACTATCAGTAGTTCTAATGGAATGTTGTCTACACCCAAGGCCTTGTTTCGACTTAAGTCTTCCACTGCTCTGACAAATTCTGCACGCAGAATCATATCTCCCATTTCATCTTCATGTCCGTCGTCTTCCATTTCCATAACAGTACCACCAAGTACATCGCCCTTGTTAGACCCTCTATATACTCCTTCCACCTCTCTGTATTCCCTTCTTTGCTTAGGACTGGTTTTCCATCTGAGCTCTTGATGTTAATACAAGTAGGATTTTTTTCTCCAAAGGTCTCTTTAATTTTCCTGTTTGCAGTATCTATCGTACGACTATTGATATATGCCTCTACATCTTTACAGTTGTCCTCTAGCCATCCCTGCTTAGCCATTTTGCACTTCCTGTCGATTTCATTTTTGAGACGTTTGTACTCCTTTTCGCCTGCAACATTTACTTCATTTTTATATTGTCTCCTTTCATCAGTTAGATTCAATATCTCTCCTGTCACCCACGGATTTATACTAGCTCTCGTCTGTTTACCTACTTGATCCACTGCTGCCTTCACTATTTCTTCTCTCAAAGCTATCCATTTTTCTTCTACTGTATTTATTTCCCCTGTTCTTGTGAATCGCTGCCTGATGATCTCTCTGAAACTCTCTACAGCCTCTAGTTCTTTCAGTTCCTCCAGGTCTCATCGCCTTAAATTCCTATCTTTTTGCAGTATGTTAAGTTTGAATCTACAATTCATAACCGATAAATTGTGGTCGGAGTCCACATCGGCACCTATAAATGTCTTACAACTTAAAACCTGGTTCCTAAATCTCTGTCTTACCATTATATTATGTATCTGAAACCTTCCAGTGTGCCGGCCGAAGTGGCCGTGCGGTTCTAGGCGCTGCAGTCTGGAACCGCGAGACCGCTACGGTCGCAGGTTCGAATCCTGTCCTGGGCATGGATGTATGTGATGTCCTTAGGTTAGTTAGGTTTAACTGGTTCTAAGTTCTAGGGGACTAATGGCCTCAGAAGTTGAGTCCCATAGTGCTCCGAGCCATTTGAACCATTTTTTGAACCTTCCAGTGTCTCGAGGCCTCTTCCACTTATAGAATTTTCTTGCATGATTCTTAAACCAAGTGTTAGCTTTGACAAAGTTATGCTCTATGCAAAATTCTTCCAGCCGGCTTTCTCTTTAATTCCTTAATCTCAATCTACATTCACCTACTGCTTTTCCTTTTCCTGTTATTGAATTCCAGTCCCCCGTTACTATTAAATTTTCGTCTCCCTTAATTTTCTGAATAATTTTTTTCATTGCATCATACATTTCTTCAGTCTCTTCATCATCTGCGGAGCAAGCTGGCATATAAACTTCTCCCTCTGTTGTACGCGTGGGCTTCGTGTCTGTATTGGCTACATCAATGTGTTCACCATGCTGTTCGTAGTAGCTTGTCCGCGCTCCTGTTTTTTTATTCATTATTAAAACTACTCCTGCTTACGCTTATTTGATTTTGTATTTATAACCGTGTATTCACATGACCAGAAGTCTTGTTTCTCCTTCCACCGAGCTTCATTACTCCCCACTATATTTCCATTTTTAAATTTTCTAGCCTACCTGCACGATTAAGGGAGCTGCCATTTTACGCTCCGATCCGTAGAACGCCAGTTTTCTTTCTCCTGATACTGACATCCTCCTGAGCAGTTGTTGGCCGGAGATCGAAATGGGGGAATGTCTTACCTCAGGAATATTTTACCCGAAAGGACGCCATCATCATTTAACCATACAGTAAAGCTTTATGTCCTCAGGAAAGACACTGGCTGTAGGTTCCCCTTGCTTTGTATCAGAGCAAAAGTATAAATAAATTTCTTTTGTCCCATACCATTCTGCAAAACTTCATTCTGACCATATCGCTGCTTTCGTTCATCCAGGTCGTGTTTTGAGTTTGCGAGGTCACTGTTGCTGCATGTTAAACAATCTGAGAAGAAATACAACCTCTTTGAGACCCGACAACGTGACGTTAAGCATCTCCAGGCTCAGCAAGGAGTCCATGATGACTTGGTTTTGAGGGCGCACCACCACGGCATTCGTTACGAAGGAGTCTGTATGCGAACACTTGGGCGTGGGAAGTTTTAGAAAGATACCCAATTAGTTTAAGAAATTTTACGATAGCGTTTCGCAAGAATAATCTGCAAGTAGGTAGCAGTATCCAAGACAGAAATATTCCTGAAAATTATTCATCTGTCGTGGTATGATTTTGTTTCTATTAGTCAACAATATCTTTCGACAAAGTTACATGAACTCTTCGTTACATGTCAGTTCGTTATGCTTAATGAACTTCACCGAAACAATCATCAACAAATAATTATTACCATGTATTCCTCAAAGCATAGTCTAACAATCGACTTCTGTTTACCTTCAATGAAGTCTCTTTTTCAACCCTAAAATACAAATTGGCCAATACGTTCCTTTTAAAGGCAACTCCGAGAAATGATTAATTTTTACAGTACCTGCATAGATCCTTCCACCCTTTCTTACTTCACTGTTATGTAGAATCGTATGAGTTTTTGGTTCTGGACAGAGCTGTGTCTCATCTGTTGAGCACTCTGTCACCTGTTGAGCAACAAGAAATGAGACCGTAAACGATAGTAAAGCCGAAATATAGTATGTTAGTATTATGCAGTGAACGCTAACACACAGAACTGAGGTAGAAAATGAGGCCCGTATTTTGGGGTTAAAAAATGGTTCAAATGGCTATGAGCACTATGGGACTTAACATCTATGGTCATCAGTCCCCTAGAACTTAGAACTACTTAAACCTAACTAACCTAAATACAGCACACAACACCCAGCCATCACGAGGCAGAGAAAATCCCTGACCCCGCCGGGAATCGAACCCGGGAACCCGGGCGTGGGAAGCGAGAACGCTACCGCACGACCACGAGATGCGGGCTTTTGGGGTTAAACGCAACGTTATTGAATACTGAAGTTTCACAGCTCCGGCACTGCGGGTGGCATAGGTCTCATTACTGAAAATAAAAATGTTAAAGAATGAAAAAAGGAAAATAATTGATTTGCTGTGCGCTTAGCTAGCGTGCACGCGACTAAAATATTTCCCGAAATCAAAATGGCAAACCTCTACATAAGCATCGAGTATAGTAAAATGGATAAGGTAAACGAAAAAAACTGCGCGTAGTACTTAAAGTATTAACAGATATTTACTTAAAAATAACTTCTGCATCCATTATCATTCATTCGACTGGTTTGATGCTTTCCTCTGCGTGCGCCTGTCTTGTCCTAATGTTTTCATCTCATCTGGTATTTTATTGATCCTTAGGATAGATCCTAAGGAACTATTTCCGGCACTTATCTGCCCCAAGAATTACAGTATTAGAGACTTTTGGATGCTAATTAACGTTTATTTACAGTTTTCACCAATGTAGGTATAGCCATTTTTAGATTGACATTATACCTTCATGCAAACGTATTGTGCAGGTCCTATAGTGGCTCCTTGATTCTAGTAGCGTGGAAAAAAAGTAAAATAAAATAAAAGACCTTGAAATAAGATGTATATGTCTAGAGAGGAAAGGACGATTTTTGTCTCGTACCGAGATATCTACATGACGAGGGCAATGAAAATTAGCCAGCGGCTGTTATCCTCGTGTCAAAATACATGCTTTTAATCAACATTGATATTGTTTTTTATCTCTGTTCTTACTCACAGCTGACATCATAGACTTTGTAAACTGCATTTCTTTTCGGTTCAGAAGAAAATAAAGCAGAAACTGAAGTTGGAAGTGTGTAGGCCATCGCTTCGTCTGTTTTATTAGATATGAATATATTTGTAGAAGTTTTTGTCTTACTATTCTTGATTCTAACCAGTAAAAATTCAAGAAATCTTTGAAGAAAAAGGAAGCATACGTAACAGTAATAGAATTTAAGATGGAAAGCCTTACTAAACAAAGAAGTGAAACTGAAAGTGGTAACGAATACGTATAAGTTCTATAAGAAGAAAAGAAATCCGAAGACAATAGTATAGAACAGGGATAGGAGGCGTACATGGTTGAGAAGGGTGATATACTACCAGAAAAATTCGACAAAGCACTGTAAGACCTAAATCGAAATAAAGCACTGGAGTACACGAAACTGCCTCGGAAACTATTGGGATCTTCGGAAGAACCAATTACGTCAAAACTATTCAACCTGGTGGACAAGATACGTGAGACTGGTTACATACACCTAGACTTAAGGAAGAATCTAGTAATCCCAGTTATGCAGAAAACAGTTGTTGACTGGTCTGAGTATCAGTACACTGTTAGTTTGTTATAAATTGTGATTACAAGGAGTATTAGCTAGAGAAAAATGAAAAGACTGGTAGAAGCCGGCTTTGGTGACGGAAAATTTGATTTCCAGAGAAATGTAAGAAAGTGTGCGACAGTATTGAGCCTACGAGTTGTCTTAGAAAATAACTTGAAAAAAAAAACTTTATTTTGAACGTTTTTTGATGGGCTGGAATATCCCCCATTTGATATTCCGATGTTAGCAGAAATAAAATACAATGAGCGAAGGTTATCTACAATTCGTACAGAAACCAGACTCTGTTTATAAAGTCGGATGTCAAGAAAATATATTTGAACTCGAGAAAGGATTGAGGAATAATTGAAGGCTATCTCGGAGACCATTTGTGTCTCCATAATGAGTAAGCACTGAAGAAAACTACGAAGAATTTGGGAAAGAGAATTAAATTTTAAGAAGAAGGAATAAGATGTTTAAAACAACAATTTTAATAGGGGCACCAAATGACCTGTAACTTCAGTTGAACAGAATGAAGAGCATCTTAAACAGATAAAAATAAATAGAAGTAGAACAGGGTCGAGGAGTCGAGTCAGTTAAGTCACCTGATACTGAGAGCATTGGATTAGGGAATGAAACGTTGAAACTGCTTCACTAGGGACGCCTTTTGGGCAGAAGAAAACTGACAGTTTGTGGGGTACTGGACAGTAGAGTGGAACACTTTAATCGATCGATTTAGTTGTACTACAAATTAGAATAAATTATAAATTTATTTAAGTAAAAACTTTGCACTATATAACGTATCACTATGTGATTCCATAAATCAAATTTGTGCTCGATTAACTAACAACTTAAAAAAAGACAAGTCCAAAGGCATGAACATGTGTAGAAAACAAGTCTGCAAGCAAAGTAACTCACTCTATTAATAATCCAAAAGCAACATTGCAACGGTTGAATCACCACTCACAACAGGCAGATCATTTCTAAAAAGACAGTTTAAGGGTATTAAAACCAATATATAAAGCAGAACCTCAAACTCATTCAGGAAGCTGAAAATTATATACACAGTCCTAAACATCTATCATTTAAGAAAGCTAGCTTCCCTTTGAGAAAGATTTTAGATTGTTCTGGGTTTGGATCGTTACTACTGGGTTACGTGGAGCGATGGTGGGGGAATAACTTTCAGTATGGTGACCTCAAATAGTTATTAATGAAAAACAAACGTGTGATAAGAAATAAATTTTTGAAATAAATTTTATCTGGCGACTCCTAAATTTTACAATGTTCATCTCTGAGCACTGTATCATAACACGTTTAAGCGAACGGTAGACGTCAACAATAAAATTCAAATGCAGTTACTAATCTCAGCATTTAAGTACAAGACAGCATTTAAATACAATTTTGGTAAGTCAAGCACTTCAAGTTTCAGAGGAAATGTACCAAAACATTTAATGTTCCTTGTACTGCCTGACGTTATGAGGATAGAACTCCCCTCCAGGAAATGTAGCTGTGATGGTGTAATCAACAGTGTTGTCGTCATTAATTTTACTTAAGGGGCGTAGGACGTCAAATGGGCCGACTTGGAGCAGGAGAGTCACCACAGGACATTTTAATTTCTACTGTGTATACTTTAACAAATAAATTCATAAAACTTTGTCACCATGACCAGGAAGGATTGAGCACTCACACTCATCGCAGTGGAAGTTCAAAAACGTAGCAAAATACCCTTTTTTACATGTGAAATTTCATCATTTTTTCACTTGTTACTTGCTGCATTTGTTGCTATAGGTACACTTTTCTCCCTAAGTAATTCGATGAATTTTTCATATCATGCGAACAGTAATTACAGGTGTATGAAACTCTAGAATTTTCCAAATCTATTAAAAAACTGTGGAAAAAATTGAGATAATTAACTATAAAAGTTTTTTTTTCTAAACATGAAGTTTAAAATGTAACAGTTCATTCGTATTTTCATAAATGAAATAACTTCTAGAGTTTCATACACCTGTAACTATGGTTTGTATGCTGTGCAAAAGTCATCGAAGAGGCTCTCTTACTTTGGAAGAAAAGTGTACCTATAGCAACAAATGCAGCCAGTAGTGGGTGAAAAGATGAAGAATTTTCAAGTGTAAAAAAAATTTGTTTTGTTACGTTTGTGAGCTTCCACTGCTATGAGTATGAATCCTGAATCCTTGTTGGTCATGCTGTTAAAGTTTTATGAATTTATTTGTAAAATGTACAGACAGTGAAAATTAAAATGTCCTGTGGTGCCTCTCCTGCTCCAAGTCGGCCCGTTTGACGTCCTACCCCCCTTAAGTCAGTATTGTCTGATAATGCCGACTCTGATAACAATGCTGTTCAACTACTAAGTTCCAGCACCGTATGCAAGTCTGAGCACAGCCGTAACACTCTTCCTGTCGCCGCCTTGACTAACTCGGGCACCATCACAGTTGCCTGCCGAACCGTATTCCCCCGTGTCTAACAACATACTGCCATTTTACTTTCAAAATAATTGTAACAGTCTAGATCGCAAAGTACATTTCTTGAATGGTGACCGGTTTCGATCATCACACGATCATCTTCAGACCTACAGCGGTAGTTTACTCGTAACATAGGATACAAATTAGAGGGACACACCAAAATAACTTAAAGAGAGCTACAAAATTAAAAAAAAATTTCATATGCCTATTCTGATGGGCAGTGGCTGTGTATAGAGGATAAACAGCTGAATGATGATAGTCAACTGCTGGAGAGAGGATTACAACAATTTCTTAAATACTGGATGCTCCGCCTACAGCTGACAGCATGATGTCAGCATTAGAATAGCAGGTATAAGTCGGGAGAATTATACAGAAAAAGATGTATTTGTCGGTAAATAAAACAACAAAATTACGTAAAATAATGTTACAATAAAGATGAAACAGCTTGTTAATAGAGTTGTTCTCAAGTACATACACTAAAAGCGTTAAAAATGAAACAAATAAGCATCACGTTAGCCGTGTATAAGTTGCCCTCAACGGGAATTCCGAAAAACAAATACGATGTTGTTGGTTTCTATGGAGATGATGGACAGAAGAAATAGCTGTGAACATCGATGGGTGGTGTTCAGTAGACGACCTTCCATAGGTGTATGAAGCAGCTGGTTTTTATGGAGATGGGAGATACTGATCTAGGAGTGTTTGCATTGAAACAGCCACAAACATCGGTAAATGAAGTCGATAACGCTCCACAGATGCAGTCCCAGGATATAAATAAGAAGTATCCGTTAATGTACGTAGGTGTCAATATAGCAGCAAATAGTAATTAAAGTGGTAAGGGAGGCTAGCAATATTAAAGAAAAAATACATGCATAAGTTTCTGAAATAAGCCGATAAACTAGAGTAATATCGAAAGGAACTAGATTAAAATGAGTCCATGATGAACAAATGTAAATTAAAATTGCAGCACTATGACTGATCTAATATGAAGGGGTTATTTCAATAGAGGTACAAGACCACTACCTACACTTTTCTGTCTATAATGCTTCTGAAATTATTGAGCCAAACAAACATAAATAAAGGTACCTCTCTAGCAAGAAGCCATATGATTGAATATTTCTGGTATCTCAACTGCAGATTTTTCAGTGCTCAGTTAACTTTAGGACGCCATATCTAAATATGAACAAAAATGGACTTGTACCACTACCGAAATAAGCCCTTCATATGCCAATCACTTGTACATGTGATAACATTGTACAGAGCTATGAGAATATAATTAAAGAAAAAGTCATCAGCCATTATATATCAGTTAAACAACAAAGATGCGCAATAACATGGGTCATAACATAAGTAGTAAGAAGAAGGATGTGAAACAGATATATAGAGTTATAAAATCAGGACATCAGAGTAAGAAATTTGAAGTAGAATATCGAAAAGCTCAAAGAAGACTAGCTACCCATTTGTAGTAGATGAGGGTTTGTTTTTGGAATGTGAATAAATTTCGATTTCTTCTAAAGTATTAAGAAGTAGCCCCTTAGGCGCTATATGTAAAATTAAAATATTGCTACAAATGCAACCTTCAGAGTGATTATGTTCATCAAGATTCTGTCCAAACAAGGATATGGTATGTGAAGTACCATTAATATGCTCTCTACAAGGTATTAAGAAGTTAAAAGACAGTTTGTCCAACATATTGTCTACCAAAGTCGTTACACTGTATTTTACAGATGCAGAAATTTGATATTTACCAGATTCGCCTAGTGTGTGTTTCAATTTCTTTTGAAGTGGGTTCTTGGTTATTAAGACTATCGTCAGATTAATTTTTTAAATAATTTGTTTATTTTGCCTAAAAGAAATTGCATGTAAGTTATTTCAGTATACCTCCTATTGGAATTTGTGCCACTTATGTATGTTGGTTGTAACTTTTGACATGGCTAGCAATAAAGTTATTGCTAATAGAGGTTTATTATAAAATATCAGTGACTTTTGGCACTGTATCAGGCTTAAGAGGAGATTTTAATAACCGATGTATCATTGTTTTGAAGAACACTTTTTTATATTTATTATGACGACATAAGTAGATTGTTGTATCTGTTGATGTTGGTTTACTGTAAACAGGAAAGAATTTTTTCTATTTTGTTTTGAAATTGTAATATTTAGAGAGTTAATAATATTTTGGTTTTCGAGCTCTACAGTGAAAGAAAGTTTAGGATGTACATTGTTTAACCTGGTGATGAGATCAAATTCTTCCTTTTAGGCTTTATATAATGACAATGTGTGATCGACATACCTTATATAAACAATTTTAATTGTTGCTTGTGAATTATTTCTGAAAATTGCAGTTTTGCATAATTTACAGAGATATGAGCTAAAGTCCAGGGAAGTGAATTCCCCATAGCAAGACCATCCTTCTGAATGCAGATTCTACTATAAAATGAAAAATAATTGAAAGTGTAAGTAGTTTCTAGTACTTCAAAGAATTCAACTATCTCTTCAGTTTCTATGATTTTATGATGTGTTAAGTTGTATTTCGTGATTGTGATTATCTCTTAAAAGCTGTAAACATTGGTGACATCTAATTATGCGAATCTGGAATTAATATATTGTTAATTGATTATGCCAGTTGATATCTGTTTTTAATACTGAAATTTTCTTCATAAATGTGAAAAGTTTTTATGATTTCATTAATTTTCTTATTTACTTTATAAGAGGGAGAGTTAATATTGTTTACAACTGGCCAAACTGGTAAATTGGGTTTATGTAATTTCATTTGTGATCTCGATGTACGTAATGCAGAATTCATAACTTTAACCGTTACTCTCTTATTAGGTAAAAATAAAATATTATTCTCATCAACAATTTTTTTAAATTTTGGTTTGACATTTTGCAGTCAGGTTGTTGTTAACTTGAGTAATTCCATTGCAATAAAAAATTGTAATGTTTTAGGGATGTAATAACGATCACTAGCAGTAATAAGGGTAGTAATGTCATCTGCATTAGTTATGATTGCTTTGTTAGTTATTAGTTTGTGACTGACCTCCTTAATAATTTTTGGCATTGTTACTTTTATTTTTATCTTTGTCTTTTGCAATAATATTTTTAGTTTGAAATGCAGTATTACAGGTTTCTACATTGTTAAGCTGTGAACGTTTTGCAGTACATTTAATATTATGACTATTCAATTCTGGAATTAAGTTGTATTTAAGGCCTTTGTTTAAAAGTCCTGCTTCAACAGGAGTGCAAATAATATTTTACTGACCACTCTCAAAACAGCTTCCTCAATGGTCTACAGGCGGTGTCAACACCATGAGCCAAAGATCTTCATTGTAACTCGAATGTATGTACAGGTGACACAGGTCCCAGACAGCCTCGTTCTAAGTTAGATGGGTTCCACTGCACGTGCAGTCTCCTAACATTGTAATTTGGGTAAACAATTAATCCTCAACCACATACATGGAACAGTTCAGTATTGCACACATGACACAGCAATGTGTTAGCAGCATTAATCTTAATGTATTTAAATAATAAATAGTTATGGAAAATTGCACCCATTAACATGCAAGGAAATCTCCATTCACTTTTGCTTGTAACCTGATTACTTACCGCCAGTTCATCTAATAAATCAATTACAACAGTTTCCAACAACCTATACAGTCGCTGTGGCTAAGCAAGTGGATAATTATCAAGCAATTAGCTTACAATACCTGGTGGAAGCACTATCTATGTAGATACATACTAGTCACATTTACTTGCCGGCTACGCAGTAAGATACCATGTCCAACATGTCAGAAAGCACAGTCACAATAGCACATTCAATACCGGTGAGCAGTATGTTCCAAAACGCCCAGTGTGTGCGCTGACTCACCGGACAGGAAGTAAGTAAAAACCACTCTGCTCGCCTCACAACAAACTTCCTTCACCAGGCTTCGAATCATGAGGTATCACTGTTTATTCAGAGGGAGCGTACACCATCTCTGCTCAGTGACTCATGGAAGAAGAATAGTGCAAACCTTTTTACAAAAACCAAGATTACTGCCATCCTTGGCACGGGTTAAACAAGTGAAGAAGGTTTAATTGGATATCTGAAAGAGACAAATCTGTTAGTACTGCATATCCTCTTCAATGTTAGGAAGTCTCTTTTAGAATAATTTTCTCTTGTGTAACTTCCTACAGAACTGAATCGTGGGTGAAGAATATTACATACACTGCCCTATGGCAGGATTCGGGAGGCAGCTGGCACGTTGGTACCACTGGTACCAAAGGCCACAAACAGCTCAGCATCGCCAGCAGAAGTCACAGATGGCAAGTCGGTGGGGCTGTGATACGAAGTCCTGTGAAGGAGCTATGGTTGATGGCAGGTGCAGCCTGGTCACGAACTCATGGGTGCTACTACCGATGCTCTGTCATGTCGCTGTCTGACGTAGCCCTGACGTTTCGGTGGTAAATCTGACTTCTAGGACGAGATGTGCCTCGAAATTCAGACTTATTAGTATACCTCTGGTGTGCATTTGTTTCACTAAAACACGCCAATCGTAACAAGAAACTCGCGTTGCCGTGACAACACCGTTCTGCTGGCTACATCGTTTCCACTACGTGGTGCAATTTACTGCTGCATTTGGCGAACCTTGCTTCACAATCCCCTTGCATGTTTGTTTATGTAATGCTATAGATATTTTCTCAGAAAATGGACAGCACTACTACACTGACGTCTCCCCAGAGAATACGCTGTTTCTTGGGTCTTTCCTCAGTCCTCTATAATAATTACTTCAAGATTCAATTTGTGAAACAAGTACATATTCTGCTATTCTCAACTATTAATCAATTACTACATTAAATTGAACGTGCAGAAATCTTTCATCCCTCACTCGTACTGGTTAACCTCACTATATTTCCCAATGAGTCCAAGCCCTGCTCATTAATTCAAAAACCACGAAACATTGAAAGGTCTCTGTTGGATTCCTTTCATGTTAATTTCTTAAATCTGTTGTCATTTACGGCATAAAATCCTCTTCTAAATTTACTGTGGTGTTTCTGACTATCTGGGAGGAGACTGAGTAGTCGAACGTGTTACTTTTACACATAAACAAGAACGATCTGTCACATTACTACACTTTAAAACACAGTTTATATGTAATTCATGTCACACAGTCTCATACGGAACCTACATCCGCTTTCTTTTATATACTGTATATGATAAGATACTGTCATCCCCCTTCCCTTCTGTGTGAGAGGATGAATGAGCAAATGTATTTCTAGTTGCATGCTTGAGGGTAGCAGACAAACCTGTCTGCTAGAGAACAGTAGGACCAACGTCAGAACAGGTAGCTACGCTTTCTAAAAGCAAAGAGGTTTCTATCCTTAGAATGGTCCTGTCCGTCTCTTGTCATGTTGGTATAGGAAGCTGCCCCTCTGTCCACTTCCGTTTGTATTTGTGAGCCACCATCAGAAAGGGACCAGGTCAGTCTGTCCATGGCGAGTGTCTGAAGTGGTAAGATCTCCGGCTAAGCGCGTGTCTGCTAAGTCCGTAGGACAACGGATTTCTTAAGTTCAGCCTAACTGAAAATTTAATCACCTTTATTTCAGGTTTAGCTCTAAAATATCTAATGTTATCTTAAATTGCAGCACAGTGTAATTCTCGTGTGAAGTTCACAATATATTCCGGTAGTTGCTTTGTCACTACTTTGTGAGTAAAGTGGAACCACGTGTTGATCAGTAACTCTAAGTAAGTTCATCAATCTTAAATGCGAATGTGCGTGAGATTATAACGTCTCGTCTTGACAATATTTTTCAATATAGCAACTTTTCTTTATATTCAACCCACATGGGGTGTACTTTGTGAAACCAGTACCACGTGCTTATACAATTGTTTGACCCATCAGGTTAATAGTAAGACGATAGTAACCAGTTCGAGGTTTTTCTTTTGTAAATTGCTTTTCGATCTAATTTATTTTAATTATCAAAATTATTGAGGAGTTACACTCTTTGTGTAAACCAAGTTGACCACGTGAAGCATGTGGTGTAATCATCAAAGTAGCCCTCAGCTATTCTTTTCGTGAAGATTTCACAAAGAGTTAATATGAATTTAGTATACCAGTGTGTGGTAATTACATGACGGACAGGATTGTGCTACGAACGTAACTTCTTTGGGTGAAAATTGAATCGGTTGGTAGTGGTTAATTTCCTCTTGCATATGTTTCAACGTTCTTCGTGTGTTATTTTATGAATGCAGTGTTGTATGCAGTCTCCCAATCTTGGCTCCATATTTGATGTGTTCTGTAAGATTACAAACTCACATTTTCCATAATCCTAAATAAGGCACCAGTTTATTTAACAATCAAATTTAATATGCTGAAATTTCAATGATCAATGTTAAAATAAATTTCCAAATATAAACTGATTTATTTCTTTTTATTTAAATTCTCTATTATATTTAATTATTATTTAATTATATTATTATATAATTATTATTTAATTATATTATTATATAATTATATTATATATATTATATTATTATATAATTATATTATTATTATTTAATTATATTTAAATTCTCTATTATATATATATATATATATAAAATCACCGGTTATCGTATGCCTATTAAAAGATTATAATTCATGTTAATATGGTTGGGAATTTGGTAAGCCAAACTGGATACCTGGTGAAACAGTTGCTCAGTAATGCAAGATTAACTTCCCCAGACAGCTCACAGCTTTTAACCCGCTTTTATTATCTTGAATAGCAGCACCGCTTTCAAAGAAAATTAAAGCAACAATGTTATAACATATTTCACTACCGGACCTCCGTCTGTGCTAATGCTTTAACTCTCCATTCCACATCTACAAAATAGATGACTGTCTTTCTTTTTTTATAAATTTGCTCTAACATGCGAACTTCAACAAAACATATTCTGACTACATTAAACTCTTATGCTTGTCACTTCATCTGTTTGTCCGGTAGTTCCTTTGCCCTTACTTCTGGAGCAACAATTTGTAACTATTTCCTTCTAACAAAAGTTCTTCTTACGCTTCCGATGACAATATACTCGCAAAACTATTCTTTCAAGAGAACCACACACAGCACTAACTTTCACAACACTTTGACAGGCAGTCACACCTATTCTCCTGACTGTTGTTCATATTACAGACTGAATTATTGTCGAAATGCTCGGTTTTCTGGTACTCCTTCTCATCAAATTAACTTCCTGTTGCCTAGTGGCACTTTGTCATGCGAATTATTCCTTAATGTATTTGTAATTCGTTTAACTGGCTTGTCGTTTATATTAAACGAGGGCAGAGAAGTGGCCTACTGAGACTAACTGGAGCTTTCGGCACCACCTAAGCGGATGCACTGTGAGTGGTGCTCAGAATGTGGCCGATAGACATCACGATCAAATACAGAGCTGCAAGGAACTGGTTAAAGATGGGTAGACTGGATAAGGTACACACAGTAAATGGTGTGCCGATAGAGACGATACATCACCTTAAAAGTTGGCGTTGCATACACGGCAAGGTGACCTCAAAAGTTATCGTTTGGATACATGGCAAAGTGAGTGGGATGTAAGTGACAAGGGACGTAGATTGCACGACTTCCTCCCTGACTTAAGGGAGGGTTGAGAATGAAACATATCGTCCCCAGCCGCGGTATGGTACATTTCTTAACCGGACACGAATCTTATCCCACGCACTTAAACCGCGTGTTCAATAGAGTATGATTATGTGCGTATTAGCATTGTCTCCAATAATCACAAATCATCTACATGCAAATCACTTGAAATTTACACTCATAAATTTTTAAGAGTCACGTGCATATTAACGTACTATCAATCTGTTGCATTCACAATGCTCAGCTGCATATTAATTTACTATAAAACAGTTACATTTGCATTAACCAGTAGTCTGTTCAGGGAAAACATTTGAAAAAACATTAGTTAATAGACTTTCTTTTCCCTTTGTACATGACGACCCCGCAAGAATCTGTTTCTGGTTCCGTGCTTACTTTTTTTATTTCCTTGAGTCATCAGACTTCTGACTGATGCAACTCAACATGAATTCCTCTTCTTTGGTAACCTCTTCTTCTCACAGCAGCACTTGCGCTGTATGACGTCAATCACTTATTTCTGTATTCCAAGCTCTGCCTCCTGTAGTGGTTTTACCTTTACAGCCCCCTGCAGTACGATGGAGGTAATGTCATCCTGACCTTTCTTCTTGTCAGTGTTTTCCATAAGCTTCTTCCTTCGTCACTTCTGTAGACAACCTCCTCATTTCTCATATCATCAGTCACAACACTTCCAACATTCTTCTATAGCGCCACATCTCAAACGCCTCTATTCTGTTCTCTCCCAGTTTTCCTATAGACCATGATTCACTGCCATACATTGCTGTGCTCCAAATGTACATGTTCAGAAATTTCTTCCTCAAACTAATTCCAACGTCTGATACCGGTAGCGTATTTGATTAGCAGTCCTTGGTACTGAGATCGAACAGAGCCACAACTTGAACTTTGAATAAAAATCATCAGCAGTGGTGGACTAAGATTCCCTGCTTAAGAAGCCATCATTGTTCTACCAAAAAACCTGTCAAAAAGGCGCTCAGGAGTGGACAGAGTGTCAGGACCCCCACTTGCCCTTGGTATGGTAAACTGCATATAAAAATGAGGAAGAGTGAGCAATGGTTAACAGTATAAGGACGCTGAAGGTAATGGAAACCACTGCACATAATGTGTGTCCACAAAACATGTGGCCTGCAATTGAAATTGTGTCGTGATGATCACTCCATCGGCAAAAGATTCCAGACCAGTACACCACTCGAATCTCCGCGACGTTACTATTAAGAAGGACGTGACCATGAGAAACTGCGTGAATAACGTTCTACAAATCGGGGCGTGGAATAGATGAAGTTTTAACAAATTAGGTAAGGTGGAAAATCTGAAATGGGAAATGCTGAGACCCAGTCCAGATACGCTGGGGATCAGTGAAATGAAGTGGAAAGAAGACAAGGATTTCTGGTCTGATGAGTATAGGGTAATAACAACGGCAGCAGAAAATCGTGTAATGGGAACAAGATTCGTTATGAATAGGAGGGTAGGGAAAAGAGTGTGTTACTGGGAACACTTCAATGACAGAATTGTTCTCGTCCAAATCGGCAGCAAACCGGCACTGATAATGGTATTTGAAATGAACATATCGACACTGCTAGCAGAAACTGAATAAATAGAGAATGTGTTTGAGGATAATGAATGAATAATTCTGTATCGGTACCTAAAATGAGATGAAAATATAGTAGTCATGTGGTATTCTAATATAGTTGTAGGGGAAGGAGTAGAAGATATTGTGGTAGTAGGAATCAGAGAGAAGAAAGACTAACTTCAGCCATTCTGGTGTCTGCATCTTGCTACACACGTTATCTTTACAGAGGTATCTCGTTAGGCGTTGTAAGATGGAGTTTTACAAAAGATACGTCTCTCTTAGTCCTCCTCGTGTGCAGAGATGTCTAGAAGCGAATTAAGTCAAAGTACACCATAAAACAGAAAAAAACCGCGCACCGCGAGGAAATAATGAGAATGGGACAGAAACCTGTATATGTGATGTTTATGTACAAACAAACAAATGATTAAAATTTCAGGAAAATTGGATGATTTACTCAAGAGGAAGTGTTTCAAAGGTCAATGACGCGTTTGGCCGTCTCTGCCTCTTAGGCTAGTACACTCATGCTCATAAATTAAGGATAATTGCCGAATGTGGTGCCACACAACGTGGCACTTGACAAAACTGGCGCAAATAGCCTAGGCACATAGGAAACACACACAACACAGTTCCGTAAGTCCACAGCATTGGTGATAAGTTGAGAAAACCGTCCCGAAACATTGTACCCCTCTATCAATATGGGATATGATCACCATGCACACATACACAGGCTGCACAACGGGTTGGCATACTCTGGATCAGGTGGTCGATCAGCTGCTGGGTTATAGCCTCCCATTCTGACACCAGTGCCTGTCGGAGTTCTGAATTGTCGTAGGGGTTTGAAGACGTGCAGAGATACGTCGATCGAGAGCATCCCTGACATGCTCGATGCGGTTTAGGCCTGGAGAACAGGCAGGCCACTCCATTCGGCTGATATTTTCTGTTTCAAGGTACTCCACCATCATAGCAGCTCGGTGGGGCCTTGAGTTATCATCCATCAGGAGGAAGGTGAGACCCACTGCACCCTTGAAAACGCGGACATACTGGTACAAAATGATATCCCGATACGCCTGACCTGTTTTAGTTACTCTGTCAAAGACATGCAGGGTTGTACGTGGACCAATCATAATCCCACCCCCCCACCATCAAACCACGACCTCCATATATGTCCCTTTCAAGGACATTAAGCGGTTGGTATCTGGTTCCTGGTTCACGACAGATGAAAACCCGGCGAGAATCACTGTTCAGACTATACTCGTCCGTGAACATAACCTGGGACCACTGTCCCAATGACCATGTACTGTGTTCTTGACACCAGGCTTTACGGGCTCTCCTGTGACCAGTGGTCAGTGGAATGCACCTTGCAGGTCTCCGGGTGAATAAACCAATTTTGCTCAGTCGTCTGTACACTGTGTGTCTGGAGACCACTGTTCCAGTGGCTGTGGTAATGTCCCGAGTAAGGCTATCTGCAGTACTCCGTGGCCGTCTGCGGGAACTGATGGTGAGATATCGCTCTTCTTGTCGTGTTGTAATCTGTGGACGTCCCCCACTGTAGGGCCTGGACACGTTTCCTGTCGGCTGGAATCGTTGCCACAATCTTGAGATCACACTTTGTGGCACGACCGACTATGTTTGACCAGCCTGCAGTCTCCCTAGTATTCTACCCCTCATAACGCCATCAATATGAGTTCTTTGAGCCATTTTCAACACACAGTCACCATTAGCACGTCTGAAAACGTCTGCACACCTACTCGCTGCACCGTACTCTGACATGCACCAACACACCTCTGCGTATGTGGACTGCTGCCAGCGCCACCGTGCGACTACTGCAGGTCAAATGCACCACATGGTCATACCCCGAAGTGATTTAAACCCGCAAACCGCCCACCAGAGCGTTATTTCACCATGTATCCACATTATCCTTAATTTATGAGCATGAGTGTAGTTATTCGGGTTGGCAGTGAGTAACAGAGTTGTTGCGTACCTAACTGGAGAATATATAGTCAAATTCTGTTCAAATGCCGCGTTAAACCGTCAAAATCCCGATCCATAATACTCCAAAGTTCTCAGTTGCGGAGAGATCTGCCAACCTTGCTGGCCATGGTAACGTATGGCAAGCGCGAAGGAAAGCAGTAGAAACTCTCGCCGTGTATGGGCGGGAATTATGTTGGTAAAATTTAAGTCTCGGATGGCTTACTATGAAGGGCAATATAATGAAGTGTAGAATATCGTCGACCTACCGCTGTCGTATAAGGGTGACGCGGATTAAAACCAAAGAGGTCGTGCCGGCAATGGTACACCAGAACATCACTCCCGGTTGGTGGACCGTATGGTGTGTGACAGTCGGATAGGTATCCCATCGCTCTCCGGTGCCTCTCCAGACACATCTGGAATCTCATTGACAGGAGTAGAATTGCCTTCAGTGATGAACAGCGCTTCGAAATAAGCCCCGATGACCAACGAAGAAGTGTCTGTAGAGGCCCCAGGCAGCCGTGGGGTTCCAACCCGTCAGCCCCCTTACTGCCAGGCAAGCAGGAGTGATGGTTTGGGGATGTCATTTCTTTCCACGCCAGGAGCTGTTAGGTTATCATCTGCGGCACCCTCAGAGCGGAGTGGTACGTCGACGATATTCTACATTCCGTTTTGCAGCTCGTCAAGCGGGCCATCCTGGCTTTACATTTCAGCTAGATAATGGCCGCCTACAAACGGCGAGAGGTACTATTGTTTGCCTTCGTGCTTGCAAATCCCAAGTTGATCAGCAGAGTCGCTGTATCTCTATCCAACTGAGAACGTTCGGAGGTTATGAGCAGGCCCTCCAGACAGTTCGAGATGTTGACGATCGATCGAGCCAGCTGAACAGGGTTTGGCATGATATCCCTCAGGAGAAGATCCAGCATCTCTAGCAATGAACGCCAATACGAATAACTGTTTGAGTAAGCACCAGAGGTTGACCAATGCATTAATGACTTGCTCAGTTTGTGAAGGTCCTTCTCTTGCATAAATGATCCTGTTTTTCCGAAATTTCAATCATTTCTTTGTCTGTACACGTGCATCAAGTTTACCGATTTCCGCCACTTCATATAATTCCTTCGAGGTGCATCGTTCTTTCATTTTTTCCTCTATTTCGCCTGCGCTGCAAAAATTTCTCTGCGAAGCCCTCACTCATCCTTGATGCATTAACGACCGCTTGCCATGTGATTTCCGTTTCCGTATTTTCGGAGCCCTGAACAAAACCATTAGTATCCGTCGATTTGCTTCGGATGAGGATTTGCGTAACTGGGTTCCATCATGGTTGCCTGAGTGACCACAAAAAAATTTCCAAGGAAGCGTTGACGCCTTGTCTCAAAGAGGGATAAATGTATTAGCAGTTGTAGTGAGTACTTTTGAAATAATCAGCAGTTCAATTTTTCCAATTCTCGTTTTCGTGAGAGTGCCCCTTGTATTTAATTTTGTAACTGGCTTCAACTCTTGTCATAAATAGTCTTCAGGTCTAAATATAACTGCTGAGAATCACAGTTCACCAACATGCTGAGTGAAACAAAAGCATCATACCTACGACAAACTGCGATTCATAGTAACTAGATTTGGATATTAAATCTGATACGAATCGAAACCGGTAATCCAAATAAATATAAAATGTGAACTATACGGTGTTTCTTTTCTCGTAGCATTGTAAGTGGTCACGATATATTAGAAGGCATAGCGTCAATTTTGAAACCGACAGCTGTTACAGCTTCTTTGATGTGGCAATTGTTTGCACATATAGCTTTCTATAGGTGTGTCACGCAGCGAGCAGCACCACTGACCAAGATAACAGCCCTCCAGGTTTCAAACAATATTCCAATTTTGCAGGTGCCGGCCGGGGTGGCATAGCGGTTCTAGGCGCTACAGTCTTGAACCGCACGACCGCTGCGGTTGCAGGTTCGAATCCTGCCTCGGACGTGGATGTGTGTGATGTCCTTAGGTTAGTTAGGATTAAATCGTTCTAAATTCTAGGGGACTGATGACCTCAGAAATTAACTCTAATAGTGCTCAGAGCCATTTGAAGCATTTGAATTTTGCAGTTACAATTCTCGTAGCCACAATGCACTCAATCAAATAACGGCTCAGTGTTTAAGGTTCTTCTTCAAATCAGTCCTCAGAGAGGTAATACTGTAATCTCTAACAAATTACTCTTTGGAGAAAATATTTTGGTAGTCTTGAAACCTCTCCTTACAAAAATTTATGAATTACTGTGCTAGCAAATACCTTACCTTATTTGATTTTCAAACAGCTGAGCAAAACTGATCGTCCTCAGACACTTCTCTCTTTACTTATTCTGATCATCACTAAACTGACTCAAAATATTTTTAGCCCAACGCAGTCTGACTTTCAACAATCCCTACAAAAGAATGGCCCTGACTCACAATAACCTATACCTTTCATGAAACACTTACCTCAGAAAAATTTTCGTTACTCGAACTACTGCAATACAGCGAGCGCCAATACTGCTAGTTACCTAAAGGATTCTAACTACGGAAGACACTAACTACTGAGGCATAGTTATCAAATGAAAGATTTTGATAGAAAACAAACAATGTGTGCCGGACCGAGACTCGAACTCGGGAACTTTGCCTTTCGTGGGCAAGTGCTCTACCGACTGAACTACCCAAGCACGACTCACGCCCCGTCCTCTTAGCCTTACTTATGCCAGTACCTCGTCTCCTACCTTCCAGGAAGTTTCATATCAGCGCACACTCCGCTGCAGAGTGAAAATCTCATTCTTCAACAAACAATGTATTTACCTTAATAATGTTCAAAAGTCATTATATATATAACAGATCATGACATCCAGTCTTACAAATTTCCTTTTTCTGACGGACACAAGTCCAAATCGTTAGCTCTCGTAACTCTGCCATCTCTCTTCCCACATCCACCACTGCTGGTGGCTCACCTCCAACTGCGCAACGCTACGCGCTCTTCACATCCAACTGCCCAACACTACAATAGCAAATATTCCAACACTGCAAACCAGCCACAGACTTCACACAGCACAGTCAGTGATTTTCATATAGAGCGCTGCTGCATGGTGTTACCAACATAAGAACCTAAACAGCCTACTTACAGCCTTTACTAATATTATCGGCTTACTGGTTTAGCTGCCAAAATCGAACACTACAATTCCACTGGCCGGGCAGTAAGAAAGCTGCATTTCTTTCGATTCAAAAAGCTAATGAAGCCATAACCTTGCATACTACCTTTCACTCTCGACCGCTAGTGGCAAAGCGATTGTATGCAAATTTACTCACGGCTGTGTGATCCAAGACGGGAAGACTGCATTATTTTCAGCACGACGCAGCAAATAGCTGCCAGACAAGCTCGCTTAGCTGTGGGACCTATGTCATCGCCGCAGTATTTCATTACTGCTGCGAAATATTAAGGGGACGATAAGCTAAATTCTGTAACAGAAGCTGGCTTAATGCGCAGAAATTAAAAGTCGACGGCTCTTTTTAGCGCCGTCTGTTAACACAGCTCCCAATCTGGGTGCAGATTAAATTTTAATTTAACAAAGAGAGCGCCCAGGTGGTAGCCGCCTGGCCCGATCTTCCACTTTGACTCTGGCGCCGGCCGACGTAAGAGGATTAGCGGGATGTGAAGGCTGGTCGCAGCAGGCGCGGCGCATGCGAGGCGTGCGTGCATGCGTGCAGCGGCCGGCCGACACAGGGGAGCTTCGTGTGCAGGCTTCCGTCTGGAGGCGGGCTCTATCTCCGAGAACACGGGAATGCAGACACTAATGAAAAAAGCGTATACTCCGTATCGCTTAATATCCTATTACGTAGATCTCACGAGGGACGTTGTGGGATACTGTGGGAAGACCAGCAGAGGAACGGCTATGTTGGGAAATAGCTCGTAGGATATTAGCTTCACATTTTCAGTAGTAACATAAGATGTTTCATAAAGATTGATCTGATTACACAACACTGTGTCACATGAATCAGTATATACAGGGTGACCTAACATTACCGCTGGATATATTTCGCAAACCACATCAAATACTGACGAATCTATTCCACAGACCGAACGTGAGGAGAGGGGCTAGTGTAATTGGTTAATACAAACCATACAAAAATGCACGGAAGTTTGTTTTTTAACACAAACCTAGTTTTTTTAAATAGAACCCCGTTAGTTTTGTTAGCACATCTGAACATATAAACAAATACGTAATGAGTGCCGTTCGTTGCATTGTAAAATGTTAATTACATCCGGAGATATTGTAATCTAAAGTTGACGCTTGAGTACCACTCCTCCGCTGTTCGATCGTGTGTATCGGAGAACACGGAATTACGTAGGGATCCAAAGGGAACGGTGATGGACCTTAGTTACAGAAGAGACTAGAACAGCACGTTACGTCCACATGCTAACACCTTTTATTGGTCTTTTTCACTGACGCACATGTACATTACCATGAGGGGTGAGGTACACGTACACACGTGGTTTCCGTTTTCAATTACGGAGTGGAATAGTGTGTGTCCCGACATGTTAGGCCAATAGATGTTCAATGTGGTGGCCATCATTTGCTGCACACAACTGCAATCTCTAGCATAATGAATGTCGAACACGCCGCAGTACATCTGGTGTAATGTCGCCGCAGGCTGCCACAATACGTTGTTTCATATCCTCTGGGGCTGTAGGCACATCACGGTACACATTCTCCTTCAACGAACCCCACAAAAGAAGTCCAGAGGTGTAAGATCAGGAGAAAGGGCTGGCCAATTTATGCGTCCTCCACGTCCTATGAAACGCCCGTCGAACATCCTGTCAAGGGTCAGCCTAGTGTTAATTGCGGAATGTGCAGGTGCACCATCATGCTGATACCACATACGTCGACGCGTTTCCAGTGGGACATTTTCGAGTAACGTTGGCAGATCATTCTGTAAAAACGCGATGTATGTTGCAGCTGTTTGGGCCCCTGCAATGAAGTGAGGACCAATGAGGTGGTCGCCAATGATTCCGCACCATACATGTACAGTCCGCGGTAGCTGTCGCTCTACCTGTCTGAACCAGCGAGGATTGTCCACGGACCAGTAATGCATGTTCCGTAGATTCACTGCCCCGTGGTTTGTGAAACCCGCTTCATCGGTAATCAGGTAGAACTGCGACGCATTCTCTGTTAATGCCCATTGACAGAATTGCACTCGATGATTAAAGTCATCACCATGTAATTACTGATGTAGCGACACATGAAACGGGTGAAAGCGGTGACGATGCAGTATGCACATGACACTACTTTGACTCAGTCCACCGGCTCTCGCAATGTCCCTTGTACTCATGTGTGGGTTCATTGCAACAGCAGCTAACACACCAACTGTACCCGCTTCTCCTGTGTCGGGCCTGTTACGGACCCGTTTGCGTGCTACGACCATACCTGTTGCATACAGTTGGCGGTAGATGTTTTGCATTGTGCGGCACGTTGGATGCTCTCTGTCCGGGTACCGTTCTGCATACACCCTACAGGCTTCAGCTGCATTTCGTCGACACTCGCCATAGATGAGTATCATCTCCGCCTTTTCAGAGTTCGAATACACCATGGTCACAGTTCCTACAACACTACACTATCACAGACGTCTGGTAACACGGTGTACTACAGTTGTTCTGCGTGCGGAGATGAATGCAGAATAACAATAGCAGCAAGCGCTACATGCGGACATTGCGACAGCTAGACCAAATCACAACAGTGCAATACAGCCACACTCGTAAACACGGTCGTCATCGTAAACATGTCCCTGCAGATGCTGCTCGCCGACCGTGGCCCGTGTTTGTTACAACACGCAACTGAACGTCGGAGGTTTCAAGCGTCAACTTTAGGTTACAATATTTCCAGATGTAATTAACATTTTACAATGCAACAAACGGCACTGATTACGTATTTGTTTATATGTTCAGATGTGCTAACAAAACTAACGTGGTTCCATTTTAAAAAAACGTAGGTTAGTGTTATAAATCATACTTCCGTGCATTTTTCTATGGTTTGTATTAAACAATTACACTAGCCCCTCTCCTCACGCTCGGTCTGTGGAATCGGTTCGTCAGTATTTGATGTGGTTTACGAAATATATCCAGCGGTAACGTTAGGTGACTCATCCTGTATACCTAGGGATGTATTTTAACTTACGCAACGAAACCAAAAAGGTTACCTTGGCACCAGACGTACGTTACCGGTTATTGTGGTTGTTGGTAGCTGTCTCCCTGGCTCGCTCGCTTGCTCGCTTGTTACCCGACGTAGGTTTAATAGAGAAGTCAGTATCCCAGTTTTGGGTTCTCCGATTCTGCCACGCTAACTGAGTTACAGCTACACTTCCTAAGTTCGACATTCGCTGCCACAGTTTCAAGACACAGTTTGTTGTCGTTGCTGTACGCAGATTTATCTACTGCGCAGGCTTCTTCATCTCTACGTGATGGCAGCTACTACAACCTACTTCCATCGTAACCTGCCTACGATATTCATCACCTGGTCTCCTGCTATTTTCACCCAGCCGGAAGGAGTGGTCGTCCGGTCCTGGGCGCTACAGTCTGGAGCCGAGCAACCGCTCCGGTCGCAGGTTCGAATCCTGCCTCGGGCATGGACGTGTGATGTCCTTAGGTTAGTTAGGTTCAATTAGTTCTAAGTTCTAGGCGACTGATGACCTTAGAAGTTAAGTCGCATAGTACTCAGAGCCATTTGACCCATTTTATTTTCACCCAATTCACTTTCAACCTCCAACAAATTGAAGACACCTTCATGGTTCAGTATGTGTCCTAAACTCAATCCCTTCTTTAATCAGTTGTTGCCTTACATCTCTGTTTCTCGATTCTGTTGTTATTCATTACTTACAAAATTCACCTGTCTAGACATCATCACTCTCCTGTAGTACCACATTTCGAAGGCTTCTACTCTTGTCTTCCTTACGGGGAGTTAGAACAGAAAAAAAAAATTTCTTCACATTTTCGGATTTTTACCTCATTATGAAACTGGGAATTTTCCGAATAAAGTGGAATATATAGCACTTCTAAACCCACATGGGAAGTATTTTTTTTTAGTATAATGTACACTGGTTGAAAATGGTCAAATATTTCATGCATTGACTACGAAGTCTTCCGCGACGGAGTCCTTGCATAAAAAGTACTCGGTTTACTTGCCGCATCAAATTTGGATAAAATCCTAAGCTTTCGATGACTACCTCCGTCATCTTCGTCAGGGGTAAAGCTGACAGTCGTCGACTGTTTTTTTATTTTTTTTATTGACTTTCAATTCCCCCCGAAGGGGGGCGGGCTGGTAGCAGCTTAGTATGCTGCTCTACAGCCTACAAACTTTTATTTTAAAAACGGAAGAAGATAAGTAACAAGAAAAACAGGCGATAAAACGGTGACGTACGGTGTAAAATGGCGGAAAAATGCGGAAAATTAAAACAGAAAGCAAAAGGGGTTGGCAATGTTAATAAAAGACACAGGAATGGGACAGGTAACATAGTACACACACAATTAAAAAACACGGCGACAGTCTGGTTTCTGTTCGCAAGAGATAAAAAGCACACCCAGCGACAGTATGATGGCCGTTCGCAACACTTCCCAAAAAACACAACACGGAACACTCACTGTAAAAGACTGCACGAAAAGGGCGGCACAAAGATGACACTCCCGAGCCAAAGGCAGATGGGAGGGGGACCTAGAGGAGGGGGAAGAACAAGGAGGGAGGAAGGAAAAAAAACGAAAAGGGGGGAACCAAGGAGGGAGAGGACTAATAAAGGGGGAGAGGAACAGGGCAGATGCGAGAGAGAATGAGAGGAGGCAGAGGAGGGAAATACAAAAGGAATTGGGGGAGAGAAGGGGGCAGAGAGAGGGGAGGTGGGGAAAAAAAGGATGGGAGAGGGGGGAGGGAGCCCCGGAAAAGGACAGAGGAAAGGAGGGGCATCATCTGGGACAGGGAGTTGACAGAAGCCACCTTGGGAAAGGAGATGTAGGGTGTAGAGATGGAGGGTAGGGGGACACAACAGTGAAAACGTGGCAGGGGGCGGGGATGGGAGAGGAGCAACCAGGGGGTGAGGGGGAACAAGGCGGCGGGAGGTGTAGAGAATGCGGATATGTTCGAGGAATAGGAGCAGATGGGGGAAAGGAATGAGATCATGGAGGATCCGTGTGGGGGACAGGAGGCGTATATGGAAGGTGAGGTGGAGTGCATGATGCTCAAGGATCTGGAGGGACTTACAGAATTTGGTGGGGAGGGGGGCAGATATCCAGGCAGGACTGGCATAACAGAGGATGGGATGGATTAAGGATTTGTATGTGTGGAGGATGGTAGAGGGGTGCAACTCCCATGTCCAGCCAGAGAGGAGTTTGAGGAGTCGGAGGCAGTTGTGGGCTTTTGATTGGATGGAGCAGAGATGTGGGATCCAGGTGAGGTGACGGTCAACGGTGAGGCCAAGGTAGGTGAGGGTGAGGGTGAGGCGGACAGGACGGGCGCAGACAGTAAGGGAGAACTCCAGGACCCGGAAGGAGCGAAGTGGTACGACCTATGAGGATTGCCTGGGTCTTGGAAGGATTGATTTTCATGAGGCACTGGTTACACCATGCAGCAAAAGGGTCAAGGTGATTCTGGAGAGGGTGTTGGGACTGTTGGAGGGTAGGGGCGAGGGTGAGGAATGCGGTGTCATCAGCATATTGCAGGAGGTGTACTGGAGGTGGGTTGGGGCACATCTGCCATATACAGGAGGTAGAGGAGAAGGGAGAGGACAGAACCCTGTGGCACACCTGCAGAGGGGTAGAAGGTGTGGGAATTGGCATTATGGATGGTAACATAGGAGGGGTTGTGGGAGAGGAAGGAGGCCATCAGACAGATGTAGTTGATGGGAAGGGCGTAGGTTTGGAGTTTCAACAGGAGACCGGGATGCCACAGTTGTAGGCCTTTTCGAGGTCAAGGGAGACAAAAATGGCAGAGCGATGGGAGTTAAGCTGGAGGGAGAGGAGATGAGTAAGGCAGAGGAGTTAGTCATCAGCAGACAAGGAAGGTCGAAAGCCACATTTGGTGTTGGGGAGGAGGTGGTTTTAGCGGAGGTGGTGATGGATGCGCCGAGAAAGGATGGATTCCAAGAGCTTGCTGAACACAGATGTGAGACAGATAGGACGATAGGAAGAGGCATTAGATGGAGGCTTGCTGGGTTTGGAGAACATCAGGATATGGGAGGTTTTCCACAGGTTGGGATAGAAGCCAGTGGCAAGGATGACATTGTAGAGGGTTGCAAGGACTGAAAGGAAGGAGGGAGGGCGGTGTTTGAGGTGGTGGTATGTAATGCAGTCGTGGCCGGGAGCAGTGTTGCGTTTAGTGCGGAGTGTGAGGCTGATGTCCTGTGTAGTGATGGGAGTGTTAAGTTCAGATGGTGGTGTGTGGGCCAAGTACTGGAAGCTAGGAGGAAGCGGGGGAACAGAGGTATTCGTATGGTCCATGACGTCAGGGAAGAATGAATAATCAAAGCAAGGATCATCTGGGATGGAAAATACATCGGAGAGGTGAGAGGCAAAGTGGTTGGCCTTACTGAGGCCAGGAAAGGGACGGTCATTAAGGAGGAGAGGGTACTGGGGGGTGGGGCGGTTCCCTGTAAGGCAGTGGAAAGCAGAACAATACTTGGAAGTGTTTATGGGGAGCGTGGTGTTGAGTTGTGTACATGTCTGGCGCCAGGCATGGCGTTTTTTCGCAGTAAGCAGGTTGCGGATGTATCATTGTAATTGCCAGTGGCACATAAGTGTATCCTGGTCACGAGTGCGGAGAAAAGAGCGGTAGAGGTGGCGGGAGTCTCGAAGGAGAAGGACGGCCTGTGGAGGCAGGGCGGGGCAGTGAGGGTTGATGGCTTTGGTGGGGATATGGGTGGCGACGGCGTCAGACAAGTTCTGGTGCAGGAAGGCAGCAGTGCGAGAGATGTCATTAGGAGATTGGAGGGTAAGGTCGTGGCCGTCAACCTGGGTGTGAATGGAGTCCCAGTAGGCATCCCAGTTGGCATGGGAATAATCATAGACAAGTTTAGGAGGGACGTCAGGGCGAGGCGCGTTGCAGGGATGGCGACCAATAGAGACAATGAGGAGAACAGGAGCATGGTCACTGCCAATGAGGTCAAGGACATCTGCGGTGATGCGCCCAAGGAGGCTGGGAGAGGCAAGGACCACATCGGGAGTTGTGTTGGATTCGGGTCGGGTGTGCTGAGGCAGGGGAACCAGGTCTCCCTGGAGGGTGGTGAGTAACTGATGCCACCACTGGAGGTCGGCAGGATCACGACTGTGGATATTGTGGTTGGCAGCAATTATGTAGGTGGAGAAGGTGCGGTCAATGCGGGCCAGGAAATCGTATGGGATGGGTGTGTGAGGGCGGACATAAATGGTGGCACAGGTGATGGTAAGGGTGGGGAAGAAGAGGCTGAGGCTGAGATGCTTGGCAGGATTGTTAAGGAGAGGTTGGGGCTGCACAAGGAGGTGCTTGAGGTGGCCTATAGCAACTCCACCACACGCCAGAGGGTACGGGTTATCAGTGCGGTGAAGGGTGTAAGGAGCCGTGGAGATGGAGATATGGGGTTGAAGGAAGGTTTCATTTAGGACGAAGGCATCCACATGGTGCTGACCGAGGGTGTGGAGGAAGAGGAGATTGTGGGTGGGCAGGGAGCGAATTTTGTGGTAAAGGATACGATAGGGTTGTTGTACCATGGGAGGGGAGAGATAGACGAGGGTGGTGAGGGGGATGCAGGAGAAGTGGGCCTGGTTGTGGGAGCATGTAGCGTAGGTGGTAAGATGGAAGATGGAACGGGCAGTGAGGGCGATTTGGGAAAGGGTGTGGGAGCGCTGGAAGGGGTTGATGTTTTGGAGCACAATGGTGATGAAACAGATGATGTCTTCTGCAGTAGGTGGAGGGCGGAGCGAGTTGTTGGGGTGGATGGGGTCATCAACAGGACAGATAGGGACGGTAAGCTCAGGGGTGGCTGGAGGAGGTTTTGCTTTACACTTCGAGGAGTAGGTAGGATATGGTCTGTTACAAGTGTTGCAGGAGGGGGGAGAGGTGAGGTTGGGGCAATTCTTGAGGAAGTGTGAAGCTTTGCAGCGGGGACAAGTAGGGGGTTCTTGCAGGCAGAGATAACGTGGTCGTTGTGTGTGAGACAGTGTTGGCAGTGGTAGGATTGGACTTGGGAATGGGAGGGGTCCTCCTTATGACGGCGAGTGTAGATGAGGGCTCCCTCGGTGAGGAGGCAGTCAGTGGAGGAGGAGTATTCAGTGAATATCCACATGAGAAAAGTCGGCCCGGCATCATTGAAGATCCGACGGGATGAGCGGATTTGTATTTCGGGCCGGGAGTTGAGTGCCGTCAACACCTCATCCTCTGTGATCATGGGGCTGAACTTCGTGATCACAGCGGTGAAGGTTTGCGGACGTCGGGGAGGTTGAGGCTAATGGGGAGAGGACAGAGTGTGGTAGGGGATGAGGGTTTCACGTTGGCCAAATTGGATACAGGGGATGCAGGAGAGGAGATCAGTGTGTAAGGAAGCATTGGGGGATTTAATGACGACTGAGTCCTTGCGAGGAATCAGAACGGAGATGGGGGCATTAGGGTAGCATTTCCAGATGCCGAGGATGAGGGAGTGGGCATCAAGGAATTGAGGGTCGGGATTGGAGAGGACAAAGGTGTGGTTGGCGGGCATGGTGGGGGCGGGCATTGGGGTCGCGTCCATGGGGTTGGGTGGGTCACGGGGATCGGGAGTTTGTTGGAGGAGATTTCGAGGGAAGGGTCAACATTCGGGCGCTTTGAAGGTTTCGTGGTCATGACCGGGTGGAGAGGGGGCTGCGGGATGGGTTGCAGAGGAAGATGGCGGGGGGCAGTACCACTCTGAGCAGCGGATGATGAAGAGGGCGTGGGCGTGTGTGTCAGAGAGACTGTGGAACGTCGAGCCGAAATCCGTGCTGGCTTGGAGCCCGTCAGAGGCGGTGCAGGAAGTGGCGGAAAGTCAGTAGCTGTCGATGGGGTGACAGTGATAGGGGAGCGGGAGTTGGGGGTGGTTACAGCCGAAAGTGGAGCAGTGATGGGGTGCACAGGGAGAGAAGGAAGAACGGGAAGGGGGCTGGAGGATGAGCTTCATGTGATGGTGGTTGGAGCAGCGGAGGGAGAGGTGAAAATGATAGTGGTGGTCGGTTGGGACATGGTGGCGGCGCGCGAGAAGGGCGGCGGCTGCGGCGGCGGCGGCTACGGCGGCGGCGGCCGCCGCAGTGGCAAGCACCAGCAGGTGGCGACCGAGCGGCTGCGACAAGGCGGCAGCGGCGGCGCAAATGGCAACCAGGCGGCGGCAGCAGAAAGCGACCGAACGGCGGCGGTGGAGGGGGCGACCAGGCGGCGGCGACCGGGCGGCGGCGACCAGGCGGCGCGGTGGTAGGTGGCGACGACGGCGGCGATGACGGTGGCGACCAGCGGCAGCAGCAGGCAGCGACCGAACGGCGGTGGCTGTGGCGGCGAGCACTGGCAGGTGGCGCAGATGGCGGCGAGCACCGGCAGGCTGCGAGCACCGGCAGGCGGCTTCCAGCTCCAGCATGCGGCGGCTGCGGCGGCGGCGAGCACCGGCAGACGGCGGCGACGGCGAGGAGGACCGGACGGCGAGCAGTAGTGATGGCGAGCAGACGACACTGCAAGGAAAGGGTGAGGCTCTTCCACATCGAAGATACTCCCTGAGAGTAGCTCAGGCAGTGCGAGTCCTCGATGAGAAAGTGAGGGAATCCAAGCTTAGAATGTCGTGGACCAGTGAATCTTCCGCTTTTATAAGCAGTGGACGGTTTCTCATTGGCTGGGTGACGTCACGGTGAAACCGGCGCGTACTGACGTGGTGGCCTCTATATCCATACATTTTGTTTGCGCGCCTTATCCAGCGTTGCTTGCAGCGCCATCCATCGCAACAGACGGAGAACTGTGAGGAATGTAAGAAGTCTCCCTCTGCGCTCTTTCTTTTTCAGTTACATGCTTCCATGCATTGTTGAGTGCATAACCGGAGTCTCTGTTGAAATTATTTTCACAGAGCCTAATTTCAACTGCTTCCCTGATGACAGAGTCCCAATAGTTTGAAGTGTGCGGAAGTAGTCTTGTTTCATCGAATAAAATCTTATGTTTATTTAACAAACTGTGCTCAGCCACCGCTGTTTTTTTCTAGATACCTGTATTTCAGGTGACACTGATGTTCCACACAGCGATTGGCGACAGTTCTCATACATTGGCCCACATAACTTTTGCCACCCTCGCAAGTAATGCTGTAAATTCCCAGTACTCTCAGGCCAAGGTTATCTTTCACGGGTTGCAGCATTTCCTTAATCTTCCTGGGTGGCCGGAAGACTGGTCTGATCCCCTGCCGGCTCAGGACTCCGCCGATCTTGCTGGTCGTTGCACCCCAGGATGGTAGCCGGGCAATGTGCTGGTCCTCTTGATCTGTTCGCACAACGTCCTTTCTTGGTTTCTTCGCCAGAGTAGATCTGATACCACGATCGGAATATCCATTTTTTATGAATACCGTCGTCAGATGGTTAATCTCGGAGCCGAGATGATTCTTGTCCGAAATAGTCCTTGCTCTGTGTACCAAGGTGTTCAGCATAGCTCTCTTCTGAACTGGGTGGTGAAAACTACGTGCGTTTAGATATAAATCTGTATGTGTCGGTTTTCTGTACACAGAATGTCCGAGACGTCCGTCTGTTTTTCGCTCCACCAGCACATCTAAGAAGGGTAACTTTCCATCCTTCTCAACCTCCACTGTAAATTTTAAGTTCTGATGTATACCATTCAAATGATCAACAAACTACTGCAGTGCCTCATTGCCATGTGGCCAGATTAAAAATGTATCGTCAACATACCTGAAGAAGCAGGATGGACGTAGGGGAGCATTGTTCAACGCTCGTTCTTCGAAATCCTCCATGAAGATGTTAGCTATGGCTGGTGACAGTGGTGAACCCATGGCTGTTCCGCCAGTCATTTCATAATATTTTCCACCATACAAAAAATAGGTGGTCGTCAATGTGTGTCGAAATAACTTCAGTATTTCAGGAGAGAAATGAGCAGCCTACAGTTTTAACGTATCTTCCGCTGGAACCTTTGTAAACAAAGAGACCACATCTAGGCTAATCATGATGGTATTTGGACCTATCCTCATCTGCTTTATAATGTCAACAAACATTTTTGAGTTATTAATATGATGGCATCAGTGGCCTACTATAGGTGCTAATAATTTGGTTAAGTATTTTGCCAACCGATATGTAGGAGACCCAATAGCACTAACAATAGGTCTCAATGGAACCCCCTCCTTATGGACCTTGGGTAGACCATATAACCTGGGTGGCCTTGGTGCTCTTGGTCGTAGATTCTTGACTAGTTCTTCTGGGAGGCAAGAGTTCTTCAGTAGCTCCCCTGTCTTCCTACTAAATGCTGCTGTGGAATCCCGTTTAAGAATACGGTACGTGGCATCTTCCAATAATATGGCCACTTTCTTATGATAATCGGTAGCATTGAGGATAACTGTGGCATTCCCTTTGTCGGCTGGTAGTACAACTAACTCTTCATCCTTCGCCAACGATTTCAATGCCAGTTTCTCCACCCTGTTCACATTGGACTTAGGAGGCTTGGCTGTTGCTAAAATCCGACTAGTTGCAAGCCTTACCTCACCTGCTGCCTCTTCAGGAAGGTGCCGAACCGCTTGTTCTACTCCACTGATAATCTCGGCCACTGGTAGCTTTTGTGGAGCTGGAGAAAAGTTCAGTCCCTTACTGAGAACCGATATGGTGGCGTCGTCAATTTCCTTGTCGGAGAAGTTGATAACAGTGCGATGTGCGTCGCTGGACCCAGAAAGACTTGCTCACGCTTCAAACTATTGGGACTCTGTCATCAGGGAAGCAGTTGAAATTAGACTCTGTGAAAATAATTTCAACAGAGACTCCGGTTATGCACTCAGCAATGCATGGAAGCGTGTAATTGATAAAGAAAGAGCGCAGAGGGAGACTTCTTACATAACTCGCAGTTCTCCGCCTGTTGCGATGGATGGCGCTGCAAGCAATGCTGGATAAAGCGCGCAAACAAAATGTATGGATATAGAGGCCGCCACCTCAGTACGCGCCGGTTTCACCGTGACGTCATCCAGTCAATGAGAAGCCGTCCACTGCTTATAAAAGCGGAAGCCTCACTGGTCCACGACAGTCAGCTTTACCCCTGACGAAGATGACGGAAGTAGTCATCGAAAGCTTGGGATTCTATCCAAATTTGACGTGGCAAGTAAACCGAGAACTTTTTATGCAATTTCGTGCATTACTTCAGGATCTAATAAAATCTGTTATTTTTATGTAGAAGGCTGTGGATTTCCATGTCCAGAGGAGGACGGACACCAGGTTGAGGAAGTTGAAACAAAATTTGAGAGACAAGAAACTTTCTGATGGTAAAAGCATAACAGGCAGGCTGACAGACAAAATCATTGATGAATTATAGCAGTATTTTGGAATGGCTATTAGAAATAAAATTGAGCATTTGTTGAAAATGAAGCAGGCAGTATGGGCTACCTTCTTCCATTGACTGTCAACTGATGAAACATCAGTACACCACCTTTGCCCTCCTGGATCTGACTCATGGTGCCACTATCGCAACGCCCCCTACTCAAACAGTTCATACAGCCATAAACATTCCAGCCCAGCAGCAGTCATGAATATAATAAAACCTGTTTACAGAGACCTGGAAAATCCTGACTTACTGAAGAAGCGTCTGCATGGTCAGATTCAAAATCCCAATGAGTCGTTCAATAGTCTTAAGTGGACTCGCTTACCAAAGAACGTTTTTGTTGGAATGAAGACACTGAAGTGGGGGGTCAGTGATGCTGTTATTGCTTTTTAATGATGGCAACATTGGTAGGGCGAAAGTGCTACAGCACATGGGAATTAATCCTGGAACAAACTGCATCAGAGAACTTGAACAGTTGGGCAAGGTTCGCATTGATAATGCAGAAGTATGCAGCACAGTTGGCCACTAGGGAGTCCAGAAAGAAGAAAAGAAGAAACATATTGGAGAAAGGTCAAGAGGACGATATACAGTATGGTGCAGGGTGCTCCTGAGTGACTAAAAATAAAAAAAATAAACATATATTATGTGAGTCACAGTCTTTTGAAACTTCAGAAGCCGTTCCTGTAAATTTACATTTTCTGTAGCATTTTTCCATAAATCTCAGAAACCACTTCGAGTAGAGTATGTAAATTTTCAGGGAGTAATAACATACATATCCTAAGACTACTGAACCAAAAAAGGAACATAATGGCATGTATAATTAAAATTATTTAGGATAACGTACAAAAGAGTACACAAAATTTTACCATGTAATTAAAAAATTTTACTTCTGAAAGTAGTGGCGGAAATGCAATTATTATAGTTCAGTAGACTCCGAACATACAATTTAATTTCCTGTATAAGTTTCATGTCAATGGCTACAGTGGTTCCTGAAATACAGGGAAGCCAAGTCACTAAATTTGACATTGTCGAGATAGGGCTTTCCCACTCCCCTTAATTGCTTATCATCCGCGTTTCATTTCTATAAAAGGCTACACTCCAGAAAAATAACCTCAGAAAAGAATTTCTAACGCTTAAATTATTGTATGTTAATAATGTCTCCTTTTTCAGAAATAATTTTATTGCTACAGCCAGTCTCTACTTCGACTACCAACAGCTATTTTGTCCCCAAATAACAAAATTCATCGACCACTAACATAATTCCCTCAGTATCACCTAATTCAATTATTTATCAATTGTCATTGTTCTGCTTTTATTGATGTTCGTCACTTATCAACACTCCATCCATTTCGTTCTACTGATCTTTCTGGACCTTTGTTGTCTCTTAAGAGATTACAGTGTCTAACATCACTTTCTTTACTTCTAATCCCTCAATTGTACTTCCATTCCCAAAATTCGCCCTACCTTCTTTCACTACATGCTAGGTGTACAGATTGAATAATATTGGGGACCGGCTATAGCCATATCTCTCTCCTTTCAGAATCGCTGATTCTTTTGCTCTTATTACTACCGTTTGATTGTCATACAAGTTATAAATAGCCTTTCAATCATTATGTTTCATCCATCCTAGCTTGAGTATTTCAAAGAATGCATTCCAGCCAATACCGTCAAAACCTTTCTCTGATTCTGCAAATGCTAGAAATTCAGGAGCTAATCTGTCTTCTAAAATGAGTTTCAAGGTCAGTATTGATCTAGTGTTGCTACATATCTGCTGAACCTAAGCAGATCTTCTCCAAGTTCGGTTTCTACCAGTTTTTACGTTCTTCTGTAAGGTATCTCTAGAAGCATTTTACAACAATGATTTACTAAACTGATTGATTGTTAATATTCACCACTTTTGGCACATGTTTTCTTTGGAATGGGCGTTATTACATTTTTGTTGATGACTTTCAGTACTTCCCATGTCTCGCTAAGCGTGTCTGGCTGATGGCAGACTGTCTTTTGACTCTGTTTATCATTAATTATTCATCGGCCATTTAATAACTACACTTTTCCTACTTCTCTCAAATAATTCAAACCTTAGCGTTAAAATTGGTGATACAGATGATTGTACGCCTCAAGCCATCACTCTATAAAGTAAATCTGATTAACTCTGAGAATTTAATTTCGTTGAAGAACTGGGCTCGAGAATTTAGCAGAGTTTTGGGGAACCATTCAGCCAGGAACCACTTGCAGGTGTGTGGTTGGAGAAGTGCCCCGGAAGACAAACTAAAATTTAAAGATCTTCGCCGCACTGTGCAGACCATCACCATTCAGAAATTGGTCGCCAAAGCGGGCGGTCGCCGGGCCAAGACAATGCGGTAAGGTGATTCCCTATTCATCTAAACCAGTAAGGGAAAGCGCTTGCTAACCACAGGCAAGACGATAGTTGTAAAGGAAATGTATGAAGGTGGTCTAAAAGGTACGTAAGATCTTTTTCCCTTCATGAGAGGACAATTCTCTCGTTTAAGAATGGAGTCTCCGCCGATCTGTAAAGAGCTGATGTGTCGTCATTCCGTCGCCAGCCCACAGCGTTCCTTGATCCGAAGATTATAGAAAATAGCGGCAAGAAATATGATCGGACAGTACTAAGAAAGAGAAGTCTGAGTGGGTGGTTTGGGCGCTATTTTCGGAGAAAAGTCAGCACAGCTGCTTGTCGCACTGGCTAGTGCAAAAACTCCGGTCGAGAATGAGACACTGTTGTTCAATTCTTAATACTTTGCTAACTTGGAAAAATAATCGATTGGCAGTTATTTCGGAAGAAAGAGGGTAAGTTTTTTTACGAGATTTCTTGTTGGTAGAAAGGTTAACAAACTTTGTGATTGAAAGGTGAGGGTGTTTTTTGGTGGATTTTCCTTGATGTACTGTGAGCAGAGGGGGTTTTGCGGACACTTTTCATTCGGCTTTTAGACAAGGAAGTATCAGGACAATCGTCAGAAACGTTTAGTTTCCGGCCTTTAGAAAAGAAATCAGGACCATTGAATCAGGACCAGAGACTCAGGACCATTGATAGAGGCTTCGTTTTGGCCTTTTAGACAGAAAGTAGCGAGATGATTGACGGAAGGTTGGGGTTGTTGTGGGGGAGGATACCAAACAGCGAGGTGATCGATCTCATCGGATTAGGGAAGGACGGGAAAGGAAGACAGCCGTGCCCTTTCAAAGGAAATATCCCGGCATTTCCATGGAGCGATGTAGGAAAACCACGCAAAACCTAAATCAGGATGGCTGGACGCGGGATTGAACCATCGTACTCCCGAATGCGAGTCCAGTGGGCTGACCACTGCTCCACCTCGCTCGGTGGTTGAGAGAGCCTTCAATTTCAGTTAGCTCATAGCTTTCAGACAAAGAAGCAGAGGGACTGTCGAGAGATATATTCGTAATATGTCGTCCCACAAGTTGTAGTGGCATACGTATTCTTGATTGAAATTAGTATAATTAGTGTAGAAGTTGTGAAAATCGAAAGCTCAAATATTGTTCGATGAATTTCGAACGCAATTATGAAGAGTTGTCTAACTTAATAAGCCACATTCATGCTGTAATACGTGATGTGCAACGTGGAATGGAATTATTTCGTGATATATTCAGATAGCTCACTGTTAAAGCTCTTTGTAAGGAATATTACAGGAAACGTCTTCCAATTTCCTTACTGAAGTATCAACAATACTTCTAAAGTGTTCAAAAAATGCAGTTTGCCTCTTAGATTCAATTATTCATGTACTCTTTTGAGTCTGTACTTCATGTATCGGCTCTCCCAGTCGGAGTTTCGATTTCTTCCTCGGCCATGGGTGTGTGTATCGTCCTTAGCGTAAGTTGGTTTAAGTCAGACTGAATAGTGTGCAGGCTAAGAGACAGATGACCCCAGCAGTTTGGTCCCATAAGACATTACCACAAATTTCCAATTTTACTTCGTGTATGAAGTCGTTTTTCCTCGAATGAAGTTCTATTTTTAACTGTAACAAACCGTTCGTGCGAAGTAAGACAACTGTACACCATTGGACATTTCAAGCAACAATACAGAAAAAGCGCCATAAGGATCCACTGGTCAGACCCGTATCATGAGCCACACAGATATATGTTACGGTATTATCAAGTGGGATAACTACCTACATTTATAGACACTACTTTCTATAATAAAGTGAGTATTAAAATCCATATTCTATTCTACATGCAGAAATGTCACTTTTGGTAGTTGGTATTAGAATACGTCAACATAGCCTTAATATGTTGACACATGGCGTGACCACATTCTTAACAGTTAAATAATGCTTGCAGTTGTCAAAAAGGGTAAATTAGCAAATAAATCATGAGGTGAACGTCATTTTTTCGTATAAAAAATTTATTGCAGTTTTTAACACGACCATATCAAATACATGGAATAATTTCACATAGCGAAATACGGAGTTAGTTCTTGATGTACGTTAGGTCTGCACCTGTTAGGGTTATACAGTGCGTGGCCTGAGTTTTCCCTGGCGTACACAGTGCTCAAGTAAGTTACGGGAATGCAGTCGTGTGACGTCGACAATACAGTTGTGACGTTGTCACATGGCAGCTTTCCCGTACGTTATTTCAGTAGAGTGACACAGTGCGACAAAATCAAACATTTGGCGTATCCAATAATTGTAAAGTTCGTACGGTGTAATTTTACCACCATTTCAGAAAATTTTATCTTTTGAAGCATTGTGAATGGTTTGGTGTTGCGAGCATAACATCATGTATGTGGATAATTCTTACTGGCTGTTAAAGCTTCTAACAAAAATACTTTGGGACTATTTTTTTCTGCAAAAGTAAGAGGAAAATCTCTAACCAATATGTATCCGTTAAACGTTTAGTCCATGAGTAATGACACTGCCACGCATACTATCTCATATAAAATGTCTAAGTTCACCTTCACGTGGATATATGCTACGGACCGTCACTGCAACACGACATCTAACAATAAAGTGTCACAAGTGTGTATACTGTCGACCTGCAAAACCTCAGGAAATGGATTCGTTTGAGTTACTAAATATAGGTTGTGGTGTAGGCGAGTTGAAAGAAAGTGTTATGAATTTATTGAAAGTGATATTCACGCACGCCGGCGGGACGGTAACAAGAAATGATAGCAGACATCGGGAAATACGCAGGAGAATCAAGCACCAAGTGAATTCTACAAAGTACAGGCAACGAAGTATGAGTGCCTCTTTTATTTAATTCACCTTTGTTACCGAATTTATTGCAGATCCCTTACGATTTCTTCATAGCAGTGATACCACCAAAAATTATCTGGTTGCCAGAAATTAGTAGTTCTTTGGCATTACCGAAATGTGGTAGCAGGGGGGGTATACCAAAGATAACTGAGCATTGAAACATAATCGGATTCCTGTAGCCAGGAATACGAAGCGACCATACAAGGAGCTTTAGGCTAATTCCATTGTTCAACAATATACAACGGGTGCTTGAAAGGTTCTTGTACAACGTACTGACCTCAAAAACATTCGAATCACACTCGGACGATCGAGGAGGATTTCGATCTGCTAGAAGTTTTACAACCAGGTACACTCTCGGACAGCTCATGTAAAGGCGAGCTATTTAAAAAAGTGAAATAAAATAGGTTTGTTTCATATATTTAAGTGGAGATTGAGATGCTGCCTGGCGACACGGCCGGTTGTGCAAACTAATTTGAGTAATTCCATTCAGCAGCAGCAGCAGCAATCATCTCATTGCTGGCGGGGATAATTTTTAAAGTGGTTCCCGTGTACAGGATTAGCCCCGCCAAAATATTCAGAAACGGCCTGTGACAGGTGTCAGTGCGTCACCCGCTCTTCTTCAGTCTATATATTTCCCACATTCAGAACACAATTCAGTAAGTTCGGCTACGCGCAAGACTGCGCTACAGCTGCATTGTATGAAACTTTTGATGCGCTCGAAGACATCTTGAGCTCCGACTTAAAACTGCTGTCCGACTACTTCCCCAAATGGAGACTGCAACCGAACGAAACAAAGGGAGGAATGCCATGCTATCATCTATGCAACCGCTCAGCGAGAAGAGAATTTAATGCCAACTTTGATGGCAAACATCTCAGCCATAACAGCTAGCCTAGGCTGACGGAAAAAAATCGCAACAACAAGAAAGAGTTGTGTGACGTAAACGAAAGTGGGTAGACGGGTTTCTACATCTGAAATACTATGTCTGTTCCAATTTCGCGCCAGCCGTGTAAGAGTAGAGCTAGTAGCGCCACTAGGGGAAAGCAAATCAGGATTCCTTCAAATATACGCGCTGTAATGGTCACGAGCCGTTAGTTACCTTTGATATAGGACATCGTGAGTTGACGTTAGTCAAGAATGCCTCTAAGGCGACAAAGATGCCATTATCAAAACCTCAATGAGTTTAAACGAGGTCGTAAAATAGGGCTAGGAGAAGCTGTATGTTCTTCCAAAGACATTGCAGAAAGACTTGGCAGGAAGATAACCAATTTACGTGACTACTGGTAGCGGTGGTCACGAGAATGCATGGTCGCAAGAAGTCGGGCTCGAAACGGCCACGTGGTATTACGGAGAGGCAAAACCATCTTCAGCGTATGGCTCTGGCGCGTGGTACTGGATCTGAACAGCAGTTGTCACCAAAGTAACACAAAGAACTCATACAAACCATTTACGTCAAGGACAGCTCCGAGCCAGATGTCCTGTTTCGTGAATTCCATTGCCCCAAACCACTGTCGTTTTCGGCTTGAGTGGAGTCAAGCGAGAGCTCGTGGGTGGGCAGAGTGGAGGTCTATTGTGCTTTCCGATGGTTCTGCCTCGGTGCCAGTAATGGCCCTGTGTTGGTTGGAAGGGGGCAGCTGAGGACCTGCAACCAATATTTCAGAATGCTAGACACACTGGACCTGTATCTGGTACGCGATTTCGCATGACAACAAGAGCACTCTCGTGCTTATCCCATGCACCCTGACTGCAAATCTGTACGACACTCTGGTGATTCGACCTGTTGTGCTGTCACTAATGAATAGCATTCCAGAAATGTTTTCTAATAGGATAACGCTCGCCCACACACTGCTGTCGTAACCCAGCTAAGGAGTGCCCAGCTATACGGAGTGCCGACATTTTGCCTTGGCCTGCTGAATCACCAGATCTGTATCCAGTTGAGCACATAATGGGACATCGTCGAACGAAAACTCCTACGTCATCCACAGACAGCATTAACAGTTCCGACAAAGTGCAACAGGCATGGACTGACATCTGGCACCTGTACAACAAAATGAATGCGCGTGTTCATGCTTGCATGCAACATACTGGCGATTATACCTTGTATTACTGTACCAGCCCAGTCTTTCTCTTTTGCAGTGGCTTAACTCGCTCTTAGATTACCCTGTGATGTTGCAATCTTAATCGCTTAAATATGTTACCTAGACAAATGTTTTTCCGAAATTCCATTATTTATTTTTTCGTGTTGTGATTTTTTTCATCAGTTTATCTAGGAATCACTCAGGACAGGACACTCTCTTCCAAGGATCATCTGCAAATATCACAGCTCACCAATATCATCCACAAACTGTGCGTCTTCTCTTGGGGCCACACAACACATACGAATCGTACAACAGAGTTAGGATCGTCTATTCGGTGGTGGAATACTGCTTCGCCGTATAGGTTAATATTTCGCATATGAACAAAAGGTAGTACTAAATGAGAGTATTCTCACTACTAGCGAGACACAATTACAAACCCATCCCTACTGCTTGGTTGCACTCCTTGAGGCATACACTAGCATCGAAAATACGGCGCAAAATTGCTCTTCTGTAGAAGCACCACAGTGTCAACAATAATCCTCAGCCTCCCATAGACAGTGACATAGCTCAACTGGATCATAGACGACAAAACTGCATGACCAGCACTAGTCACTGCTAAAAAAACCGCTGAAATCAAACTTTGATGTTGACGATGTCTGGAAACAACACTGGCAACAGCACTCACTACCCAACAAAATTCGAAATTTCGAAGAAAGACGATCACGGAGAAGCCTTCTGGTTTTACCTAATCATACAGAATGTGGACGGCTTTAAAGCGGAATACCTTCATCGGTTTCCTTGAAGAAAGAATTAAAGGGGCTGATTACATCCTGTGTCTGGATACTAATTTGTAAATAGGAAATTAAACATGAACTATGTTGATTTTATTGCTGTATGAACTTATATATGCATATTGCTATGTACGACATACGCTACATAATTAATAAATATTACTCCTTCTAGTCTCAAGTTCAACAGAAGCTACGATAAGAAGGAAACACGCCTTATATCCATATTTCCTGGTCTGCCGTTACCAAATCGAACGTAAAAAATTTTCCTCGAAAAAATCCTTCACCTTGAACCTCAGTGCTCAGAGCTCCATAGTAAACCTTAAAGAAACCGACACCGGAAGTTAAGCCGCCTTTTCTGTCGCCCTCGAATCTATCCGCTAAGGAGTGACAATTTTCTTGAAACGATGAGGCAGTAGTGAGGCGCTTCTCTGAAAGAAACCTCTCCCAGCTAATGGCAGACTCCCAATCCTCTTCGCACATTTTCCTCCCTTATCCGAGGAGATTACGGCGCAGAATTTTTTACCGTATAGTCCGGCACACTGGACGACGGAATCCCCGCGTGAGGGTCATAATCCTCTTTCTACAGGGCGCCGTGTGAAGGATACGGGTTTTGCGCGCGCTACCAGCTGCCGGCTACCAATCAGCCGCGCTGAGTGACAGGCATAGCAGCCACGATTGGTTACTGCTGCCTCAAGCATAGAAAATTAGTGCGGATCCAATAGCGCTATGGATGTCGTCTAACTCTCTAACGGGTTCACTCTCACTTATGACTGAGCTGTGATTGCTTAACCATCTGAATATTCTGAGAACAATACGGTAAGTACACTAATGTTCATAAATTACGGATAATTGCAGAATGTGGTGCCACACACCGTGGCACTACACAAAACTGGCGTTAATAGCATAGGCACATAAGGAACACACATGACACAGATCTGTAAATCCACGGTATTGGTGATAAGTTGAGAAAAACGTCCCGAAACACATGTGCTACATAACGCCACTGTTTCCTGCGCATGTACCCAGGCATCATGCACACATACACAGGCCGCACAATGGGCTCGCATATTCTGAATCAGGTGGTCCAGCAGCAACTGGGGTATAGCCTCCCATTCTTGCACCAGTGCCTGTCGGAGCTCCTGACGAGTCCTAGGAGTTTGAAGACGTGCACCGGTACATCGACCGAGAGCATCCCAGACGTGCTAGATGGGGTTTAGGTCTGGAGAACAGGCAGGCCACTCCATTCACCTGATTTATTATGTTTCAAGGTACTCCTCCATAATGGCGGCTCGGTAGGTCCGCGAGTTATCATCCATCAGGAGGGAGGTGGGACCCACGGCACCCCTGAAAAGGCGGATATACTGGTACAAAATTCCGTCCCGATACACCTGACCTGTTACAGTTCCTCTGTCAAAGACATGCAAGGGTGTATGTGCACCAGTTATAACCCCACCCCACACCATCAAACCACGACTTCCGTACAGGTCCCTTTCAAGGACATTAAGGGGATGGTATCTGGTTCCTGGTTCACGCCAGATGAAAACCCGGCGAGAATCACTGTTCAGACTGTACCTGTACTCGTCCGTGAACATAACGGGGGACCACTGTTCCAATGACGATGTACTGTGTTCTTGAAACCAGGCTTTACGAGATCTCCTGTGACCAGGGGTCAGTGAAATGCACCTTGCAGGTCCCCAGGCGAATACACGGCCAGCCATCGTGGCCGTGCGGTTCAAGGCGCTTCAGTCCGGAACCGTGCAACTGCTACGGTGGCAGGTTCGAATCCTGCCTCGGGCATGGATGTGTGTGATGTCCTTAGGTTAGTTAGGTTTAAGTAGTTTCAAGTTCTATGGGACTGATGAACTCAGATGTTAAGTCCCATAGTGCTCAGAGCCATTTGAACCTACTTTTGTTTTCTTGAATAAACCACTCTTGTTCAATCGTCTGTAGATTGTGTGTCTGGAGACAACTGTTCCAGTGGCTGAGGTAAGGTCCCGAGCAAGGCTACGTGTAGTACTCCGTGACCGTCTGCGGGCACTGATGGTGAGATATCGGTCTTCTTGTGGTGTTGTACACAGTGGACGTCCCGCTCTGTAGCGCCTGGACACGTTTCCTATCTGCTGTAATCGTTTCCATAATCTTGACATCACATTTTGTGGAACACGGAGGGCCCGTGCTACGACCTGCAGTGTTTGACCACCCTCCAGCCGACCTAGTATTCTACCCCTCATAACGTCATCAATATGTGTTCTTTGAGCCATTTGCAACACACAGACACCATCAGCACGTCTTAAAAGCTCCCCACAATTACTTGATGCACCGTACTCTGACATGCACCAGCACACCTCTGCGTAAGTGGACTGCTGGCAGCGCCATCGTGCGACGACCTATAAAATAAATAAAATAAAAAATATTATTTAAATATTAATTTTTCTATCTGTATGATGGTGATTGTGATTGTAATTGTAATTAATATTTGCTTATCTGGAACGTGGACGTTTAATTATTCGGTATCAGACGCTTGACAATGGCTTTCTCGTAAAGGCAATGTTACTCGTAGTTGACCGTGAAATAAAACTGAAATAATCGGACTTCGTAAATAAATCGTTTCCAAAGACTGCTGCGGTAGGTGCGGAGTCATAATCTAAATCTCAATATTTCAATAATTTGCCAGCCATGCCAATACGTCGTACAGAGGTGATTGTCTACTAAACATAAAAAAGTTACACAGTTAGTTAAATCAGATATATTCAATGAATAAGCCTACAGTTCATAATCCTACTTACTTTTATAAATATAAATTCTTTACAGAATCGAGTGCCTAGTCTGGTTGCAACTCGCAGTATTCTTCTATAACATGAAATATGGCGGTGTGCCAGACAATAGAATAAAATACGTGCTTCTCGCACCACTTCTACCAGAGCTCTCCCCTTTCTTAATCAAACATAAGAGTAACGTAATTGTGCTTTTGTTCTATCAGCGACACAGCGCTGCAGTTGTGTGCCATAGGCTTTATTTATTTGTCTCTGATTATTTATTTAATTAATATTTCGCGTTTCCGAGGAAACTCGCGCTCGGCATGCAAATGTGCCTTTATATTGCCCCCTGAATTGCGAGGCGAAAGGACACACCTGCAGGCGAGCAATTCACCTAAAGGCACAAGAAAATCTAAGTTATCTACAACTATTTACATGACTTACATTATACACATTATATACAAAATTTGAATGACACGGGTGCGCCGTAAAAGTTCTTATGTTGGCAGATAGAGTGCGCGCATGCGCAGAAGCGTCTGTGTGACTCTGGCACTGCCGTTATATCGTACAGTTAGATCACGCGGCACAGTATTGCAGTTCATATTGTTCGTGTGCGCGCGTTTCTCAGTCGTTGCACAAAGAAAATATTCAACCAAGATTACATATGAAGACTACATTCCATGACAGGTAACTTAGTTTTAAATTTACAATATTTGTTATAACACACTACAACTTAGATTGTTGAATGTTCTTAGTTACATAGTATTGTTTTGAAATACTTCAAAGAAAAATGTCCGTATGTTTCAGGTGCGTTGACCTATACACATCGTGTCGTTATTACAGTTCATATTCATCTGCTGCACAATAATTTTTTTTTATAGGTTAGTATCGTCGTGGTAAAGTTTTTTTGATCACAGTAACATCGTTGTATATCAACATGATTAATACATAAGCGTGTCCATTTCCAATTTCCATTATAGTCGTTGTGATGCAGTTCGTTGTGACTAAAGGCATTGCTCATTACAGATCAGATGTGACCCGTCGAGTAATTGGTCCACGTGCAGTTCGTTTTTTTTTTTTTTCCGTGGAAGCTTGGTTGCAGAACCTCGGACGGCACATAGCTGGCGTCGATCCTTGGACAGTCCAGGTAAGAGTGTCCGTCACATTTCGAGAACATTTCATTCCCTGAAGTTCCAACCAAAATTCTTCCACCCGTCGTGTTGTTTTCTGGACAGGCACTTTGTGTCCATTTAATCCAGTTAACATCTTGAAGTTAGGTACTGTAGTAATGTCACTAGACGATGCACGAATTATGCACTTCACATTTTCAGTTTTTTTTTTGCTGAATATAGCTCACCTAAATGTTCGTAGTTATTAATCAAAGAAATCATTCATCGCGTTTACATAGATACGCTGCATAATGAATGGCATTAACCGTTTCTTTCACATAGGTTTCTGCGTAGTTGCAGAGTTAGTAATGTTCGTTAATGTCCGTGAACAGAGGTTCACTATGCAATGTCTTTTTGGCACTCGTTTTGTTCAAATTTTTTACATAGTAACAGTTACATGATACATCAGTTAAAAAAATAAGTAATTATACATACACACGTCACATATTTTCTTAGCATAAACGTAATACAGTTGCACATAAACATGTTTGCATCATCATTACATAGCTATAGGTTATTACATTGTGTCACGTGATGTCATCTGAAATTAAGATAGGTTAGACACAACATTCATTACATCAGTAGGCAAGACCAGGCGTTTTCACTACTCAATAATATTCAAAATAGTAAGAGAGAGAAAATGTTCGATTCCTCGCGTTTTGTGCGTGTGTGTAGAGTGTCTGTGTGGCCTTGACTACTGATAGATGCTTTTCGTGTTGAGAGATGTGCGTCTAATCTATTTCTCAAAGTAAAAGATCGCTTCACAGATGACGTCTGTCGGTTCGTCAGGTGTCATACCAAGTCAGTGGTACCTACAATAACAAATGTTCCGTGAAAAATTAATATATCATTCACTGCTACGTAATCATAAATTTTATTTTAATATTCCGTCTTCCAGGTGGAGGCGCGCGCTGAAAGAAGAGTTCTTCTGTCTTCAACTGCGACTCTGGAACCGCTGAAATGAAAATTTCTACACCACTTATTATCTGTGTTGTAAGAACAGAGTTTTTCGAGTTGCTTAGCAATATTTCGATGGGTATGACTTTGACATTATTCAGCATGAAATGCTCTAAGATCTCGGTGTGCGTATTTTTCTAAAATTCTTTGAAGTGTGCCAACGTGTTCCTTCCAAGACTGTGTAGCTATCAGTATATCATCTACATAGTGTGTGACTGTCTCAACTAAATCATCGCCAAGCACGGTATCCAGGGCTGTAATGAATACCCCAGAGCTGACATTCAGTCCGAAAGGTAGAACACAAAACTGATAGGTTCGCCCCCCGAACATAAATGCAGTATATTTCCATGAATCAGGAGTGATACCCACCTGCCAAAACGAATTAGCGAGATCTATTGTGGAAAAATATTTTGCATCTAGAAATTTCTGTAATTGCTCTTCTAAATTTTCGGGTTTTGTGTGAACCGGTAAAATTATTTCATTAATTGCTCGTGCGTCTAACACTAACCTAATGCTTCCATTTAATTTTTTGACAACAAGTAGAGGACTACAATAAGGTGAGGTGGATGGTTCAATGACCTTCCAGTCTAACATTTGTTTTAATTCTTGCCACACAGCAGGTCGTTGAGATAACGGTACGTTATATGTCTTGTGGTAGAAGATTTTGTGAGGCTTAACTTCAATCTTGTATACATACGTGTTGATAACACCTAATCGTTTGGTAAAAACTTGTAAATATTTGGATAACACTTCCTGTAGTTTTATACGTTCATGTACACTGAGAGCTGTAGCTTCACTTATCTTATGATCAAGCAATGTTTTCAAATCCATTAGCTCTGTGTCAGATGAGTGTGTTTGCATATCTTGAATGTCATTGTCAAGTACTAACTGAACCTTGTACCCTGTACAGTGTTTGTCATGCTTTAGAGTTCTCCTGTCCAAATCAATAATAATTACACTGCCTTTATCATTTAAAATACATTTACCTTTGGAGAAGTCTATAATAGAGTCCTTCTCGCTCATAATATCTATTCCTAATATGCAATTTGTCACAAGGTTTTGTACAACCAGGAATGGCCATTGTACGGTTCCATTACCTATTTTAATGTTTACAAAAACTTGCTTCGTAACCCTACATGACTTATTACCTAGTGCAGTAGTTATTTTACAGTTTTGGGCAGGAAACTCAGGCACAGGTTCCAATTCACACATCTTTTTACAGAAATTAAAAGACAAAACGCTCACAGCTGCACCTGTATCTAGGATAATAGTAGTTGGAATCCCACCTACTACACCAGTAGTAGATGCTAAAACAATTTCATTTGTGTTTGAACGACATTGTGTACTGTCTTGTAAAAGTTCATCTGATATATTCTCATTGTGGTTGTATCTTATAAATAAAACAGGTAATTTTTGTTTAGAATTATTCGGCATATCATTATTCTGTTGTTCAAGTGTGGTGTCAAATAACTGATTAACATTGCAGTCGCCCCGCAAGAATTCTTCAGCCACGACCTGGGGCATAGAAGTGACTGTTTCTAGTTTGTTAGATTAGCATTTGTACTAGGTACTGACACAGATTGAGGTTGTGCATCAGGTGTCATTTCTATTATATTCACATTCGGATATTGCCTATTATGATCTCCAAACTTTTACGGTTGTTGTTGCTGTTGCGCATTATAACTTACCTGTCGGTCGTAAGGTATGCTCCAATTTTGTCCTGGTGGCTGCTGTGGTAAAGCAGAGTTTGAATGGAAGTACTGATCGTTACGTGTCCAACCTTGATGCTGTCTTGGCTCGTAGTTATTATTATTTCTATTTCTGTTTGTGTTTTTGTTGTTGCCTTTGTATCCGTTGTTACCGTTGTAGTTATTACCACAGTGCCTTTTGTATGGATTGCCGCATTAAGTGTTATTACTGTTGTAACTATTGTTTGTATTGGAATACGCGTGTTGATTTTGATTTTCGTATTGAAACGGCATGTGAGTTTGCTGTTTTTGCTGTACCGCGTATCCAACTGTGGGCGCGCCAGAATTGAGTTGGCAAGCCTGCATGTTTTGCATACCACTAGTGTAAACATTGTGGCTGCTGTTTTGCCGCGCGAAGCGCTGATCTTCAAGTAACATGTCAACCGAATCTAAGGCTGTTAAAAAATAATCTGAATCGTCATCCGGGATATGTAGGAGTTTTTCTTTAATGTTGAAAGGCAATTTGGCCTTCAACGCACGGAGTATATCATGCGTTGCGACTGGTTCGTCTAAAAAGTGTCCCATGTTCAAGTATTTTTCAAAATATCTGCGTAAGTTGCCATTTTTACTGTTAAAAGTTTCAGGTTCTAAAATTTGTCTTCTGAGTCGCTCCTGGACGGATTGCGACCAGAATTTGTTCAGAAAAGCACGCTCAAACTCACTGTACGTGGTACATACGTCAGCTTGACTGTATGCCCAGACAGCTGCATCGCCTTGGATGTAACCGACAATATATGAAATCTTTTTCCGGTCACTCCAAGTGCGTGGAAATGCGTTACTAAAAGATTTAAGAAAAATCACCGGATGAATGGTTCGTTTTTCTGGAATAAAAATCTGAAATTGCCTGTGTTTCATTAAGCTTTCTTCTTCCTTCGTATTGTGATATGGATTTATTCCACTGTAATTACTGGTATGTTCAGCTGGCGAGTAATTACGATAATGTTGCTGTGGTTTACCATGATAATAGGTTGTGTTTGTGTTTGCACATCGTGGTATGTGTTGTAGTCGTGGTGTGTTTTGTTCTTGTGTGTTTGTCGTGTGCGGTATGTGTGTGTCATACTCGAATGTATATTGGTTCCTGAACTGTGCATTTTGACTGATATTTTCGTTACATTCAGACTGTGGTCGATCGGTGAATTGTCTCATGGGTGCAGTGACGGATTGTACTGCGTCACTGATCAGCTGTTTGTTATTAGTAATGTATTGCGCTACGGAGTCGTGCACAATTGTTGGTAAATTTTCACGTAAGCATCTATCAAAATGTTTGTCTTTGTTCACTACCCAATCATGAAATTCTTTATTAATATTTTGAAAATGAGCTGTGGCATCAGATTGTAAGATGTCAGTCAGGTGTTGTTCAACATTGTCAAATTTATTCTGTACGTCAGTAATTCGTTTTTCAAGGTTGTCATGTACTAAAGGATATGTTTGAATTTGTTCAGTAAGAACTTCACACGTGACATTAAGGTTTTTTACTTGTGTCTGTAAAAGTGCTACGTCAGTTGTAGTCTTTTCTTGTCTCGTATTAAGCTGGGAAAATTTAGTACTGAGTTCAGTCATCTGTTTGGTCAGTGTGGCCTCTATAAGTTCCACACGTTTACATAAAGTGTCATTACCTGTCTTGAGTGCTATGAGGTCAGATTTAATTGCGTCATTTTGTGTCTGTAAGGTTGCCATGTTTTCGGCGTTTTGTTTCATTAGCATTTGTAACATGTCGGCAATGTTTACTGTTTGCAAGGTCTGTGCCCCCGTCGCGTCATTAGACGTGACGTCATGCATCAACATGGGCTCTGACTGAGACTGAAATTTTTGTAGTGGACGGCCTATTGCCAAAATTTCCGTCAACACTTGCGTCAATGTTTGATAAATCGTCACTACCGGTTGCTGTCGTAAAGTCATTTTCTAACATTTGTCTCTCGTCCGAGTCGGATTGCGTCTGAATAGTACGTCTTTGCTGTTCCATTTTTGCGTATTGATTTCTAGTTATTACCATGCCACACGTGATATATGTTTCAAGAAAATATTTGACACTGATTTTAAAATAAAATGCAGTTGAGCATGAATCGCTCGTAGCAACAATGGCTGTCTGTTAATTTAAAAATATAAACTGAATTTGAGATTATTGGTAATGGCTGCTGGCCATGTTACTACGTATCGTACAGAAGTCGGCCATATTGTACACTCGTGTATTGGTATTGTTGCATACGTTATTGTTTAAGGAAAAGTACTGAGAATGAAATTTATCACTGAAAACTGTTATGCACGAAAGAAACACTACAGAATCTACTGAAAAGCTAATACACTGAATTATACGTCTGGTCAAGCCTGCTAATGCAAAGATGCTGCGTCTTACCTTATTTTGCTGGAAGTTTCATTGCGTCTTCCCGCAAAATTTTAGAATTGGAAAATATCTTCAGATTTTTTGTTATCTCTCATACATTCACGTCCAGGTCCAGAAAGTTGATTTTTCACATGAAACAAAGAGAACAATGTAACAAATGACAAAATAACAAGTCCGACACGCAGTCGCCAATATAAAATAAATAAAATAAAAAATATTATTTAAATATTAATTTTTCTATCTGTATGATGGTGATTGTGATTGTAATTGTAATTAATATTTGCTTATCTGGAACGTGGACGTTTAATTATTCGGTATCAGACGCTTGACAATGGCTTTCTCGTAAAGGCAATGTTACTCGTAGTTGACCGTGAAATAAAACTGAAATAATCGGACTTCGTAAATAAATCGTTTCCAAAGACTGCTGCGGTAGGTGCGGACTCATAATCTAAATCTCAATATTTCAATAATTTGCCAGCCATGTCAATACGTCGTACAGAGGTGATTGTCTACTAAACATAAAAAATTTACACAGTTAGTTAAATCAGATATATTCAATGAATAAGCCCACAGTTCATAATCCTACTTACTTTTATAAATATAAATTCTTTACAGAATCGAATGCCTAGTCTGGTTGCAACTCGCAGTATTCTTCTATAACATGAAATATGGCGGTGTGCCAGACAATAGAATAAAATACGTGCTTCTCGCACCACTTCTACCAGAGCTCCCCCCTTTCTTAATCAAACATAAGAGTAACGTAATTGTGCTTTTGTTTTATCAGCGACACAGCACTGCAGTTGTGTGCCATAGGCTTTATTTATTTGTCACTGATTATTTATGTAATTAATATTTCGCGTTTCCGAGGAAACTCACGCTCGGCATGCAAATGTGCCTTTATAGACCGCAGGTCAAATGCACCGCAAGGTCATACCCCGAGGTGATTTAAACCCGCAAACTGCCCACCAGAGCGTTGTTTCACCATGTATCAACATTATCCTTAATTTATCAGCGTGAGTGTAGAATTACCTCATTGTTAAGAAAATTTAATTCCGTCCCATCTTCGACACTGGTAGGCTCACGAGACTGCACTGCTTGCGTTATTCGGAATTACGATTGAAATTCGTTAGGACATTCATACATGTGCAATGGAACAGGCACTTCAGCGACCGTAGCCGACGGCAAATGCATGAAACGCATTCACACCTGCGAAAGTAGAACACCAGCAGCTACGATCAGTTGTATTCGATATAACAGAAGCACAGCAATATCGTATTTATTCGCCGTCACCGGGCAAGCCACTTTCAAGTAAAATGCCTCCCCAGTATGGTAATATACATACAATAATGGATGTAAGAGTGCAGGCTGCAGGCCGGCCGGGGTGTCCGTGCGGTTCTAGGCGCTCCAGTCCGGTGCCACGCTGCTGCTACGGTCGCAGGTTCGAATCCTGCCTCGGGCATGGGTGTGTGTGACGTACTTAGGTTAGTTAGGTTTAAGTAGTTCTAAGTTCTAGGGGACTAATGACCACAGCAGTTGAGTCCCATAGTGCTCAGAGCCATTTGAACCATTTTGCAGGCTGCAGACACATGGCTGACGACATATGGAAGTTTTTCTAGCCTTGAGTCGTGCTCGGAGAGCCAAATCTTAAGGCGACCCTCTGACATAAGCGGAAAGTCCGGGTTCCTATCAGGGTCCGGCAAAAATTTTCAGTCGTCTTTCTATTAGACGGCTGACGGTAGTCCATATTCACAACGGTGAATGCATTCGTGTATTGATAGGCCCGTCGTCCTCAGTTGCTTACAATATTACGCTATGTTGATGATGATTACTCTGAGACCGTTTAATGACAACTGAATAAAACACCACATGCGTTTCGCTTTTACTCTTTGCAATGCATAATTAGTGGCCTGCAACATATACATATTTTAGTTTATACTGTTTAGTTTACATTTAGTATGTTGTATATATAGGTTATAAACAGTTCTGGCACTTACTGTTGTCCTATGACGTAGTAACGGTTTAAATTTCTACTGCCAGATTTCTTCGGTGTTGATCTACATGCTGTATTCTTGCTCATTTGTTACAACTGCACTTCTTCAGGTAATTACCACTTGAAATTTCGTCACTCTGGAAACGCGCGACAGCTACGGTCGCAGGTTCGAATCCTGCCTCAGGCATAGATGTGTGTGATGTGCTTAGGTTAGTTAGGTTTTAGTAGTTCTAAGTTTTAGGGGACTAATGATCTCAGATGTTACGTCCCATAGTGCTCAGAACCATTGAACCAGTCTTTACGAATTGAAAACACGATTTGATGTTATATTTCTAATAATGTTGTCAACTTTTGGACGTGTTTGGCAGCTACTGAATGTGTTTTTTGTGGATTATATGATCTGTTTTTTGTGTATTTATGTGCGTGCATGGGAGATGGTATTTGTTTTATTGTAAGTGCGTGATCGCGAGAGCATGTGTCTGTGTGTGTGTGCGTGCGTGTGCATGCCTGTGTGCGTGTGCATGCCTTTGTGTATGTATGAACAGGAAAAGTACCACATTCAGAAAGCTGTTGATGAGATCAAAAAGCCGGCCGCGGTGGTGTAGCGGTTCTGGCGCTGCAGTCCGGAACCGCGGGACTGCTACGGTCGCAGGTTCGAATCCTGCCGTGGGCATGGGTGTGTGTGATGTCCTTAGGTTAGTTAGGTTTAAGTAGTTTTAAGTTCTAGGGGACTTATGACCTAAGATGTTGAGTCCCATAGTGCTCAGAGCCATTTGAATCATTTTTTTTAGATAAAAAATCTGATAAACGGATAGACATGCATCAATATAGACACTCTACTAAACTTAATAAAGTAATTAATAATATAAAACCTTATACTTCCTGACAGATTAAAACTTTGTGCCAGACCGAGATTTGAAATCGGCATCTTCGCCCACTGCCATGCTTGCTTGAAGAGTTTCGTAAAAGCTTAAATATTTTCAACATTTCGCGGCCCTGTCAGCAACTGTATAAATATTAATTTTAATTTTAAGAGGGTAAGGGAGTAGTAGTCGTCCCCTGCTATATTTTTTCCGTTTTTTTCTAGTTTGCGTATGTTGTCTTGTTGCATGTTACTGGTCGTTCTTTACGTAAAGTAAAGGTAAAGGTTATATACATTATTATCCCAAACGAAGTGCTGGGTTACTGAAACACTATTCTCGGTGTCAAGATACCAGCAGTTGGAATTCATGTAACAGGACAACATATGGATAAACGCTAGTTACTTTTATTCTGAAGAAGGTTGAGTTATCCCCGCTGAAACCTAGGTAAATCTAGGTAAACTTTACAACTGAGGGTGTTGGTTATTAAAATTAAAATTTCGTAAAAGCTCTTGGTACCGTTTGTTGCATTCGCCTTTGACGTGAACATGTTTGGCTGCTCAGACCCCACTACATTCTGCTCAAAACTATTGCCTGGTTCCCCAGAAAGCCGTTGTTGTGTTTGCCCTGACCCAGTGTCGGTTTTGAAATGTCTGCATTGTGGCCGTCTCATGTCGACATTGCCCTAATGTAGCTAGATAGTTTATTTATTTATTTTTTGTTTTGTTTTTAGGCTCATTCGTACTGTGTCGAGACTCATTCGCAACTGGATCGAGAGAATACAATGAATTATAGTAATGAATGTTGAATATTATACAAACCCTTTAGCGCTTGAACATGGCTTTTTGTGTTAAAGGTCCTATCATGTATTTTTTAACCGTGTTTCTTCTCTCTGTGTTAGAAATCGGACTTCGCAATAAGACAGCACCCGAAGACTACTGTGGATCGAGCTGGACGACTTTTTGCTAAGAAGTCCGGAACCTTTTGCCATGACAAGTCGCCCAACAATCTTACAATGACTGAAGATACAAAATAAAACATACATAGATTATGTTATGTTATGTTATATGAACCGGGGACCTAGAAACGACGGAGAGGCTCCGTCCCCGCCACAGCCGCAAGGGTCCGCAACCCCACGACGGCTACTACAGTCCACTTCACCCCTCCGCCGCCCCACATCGAACCCAGAGTTATTGTGCGGTTCTCGTCTTCGGGCAAATATGATTGCTTACATAGAAATATTTGTCAAATAGCTTTACGTAGGTATACAATATTTACAGCATTTACAATCATTACAAGTAAAGATCTATGCTTTGCTTTTGCAAATGATGTCACTTGAAACAGAACAGGAGTAGACACGACATCCCACCCCAGCAATAAGACCAAGCGCACAACTACAAATAAGCTAATAACAAAAGCAATGAACTGACATCGGACACAAAAAATACTCGCGACACGAGTGTAAGTGTGCAGTGTAAGCATGGCCTTAGTTGCTCGTAAGTGTGTGTGTTCAGTGGTGAGATGCGTATCCAATCAGTTTCAAGGTGAAAGTGTAAGGGTGTCTAATGATTAAGTACTCACGTCAATCAGTCATTAGTAGTCGAAGACTGACGGTGCAGATAGTCAATCTCGTAGGCTGAAAATACCGTATATCTTCTTCACATCTGTATAAAAGATAATATAAAATTTGCTCCAAAATTTTAAGTGGCTGCTGTAAGTATTCGGCGAAGATGAATCTCTTCTTTCTCCTTCTGCTGCTCACAGGAACAGCTGAAATAAAACACTTGAACTACGTAGCTTCCCTGTAGAAGTACTGCGAGATACGTGTATTTGATAGCTGTGAATATCTTAAGCATGATCCATAGATGTGTTTACTATTGATTATGGTATACTCTAACATCACTATGAGCATATAGCCCTATAATTCCGTTACTTTTAGGATGCTGTAGCAGATATTCACCAGGAGGCGGAATGCTGATAATAACGTAAGGACCGTCGTACAGCAGACGCCACTTGGCGTTGCACCGCTGAACTGTAGACGACTTACGGTGAGTACACAAAAGCACTAACAAACCAATTTTAAATTCCAGTTTCCTCTTGAGAAAGCGCGCGAAAGTGTTGTTCCCAATTTTGGCTTTCGCTGTCAGCGCCGCACAAACTTCCCATCGTGTGTTGTTTGCTGTAAAGAAAGTTTTGGTAACAGCGTTGTTCGATCATTGCCTTCCTCCCGATAGAACATGATCTCATTAGGAGTGCTACGGAGTTTCGTATACATTGAGGTTGTTGTGTACCTCTTCAAATAAAGACAAATATGTTACCCAATCGGTACGTTTGGTAGAAATGTAGGTTATCGTACATCTGTTAATCTCACGGAACACACGTTTAGTGCCGGCCGATGTGGCCGTGCGGTTCTAGGCGCTTCAGTCTGGAACCACGTGACCGCTACGGTCGCAGGTTCGAATCCTGCCTCGGGCATGGATGTGTGTGATGTCCTTAGGTTAGTTAGGTTTAAGTAGTTCTAAGTTCTAGGGGACTGATGACCGCAGATGTTAAGTCCCATAGTTCTCAGAGCCATTTTTCTTTAACACGTTTAGTGGGATTACACTATGGACTATACCTTGAGATAAAATACTCTTAATACTATAGTCTTTGAGAAATTTACGTCACTTGTACCCAGTATAGTATGCAGCATTGTCTGATTAAATAGCTTTTGGTTTTCCCTCTTGAGGAATGTAGTCACATGAGAAACGACGGATGATGGCAGTGGCAGTAGCAGATCTTATAGTATACAGTTTAACATGCTTGGGGAATAAATCGTAAAATGCAAGAATATATTTCACACCACCATTGGTTGTAGGATGTGGACCACTTATGTCAGCACTTACAATTTCTAGAGGTTTCCTGGGTAGAATAGAATGCAAATGTCTTCGTAAACGCTTTCAGCGGTTTAGGTTTTTGAAAAATCGCACATGTCTTGAGTATAATATAGTTCTTGCGTCTCATTTGCTAAAGTAACAGTAGGTGCTAAGCTTTTCTAGGCACTCCTTGGAACGATAATGACCTAAAACAGAATGTGGGTGCCAAATTAGCTTGCGTTCTGAATTCTTAGCAATACAAACACACCAAATAGTGGCTTCAGAATGACGGCGATATGATAACACATCATTATGTATCAAATATCGGTTCGGCAGAGGATGGTCAGGTTGATCTGTGAGTAAAACTCTTACCTTATTCCAGTGAGGATCAGATTTCTGCAACGTTGACATGTTTCTGCATAAGTTGATGTAATGTTGGTGATGTAGCTTATCCTGTATAAGAAGTATTCAGTAATCATTCACATTCTCCAGGTCAGAGTTACACTCATTCAAGCCTTGAGGCAGACGTGACAAAGCGTCGGCAGTGATATTGTCTTTGCCCTTAATATATACAATCTCAAAGAAATATTTTTGTAAATAAAAAGCCCAGCGTGATAATCTGGGATGTACAAACTTACAAGTTAACAGAAATGTGAGAGCTTGGTGGTCAGTATAAATTTTAGTGTGCTTACTGTACAAATAATGGTTGAATCTCCTAAATGCCACACTGTAAAGCGTGTTTCAAGTTCTGTGGTAAAGTAAATGCATTCACAATCACTAAGTGTGCTGCTCGCAAAAGTAATAATTTTCATATGTTCATGTTCTTCATCCTTACTACTTGAAACAAAGAACAGCCTAAGCCATAGGATGAGGCGTCACATATTATACAAAAATCTAAGATAAAATCAGAGTGATCCAAAATGCTTACGTTAACCAAAGCAGGCTTAATACTATCAAAGTCTTTCTGACACTGGTCAGACCATATCCATATCTGATTCTTTTTGAGTCGGCTCCATATATGTTTGCTGTTTAAAAGTTGGTGTGGTAAAAATCTCGAAAGAAAGAACAAAGTCCAAGAAAAGATTTCAGTTGCCTTTTAGTCCGTGAACTAGGAAAATTCCTGATTGAGTCTAACTTAACTGGGTCAGGTTGTATACCTTAAGCATTAATAATATGTCCAAGATACTTAATTTCACTGCAAGCAAATTTCGACTTTTTGAGATTAGCTGTCACTCCAGCTTGTGCGAATTTATGCAGAATGTTTTGCAAAGTTTCAATTTGTTCAGACCAAGTCTTACTAGCTATGAACAGGTCATCAGTGCAGTGAGTAACTGATTCATCACCAAGTACAGTACCGAATGCGGAACTGACGTTCAGACCGAAGGAAAAAACACAAAATTTATACGTTCGGCCCCGAATATAAATGCAGTGTACTTTCTAGAATCTGGCGAGATGGCGACTTGCCAGAACGAATTGGTCAGCTCCATCGTAGAAAAATACTTAGCATCTAAAAATTTCTGCAGTTGCTCCTCTAAATTATCAGATTTCATGCGAACAGGTAAAATAACTCATTAATTGCACGAGCATCCAAAACAACTCTGATATTCCCGTTGGGTTTCTTTACAACAAGTAAAGAGCTGCAGTAAGGTGACGTGGAAGGTTCGACGATTTTCCACTCTAACATTTCTTTCAACTCGTGCCACAAAGTAGGTCGTTGGGATAGGGGCACATTGCAGATTTTGTGGGAGAAAATCTGGTGTGGCTTAACTTCTGTTTTATACACATATGTATTGATCACAACTGGTCGTTTGCTAAATACTTGTGTATATTTGGACAAAACATCATAAAGCTCATTACGTTCATCATGTATGACAGCTGTGGTTTCTGATAACTTATTACTAATTAAAGTTTTCAAGTCCCATTTGTAGTGGGTGCAGGCACAGATGGAGGTGGAGTATTACTACTTACTTCAGTAATATTTACACTTGGGTATTGTTTATTTCCAGTCTACGAACTGTGGGTGTCGTTGTGTTTTCATGTTTTGACTCACCTGTGGGTTCGTAGTTGCATTCCAGTTTTCAGTTTGCATTTGCGGTGGCGGCAATTGCCACTCGCCTATATTATGGTTTAGCTGCGGAGGTTTCACACTGTTTTGATACATAGCAGCGTAGTTGTCGTTACTCCAGGTCTATTGCTGGTTTGGTGGGGATTGATAGTTATTTTTGATTCTCTTAAAATTTTTGTTACCATTCTGATAATTATTGTTACCATTGTATTTGTTGTTGTAGGTTCCTGTTGCGCTTTCTCTTATTTGGATTGTCGCCAGCAGAATAAGAAGTGTTATAATTGCTGTTTGTGCTGTGTTGAGCATGTTATTTTTGTTGTGTATATAAAATTTAATGCGGTTGATTCTGTTGGCTTGCGAGTCCGACGGCAGCCTGCGCGCCTGGACTGGGTTGGCTATCCTGCGTATTTTGCATGACGCCGGTGTAAACATTGTAGCATTCGTTTTGCCGTACGAACGCTGGCCCTCGTAAAGCATATCAACAGAATCGAGTACTGTGAGAAACTACTTTACATCGATGTCTGGGATGTGCACAAGTTTTTCTTTGATATTAAACGGCAGTCTTACCTTCAACGCTCGGAGGATGTCGCGCGTTGCAACCGGCTCGTCAAGGAAATGTCCCATATTTAAATATTTCTCAAAATACCGGCACAAATTGCCGCACGTAGGACTGACTGGTTCAGGTTCCACAATCTGCCTACGAAGTCGTACCTGTATAGATTGTTACCAAACTTTAGATGAGAAGGCTCTCTAAAATTTTTCGTACGTGACGCATCTGTCGACTTCATCATACGCCCATACAACTGCGTCGCCTTGGATATAACCGACAAAATAAGATACCCTCTTACGATCAATTCACGTACGAGGAAATGTATTTCTGAAGGTTTTAAGAAAGGTGACAGGATGTACTGTCCTTTATTCAGATATGGCTGAAATTGTTTGTGTTTTATGAGGCTCTCCTCTTCCTTGGCATTATAGTAATGTTTAGTTTCAGTATGATTTCTGTAAGGTTCAAATGGCGAATGGCAAGGAAAATGTTGTTGAAAATTATCACGACTACAATGCAGTGTGTCATGTCGAGGTGCGTACTGTTGTGAGTACATAGTGTGCGCTGTGTATGTGTCATAAATGTACTTGTAGTCATGGCCAAACTGTGTGTTTTGGTTTGCTATTACCGTCATTGCACACTGGTTGTACGTAATTGTCAAACTGTTTGAATTGCGCAGCGGCAGATTGTGCTGCTTCACTGATTACATGTTTGTTGTTATTTATAAATTCCACGACAGTTTCTTGGACAACAGCAGGCAATTTTTCTTGTAAGCACACGTCACAAAATTTGTCTTTCTAACATATACTGGGCTGCAGTTTTGAAAGTACTAAAATTTGTCTTTCTGCTCTATCCAACTGTGAATTTTTCTATTCAAGCATGAGAAATAGTTGTCAGTGCATAGTCTTACTTTTTTCAGATAGCTGTTTGTCAATTGTGTGTTTTCGACGTCGGCAATACTCGTTTTTATGTCATCATGCACTGCCGGATAAGATTTAATCTATCTACAGACTCGCATGTTTTGCTGAGATTGTTAACTTGTGCTTGGATATTTGTCACATCTTAATTTGTGTACTCTTGTTGTGATGAAAGCTCTGAAAATTTAGCGTTGAGGTCGGACACTTGTCCAGTCAGTGAATTATTATTTATCTCCTCAACGCGGCTTCACAAAGCGTCGTTTGACGTTTTAAGTGCAGCTAAATCTGATTTCATTTCATCATGATGTGCTTTTATCTCGTCATCATCTGTTGTCAAAGTGGCGCGTATAGACGTCATCTGCAATTCGATACGTGCGTCAGTGTCCTGTCCATGTTGTGTCATTTGATTCTGAATGGATTCCACCTGATTTTTGTTGTCAGTCATTATGTGTTTTGCTTCGTTCATCTGTTTCCAAATAACATCGAACATACTGGCAATACTAGTGATGTACAACTGTTCCGCCCCCGCCACGTCGTTAGACATGACGTCAGCTCGGAACTAGATTTAGGCATATTACTGGTGGACGGTCTATTTTCTAAATTTACGTCGCCAGAATAGTCAATAGTATGCCGCTCGTTAGTATTAGAGTCAACCGTAACGTCAGTTCCATCATTTAATGGCATGTCAGAGTCGACTTGCGTCTGTATTAGCCGTCTCTGGTTCTCCATCTTTGCTAATTGTTTTTAGGTCAATACCATGCCACACGTAATGTATGACTCAATAAAAATTTAAACTCGTATGAGTAATCAGAATAAACGTAAAAATTAATGTCGCTGTGCGACAATGTCTGAACAAGAAAATAAATGTCGTAAGTAATGGTGGAATTTTGAACACTAATGGCTGCACGCCATATTACGTCGCACAGAACTAAAGCTGGCCACATTGTGAAATGATAAAACTGTGTTGTCGCTCAATATGAATAACGAAAATATTTTTGGAAACCGCGATGTAGCTTAAAATCACTGCTACGAAAACGGAAAATTTTGATAGATTTGCCAAGTAAGCTACGATAATACAAAGGGCTTGGACAAGATTCGTTATGTAAAGATGAGGTGCCTTACCTTGTATCCGCTATTGCAGCATAATTTCAGGTGTTCCATACAATTCGTTTTACCTCAATGCATTCCGGCCTCTTATCCAGATTTTAAAATCCAATAAACAAGTAACAAAACGAAGACAATATAGTAAATATAACAATGCGTCCAGACACGAAGGGACCAATTTAATTTTTTTCGGCCCATTCGTACCTGGATCGGGACAGTACAATGAATAATAGCAATGAACATTTAAAAAAATTCCCTCCAACTCTCGGCACTTGAGAACGGCTTCATTTGTTAAATGTATGTTAATCTATTTTAACCGTGTTTCTTCTCTCTGTGGTGAATCGAACTTCGTGAAAATAACCAGCACGCGAAAATGACCGTGGATCGAGCTGGACGACTTTTTGCTTGGAAGTACGGAGCCTTTTGCCATGTCAAGTGACCCAACAATCTTACAGTGACTATAGATACAAAATAAAACAAACATAGTGTAGTAATAACAGTATATTCTGAAATAAAAACACAATTTAAATTATGACACTAACATTATGCAATTACGATTGTCGTTTGCTTGCAACTCGTGAATGTATTAACAAAGTAATGTAGTATTTGCTGTGGGCCCAAATACGTCCGACCTGGACAAGACCTAGGAAACAAAAGGTGCCTTTTATTCCACTCGTCTGACGACCAAAAATCTTCAAATATTTCCCGCGGCTGCATACAATATTTATATAGCCTTGGAATATATCTATGGCTCAAATTATATCTTTATGGAATTACTAATAATTACGATTTCTGCTAATAAAAGCTCGTCATGCAAATGTGGCTTTAAAAGAGCTTCGCTTTGGTACTTTTGAAAATGTTACCCTGTTTACTGCCCCTTATAAGGCTGGCATGCAACAGACATTCGGAAAAGACCATGCCTTATGGCTTTAATTAGTGTGAAATGTTCAAGCACTGCAGTTTATTGACCACATTCGATTAAAGAAAAACAAAAAATCTGTGCAGACCATACAGTCAACACGAGCAAAGCTAAACTACTGACCTATACAACCAATGTCTTAAATTTAAACTAAACAATAAAACAAAATATGTAGACACTTAAGCTTTAAAGTATTTTGATAATTATTTCTTTGGGACTGTCCAGTCGGAACAGAATAAAACAATTTTTGTGACATACGCGTTTCGGCTTTTTATTCGAAGTCATCCTCAGTGGCCTGGAGTGTCTTAAGCTACGGGTCAACTGCCAGTCGTTGTATCAAGCCATAATCTTCGGCAGGTGTTCTTGACTTTCGCTGCAGCTTTTTTGGTTTGCGCCTTTATACAAGACTATCAAAAAATCACAACACTATGAAGGAGTTGTGTGATATAGTCGAAAGTTTGTAGATGTCTTTCTGCATCTCGAAGATGAGGTCTATTCACATTTCGTGTCAGTTGCATAAGAGTGGCGTTAGTAGCACCATTATGAGGATGCATACCAAGTTTGCTATAAACATTCGCTGTAACTGTAGTAAGCAAAAAAATGGCTCTGAGCACTATGGGACTTAACTGCTGAGGTCATCAGTCCCCTAGAACTTAGAACTACTTTAACTAAACTAAGGACATCACACACAGCGATGACCGAGGCAGGATTCGAACCTGCGACCGTAGCGGTCGCGCAGTTCCAGGCTGTAGGGCTTAGAACCGCTCGGCCACCTCCTGTCGTAAGCGTTAGCTACCTCTGAGATTGGACGTGGTGAGTTGATGTCAGCCAAAAATGCCTTTAAGACTACAAAGACGGCATTATCAACACCTCACTGGGTCTGACCGAAATCGAGTAACAAGGCTACCAGGAAGTGGGTTCCTTCTGCAATATTGTGGAAAGACTTGGTTTGAGTGTAACCAGTATACGTGATTGCTTGCAGCCGTGGTCACGAGAATTTCCGGACAGTCATGTGGCACTACCGAGAGGGAAAACCATCGTGTTCGGCGTATGGCTCTGGTCATCATACTGCTTCAGCAGCAACAATTTTAGCAGCAGTTGCCAACACAGTGTCACAACGAAATGTTGCAAATCGGTTACTTCAAGGACCCGTAGCGTGCATCTTAATTAAACCAAACGACTGCCTTTTGCGACTTCAGCGGTGTCAAGCGATTGCTCACTGGAGGGCAGGATGGAGGTCTGTTGCGTTTTCTGATGGAAGCTGGTTCTGCTTCGGTGCTTTGTGTTGGTTAGACGGAGGCCAGTTGAGGGCTTATAACCAACCTGCCTGCGTGCTAGACACACCGGACCCACACATGCATCTGAAAGAAGATGTCTACTTCAATTTCACACCAGTCGCATAAGAGTCTAGGATGCGATTTCATATGACACAAGGAGCACTTTCGTGGCAGTCCCACGCACCCTGACTGTAAATTTGTACGTCAGTCTGGTGATTTGACTAGCAGTGCTGCCATTCATGACAGTAATCCAAGATTGTTTTCCAACAGCTAACGCCCACCCACATACCGCTGTCTTAACCCAGCGTGCTCTACAAAGTGTAGACACGCTGCCTTCGCTGCTCGATTTGAGGTCTGTCTTCTGAGATCTGTCTGCAATCGAGCAAATATGGGGCAGCATCGGACGACAATTCTAGCGCCATCCACGAACGGCATTAACAGTCCCTGTAATGACCAAGTGCAACATTTATGGAACTCCATCCCACAAACTGACATACTTCACCTGTAGAACACAATGCTTCAACGTTTATATGATAGCGTTCAGCATCCTGGCGGTTACAGCGGTTATTAATGTGCCAGCATTTCATATTTGCAATGGCTTATCTCGTGCTTACTTTCACATGCGATCTTACATTCTTAATGAATCAAATACGTTGCCAAGTCAAATGTATTCCAGAAATTCCATTGCTTCACATTAATTACTTTTTGGCGTTGAGATTTTTTTCCCGTCAGTGTATATTCAGTATTATGAATGGTAACAGTCCTCTACAGCTCCTTTGTGTATGCCCGAAGACAACGTTGTTTGAATAATTATCTCCGTTCTGTGTTCTGCTTCATGGGAACTCTTATAACTCACCATAATGGTAGTCTGCTATTCTGTCTGATTTTGTGTGTTGGGCGGCAGTACGGAAACGTGTTGAAGAACTTCCGTACATCATGGAAGACGCCATTAACTTGAATACCGGAATTTATTGCCTTCTGGTTAGCGTCGATGAAAAGAGTGAGCTTGTTTTCACGTAACAATTGATTGAAGATTCCATTTTAATTCCAATGTAGTTTTTCGGTTTCTACACTGGCAATGCCCGTGCATATTATGTTTTGTAAAATACAACAACACACGGACCTGACAGAAAATCCTAAGAGTTTCCGGTTGTTTGTGAAGTGTGCTGACAGCAAGACACAATCAATGCCATCTGTGTGCGATACCAATGGAGGTACTATCGACGACAGTGCTGCCAAAGCAGAGGTCCTAAATACAGCCTTTAGAAATGCTTTCACCAAAGAAAACGAAGAATATATTCCAGAAACTGAATCACGGATAGCTGGGAGAAATCCTCGTAGTAGTGAAGCAACTTATATCACTTAATAAAAGCAAGTACTCTGGTCCAGGCTGTATACCAATTAGGTTCCTTTCAGAGTATGCTGATGCAATAGACTTTCGTTCGACGAAAGATACGTACCCAAAGACTGGATAGTTGCACAGGCCACACCAATATTCAAAAAAAGTAGTAGGAGCAATCCACTAAATTACAGGCCTATATCATTAACGTCGATATGCAGCCGAATTTTGGAACATTATGTTGTCTTCGAACATTGTGAATTACCACGAAGAAAACTGTCTATTGACACACAGTCAACGTGGATTTAGAAAACATCGCTCTTGTGAAAGACAACTAGCTCTTTACTCGCATGAAGCTTTGAGCGCTATCGACAAGGGATTTCAAATTCATTCCGTTTTTATGGATTTCCGGAAAGCTTCTGATGCTGTACCACACTAGCGACTTGTAATGAAATTGCGTGCTTATGGAATATCGTCTCAGTTATGTGACTGGGTTCGTGATTTCCTGTGAGAGAAGTCACAGTTCGTAATAATCGACGGAAAGTCATCGAGTAAAACAGAAGTGATTTCTGGCGTTTCCCAAGGTAGTGTTACAGCACCTTTGCTGTTCCTTATCTAAATAAACGATATGGGAGACAATTTGAGCAGCCGTCTTAGGTTCGCTGCAGATGACGCTGTCGTTTATCTATTTTTAAAGTGATCAGAAGATCAAAACAAATTGCAAAACGATATAGAAAAGATATCTGTATGGTGCGAAAATTGGCAGTGTACCCTAAATGACGAAAAGTATCAGGTCATCCTCATGAGTGTTAAAAGGAACCCGTTAAAGTTCGTTTACACGGTAAATCAGTCAAATCTAAAGGAATTACAATTATGAACAACTTAAATTGGAAGGAATACGTGGAACATGTTGTGGGGAAGGCTAACCAAAGACTGTTTTATTGTCAGGACAATTATAAAATGTAACAGACCCACTAAGAAGACTGCCTACACTACGCTTGTCCGTCATTTTTTAGAATACTGCTGCAAAATGTGGGATCTATACCACATAGGATTAACGGAATACATCGAAAAAGTTCAAAGAAGGGCAGCACATTTTGTATTATCGCGAAATAGGGGAGAGAGTGTCACTCAAATGATACAGGATTTGGGGTGGATATTTTTTGTTGCGGAGTAACCTTCTCACGAAATTCCAATCACCAACTATCTCCTCCGAATGCGAAAATATTTTGTTGACGCCGACGTACATAGGGAGAAACAATCACCATGATAAAATAAGGAAAATTAGAGTTCGTATGGGACGATATAAGTGTTCGTTCTTCCGCGCGCTATTCGAGATTGGAATAATAGAGGATTGTAAAGGTGGTTCGATGAACCCTCTGCCAGGCACTTAAACGTGATTTGCATGGTATCCATGTACATAAAAGATGTAGATGTAGACACCTTTGGTACATGCCTTTATTTGTGTGGTTATGTTCGAGGGCCGGCCGGTGTGGCCGGTCCTAGGCGCTACAGTCTGGAGCCGCGCTACCGCTACTGTCGCAGGTTCGAATCCTGCCTCGGGCATGGATGTGTGTGATGTCCGTAGGTTAGGTAGTTTGTTAGTAGTTCTAAGTTCTAGTGGACCGATGACCTCAGCAGTTATGTCTCATAGTGCTCAGAGCCATTTGATTTTTTATGTTCGAGGAATCCATGGTCGAGGGGGTAGCATCTATGATTAGTAATCGAAGCGTCATGGGTCTTGGGTACGAATCGGGCCAGAGGTGAAATTTTGAGTAAAAATCACCATCAAAGACTGCTGAAGACTTCCGGTATAAGAAATCACCCTCGTTCTGTCAGCGGCCTTATCGAAGGGACGGATTGGCGAACAGAGGTACAGGGCACTCTCTTGCCGTTGGGGTGGGAAACTGCCACAGAATACGAAAGAATAGTCAGTGGTATAATTATTTGGTTGGAAACCACTGCATAAAAGACATATAATGTGTATCCACATGACAAGGGGGGCCTGTAACTGAAGATGTGTCATGCTGATATCTCCATTGGGAAATACGCTCATATTAAGAAAGAACAGACCACCTTGAGAGACTACAGATAGGACGTTCATATTTGCAGCACAAGTACATTAATATGTTCTGCAGAAATGATTAGCATTGCAGCCATGCCGGCCCTCGGGTTCAAAGTCAAAATCGATATCGTATCACCGTACCACATAATAAGCCTGCGGATCTCGCTGTCGCTATTAATCGAAGGTAATGGATCAGGGTGAGGAGCACACGTACAGGATGCCTGGCAGACTTGAGCCCGAACCGTGCCGTTAATGCAGTCAGTTTGAAAGAGGGCGCATTGTGGGTATGAGTGAATGTGATGCATCCATCCGGGAAACTGCAGTTCGTGTGGGACGAAGTAGTTTCGGCAGTGCAACGGGTGTGTGCAGAACGATTCATGCGAGGCCATAGAACACTACAAGAAGTGTCAGGTCGCACCACACTGACCACCCCCCGAGAAGACTGACACCTGATCCGAATGGCATTGGAGGCCAGATCTGCGTCCTCCTCGGCTCTGGCTCAACAGTGGAACATATTGTACACTATCAGGGGTGACAGTCAGACGCTGTTTATTATGGCGTGGGTTATGTGAGCGCTTTCCACTTCTCCCCCTACCTTTGACGAACGGGCAGAGACATTCTAGACGGCAGTGGTGTTTGGAACGACATGACTGGAGAGAGGAATGACATCAGATAGTGTTTTTGGACGAAACCTGTTTGTTTGAAAGTGATGGCCGCATTCTGATTCGCCGCAGGCAGGGGGAGCAGTATGACAGTGATTGCATTCGCACAAGACATGCGGCGCCAACTGAAGACCTTATGGTACGGGTGCTATTGGGTACAACCGCAAATCACAGGTGGTGCGTGTCAGTGGCATTGTGTCCAGTGTGACCTACGTGAATGACATCCTACACCACGGATGACTATACAACAGAGCGCCATTCGTGCCTTATATGCGTCGATGCTATCACGCAAGGAACAAGTCTTTCCGGCCCCATGGTGAGCCCTGAGCCCACTCTTGAGTACATACAAGTGTTCATGAGCTGTAAATATGATGGTCCTATCTCTAGTCGTTCAAAGTGTTCTACTTTTTAATTTCAGATTAGTCGCCCAATTCCAACTCAAATAGGGGACTACAAAGGAGGAGGTGATAATGAGAAAAACATGGAACAACCGACGAAGTGATAACATTGTGCAAGTCAGAGCATGGATTTCCAGGAGTTTGAACGTGGTAGGGAAGCTAGAAAATCTGAAAAGAGAAATACTAAGACTCAGTCTACATATAGGGGGGCTCAGTGAAGTGAAATGCAAAGCAGGTAAGGATTCTGGTCAGGCAAATACAGGGGAAAATCAACAGCAGCAGAAAAAGGAATAACGGGAAAGGATTCGTTATGAATAGGAAATTAGTGCAGAGTGTGAGCTACTATGAACGGTTCGGTGATAGGGTTGTTGTCATCATATTTGACAGGAAATTAATAGCGACAACAATAGTTCAGGTATGCATGCCGACGTCGCAAATTGAAGCTCTAGAGATAGAGAAGATGTATAACGATATTGAAAGGGTAATGAAAATTTACTAATCAACGGGGATTGGAACGTGATCGTCGGGGAAGGAATAGAAGTAAGCGATACAGGAGTATATGCACTAGGCAGTAGCAATGAAAGAGGAGTAAAACTAACTGAGCTCGGCAATACATTTCGGAGCCTAATAGCGATTTCTCTGTTGAGTAACCACGAGGATAAGAGGTATACTTTGGAAATACTCTTAGAAAATCGAAGATTGCAACTGGTCAGGCTTAGATTCCGAAATAGTGATACTGGATTATAACGCATAGCAAGGAACAGAGATAATCTCAGATCGTAATTTAGTAATGATGAAGAGTAGGCTGGAGTCTAAGAGAACCGGAAGAAACTGCGATACTGAAGTACTGAGGAATGACGAGGCGCGTTTGATGTTCGCTAGGAATTTGTATACAGCGGTAAGAAATACCAAATTAGGCAGTTCAGTCGACGAAGAGTGACATATCTTAAAAGTGCAGTCATGGATGTTAGTCGATGAGATATGTCCTTTCGCCGACCAGCAGAAGTACTGCTTCTGTTACGAAAGGTTTCTTAGGAGTTCATGAGCAGTGTATTCGCTATTATTAGCTCATATTTTTTTCAGAACTCAGTTAATCTTTCTCCTCTCTCATTTCTTGTCCCAATCCCATATTCTCCTGTATCCTTTTCCACTACTCCTTCCTCTACAACTGCACGACAACCCCCCAAGACTATTAGATTTTCATCTCCCGTTGTGTATCCTCATAGACTTTCACTATCTCTTCATCTTCAGCTAGTGACGTCGGCATGTATACCTGAACTACCGTGGTCGGTATTGGTTTGCTGTCGATTCTGATAGGAGCAACCCTATCACTAAACTGCTCACAGTAATAGATTCGCTGGCCTACCTTCCTGTCCATAATGAATACTATGCCCAGTATACTATTTTCTGCTGCTGTTGATATCATCCTATACACATCTGACCAGAAATCCTTCTCTTGTTTCCATTTCACTTCGCTGACCCCTAGTAAATGTAGATTGAACGTTTTCATTTCCCTTTTTAGATTTTCTAGCTTATCTGCCACGTTCAAGCTTCTGACATTCGACGCCCCAACTCGTAGAACGTTATCCTTTCATTGGTTATTCCATCTGTTTCTCATTGTCACCGTCCCCTTGCCAGTCCCGTTCCCGGAGATCGGGACAGAGAAGTATTCCTGGATCTTTTCCAAAGGAGAGATCATCATCACACTTTTTTCAATTACAGGCCACATGTCCTGTGGATACACATCATGTGTCTCTAATGTGGTGGGTTCCACTGCCTTCTGCATCCTCATGCCCTTGATCATTGCTGATTCTTCCGCCTTTAGGGGCAGTTTCCCAATCCAAGGACAAAAGTGTGCCATTAACCTCTTTCTGCTCCTCTGCCCTCCTTGACAAGGCCATCGGCAGAATTGGGGTGACTGCTTATGCCCGAACTCTTCGGCTACCAATGTTGGTTATTAATCGAAATTTGAGCGGTGGTGAGTTTATAACACGGGACTGGCGACATTTGGACTACTAATCAATGACGCTACCCCTAGATCACAGCTATAATTCTGAAGTGTTGTTGTAGTGTCTGAGCTCAGTACCAAGAATGTATTGCTATCCAAGCAATTTCGAAGATTGCAAGAGCCGATCAGTACGAGAACTATAGAAGAATCAGCTTAACAGCTCATGAATCCAAGCTGTTGACAGGAGTAATATACAGAACTACAGAAAAAAGAAAACTGCTGACAGTTAGACGACAGTCAGGTTTTTTAGGAAAGGTGAAGTCACAAGAAAAAAGCATTCGAAAGTAAAAAATCGTCCAGAACGGTCGAATCCTGACGAAAGTCGGAGGAAGCTGTACGGAAGGACGTTTAATACACAATATGTACAAGTATCAAGAGTTAACAAACGTATTGGAAGACCAAGAATTGAGTGTATGGATTTAAAATGTGTAAGACAGGGATGCAGTCTGTCGCCTCTCCTGTTCAATCTATACATCAGAGACGTTATGATGGAAATAGAAGGAATTTTCAAGTATGGATTTAAAATTTAGAATGAAAGAACATAAAACTTACGCTGATGACATTGCTAAGCTCAGTGGAAGTGGAGAAGAATTACAGGAACTGGTGAATGAAGTGGCAAGTTTAATGAGCATGGATTGAGAGTAAAACAAAGAAATAATAAAATAATGAGTATTAGGAGAAAAGAGAATAGCGAGAAACTTAACAACAAAATTGCAAGTCAAGAGCTAGACGAAGTTGAGGAATTCTGTTAACTTGGAAGCAAAATAAACCATGACGGTCGAAGAAAGAAGATCATAGAAAGCAGACTAGCATAGGCAAAGAGGGCATTCCTGGCCAGAAGTCACTTATGTAGGAGAACTGATCGGCCGCGTGGAATTGCTATGAGATAAGAGAGTTTGTTATATGGCTGAACGCTTGGGGGGACCGAGGCTTAGGGGCTTAGGCCACTCGGTGATGAGACACGGAGCACTGGGACAGAAATAGGAAAATCCCAGTGTGGCTATTTTGGAATAGACGTCAATCGCTTAAGAGGGCTATCTATGCTCCCAAGAATGGTGAGCTTTGAGACACACTGAAAGATGGTTTGTAACAGCTCGCTGAGAGCCTATAATAATTTACAACCAAATATTAATGCAAATCTGAATACATTGGCAATTCCAGAAAGATGAGACGCATCCAGTAACACAACAATATATCGATATCTTTAAAACTACAGAAGTTAACACTTCACAGTTAATAAATATTTACACAATGAACCTCTGAATTTACAATTTTTAAACGCTTCTTACGATTTCGATATACGATATCTCAGGTGATAGCATTTGCACTACAGCTATCATCTCTGAAAGCTACGTATCTGTATCTGTTTTATTTCTTGATTTATTACGTATTTTATATCCTTTTTATTACGGAAACGCTTGTAAGAACATCATATTCTCCACATTTACACAACAAATGAAAACAATAACAGTACTTCACATTTGGCATACTTGTGATTTTTATTCATGAACATTTTACTATTTCTCCACTAACTTTATTCGAATGTTGGTTGCAAGTTGTGTTAAAAGCTGTGCAAATTTAAAAGTCGCCACTTGCATGTTTATCAGAAACCAAAATTGAAAGGAGAATCGGGAGACTATTTTGTTAGGAAAGCATAAATAATCGTTTAAAAAATCATTTAGGGGCATTCTGCTGCCGTTCATCATGATACACTTGCACAAGAATGCTAGATTATTTATTTATTAAGCAAATATTACTTATATTTATTGTAAATGGTCTGGGTGTAACCGAATGTTTATAACATTTCTTTTATTTATATGTTGTAATGTGCTAGTGTAGTGTGGGAAAGTGGTCAAGATCGTCAGATCACGTCTGTAGAGCTTAGGAACGATGTAGTTTTGGTGGGGACGGCCTCCAGACAGTGGAGAAAAGACGGTAGGGGAACACTACAAATGTCAAGAGGAGATCGGGACATTCCGAGTGAAGCGCTCAAGGAAGCAATTTGGACCGCTTTACGCGCATTTGGGAAGAAGGAAGGCCTGCCTGTGGTAACGAGTAGTGTTTTATCATGGAGATGTTTGATTCTGAGCAGTGAACGGCCGCTACTACACTTAAACTTCTGAAGGGATTTCATATTTCGAGAGGTTTGAATGTGATCCAGGGTAGAAATCTAATTTTTGCTCTAGATTTATGGAACATAGAACAGAAATAATATGAGTAACTATTCTTCATATGGCTTGTGTTAATTCATGAATCATCGTGCTGAACTGTGAACTGTTTTAATATATTTTTTTAGTCTGCGAGGTGGTAACCTTGAGTCGAATAATGTCTGTAGAGCTTAAGGACGATGTGTTGGTAGGGATGGCCCTCAGCCGTGGAAAAGCAGATGCTAGTGGAACATTATGAGAGTCAAGTAGAGACTGGGAGTTCTCGAGTGAAGAGCTCAAGGGAGCGATTCTAGGTACGTTTACGTGAGTTCTGGAAGGTGGAAGGCCTGCCTGTGGTAGCGGGTTGTATTCTATTGGGGAGATGATTGATTCGGGGTGAACGGCCGCTACTATAACTTTTGAAGGAATTCAGTATTTCTAGAGGTCTAGAAGTGTTCCAGAGAAGGACTCTATTTCCGCTTGATTTACAGAATTGTCAATAGAAGGAGTATGAATTACTATTTTCGTAGCACATGCGTTCATTTGTGAATCATGTTGTAGAACTATGAACTATTTTGAGCTTGTGCATACTTAGTTTATTGTGAGCACGATGTGAACTTACTTTTTACGTATCTTTGATGATTATTTAGCTTGGGGATTTTGCTGCCTTTCTAATGAAGCTCTAACATAACTTGACTATTTTTGATAAAGGTATTTTTTGTCTGTATTTTAACTGAATATCGTAGGACCACTTCCCTTTTACATGAGATGTCCTTTCTGGAATAAATGTTATTCAGCTAAAGTCTGTGTCGTCTACTTCAATTACAGACGTTAGAATAGGACCCTTTTTATTAAATTATTCATTTATCTTGTATTTGCTATTTCTGTTTATTTCGTAATCTCTCAGTTCTAGCCAATACGTAACTACTTTACTGCAGGGTCACAGCTATAGGTTATTATCATTTGTAGTGAGTTAGCTGCGGGACATGAAAGGAGACGCGCGATGCTCGTACCTACGTCTACATCGAGCTGTTCTTTTTTAACAGAACCTTGCATACCACCAGAATGAGTTATCGAAAACAAAGACACAACTGTGTTGCTGGTATGAGATGCTGTTTAGAAAAACAACTACACAAGCAGTAACCGTTAGGTGCTGTCTAAGTGGAAAAACTATTTTTAACAGTTTCAAAGTTGATGAGCTGCTAATCCTACACTACGTCGTTGGATCAACCTCGGTACCAGCGGTCCAAATATGATTTCACTTTTGCAGCGACAACTCCGTTGGTATAGTGCAAATCTCTACCGTCATATTACACGTACTAAATTCACAGTAATAAACATTATCCTAGGATAAGTGACTCCATATGTATATTTATAGGTTACTGTGCCTGTAAGTCAATGTTAGCAATATTACTATGGTACAGCACAGTTATTGTTATTATTATTTACTACATAACTTACAATGCGTAGTTTGATCGCTTACACTGCTACGTCACTGTGATTATAATTTGTAAATGCAAGTATCCAATAGCTTCTAAACTATTGCGTGAATAAAATGGAAAGATAATAAACGCCAAAATAACTTCTTACGCACTGCATGCGTATTCCATATTTTAGACGTCACATGAAAGTCATAGAACATGATATACGGTGTCGCGTTTACTGGCAATCACAGGTCTGTCTCTAGAATAGTGCTGTGCTGGGAGCAGATTTCCTAGAAGAATTTGAGTCACCTGCTGTGAAGCTCCAAGACACCCTCATTAGCAACATCACACAACTCTCTGATTTCTGTACTCAGTCTCTGTCAAACGTGCAGAAATTCGAAAAAAAAAAACAGTCTTTTGAAGGCTGTACAATACCGTTCCAGTTTCGAAGTAATTAATGGGGATCTCGAATTGATCACGATAGAATAACAAAAAAAAATTTTACTCCTTCAAAATAAATAACAGTGGTCGAGACGTAAGCCACTTACTTGTTAATGGTTTGCCACCAAACCCTCCACCGTGACGGACTACGTTGTCAGAGACCTCTTCAAATAACGCCTATGATGGCTGGGTTACGTGTGTTACTGTCTTTCGTAACACGTAAGTAGCCTGACATCCAGTTTCTGCAATAGGTCTTTATGCCCATGATATCCGCATTTTCTTTTATGAAATTAGAGAGTAAATAACTTGTTAGGTCAGTCTACATTTTCTAACAATCGATGTTTCATTGGACAGTAAACAGAAATAATTTAAGGAGAGACTTTAAGAGTATGCACAGAAATAAGCGACGTGCCTAGCTACCCGTTCCCGGCGGTCACAAGAAGAGCAATGGCTGTAACCGAACGGCCTCTCTGTCCCCGGCAGTGCGGGTTCGCCAGTAAAGTCTTCATTCAAGGAAGAGGACCGAGGAGGCCCATTTTGCAACAAGCTGCGCGCTGTGATTCGTTGCGAAGAGCTTCCAGTCGGGCCTGTAACTAAGTTTAACAAGCAGCCAATTTACTTAATGGACATCGGGATAAGGAAAACACGGAGCGCGTTAGGGCCCATATCCCGCTTTATCCGCTAAGCCGGATCCTCTGCCTCCGCCCCCGCGCGGCCTCGTTGGCCATCGGCTGCTGGCGGCGCCGCACGGACGCTCAAATGGTCCGTAAATTATACGGCAGTTTTAAAGGGCGCCCTCTCTCCCGCTCCGCCATCAAACGTGTAATGATTTTATCTGTGAATCCATAAACGTTAACACCAGCTTCTGGCCCCGACTGCAAAAGCCCGAAAGAGCGCTGTAAATTAGTCCGGCGCTGTCAGTAGTCGGGCGCACCCACACTTTGCGCCGGCGATAACTTCGACGGCCGCACAGAAATCAATGCGTCACAACGTGGGACATTCCGGCGCTTTCAGTGCTTCCATTGCCATGGTGGATGGAACTGGAGGATTCCTCCTCTCAATTAACGCTGCGAAGGAGGCTAAGAAGCGGTACGGCATTCCAGCGACTCGGCAGCGAAATTTACCTCCAAGGTGAATTGTGTATAGCGTATTCGTACATTGGCTGTTGCTTACAAGAACTGTTCGCCAATGATTGTGACATTTCTGACGAAACAGACTGGAAAAAAAAACAGAATTAGGTGCACATCCGACATCGCGGCTAACGAACGAAGCAACACTCAAAAATAAATATGTTTTTCTAGGATTTATTGACCTACAAAATACGCCTTCCAATGTAAATTGATGCAAGACGGAAGTAATTTTTTTTATTTATGTCAGGGACTGAAAACACATGAAGTCGAGATCGCTCATAAAATCTTCCTTATTTGTATAGATTCCTAATTTCGGCGAACAATATAGCCCTGTTCAGATTAGAAAATATTTTTTATTTGTGTTGGTGCATAATGCCTTTACATGCCGCTAAAATAATTCTTAAAATGAGACCATCCATACATGACATAATTAAAAACAGCTTTCCATTGTTCGCGCCACTGTAATTAAACGATGGCCATAGAACATAGCCCTCGCGTTGTTAAAACTTAGTAACGGACACAGCCAGTATTTACATCGTTTCGTAACAGAGATCATCATATAGATATGTACATGTAACGTGAGGTACTCGTATCATAGGGCAGCTCATCAGCTCATGCCCATTACAAGTATGTTACCCTGGTAGCCGCCAGTACCCAATTCGCTACGGTACAGGCCACTCATGTGTATAATACGTACATTCCGAATGTTGTGATGCTTGAACGTTCCATTACAACGTTCAAGAAACGCATCAGCTGCGATATAGTCGCAGAAGAAGCTTAGCAGCACAGTGGTACAGTGGTTATAATACTTAACTGTTGCAGGGAGGGTCGTGAGTTAAAAAGTCATGTGGGCTATACAATTTTAATTTCTATATTGGGTTCGAGTACTTTCTAGAAGCATCCAAAAATGTCAAGCTTTATTGTACTGGAACTTTCTGTAGCTGTATATATACTGTATGTGTTCTGGCCGGAGGCAGTTCGCTCCGCTCTCTTGTATGCGCAAGTGCTGTATAAATCTTCGTTACTTGAAGTTAGTGTTCGTCATTCATCTAGTTACACCGCCTTCTACGTGACAATATTGTTCACCTGCACCACATAAAACACGTTATATATGACAATTTCTGTTACTAAATGATGTAAATACTGACTGTGTCAGTTACGAAGTCTTAACGGCATAACGTCTTTCTTTGACGACTATCATTCAATTATACCGGCCACGAACGATGAAAGGCTGTTTTTTACTGTGTCATGTATGGACGTTGCCATTTTAAAAAAGGTTTTAACGATGTGTAAAACAGTAACGGCACCAATACTAACAGAAAATGTTTTCCGATCTGAAGAGATCTAGATTGTTAGCCGAAAACAGTAAGCTATCCAAATAAGGATTTCATGTGGGATTTTAAAATCACCGGTCAACGTAATTGTAAAACCTTACAACAGATCACGTATCTCGAAGTTGACAATCTCAACAAACTTGAGGTTCGAAACTACCAGATTAATAAGTGTCAGCTATAGGGAGAGGCCTAAGTCGTAAATCAAGCGGTATTCTAAAAATTTAAACTGTATAAAGCGAAAGTGATCGCATGTTAAAGAACGTAACGCAGGTATGCAGACTGTCTCCTCTAGTGAACAACATGTGTATAAAAAAAGCCGTGAAGAGTGGTAGTACCCTGTTTCAGCGATATTTAAGAATGCAGTTCCTGCTATCGCTACACGTATCTTATGAGTTCTCTCTATAACATGTGTGAACATAGCTTATTTTCTACGGCACGCATTATCTATTGTTCTGTCGGCACTTAGAGAACGAAGAACAACGAGTCAGTACAGTTGCACTTACTCCGTCATCGACTGAGGCTCGTGCATTTCGGTTCGAATGTGGTCATATGCCCTTCTGTAAGACGAAAAATCTAATTTCCATTGTTGTTGTTGTTGTGGTCCTCAATCCAGAGACTGGTTTGATGCAGCTCTCCATTCTACTCTATCCTGTGCAAAGGTCTTCAACTCCGATTAATTACTGCAACCTACATCCTTCTGAATCTGCTTAGTGTATTCATCTCTTGGTCTCCATCTATGATTTTTACTTTCCACGATTCCCTCCAACACTAAATTGGTTATCCCTTGATACCTCAGAATGTGTCCTTCTAACCGATCCCTTCTTCTAGCCTGCTGCGGTGGCCGAGCGGTTCTAGGGGCTTCAGTCCGGAACCGTGCCACTGCTACGGTAGCAGGTTCGAATCCTGCCTCGGGCATGGATGTGTGTGATGTCCTTAGGTTAGTTAGGTTTAAGTAGTTCTAAGTTCTTGGGGACTGATGACCTCAGATGTTAAGTCCCATAATGCTCAGAGCCATTTGAACCAACGTTCTTCTAGTCACGTTGTGCGACAAGTTCCTCTTCTCCCCAATTCTATTCAGTACCTCCTCATTAGTTACGTGATCTACCCATCTAATCTTTAGCATTCTCCTGTAGCAGCGCAGTTCAGAAGTTTATGTTCTCTTCTTGTCTAAACTATTTATCGTCCATGTTTCACTTCCATACAAGGCTACACTCCATACAAATACTTTCAGAAAGGACTTCCTGACACTTAAATGTATACTCGATTTTTAACAAATTTCTCTTCGTCAGAAACGTTTTACTTGCCATTGCGAGTCCACATTTTATATCCTCTCTACTTCGACAGTCATCAGTTATTTTGCTGCCCAAATAGTGAAACTCATTTACTACTTTAAGTGCCTAATTTCCTGATCTAATTCCCTTGGCATCACCTGATTTAATTCGATTGCATTCCATCATCCTTGTTTTTCTTTTGCTAATGTTCACCTTATATCCTCTTTTTCAAGACACTGTCCATTCCGTTCAACTGCTCTTCCAAGTCCTTTGCGTCTCTGACAGAATTACAATGATATTGTCAAACCTCATAGTTTTTATTTCTTCTCCATGGATCTAATTTCTTACTCCAAATATTTTCCTGTGTTTACTTTACTGCTTGCTCAATATACAGACTGAATAACATCGGAGATAGGCTACAGCCCCTGTCTCACTCCCTTCTCAACCACTGCTTCCCTTATATGGCCCTCGATTCTTGTGGCTGCCATCTGTTTTTTGTACAAATTGTAAACAGCCTTTGTTCCCTGTATTTGACCCCTGCCACCTTCAGAATTTGAAAGAGAGTATTCCAGTCAACATGGTCAAAAGCTTTCTCCAAGCCTATAAATGCTAGAAACGAAGGTTTGCCTTTCTTTAATCTATCTTCTAAAATAAGTCGTAGGGTCAGAATTGCCTCACGTGTTCCGACATTTCTGCGGAATTTCTAATTTTCATACAGGACCCTAATTATAAATTATGTAAAGATAAGCAGTTGCACTTTTAGTTTCTGCAAACGAGAATTATCAAGCTGTAGTTAAGCCAAATGAGTGCCCGCTAGTGTAGCCGAGAGCGCTAATACGCTGCTTAGTGGACTCAGGTAACACGCCGGCCCCAGATCAAATGCGCCTGTCGCATTACCGACGGGGTCTGGTATGTCAGCCAGCCTGGATGTGGTTTTTAGGTGGTTTTTCACATCCCACTGGGTGAATACCGTGCTGGCCCCCACTTTCCACCTCATGTAGACGACTTGCAGACATTTGAGAAACGTTCGCACAATTCCATTGTTTCCACTAGACACAGACAGTTGGGGTACACTAATTTCGTCCTGAAGGGATTGGGGGGGGGGGGGGGTTCGGGATTGCGGTAGGAAGGGCATCAGGCCACCATTTGAAACTAACACTACCTGATCAGTAGTAACAATGCCGACCCCACGATGAAGCTGGACAATGCCCCAAGAGAAAAAGGAAGTTAAACCACATGAGTCGGCACAGAACTCAAATTTTACCTGAGCTTCTGATTCATATACTTTACAACTGCTAAAGTGCTTCCATCTGCACACACAGTAGGAAGCATAACTATGCAGGGTGGCCAGAAACTCTCTGAAAAGCTTGTAGGGGTGTTGTAGGGTAGGTTGCGCTGAGAAATCATTGCTAAGGAACAAATTAAATACGTTGAGCCCTTTCCCAGTTAATTAAACTGAAGTTAGGCAGTCGGGCTGTAGCGCGCTCATATTCAAGTGGCATGCCAGAGACGGTGTCCCTACACGTGTTCTTTGTTCGGTTTCTCAAAACTGAACATGAGAGTGACGCTAAAAATGGGCATGAGACGGTTGTAGGAATCAAACCCGAGCCAAAGGCGGATGAACATCGTGCACTATCATTTACACTGGGAGAATAACTGACACTTCGGATTTAAACTATGCGACTGGCTTACAAAAAACCCTTGCTACAACATAAAACACAGTTCTATGGTATGGCCAATATTTAAGATTACAGCTCCATATAGGATACTTAATTTATACATGTGATTAATTTTAATAGTAGTAGTAGAAGTAGTAGTAGAAGGGTTTTGTGGGCGCACGACAGCAAGGTCTTCAGCGCCCGTTCAGTATCATAGTGAGACGGGTGTCAAGAAAAAAACTCAGAACATTTACATCAAACGGAACATAAAACACAAGGAACAATCATGGAAAAATATGTGCTCACCCACACCGAAGCATGGGATGAAGCAGGGCGTCAGCAGTAAAACATGGACAACACAGGAAGAAAAAGGTAGAGGGAGCTAAAACAATGGAGCAGATGGAAGTGGCTGGCTGACCGCAAGGAAAAAAGGGAGGAGTAAGCCACTCTGCAATACACTAAAACCACCAGCCTAAAAGTTTAGGACAGAGTCCAGACACATCACAAAACTTAAAAACCCTAGACACACACGTCTCATCGTTAGCTAAAACACAGGGCAGATCCCCATCAACTTCTGCTTCTGCCCTTGCATCACGTTATAAAACGCAGTCTGTTAAAATGTGCCGGACAGAGACGTGCACACCACAAGCATCACAAAACGGAGGACCTCCCACAACTCCATGCACTTCCTGTGGAGTGCAGCGATGACTGACTGCAAGGGGATAGGACACTGGACCACATCCTGCTCTCTGCAGGCCTCCTTGGCTGCCCGATCAGCCTGTTCATTGCCCCATATGCCGACATGACCAGGCACCCAGCAGAAGGATACCGCTTTACCCCGCCGTTGGAGCAAGTACAGTTGGTCATGTATCAGCTGGACCATCTTTTCAGTCGGGTACAGGTTCTGCAGTGACTGTAAGGCACTAAGAGAATCGGAGCAGAGAAGAAATCGATCACCCCGAACACGATGCATCTGCTCCAGTGCCGTCAGTATCGCGTGGAGCTCCGCTGCGAAAACGGTATATTCAGCAGGGATGCAAATCCGGGTAACATGATCAGGGAACACCACAGAACAGCCAAGGAAAGTCTCCTGTTTGGAGCCATCAGTATAAACGACAGTGAAACCGTGATGCACATCTAAAATGTTAAAAAACAGAGATTGGAACGTAAAATCTGGTGTGCCAGCTTTCTTAATATTAGTCAAATCTAAAATAAGTTTGGGTCTCCGGAGGAGCCAAGGTGGAGATCTGCTCCAACCGCGACGTAAAACACGAAGACCAGCCATAGACATCGCACCGAGGCAATCCTGTGCGCGAATCCCATAGGGCTGCGTCGCACGTTGCCGGTTATGAAACAATCGTGCCAGAGGAGGCTGAGCAACGGTATGGTATGCAGGGGTGTATGGTGTGGACAAAGTTTTATACGCCTAGCGCACTGTAAGTAGCCGTCGCCGCATATGAAGTGGCGGTTCACCAGCCTCTGCACAGAGGCTGGGTATGGGGCTAGTTCGGAATGCCCCAGTGGCCAACCGAAGCCCTTCATGGTGCACAACGTCCAACACTTTTAAGTAAGAAGGCCTCGCAGACCCATACACCGTGCACCCATAATCGAGCCGAGACCGCACAAACGCCCTGTAAAACTGGAGCAGACAAGTCCTGTCAGCTCCCCATGTACTGTGGCTAAGACATTTTAAAATACTTAAAGCCTTAAGTGACCGCCGTTTCTGGTCTTTAAGATGAGGTAACCACGTGAGCTTCGAGTCACAAATGAGCCCCAGAAATCTCACCGTGTCTTTAAAAGTAAGAATAGCGTCCCTTATCCTCAACTAAGGAAAGGTGAAAATCGAACGAGAACGGTTAAAAAGAACACAGACAGACTTCTCGGTGGAAAACTTAAAACCACTCTTCTGCGCCCAGTCTTCCAAACGCCTAATCGAAAGTTGCAACTGACGAGTTGTCGTCGCAAGGCTTGAAGAAGAGAAAAACAAGGAGATATCATCCACAAACAAAGAACACTGGACAGGACTTTTCACTATGGACGTAATGCTATTAATAGCGATGGCAAAGAGAGCCACACTTAAAACGCTACCCTGAGGGACACCGTTCTCCTGCTCAAAGCGATCAGACAGGACGTCACCAATCCGGTATCTAAAATATCGTGGCGAGAGGAAAGACTGAATAAAAAGAGGAAGACAACCACGAAAACCCCATTCGTGAAGCTGCTCCAGGATGAGACGCCTCCAAGTAGTATCGTAGGCCTTCTAGATGTCGAAAAATACACCTAGAAGGTGATGACGGCGTAGGAAAGCTTGTTGTATAGCCGCCTCCAGGAGGGCAAGGTTATCGAAGGTGGAACGAAACCTCCTGAACCCACACTGAAAGCGACTAAGGAGTTGCCGGGATTCTAACATCCAGACAAGGTGGCGGATGACCATCCGCTCCAAGGTCTTCCCTATGCAACTAGTGAGTGCAATACTACGGTAGCTACTTGGGCTCGTGCGGTCTTTCCCAGGTTTTAAAAAAGGGATTAAAACTGCCTCACGCCACGCGTCAGGAAAGTGACCCGACGCCCAAATGGCATTAAAAACTGCGAGGAGGACTTCTCTGTTGCGCATTGTGAGGTGCCATAGCATACTGTAATGGATCCTGTCGTGACCAGGGGATGTGTCACGAGCCCCAGACAATGCAGAATCCAGCTCCCACATAGAAAATGGGCAGTTGTAAACTTCATGAGAGGTGGACAGGAAGTTCAGACTACATCTCTCAGCAACCGCTCTATGGCACTGGAAACCGGGATCCTGACTGGTTGTTGCAGTAACTGTGGCAAAATACGCTGCCATAGTCTGGGCAATGTCTCGCGGATCCGTGTGGAGAGTGCCGTTAGTCATTACAGCAGCTATGGGGCACCTCCCCCCTCTGCCAGAAATTCTCCTGATGGTCTCCCACACAATGGAACTTTTGGTGGAACGATTAATGGTGTTCAGGAACGTTTGCCACGACCTCTTCTTGCTCTCACGAATAATGCGGCGACATCGTGCCCTCGCCACCCGAAAGGCTGCAAGATTCTCAGCAGTCGGCCGACACTTGAACCGACGCAGAGCCACACGCCTGGTCCTGATCGCAGAGCGGCATTCGGCACTCCACCAAGGCACAGGTGGCCTCTTCCGGTAACCTGTGGACTGTGGAATGAATGCTGCAGCGGCGTGGTGGACCGTTGTGGTAATATGATTCACCCACACCTCAACATTCGCACAGTGTTCGAATTGGGCCAACTGGCTACAAATTGTCCAGTCAGCTCCACTGATCACCCATCGTGGTGGTCTCCTTTCGGGGCCCACGCCATCTGGCAGGTGAATCCAGATTGGGAAATGATCACTGCCGTGCAAGTCAGCGACCACTTCCCAGTGAGCACTGGCGGCAAGAGCTGGAGAGCAAAGCGAGAGATCAATGGCAGAGAACGACCCAGTCACTGTGGAGAAATGAGTACTCTGTCCTCCATTGAGCAAGTAGGCACAGGATGACAGGAGAAGCCTCTCAATTGCTCTACCCCTGGGGCAGGTAATTGCAGAGCCCCAAAGCACATTGTGGGCATTAAAATCACCACAAATAATGAATGGCTGTGGGAGCTGTGTAAGAAGGTCGGTGAGGGCCGCTTCATCAAGAGCATCATTTGGGGGCAAGTAAAGTGAACATACAGTCAATGGATGACGCACGTGCACGGACACAGCGACGGCCTGTAAAGTCGTCGTAAGTGAGAGAGGCGAGGAGTGGTAGTCCGTCCTGACGAAAATACCTACGCCTCCTCTAGCTCTCTCTCCACGCACGTCGTCCTTTTTGTGGAGTGTGTAGCCTCGTATCTCACGGGAGTATGATGGATGGAAACACGTCTCCTGGAGACAGAGACACAGTGGTCTACCCTGAGAGAGTAGACGAAGTTCCTCCACATGCGTCCTGAACCCTTGCAAGTTCCACTGGAGTATGGGAGCCATCTATGTTGGGGGTTCCACCTTCATCCTGTCTCTCCGACGGGGCGGGGAGACTGCAGCAGGTGGAGGAGCAGGCGTGGGACGAGATGATTGCCCCACACATACATCGTACTCCATCAACTCTGGGGAAGGGTCAGATGAAGCCTCACGTAATACAACATCCGCATGGTCAGATGGTTTACCACGGGATTTGACGCGCTGTTGCTGCTGTACAGTAGCTTTCTGTGGATTGGTGGACTTCGGGGGTGCTGATGTGGGAGTGGTAATTGGCGCAATGGGCTTGGGAACAGCCTCAGCTGTTGGAGGCGCCAGGGGCTGGCCCAAGTTCGCCACTGTACCGTTGTCTGCCATTCGAGTAGGGGCTACTGGCTCTGAAACACTGGCTGCGTTGCAAGTGCACTGACAGCTGCTGGTGTTAGTGCCAACACTCACCACCTCAGTCTGCGTTGAGGCATCGACTTTTGCAGTAGGCTTCTGAACCAGGGATGCAAAAGATGTAGCGAATGTGGGAGGTTGCATCGACTTATAGATCTTCTTGGCCTCACCGTAGGGGATACGCTTGGTTGTTTTTATTTCCTGGACCTTGCGTTCCTCTAAAAATATGCGGCAGTCGCTACTCCAAACAGGGTGGTTCCCAGAGCAATTAATACATTTAGCTGGAGACGAGCAACCAACTCCTTCATGAGCAGCCTGACCACAGTTTCCACAAGTCGCTTCGCCTTTACAGCCTAAGGTGGTATGCCCAAAACGCTGGCATTTAAAACAGCGCATTGGGGTCGGGAAATGAGGCCTCATACTAAGGCGAAGGAAGCCAGCTTTAACATGTTCAGGAAGTTTCGTGCTACTGAAGGTCAGAATAAAGGAGTCGGATTTGACAAGAGAGCCATCAACCCTCTTCATGATGTGTTGGACATCAACGATACCTTCTGGAGCCCACTCACGTTGCAGTTCTTCCTTGGGAATGTCAACTAGATCCTGGCATGTCACAACACCTTTGCTGTAGTTCAAGGTGCTGTGCAGTTCAGTGTCTATGGCATACTCTCCAAGGCATTTAGCAGATTGGAGGTTAGTCGCTTGCTGGGAAGTGGAAGTTTCCACTAGCAAGGTCCCATTACGTAAGCCCTAATTTGCCACAGAATCCCTCCAATCCCTTTTGTATATAGAAGGGCGAAACCTTCTCGAAACTACCCTCCTTCCGTTTCACAATGAGAAACACATTCGGATTACCAGAATGCATTCTGTTACCTAAGACTGGACTTTTCAAAGAAGCGCCGGAGTCAGGGGGACCGACAGCACGGGCCCTCTTAAGAGACTTTGTGTTAGAACCTTCCAGCGGCCCACCCTTTCCGCTGGGAGGAAGAAAAGAGGATGTCGAAGGATCCATCTCGGTCCCACGAGCAGCTAGGGAACTAGAAGTCCACCTGGACAGAGCCCTGCGTGCCTAGGTAAGCCTTATACAACTGAGGTGCGGCAGGTTCCCCAGAAGTTGCCCGCTATCGACTGTTCCTCCTCAACAGCCATGCATCTCATCAGCGCGCAGCACACCTTGAGATTGAGTTTTTTTTTTATAGAGGTTTATTCCATCCTCGCGATCCGGGCGGTCAAGCCAAGATCCCCATTCCCTGAGACACACAACGTTCCACCGCCGCGCTGCACGGTGGTCGCTGAAGTATGCTCAGAGCTTACTGTGACAGGGGACTGGTGGCGCGTACCAGTCCCCAGCTCAGGAACCCCGGGGTCGCCGAGCCCGTACCCAGAAAATGAATGCTGAGCCCCTGGGGGCGATTAATTTTAATACTTTGATTTCAACTGTAACTTGCTGTCACTGAGGTTATTCTACTGTATATGGTCAACGGGAAATAAATAATCTGAACAAAATATATCTGTCAGGCAAGTTGAATTTGCGTGAGCATTGGCCTTACTGGCTAACTTCAATAGTAATGAACCCTAAAACGGCGCAATGTACCAAATTTTTTTCCTTGACGACTACTTCTCAACACAACCTACCGTATAACGAGCTTATAATAGTTTCAGACTGGTTACGACCACCGTGTATAATTCCATAATATGCCCCATTGTTGAAAACTACGTAACTTTATAGGAAGTTGTAGAGGTAGCCATCTGGAATAAAATTACATACTCTCCAATTATTTTCATTGTGAAAGTACTGAGAAACTATGCTGTAATAAAACTATAACAATTTCTGGGGAGAACGAGTGACACTAGATGCTATAAATTGATCTGAAATGACTGTTTTGGTCGAGTACAGCAATTACATTACGCAGAGGCTAATGTGTCACTGACGGCAAGCTAGAGGGCGTGGTGGCCATGGAGCAGCGTGGCCGGGGCCATGTGGAACAGTCGCACATGCAAGCTACCATACATCATTTTCGCTCTGCCGCAGTCACAAAGAGATGAATGGCTTTATACAAATTTACACTGTGTGGCACAAACTGTTTCTATTACAATAAATCACGATATAGCGTTTTAAACAGCAAAAAGGACAAATCTGGGAATGTCTTATGGAGATAATATGTGAGAGAAGCTATAGCGCCAAGAAGATTCTTTTAACGGAAATCTAGTAAGTAATCAATAAATTTTGTTAATTTCATTACAGAGAAGAAGGTTAATCTATTAAACAGTATCGTCGATACGCATCGTCAGAGCTAGTTGCGTATTGTAACCTGTGAAACCTTTTTTTCACCATTTGACTGAAATCAGCTATTTTATAGACCAAGACGGTTACATCACCAGCAAGGCGGTAAGTGTGGGTTGATGTGTACAAAGATCACCAGAAACATTAACTTAATAAGATTTTTGCGATTAAGGAAGTTATAATTGTTTGTTGATTTCGTTCCAATTTTGCGTAGCTTTGCCCTTAATTTCAAAGTGGTTAGAGATACATCAAATATGGCTGCAGCAACGGAAAGAACGGGGCAGTTCCTGCACATACAATAATTATTCAGGACGTAGGGAGCATAAACTCAGTTTGATCCTCAACAAAAATATGGATTTGTTTATTTTTTTACTTATGAGCAAACTACTTTACGCAGCGTTCGCTATATACTCATTTTTCTCTTTTAATGAAGCGTCCAGATTTGAAATTGGATGACTGATTAATTGTAAAATATGATTGGTGATTGTAACAAACATAGATGCACAAAATTTCCTGGGAAAGAGTACCAGACTTATATAAAGTGGCAGTCATCTTGCCTCCTGGACATTATTCTGGAGGAAGTTCTACAGGCAAGGCTTACATCGGGTTTGGCAGTTGTACAGCCTCTCGCTTTTGGTGCTTAGTGTTTCCAACATCGCGGTCAATTTTGAGTAGGTGCGGATCGTGAGCGTCGGGTTAGGGCCACGAGTTCCTTCATTCTCGTAGAGTGCGTCTCTACCAGTACAGCAGCAACGTTGTCAATGGGTGCTCAGAGCGCCACAACAACGCCCATGCTATCGAAGTCACGACTCTGGTACAAGTTTGTAATCCACACATGCACACTGTGCTCCAGCACATCAAAAAAACGCAGTGTGTATGTCGCCATAGCAGCAGTCAGTGCTTCGAGAGATACGGGATTCCAGCATGCGGTGTCACGTGCCTACAACCACACCAGCAGCAGACGGAGCGGCGTGAGCTAGCGAGGTGTGCGCATCGCTGCCGCTGCGCGCTACGCTTACTCGGCCGTTGTGAGCTCGTGAAGAAGAAGTTCTGAGCTGTGGGCGCCGCGGGAAGCAAATTGTCATGTGTTGTTTTTACAACGCCTGCAGATTGTCATGTTCTGCGCCCCACAGCATGGGAAGGAAGTACGCGCAGAGGAAACCTGTTGCTACGAAAGGTCCTTCGGTTGTGCAACTCACTATGTCTGCCGACCAAGCAAGGAAGTCCAGGAAGAGTCGCAGTCTGTCCCCCTTTGTACGTCAAGTGCAAAGGCGGGTGGAAAGCGCTGTTCGACATAATGGCGAATTGCGCCAAGAACGAGGTAGTCTACGAGTCTGTCGACACAGACTCGCTGATCTGCGTTCGGGCTGCAAACTTGGCTGACCACAGGGCGTTCAAGTTCGCAGTGCCCGACCACATTGTCGACGCGCCGCCAGCGCGTGAGAAGGCACCTTCCTCTGGAAGAAGGCAGACGACCAAGGCGCTCCTAAGGGGGTTGGTTACCTTGGTGCTGTGACGAGGCAGCGGTCCGGGAAGGGCTACTGCGAGCAAAGTTTGGTAATGGAACCTCAAGGTTGCACAACCGAACCAAGAAAAGGAGGGCGCCGCTCTATGCCGTGACCGTGCGAGAACGACATCTTCGGCTTTCGGAAGTTGCTGGGCTTCCCAGTTACGACAAAGGCTCTCCCGACCGCTATGGTACCCCAGCCCGAATGTTTCAGGTGCCAGGGCGATGGCCATGTCGCGAAGTATTGCCGCAACGCGGCGCGGTGCGTCAAGTGGTGCAGCGAGCACGACAGCCGCGCCTGCGACCGCGGCAGTAACGTTCTGCCGACTTGTGTCCGGTGTGGCGGCTCGCACGTCGCCAGCTGGCGCGGCTGCCCGGCTTTCTCAAGCCGCAACCGTGCCGAAGGCGGCGAGGCGGCCGTGGCCGCACCGACGCAGCGGAAGAAGAGATGACGACGTCGACAGCGACGTAGGGCGCAGACCAACCCAGCTGAGGGACGGCGCAGAAGCAGCTCTACCTGCCATGAGTTGGGACGACCGCCCAGAGGCGGGCGGTCGGGATGCTGCTCGCGCCCCCGAGAAGAACTGTGGCCTCGAACTCGACACCGCCGTGAAGTAGGCCACTGCAGCTCTCAAAGCCGTCATGGTGGCAGAGAGGGCTGCTTTCGCAGCCACCATGGCTGCAGAGAAGGAAGAGGCCTCGAGGCAACTGCGTGCAGTCTTCGCCCAAGGCCTCAGTGCAGCAGTACCTGCGAACACTCCTGCGACCTCGCAGGAGGACGTTCGCCTGCCTGCCCTAGCGGCCGCCCCAGCAGCACCGCAGGTGAAAGGTGCAAAGAAGGTAACCACCGTCCCAGCGGTATCGGCGGCGTGCTGCCGCTGTTCAGCACCAGCCTGAAGTCACTGACGACACGGCACAGTGGAAGGCGTAATGGCAACGCATGCATTGCCGCGCTGAATTCCTTTGTTACTGGGACGAAGCCACTGCAGCAGGACCCATGAGAATCCACACGAGCCCAGTGGCAGCACCCGGACTGACCCAGGTATAACGAGCACGCAGCGACATAGATAACGATGCACGATACCTCAAACTAACATTACCTCACCTTGCATGCACTGTCGCATCTAGCAAGCCACCGCTGCCCCTACTACCCGTCCTACTGTCGCTGAGGTTTTTTTTCCTTGACCCTTGCCTTGGTACTTTTTCCTCTGCCCTTACAACCGCTACCCTTCGATCGCTTTCGTCCACTTTCTGTCTCCTGATGGACCATGTAAATGAGTAATCTCAACCAGACGCATGGATAGCATTACAACCCGCATCCTCTGACTCCTCATTCAAAAACTAACATGTTATACGGAGGTGAAAGTAGAACATTTGGTTTGGTCACCACGTTGTTGTGGGCGTAGAGGGGCCCCATCCTATATTAAAACCAACAGCAGACGGTGGTTGCTGACAAAAGTGCAGTGGAAGCAGTATTTTCCACTGTTCTAGATTTCTCATTTTAGATTGTTAACCAAATTTGAGGGTATCATGCAATTGCCCAGTGAATATGGGTCCCATGAAATGCGAAGTGATACGGTGATTTTGAGTACATCTGAAGGGAAACAAAATGGATATCTAGGAGCATAAGATTCTGAGGTAACGATGCCCTTTGTTATGCGGAAACAAAGAAGCGAAAAAGGAAAATCCTGACAATTTAGAGGGATTAACTCGCAAGCTAGTGAAGTATGAAAGAGATTTGGAGACTCTATTACCGTGGTGGAATAGAATTTGGAGGAGAGAATGAATGCTGTCCACGTGATATTGTGAAAATGCATAAAAATACAGGAATCTTAAGGTAGCTACGATTTTCGACCTGGAAGCAGTGCTGGACAAAGGAGAGTTGTGGAATATCTGGTGACACCACAAGAATTCTGTTACCAAGAAACACATTTGTAGAAAGGCATCTGCAGATCCAGAATAAGGTAATTTCTCCATGTGAAAGCTCATGATGAGGGTAATATAACAGGATAAGCAGTACAAGAGTGGAGCTGGACTGTGAGGAGGTTGGATGAGTTGGACAACAAACGGAGAAGGCAGCTAGAAATATTGTGCATCCGGGAAAGGAACAGTTTCGGAGTTGTTAGATTTTACTATGGGCGCACAGGAAGTAGAGCCTACAGCAGCAGAAATTAGCGTCAGGCATGCAAAGGAACTTGTGTGTAGTAACGAGGTATTCACTGAACACAGGAAGTTGTGTAGTACGAGCAAAAACCAGAGTGTAGAGCGGCTTTTGACGATATATTTGTTTGTAACTCTGAGACTGAGCTTCCAGGCAATGTATGTATTAACACAATGCACACGCTTTACGAAAACAGATGACAATTTATTAGCAGAAATAGAGTTAAGGAAAGAGTCCGCACAGAAATTAATATGTGCGTCTGATAACGATGGTGCTGTAAATTGCCTGTTAGATACAGGGAGTAGCTTGTGGCTTCAAATTTTTCTTTAACGAGGTTGGTCATAAGGATATTGCATCGCATCTTGTTACTAGTGAAAGATTAAAATTGCTTCTGAAAGTTTCAGTAGACTGTTTAGGAGTGAGTCTACCTTTCAGTTGATTAGTAGAGGGGATAATCTATGTACATTAATTTTCGTGGTGCCGAATCTCTGTACGAATGTTTTTAAGAACGAATTTTCTAGGGAAATAAGTCGCTAACATTATCTCAAGTTCACCCTAAGACAAAATAAGGAACAAAATAGGGAAAAAGAAGACGCACCTCAAAGGAATTATCCGAATGGGACGAATATCGGTATATGTGATGGGCATGTACAGACAAATAAATGATTAAAAGTTCAGAAGCATTGGATGAGTTTTTCGAAAGAAAGAAATCACAAATAAGGTGGGTCAATGAAGCATTGGTTCACATCTGGCCCTTAAGCAAGAAGTTATTCGGATTGACATTGACTCATAAAGTTGTGCCGAATTCTCTACAATTGGTGAGTTAAATCGCCAAAATACCTACTTCATTGGGAGGGGGTCCCTGCCCATAATGCTCCAGACACTCCAAACATTCAAACACGTTTTCAACTTGGAATCGTATCGACGGGATTAGAATTGTCATCAGCGGTGAATCCCGCTTCAACTGTGGGATACCAGCCTGACTGTCGCCTGCCGTATAGCCCGACAACCAGGAGTTATGGTCTGGGATGTCATTTCTTTACGTAGTAGGAAACCTTTGGTCGACATCCGCCGCTCCCTTACAGCACAACGACGCGTCGACGGTATTCTACGCCATCTTTCGTTCCCCTTCACGCAAATCCTACCTGGTCTTATAATTCAGCATACTAGTCGAATTGTTGCTTGCCAAACCTTATCTTGGACAGCAAGGTCGCCGAATCTCCGCCCTATTTGAGAACGTTTGGAGCATTAAGGCCAGAACCCTCAAACCAGCTCGGGATTTTCACAATCTAACTGGCCAATCGGACAGATATTGACACGGTATCCCTTGGGAGGACATCCCTTGGGAAGACGTCCAGCAACTCTATCAGTCAACACCAAACCGAAAAATTAACTGCATAAGATCCATAGGTGGACAAATGCGTTGCTGCACAATTTGTGAAGCTAGATCACCTGAATAAATTATCCATTTTTCCGAAACTGAATTTTTCTTTTTCTTCCCATGGGCTGAACTCTGGCGCCAGTCATAAGCTTGTTAAATTCAAAAGTGTACTTGCTGGTGTAAGAATGGGGGCGAGTTTGTACATTTGTAACAGCACTAGTGATGTCTATGTCATTGACAATATTGGGACTAAATTAAATGGCACCAAGGAATTGATGATTGACAGAAGATATTAAGAGTGAGTTATTTAAGGCAGTATATGGTTATCAACATGAGTTCTCAGAGAAACACAGTAAGTTTATTGATTTCGTTCATATTGTGCAAGTAAGGGATCATAAGCCAATAAAGGTAGGCCCATACTGATCAGGGATGAAGTAAGATCAGAATTACAGAGAAACGTTACTGAGGTACTCAGTAGAAGCAAAAATTGTAATCCAGTAGAATTACTTAAGAAGAAAGATGATACAGTCTGAATAGTAATCGACGCAAGGGGGTTGAATAAAACCATAGTTCGAGAAACAGGTTATCTCGGCAACATTAATGAGCTAATTGAAATTTAGAGGAATATAAGCGTGCTGAGACGGTACATAAAGAAACAAGCAGTTGTTTCTGCTCTGTTAGTGTTTTCATTTGTTTGCATATAAATTCGTGTTAAACTTATGGTTTTACAAGTATATGTATGTTGTGAGTCCATTTCGTAATTAATCCAGCGATTTAATTTTGGTGCATCAAGGCGGCATCGGAGTTTTTGTGTATTTTTAATTGCCTTAGTGCAGGATGTCTTTTATAGTTGTTTTATTATAATTACTTTCGTGTTCTCATGGGCGAGGTGTTAATTTGTATTTGTTTGCATTGCGAAGGGCTTCGAGCTGAAAGCTCAATTTTATGGCGTTGTGATCGGTGTTCTTTCTCAAGCTGCCACATAGTCGTGAATACAAACAGTGATCCAGGTACTGTCAAATGTTCTTTATTCCAGTCTATGATCACAGTATTAAGTCCTTCGATGATTATCGGTTTCAGTCAGTAATGACCATCTTCAGATCTTCAACACAAAACAATATATAAATGTTGGGCAGTCTGTTTTTCAAAATAATACAGTATTTCCTATCGCGATGTACTGTCATACAAACTGGGAATGTACAGATAAAATAAGGTAAAGCGCACGTGCTCTATACACGTCCTAATGTGATAAAGCCGTAGTGGCATCGCCAAAACATATAAATGCACTCAGCACCGTCACGTAGAACTTAAATATGGTATAAAATTGGCCACACGGTCCACACAGTCATTTTGCAACTGCCGTTACTGTACAAAACCTACTGAAGTGTCATAGCTACCAGAAATATGTTTGCGTATATGCTTCATAGACGTCGCTACTGTGGGCTTAGATGTATTCTTCATTTGCATAAGAACCATAATATGACGAAAATACAGTAAGTAAAATACATGTAGCAGACTTTTAAATTTTGATAACTGTTATAGAAACCAGTTGAGACAAAATAAAAGACGAATACAGTTAAATATATAAAATTATTTAAAGGAAAAATAAAAAGATAATACGTCTGACAGTTTCATGGTGAACTTACGCTCAAAGTAAAATATACGTAATAAACTGCCTATTGCAACCTATAAATTAACTATGAAAGATAAAATGTCTGTACGACAAAATAACTGTATGGAACAAAAGACTGATCAATGTTCAGCGCTATCTGTTGGTTCGACCGCCTGATGTTATCTAGGCTTGCTGCGACCGTAGGAATGTAACCACTAGAGAGCTTTTCGTACTTCGGATATCTCTTCCACAGAAAAGGTTTATTCAACATACTAACAGTCAATAAATAAGATTAGACAGCCTGACCAAACAATCCATGAGTAGGCAGAATATAATCAGTTACAGGATTAGAGCGAGGAATGTTTCGAAATAAAGCATATGCATATTGTACTCGACATAAACCAGCAACGAGGCTAGATATAAATAAGCGAAGCATTAAGTGGTTATTGTAATATGTTATCAAACAAAGCGAAGTAGGTTTTAGGTGTAAAATCGTTGTGTTTGTCCAGCAATCTTACGGGCTCATGCTTTATGGCCTTCTAAATCTCTAACTCTTCCAACAAATCGAGAGCACTACCTTTTTATGTCTTGTGTAGAATACGCATACAACATACTAGTAGTATATTTTTTATATTTTGGATCTGAATATGGTTATTACTGATTGAAATCAGTCATAGTCGACGGACTTCATATTCTGATTAAAGACTGGAATAAAAAGCATTTGGTGTTCTGTTTTACTGAAGAATCCGATTTCATCATTAGAAGTAACAATAGAAACGGCGGAATTGGGTAATTTTCTCGGCACAGTGGTAGCGAATGCAGTCAGATGCTGCTGTCTCCTAATGATTTTTCTGTCGGGTAAATAAGTTGGCCTGCCAAGGATGGGTTACCATAGCACATCTATGAGGGACATTATTACATTTTTGGATAACTTTTGTTTTTTAGTAGAAAAATGATGTGTTCTGTAAGACGTAAAGGTTCTGAACAACAGTTCTGACTGCATTGAGTATGTCACCTCTGCAAGAAGATACACACGAACGCCAAAATCAGTAAATAGTTGATTATATCTTACGATTGATACTGTAATTACAGTTTAATGATGCTGTTCCAACTACAATAAATTCGAATAATTCATGTTAAACTAGTTACAAGCTACCACAGAAGAAAATATCGCATCAAAATGGAGGAAAGGAGCATTATATGCAGCAAGAAATTATTTTTATCTGATATCCTTTTATCATTTTAAACAGCTTATTTTGTGCACAGGCACTAATTACTTAAGTTAATAACAGTGACTCATTATTTAAATGTTTTATTTTGCCTTTAAAGTTTTACATGTCACACAAATGCAGCTACACATGAGGTTAGTCTTTTTTTCGTGTCTTTTTATATGAGAATGTGTTGTACCATTTATGTTTTAGAGTGTTACTGGTACAAAACTACACAAGTTCAGTTTAAGAGGAGAGCAACATGCCACAAGTACTGATACTGCCAATCCACATTGTGTTACGCTTTAGGAAAACGTATTATATACTGATGGCAAAAAATCGCAACACCAAGAAAAATAATTAATGCAGCTTCGAGAAATTTCTGGAATACATCTGTTTAGGTAGCATATGTAAGTGATTAACACTTGTAATGGTTCTTTATTTTTGTGACCATTACGGGACTCCCACCCCAGTTCTCGATACCAGTAATATCGAACAACTTTTCTGCGAAGTAACAGACATATTTTTGTGACAATATTCACATTTGGTTTTATTAATGTAAGGGTACTCCGATGTATCGATATACGACAGTGATATGGTTCTTGTGTGTATGCATTTCTGTGAGACTGTCTTAATCTTTGACTTACTTGTAATGGTTTTGGCGTGAATGCGCATAGAGCAGTCTTTGTTTCACTTTGCAGAAGTTATGTTGTTATTTCGCTTTGTAAAACAACAGTCAAGTCTTGTGTTTGGTTTGGAGACCTAACAAATGACTTCTTAAGGAAATTCTAAATGATCAAACAATCCTACATCGGAGCAAAGGCATGGTAGAAATAATTTTTGACTCGGTGCTCACGATCCACAATTTTAATAAACTTCTTGTAAATTCACATATACTTCTTCTTAATTGCACATCATCAAGAAAACAGTTTTGTATCAATCTTCAATCTTTCCACTATAACCAAACACAAGACTTGACTGTTGTTTTACAAATCGAAATAACAACATAACTTCTGCAAAGTGAAACAAAGACTGCTCTGTGCGCATTCACGCCAAAACGATTACAAGTAAGTCAAAGACTAAGACAGTCTCACAGAAATGCATACACACAAGAACCATATCACTGTCATATATCGATACATCGAAGTACCTATACATTAATAAAACCAAATGTGAATAGTGTCACAAAAATATGTCTGTTACTTCGCAGAAAAGTGGTTCGATATTACTGGGGTGGGAGTCCCATAATGGTCACGTACATAAAGAACCATTACAATTGTTTATCACTTACATATGCTACCTAAACAGATGTATTGGGATCGTTATGAAGTCAGATAAAGGAAATACTTTGGTGACAATTAAAAAGAAAGGAATACATCAATAAAGCACTAGTATTTATAGGCGAAATTGGCACCATCGAAATACCTAAAGATTTAACTGGCGAGTTTCAAAAGGGAACTAATAGGGTACTTAAGTGTACATGTTTCCTGTTTACAGAAGGCAAGAAGAGAAAATGTCATATTCTGTAACCAACAGAACCTAGATTATGATCAAAATTAAAGGTGAAAATAGAAATAACCCAGTGATGACAGATGATAATGCAAGAGGAAGTCCTATACACAAACTGATGAATTTTCTTAATTGCTGCCTTAGAGACAGTCGCTTGTTTGATAATAGCTACACTGTAGGTGACAGTGTGGCGTTAGTTAAGAAAATTAAATACAAGCTGGTCACTGAATCCACCAGGCTAATCTTTCTGGGCATTAGGAACTAGTAGGCTAACTTTCCGGTGGATAGGACGATGGAGATTATTCAAAATAGACTTCTCAAGCAAAACAAAATCTCGAGATAGGAAAAGTTTTTATTCATAGAGCTGCTGCGACTTATCATTGATTTAAAATATTTCTCTGTTAACAACAAATTTTCATCCAAAAACTGGGCTAGCTATGTGTTTTAGTATTTTGGGCAAAATAGCGGATGTTTTTATTAACTATCCGAAAGTGAAAGTTTTACAATCTGGCGAACCTTTAATAAAAAGTTACATTTTACAAACGTTCTGTGGACGACATGTTGTTGCTCATAGGATAAGACATTGACAAAATAGTTGGTAAACTGAATGGGTTTGACGAAAAAATGGAATTGCAATAGAGCTCAAAAATAGTGACATTGGTTCGTTCTTGGACCTTCAAATAATGAGACAAGACAAATCTCATGCCTTCTTGATCTTTAGTAAGCGAACTGCAACAGACGTTATTATTCCCAACCAGTCTTTCCACCCACAAGTTTGCAAAGAAGCAGCGTTTAGAAGTTTAATTAATAGAACCAATAGTGTTCCAATTCATGCAGCAGATAGGTTAAATTAATTAAGCATTATTAAACAGATAACAGTAAATAATGGGTATGCTGTGAAGCTGATAAAACATCTTGTTCACAGGGGCAAGAAGAAACGGAAAAATTGCACAGAAATTGCGAAATTTTTTTTGGAATACAACGTCCTGTTGGAGTTCACAGTAAAAAAACTTAATGAAATATAATTTAAAGGCTGAAGTTGGAAGCATGAGGAGTACATTTAAAAACATGCGTGGAGAAACGGGCTGTACTAGGGGATGAGACAAATGTCAATTTTAATGGTTGCCGTACCCAGCAATAGATGGCAACACTTACCTCTACGCTCTTACACTTCAGGCTTTGCCCGTTTTTCCGCGCATGCCTTCAGTTAAACAAGCTGGTGATTATAAAATATTCAACAAGTTATAGATTGCTTGGAGACGCCTTTAGACTGGGAAACAACGAAAGATGAGTGGTTACGAAACACATTTACAAGCCTATTCACGCCCTCAGACATAGAACAGGCCATAGAGATGACGCTTGTAGATAAGAAGGAAAAGGAACTCGACCTCCTGGGGGGACTCGAAATAATAAGCCACTTGGTCAAATTTGATAATGTGCCCCCTTCCTGACAACCTCAGTAAGGCCAACCTCTTCGCTTCCCACCTTTTTGGGGTCTTCTCCATCCCAGATGATACACACTTTGATTATTCTCTTTTCCCCACAGTCATGGAACGTGCCGATACCTCGGTCGCTCCACTTGTTCCTAGTCTCCAGTACTTGGGGCAGTTGCCCTCTCCAACATCAAGACTCCCATCATTGCACAAGACATTAAACTTACCCTCCAGTCCAAACGCAACACGGCCTCTGGTCACGACTGTGTCACCTACCGCCATGTAAGAGAAAGCCCCAGTTCCTTCCTGACTGTCCTCGCCCATCTCTAGAACTTCATCCTCTCCACCGGCTTCGACCCTGGCATGTGGAAGACTTCCCACGTCCTCTTATTGCTCAAACCCAACAAACCCCCTTCTGCTGCCTCTTCTTGTCATCCCATCTGCCTCACCTCTGTCTTCAGTAAGGTCTTCGAATTCATCCTCTCCTGCCATATCCATCAGCACGTTAATCAAAACAACTTCCTCCCCTTTACCCAGTGTGGCTTCCGACCCTCCTTTTCCACTGAAGACCAACTCCTTAACCACGTTCACGTTCACTCCCTCCAGCTCAACTCTCGTCACTCCGTCGTTTTTGTTTCCTTTGACCTCCAAAATGCCTATGACTGTGTATGTCATCCCAGTCTCCTCTTTAAACTCCAAACCTATGCCCTTCCTATCGATTTGGTCCGTCTGGTCGCTTCCTTCCTCTCGCGCCGTCCTTCCCATGTCACCCTCTACAACACCAACTCCCGTATCTTTTATCCCACCCTCAGGGCTCTGTCCTCTCCCCTCTACTTTATCTTTTGTATACGGCTGATAAGCCCAAGCCAGCCCCACCTGTCCACCTTCTCCAGTATGCTAATGACACTGCCTTCCTGGCTCTCTAACCTACCCTTCAACAGTCCCAACGCACCCTCCGAACCTAATTTAAAGAGTTCACCACTTGGTGTAACCAGTGGTTCCTCTTTCTCAACCCCTCCAAAACCCAGGCAATCATCATAGGCGGCACCACCTACTCCTTTCATCTCCATGACTTCTACCTCACCCTTTATGGTTGTCCCATCCAGCTCACCCCCACCCTGACATACCTTGGCCTCACACTCGACCTTCATCTCTCCTGGACCCCTCACCTCCAGACCATCCAGCAGAAAGCCCATTCCTGCCTCTGCCTCCTGAAACTCCTGTCTGGCTGAACATCGGGATTGCATACTTCTACAATCCTCCACACCTACGAATCACTCATCCATCCTATCCTCTGTTATGCCAGTGTTGCCTGGATCTCTGCACCCACCCGCTTTTACAAGGCCCTCCAAATCCCCGAACGCCATGTGCTCCGCCTTGCCTTCTGTATCTGCCTTTCTTCCCCACACGGCTCCTGTATGAACTCATCACCTTCCCCCACCTCCTTCTGTTCCTCCAACATCTCTGCATCCTTTACGTTGTCCACAGGCTTGATCCCCCCACCCTTTTGTTTCCTCCTTCATCTCCACCCCCAGCCCGTTGCTGTGTCTCCCTGTCTCCACCTCCACACCTCCATCTCCTTCATCAGGACAATTTCAAGCGCCTCCCCTTCCTGGATGATGAACTTCACCATGAAATATACCCTTCCTTCAAACTATAACCTGGCCTTGTTCCCCCCACCTCCCCAGGGCCCCCTTTTTCCTCTCCCTTCCTTCTCCCAGAGCGGATTTTCCTCCTTCCACCCCTGAGACCCTGCACCCCATCCTTGCCTCTTTCCTTCCCACATCCCTCCCTACCTGGCCCTCTTCGGCGCAACCCCCCCCCCTCACCCATTTCCCCCCATCCTGCCCCTCCCTCCCTTCTTCCAGTCTCCCTCATCGCATTGTGCCTGGCAGATCCTGCATTTTGATCATCGTCAGTGTGCCACATCAGTGTTGTGTTTAGTGCGGTTTCTCCTGTGCGTCGAGAGGTGTGATTTTAATTGTGTGCTGGCCTTGTACTTAGTGTTACTGTCAGTGTTTGTTATGTGCTACGCTATCCGTCGATACATTCCTGCTCCGGTCATACTGTGCCTTGTGTTCTTTTAATTGTCCCAGTGTGTGGTTTTTTGTGTACGTTAAGTTTTCACCGTTTTTATCTCCATTTTACAGTCGCACCTGTTTTGTCTATTGTCTTCCATTACGTTCCATCTTTCTTATATCTATGTCCACCATGCTTTCTCCTTTGTATATTCTTAAATGTCTTCTATTGTTTGTACTATGTCTTTCGGCTGAAGAGCAGCGCATATGCTGCTGCCAGCCCGCCCCGATGGGAAACTGAAATACAATAAAGGAAAAAAAAATTGATAATGTGGAGGGTGGTTATAATCAAATTTTCTCTACCTGAGCCATTGTTTCGGTATGAGTACTCAAGTTTATAGGAATGATTTTCATACTTTGTGATTCAGGATTTGCGTTGTTAGTAGTGCTGGTGTAATGACTTGTCGTTAGGCGTGGATACTGTTACGGCGACGTAGGGCTGAAACACAAGCAACACTGTGCATTACAGTTGCAGATAGTCAACATGGTTCTTGACGATGTGAGCAGGACATAATTCGTAAAACTGTATTAACAAAAGAACAGCAACCGTGGTGCTGCCCTTCGCGATATTCAGCGCATTAAAGGAATACGGACAGGGCACCAGGGTTTGAAGAACACGATTCGGAAGTTCGAATGAACTGGCGGTTTGTGATCGCTCCTGTGAGGGGCTGACAGCTAGTTACGACACATGTTGTTGAAGAGGTTACTGTTGGTGTTGGTGAGAATGCTGCACGCAATGTGAAATCTTCAGGCAGTGTATGAGCTGTGTCACGATTATTGTACATTCCAAAGGGCTACGAACAACTGTGAAATGGTACTCAGGCTGTCGTGGGTGCAGATAGTCGTTACACTGAGCATAGTTTGTAAGGTTGAACTTAAGCGTGGTACGCAATTGACAAAAGTTACCCTCTCATTTGGAAGTTAAAAAGTATTTCTTTCATTAGTTTATTCTTTATTTCTCTTCCACATGTCCATACAAACGTTTCCACAAAGGCTCAGTGTCTTACGATCACTCGTTTTTCTTGGAGGGCATCCTCAAGTAGCACAAGTTTTTTTTTATAACCACGCGGCATACAAACTGGCAACAATGGTAATGTCTTCTTCAATGGTATTTTGGATCTCTTTTATGGTTGTTTAAGCCTGACGTTAATACGATAAATGTGAACGATTCTGCACAGATAACCATTGGTATGGTCTCTCAACATGTGCTTTCTAACATCTTTGAAATGTTGTGAAATGGCTGATGACTCAGTGCAGTCTGGCAGAGCAGTGCACAGGTTTACGAATTAGAGGTGGAAGGAGAGGCAACTGATGTGACTAGTCTTTACCACTTTTTGTAAGGAATTCTTTGTCAGGTGGGCCGTAACGTGCGTATGTAGAGCAGAAAATCTGGTGGTGTCATTTTCAAAGTAAGACGAGAACTTCATGTCGAAATGAATTCATTCCATTTTGTATTTGACGTAGTGTGCTTTTCAAGCTATATCTATGACGAATTACATTAGGCAGCTAGTTGGTAGGAGGTAGACACCCGGAATGTGTCGCTGAGATATATGTTCATAATATTTGTGGTTGTATGCTAAAATATTTAGACCGACTGTCTTAACATCTGCTACCTCTGGCCATTAGGATGGGCGGTACTAGAATGCCTGTGAAAATCAAGGCACTGAGGTTTGTATATAAACATAAGGAACTTAAATGGAAACTGATTATAACAGACAGTTCAACAAAGAATACGCTGAAATGACCTTATCTCACATTATTTACAGTTAGAAAATAGGTGTTCCTAAATATTGAGAGAGACGATTAGCCGTGATGAAGGGAAGAAACTGTAGTTATACACTGAAATTAAAATGCTAAATGGTAAATAAGATCGGATGAGTAGACAGTTGAAAGCAGTAATGGATGAAATATGCGACCACTGCAGGATCACACTTCGGAAAGAGAAAAAAGTCAGATTCATAATATATTACATGAGAGGAAGAAGATGAAAGATGGTAAGAAGTTCTTTAGTATCAGTAGAGAAGCGACTAAAAGAAGGAGGGAAAAACAATCACATATCATTAGTTTCTAATCGAGAGTAGTGAATCAGGTGACAATGTGTTTGAAGAAGAAGAGAACATACTTTTATGTAAAGGCTTGAAACTCAAGTTTCGATAAGAAATTAGCTAAGGAGATAGTCGTTTCTACTAAAATAGCAGCTGACTGAGCCAGACATAATTATCAAGAAATAGGTAGTGGAGGACACAGTTTGCATAAGGTCACAGAAGTCAAACTAAGTGAATGGGAGAACGGTAGAAAATATGATGAATGAAATAAAGATCGAAGTACAGTGAAATCTATTACCGAGAAATTAACAAATGACAAATCAATCAATACAAGATCTGAGAAAGAGGATTTCCTAGTCCTCGTTTAAGAAGAAGACTATCTCAGTATAACTCAATAAGTTTTGGTGAAAATGGCCTAATCCGAATGCCAAAAAGTCAAAAGAGACTAATAGAGCCCCTAAATATACATGCTTCATGTTTATGGATGATAAGAAAGGAAATTTCACTAATAAGACCCATGGCACAAGGCTTAAGATCACAATTAAAAGTACACAAAGAATATAATCCAGTGAGCGCAGTTGTTAATACAAGACGATATTCCATTTATGTTAATTACTCTATCGCAGGATCGGTTATACAAGTATTGTTCAAGCATAAAAACTGACGTTAATTTATTCATGCGTATGACAGGGCAGTTGGTCCAGTCTTCGTTTCTTTGCATAATGCTTCGAACGCAAGTAAAATCTCCTCTATAAAAGCCGTCTCGGATTCAACAAACAGAGATCCTACGAAAATCTACTTTCTTTCTTCCTCCATAAGATCCATAGCGCTGTAGACAACAGCGCTGTGATTAATGCCGCGTACCTTGACTTGAGGAAGACATTTTGCACTGCCCCGCACTGCTGTTAAGTGAAAAAAAAAGAAAAACAAAGCTTATCGAGCATTGGACCAGATTCACGACTGGATCCAAGCCTTCCTTGCAGAGACAGCTCAACACATTGCTCTAAATGTCATTTCCGGAATACCCCAAGGAAGCATGATAGGACCGTTATTGCTTACAATGTGTGTAAACAATCTAGTAGAAAACGTCAGTTGTTTTTTAAGGTAGTTGACAGATGATGCGGATTTCTGTAACAAAGCAGCGTCGCCTGAAGACAGTATCGATTTGCAGAATGACATGCAAATGTTTGTTGAATATTACAGACCTTGCCAATTAACCACGAACGTAAATAAACATAACGTATTTTGTATATGTAGGAAAAGAAAGCCGCTAATGTACAACTATCCTACTTATGAGAAACTGCAGGAAACAGTATCTACCGTAAAATATATATGAGTAGCTATCCACGGCAGCCTTAACTGGAATGACCACATGAAGTAGAATAGTAGGGAAACCAGATGGCAGACTCAGATTCATAGGAAGAATATTAAAGAAATGTAGCTCATCCTCAAACGAAGTGGCTTACAATGCTCTTGTTCGATCTATCCTTGAGCACCGGTATTGTTCACCAATATGGGATTCTTACTATGTACGTCTGATTGAGGAGATAGGAAAAATCCAACGAAGAGCGGCGCATTTCGTTCATGGATCGTTAGTGGACGTGAGTGTTCAACTAACTCCATTAGCAGTCGTTACGTGAGAGGAGTTGTGCATGAAGGAGAGGAAAGTTTAATGAAATTTCGAGAACATTCCAGGAAAATTCGGACAACATATTCCTTCGTTCCACATAATTCCACCGTGATGACCCTGAGCAGAAAATTTGAGAAATTAGAGCAGGGAAAGAGGTTTACCGATAACCAATCTTCACAGGTTCCGCTCGCTAATGGGACAGTTTATGAGGGATCAGTTAGTGGTACCGGAATTACTGTCCGCCACACACAATTAAGTGGCTTGTGGAGTATAATGTAAATGTAAACGCAAATACAAGCAATGCATTTCAAACGAATTACACGTGGTATGATTGAAACATGAACGCACTTTGGTTGCAGTTGTTTGGCAATAAATGACCCTTTCATTCTGAGAACATAGTTTCAAAAGTGTTCTTAGAGATATAAAATCACTCGGTTCATATTATTTGAGGCTGAGTACTCTAATGGACTCTTGTCTTATTGTACACTGATTTCGGAGTGAGCTTTTGCATTTTATATTATCAGTTCGGTTCGTAAAAGTGCCGTGGCCGAAAATGTAATTAGTGATATACTGGAGATATTCGTATTAACGCAGAGCTAAGTTTTGAATGTGGAGGTGTTTCAATCTCTAAATGCAAGAGAAGTAAGGAAACAAAGTGGATTTTTTTTTAGCAGAGGACTATGTCAGCTACCCTTCATAACAATCTCTTGATCCGCCTCGCCAAGGCCAGATACCGCCGCCATATTAGGCAGTTTGGCCCCAGCTGTTTGAGAGCTGTGCACGGAACGCTGGAGAGAGAGAGAGAGAGAGAGAGAAAGAGCAACGGGTCGAGAGGGAAGCAGAGAGAAGCGCTCGTTTATTCAGGCGCCCGCAGAAGTTTAATATCTGACTGCAGCTGCACGATGAATTCCGTGAGGGAGACGACGGAGACAGAAATGAACAAACAATAATTGAATGAGGATAGGTCTGCATGACAGCGTGGCCTGAGGGTGAGTTCCAGAACTTCCGTCTCGACCTCATTGTAAATCAAAGATAACAGAAATATCCGGAAGGGAGCCGGAGATTGCAATGAATACTAAATGGAACAGAGGAAGACTTCTAACCGAAAAATGTTGGGTGCCGTGCTGGATTCTCTCTCATGACTATATTGCTGTCAAGATAACGAAAGTGTGGAAAACGCATCATAATATTTTGAAGTCAACTGCATAAGAGCCCACTTAAAATCTTTTGCTTCGCTTTTACGTAACTTAAAGTGTAATTGGCACTAAAGGTACGAGTATATTCATTTTTTTTACAAATTCTTCAAAACAAGTATTGTTGCTAACAAAGAGTCTGTTTCTGCAGCTACTTTTTCTATGATACTTTCTGGAAATCTAGGACGGTGATATGAATTAGATCTTACTGCAAATTCTCTCCCCTGTCTTATAATGTCTATCGAAGATGAAAGTAAATTTAAGTACGAAAACTACCAAAAGCGACATAAGGACACCGAATATCTTCGTCGAACCTTACTTGGCATGAAAAGCCTCTCTGACTGGAAAACACTAGTCAACATCCATTTTTCATCTGGGATGCGATACGTCAACTAGTACGTATTTTAGTTTGTAGAATCGGAATATACTTTTCAAAATGTTCTAGCACGTACCATTTTTGAGTTTTTAGAGGTTTTTCATTTTTCGCTTTTTCAGTATTTTTGCTGTTCTTTTCTTTTGATGCTTTTCCGGGCGCTGATAACCTCGTTGTTGTGCGCCCTCAGACACTAATAATCATCATCATCTTTTGATGCTTAATTGTTTGTTTTTGATCTGCTGAGGAGAGCTAGAGGGTATAAAAATCGTCAGTAAAGTTGGTGTGGTAATCCAGTGGTGTGAAAGAGTTCCTCAATGAGTGTTCCCTGTGAAAGATAGTGCAAAATTTTGGTATTTAAAACTTACACTAGGAAAAATGGCAACTAGTAAATCTCGTTGCTGTCTAAACCACACCGACAAATTTTGTCATGTGTGTGGGAAATTAACTCCTAAAGCCCAAAGAAAACCATAATCGATTTGGTTAAGATTGCATGTAAATTGTATTTTGTTTGTCCTGTTGGTGGTCAAGATAAAAAGTTTGCACCTTATATTGCCTCCATAACCTGTACTACAGCCTTAACCGAGTGGCTGAAAGGAAAACGCCGAGCCATACCATTCGCTGTTCCGATGGTGTGGTGTGAGCCTGAAGACGTTATTCAGACTTATATCTGTCTTACAAATATTGCGAGACATTCACGCAAAACTAGACATAAAATAAAGTATCCAAATGCATCTTCAGTGCATTTGTCTGTGCCCCATGACGAGGGGTTGCCTGTTCCTGTCTGTAACTTGAAAGCCTTGGAACCAGACACCATGTCAAGTGAATGAGAAAGTATTGAACATATAGAAGAGTACTGCCCTCAATATCATCACACTTCGTCTCAGCTCTTTAATCAAAACGAACTGAACGATTTGGATCGCGATCTAAAACATTCGAAACAGTAAGCTGAACTCATGGTTTCGAGACTGCAACAACGGAGTCTTCTAGCTCCAGGGAAAAAAATTTCCTGTTTCAGATCAAGAGGTGCTTCTATCGCTCAATATTTCGATATGCACAATTCAGTGTGTGTATGTAGTTCTGTCAGTGGTCTGATGATGCAGCTAGGTGTACAGCATAATCTACAGGAGTGACGACTATTTATTGACTCCAGAAAAACCAGCTTGAAAGCAGTACTACTGCATGCTGGCAATGCATTTCCATCGGTACCTTTGGCTTACGCAGTAGACATAGAAGAAACTTATGAAATCATGGCTTTGCTGCAAGAGGCAATCAAACCTAAGGATCATGAATAGCAGATATGCTGTGATTTAAAATTTGTTGCACTCCTTAAAGGTTTACAGGCTGCTTTTTGTGCCTTTGGGACAGCTGTGACACCAAGAACCACTATACTGTCAAGGAATGGCCTATAAGGAAGTCATATGTTCCTGGAAACGTAGATGTGAACAATTCCTCATTGGTTGAGCACGATAAAATAGTTTTGCCTCCTCTTCATGTCAAGTTGGACCTTATCAGGGACTTTGTAAAAGCTCTCTATAGGGAAGCTGAGGCCTTCAATCACTTAAAAAAAAAGTTCCGCAAATTAAGTGAGGCATAGCTAAAAGAGGGTATATTTGTTGGACCACAAATAAGGAAATTGCTGAAAGACCCAATCTTTGATACCAAACTCACATATATACATTTAGCCGCTTGGTCTTCTTTTAAAGCAATTGTGAAGGGCTTTTTGGGTAACAGAAAAGACAAAAATTGTGTTACCATTGCGAATGATCTCTTGGACAACTATAAGAACAATTCACATTTTTACATTCTTACCTTGATTTCTTCCTGGAAAATTGGGGAGCCGTCTGCGATGGACATGGTGAACGCTTTCACCAAGACATTCTTGCAAAGGAACACCGTTACCAAGGTCATTGGAACCCTTCGATGTTGGGTGACTAATGCGGGGTCTTGTTAGGGAGAGTGATGAAACGGCAAATAAAAGAAGAGCTCCGTCGTCGTATTTTTCAAAAACCAAAGACGATTAAAGGTGAAACTATCTTCTGAACTAATTTTGACCTTTTATTAGCATCATGCCCATATATACATACAAAATAGTATTGATTTCAAACGTTCTGAAAGTGAAATTTTTTGTCTTAATTGTGTCAACTTTCGCTATTACCATTTTTTATTCTGCTGTGTATCTAGGAAATGTGACGTCATAGAGAAAAACTGATTTTACAAGTGTATTCAGCACCCCAGTATTAGGTAAATCCATCCATTTACAAACCAGATGCAGAAAAAAAGTTTAAATGTGTTAACTTGTGTAATTAGTGCTCCACAGGTGTCGGAAAATTAAAGAATTTTATTTTGAGAACACCCTCATCTGCTGCGTATAAATTCACTCTTATTATGAAAACCCATTTGGATCTGTACTTTGGTCGAGTACTTGATGATCAGTCCAAATTTAATACAGTTGTCGTAACAGAAAACGTTTTATCAACAATAGTTTACGGTGTTCTCAAAGCACAATTATTTGAATGCTGTCTCTTGTTATAGCGTTGTCGTGCTATCAGAATAATTACTTTATTTGCGTGAACGGGAAACATTATTTTGTTGATAGATTACAAAAAATAATGCAAGACTTCCGCTAAGTGTTTTCAAAAGTTCTGAATATTAATCCCGAAACAACTTCAGAAGCATTCGTAAATTTTTATTTACGGAATGCGTCTTTAAGGAGATGTTTTTCCATTTCCTCAGCGAATTATGAGTTGCCAGTACTTTTAAAGTGTAATGTTTTCCTGTACATGGTAGCCTCCATATTTTGTATGTCAAAGGACAAATAATTCGTCACCCTTAGAGAAATCTTACAAGCATAATTTGATACCGCGTAATTCCACCTCTGGACTTCATAAGAACCAGGATTCTGTTAGGAAGTGAGTCCACAGTGTTGTGAAGGTACGTCGCATCCACTCGCTGAGAGATGATCGCATAATTCCACCAGTTTGCGGGGATGCTCATGTCGGTGTATTATCTACTGTTCCAACATGCCGCACAAATTTTCCATAGGGTTCAAGTTAATCAGTTTCGGAACACCAGTCTTCGAGCCTGATGAACTTTGCAGTTATCGCCTTTATGTACCTGTATGAGCAACGGCCTCCTACGACGTGACCGACTCCAAACCTTTCATTGCATGCTATTGTCGTCGTAATGGTTTCTCCTTATCAGATACGGATGGACTTCCATTCACTGCCTGCAGCAATTTCTCTCAGGTCTGTAAGCAATTTTGATTGACACGCCCTGAAATGCGTCTCTGGTCACTTTCAGTCAGTAATTTCTTCCGACCAAAATTCAGGCCCGTCCTTACAATTACAGTTTCCACTTGAAACACAGACATCACACGTATCACTACTTCCTTACGCTCATGTAGAGGCAGTGCGTGTGCGGTTGAGCACGTGACTCGATCGCTAAGTCATCTGTAAACGCGTAACGATTCATCTGTGCGCGCTAACTGGGTTGAATATCTTTTAGTCCTGTGAACTTAGCATTGAAACACAAGTGAATTATTTTTTGTGTCACATACACTCTATTTTTGCCACACAGTGGATGGATAGTGGTGTCGCGAAGAATGGAGTGGGAAGTGGTTCCCTGTTGGAGTTGGGTGGGGGAGTAGATGATGAAGGTAGGCAAATTTTGTCAAAGTTCTATACTGTTAACCATAAAGGAACATAATGCACCATGATAGCAGTTAACAGACGAAATATGATAGCTGATGAATCCTGTGCCAGATACATCGGTGTGGATTCGCCACTGTAAGCGCTTCTCGAAGAGGCAGCCTGATGGCTAGTGATCATGACTGCGTGTTTGGTTGTTGCTGAGTTGCGATGGCTTGACAGCAGCGCGGCCCGGGTGGGAGGAGCTTGACAAACTGACGTCCTGCCCAGTGGGAAGCCGCAGTGGCTTTCGGGTGACAGACTCTGGATCAATGGCTGGGACACTGCGTCTAGCAGAGATGGACCGAAACGGCGCAGAGTTGCGAGGGTCTCAGTTTGAACCTTGGACCACAAGGCAGCAGCAGGACAAGAGGCTGGCGGTCTCGTGGGGACAAAGGCAGACTGAAGGCAACCTGACGGCTAAGCAGTAAGCTTTTGTTCGATTGTTTACGGTCCGGCAGAAAGTGTCGGCAACCACACGCCACAAACTGACGAGCGGAGAGTCTTGACGTACACTCCGGCCATGCTGCTCAGCTGACCCTGAGGTATACGGGGTGAATAAAAACTTCCGCACTTGGCGGTCGACATGTGCGTCCTCATCAAAATTCAAACGTTTCTAGCTAAACCTGGCCCTGTCCATATGTTTAATAGAAATGTCATTTAAAAGTCGAGTCTCTGGCAACGCTACAACTATGTGCATCACGCCCGAGAACAGGTAACACGGACCCTGCGTTGTGCCGCAGCTGTCCTATTAGCTCAGTGGGATGAGGTAATGCCGTGGGAACAGATATACAGACTCACCGATGTTCGAGTAGCAATCGCACCATATTTTTCCGACTTTATCCAATTTACACCTCCATAATGCGGTATCTCGTGTATTTCTTCCTGTTTCTGTTAACTTTATTTAAATATAAAGACATACACTTCTTACAGTCTTAAATAACCACTTCGTTTCGTCCATGACACAAAAAAGGCAAGAGAAAATAAAAGTGGATACAGCATCGAAAGAGATACAAAAAACACAACAGGCAGGCTACACTAGATAGCACATTATGCTACTCACAATAACTCCAATCTGTACGTTTGACGTCCAGCGTTATTCTCACAGAGCCAGGACGTACACGCACGAGTACAAGCAACGTTTACTTTAGAGATGAAGTTCAAACACTTCGCCATTCGCTGGCTCGTACTTTGCGAACGCTACACATCACACATACATCCACGAGTGCTGAAGCGACTTGCAAGCGAGGTATTCGGCCGCGTTCATCCATGGGTCCCCACAAATAAAGATCTAGTGGATTAAGGTCCGGGAAACGTGGAGGTCAGAACAATGAACCTGGAAACGCTTCATTTAAATAGTTAGGCACATTCATTCCAAAGTGTGACGGTGCACCATTATGTTGAACCATAGCTGTCACCGAGCACCATGTGGAACTTTTTTTAATGCATCAGGCTAAGTATTGCAAAGAAACATACCATATAGGGGCACATTCACTTTATCCAGCGATAGGTACGAGCCCAAAAGTACTCCTCCTTCGACTGAAGCCAACAGGTCTATCCCAAAGCGTGTCTGAAATCCACAATCACAGATGGCGTGTGGCTAATGTTCCGACCAACAGTGACTGTTATGGATGTTGAAAATACCTTTACGAGTGAAGCTAATTCGTCGGTCCATATCTCCCTATTCATAAAATGTTCGTTAACTTCCAATTGGTGAAAAGCCGTTCACAAAACTGTACTTGTCGATTTCGATTTTCTGGTGGCTGGCGTTGAGCTAATGTGTAATGGTATGATGCAACACTTCAGCAACCAGTCTTTGAGATCCTGAAACTGTATTGCAATATCAGGGGTGCTTCGTGGAGTCCTCTGTTTCTGTAGCACTTCTAGTTCTTAGACGACTTCTTTTCATTACTTGTGGACAGAGGTTGTCGGCTTCCACAAGGCATTGCTTCTGGTGATGAAAGACATTCTTATTGCGATGGCGCCTTCGAGGGTACCATGCAGCATACCCACGATCAGCATTATCAGCTTGGATATCGGATGCACCCAGCACGGAAAGCACATTGATGTTTTCATCGTTAGTGTACTCCATCTGGAATCCGCCTTACACGAACTTGACAGTAACAGTTATGGTAGCGCACTGCGCAGTCAGTAGGCACATGCATGAAGTTTTATGGATCCCACTGCCGTGCGATAGGCTATTGTCATGCGACAAAATGTCCCACTTATAAACGACAGGATCTACGGAACTAAGGTCTAAAATATAAAAGAAAGGAACCTTACGAGAATTCGAACCGTAACTCCATGGTGGATGGGGGGCTAAATGTCCCAGTAATCTACTCAGTTATCTGCGACAAGTGGATGCACGATCCTCTGTTCATTCCGATGCTGTTGACGATGTGACAGTATTGCCAGACCCTCGTTTTCATACGTGTGTTTTCAAAATGCACCGACTTGATTTTGCTAGTTAAGCTTTTGTCTTGAATCTGGATGAGGGATCGTATGCCGACGTTCAAGTGCGGCATTTTTTTGTCACCCAGTATATGCTGGAGTTTTTAATGCATAAGACAAGTACTGCCGCTTACTTCAGTGCCATCGGAAGTTCATTAAAGCTGATCGTGGACCAGAGAACTTGATCGCTACTGAATAAACTGTTGGTATGGCGAAATGCTGCGTCGGCTGGGTCTAACAGACACTCTAAATCTGGCACCGGGCTCTTGTTTGGGCCCAACTGCGGATGATTAACGCAACACTGATAGATGCTAAATGTTGGCAAAAGTATGCTAACAATATTTCAGCATAAAAACTAATGAAAAATAAACAGTTTGAATAAGGAAAGAGAAAATAAAAAAAGGAGGATAAAAAACAGACACAAACAACACTGCTGCTATTGCTTACTCCAATGAATTTCTGTTCTTGCCCTTCGTAATGGCCACTATATCTATAAAGACATGGGGTGTGGGGGAAAAAATGAAGCATCTGAGGTGGATAACACAGCTGTGCCTGTCACTTTCCTAATTTTTTAATGCAGCGCCTGTGGCATTGACACTTTTTAGCAGTCACTTCGACATCTTCTGAAACTATCATTACCTAGGCTGGATGAGGAGTCACTTAGCATATAACACTTGTGTACAGCCCAAACAGCTAGACTTTGTAGTAGCGTCTGGTGTGAAGCGCACCCCGTACTTCTTTCGGGGAGCCTTGCATTTCTCAACCCCAAGTTCAACAAGGAACTGGCAGCCCAGTTTGTGACAGAAACTTCGAAGGCTCTGCTTCAAGCCTCCCACCCGCCTCCGAAGTAGGCAGCTTCGATTATTCCTGGGGACAATGCGGCAGACTTTGAGCTTTGTTCAAACCTCGTTAGGACGTCTGGTCTTTTCAACATTTCTTTCATTCGCTGAAATGATCCAAGTGTGCCAGAAGACAGGTACTGGTCATTCCAGGGGATGCTCCACAGTCTTCAGTTGGAGGCAATCAGTTCCCTCCAGGGCTGCCGCGACAACCTGTTCAACATGTTGAATAAAGCTTCGTGTCATTCACAATAAGAACACAAGATGATCCTTCCCATCCCTGAAAACCAATTCCCTAAGAAGAACTATTATTCGCCACGAGTTCGAACTGCCGTATTTGACAATACGACACTCATTTTTGCTTGCTTTCCCGTACACGAGTTACAGCAGAATTCACAACAGTTGAAGTTTTTCTCACTGACCCAGTTTCAGCTTTTTGGAGGCAGAATCTCAAACTTATTGGTTATGGGGATGTGTACGTAACACTGAGTTCTTCCTTGTCCGTGATACTCCTGTATAGTGCCCCCTACACTTGTAATCACGGTTAAGTGGAAGACTTCTGACAGATTATGTATTTCCTGTAAATTAAGCACGATGCACAGGATAGGATCATATTTGACGTACTCTTTCGTACACACCGCACTTTTTTCTCGGTAAGCCTCCAACACATTCATTCGCAGCAGGCTCCAATTACAGCAAAAGCGATATCCAACGACGATGTTGTACAAAATGGGCGCAAGTCGCGTATTGCACTGTGCCGATATCAGGACCGAAAGCTGACGTGGGATTTGAAGCAGTAATCCGATCGCTGGGCTCTCGGAGGCGACTTAAGGAGCGCCGTAAATCAGGATGAAGGCCGAGCAATCGATAGCAGCCGTGCCAAAACACGGGAAACTCCCGCTGCGATTTCCTGCTCGGGTTCAGCAATGCTGCAACATCCCGAGAAGAAACATCCAGTCAGACAAAATCACTCATAGAGCTGTCTTACTTCGTGTAATTTCCTGAACACTATCGTGCTATATAAAGTCATCAGACCACTAGGAGATGACATGCTGATACTGTGTAACGAAGCTTCTAGCCTTCCAGAATGAAATTAAAGTCTGCAGCGGAGTTTGCGCTTATTTGAAGCTTCCAGTAAGATTAAAACTGTGTGCCGGACCGAAACTCGAAAAGGCAATTGCACCGATTTCAAGTCCCACTCAGGCAGATAGTTTCAATCTGCCAGAAATTTTCAACCCTCTAGCCTCAGATATAAATGAGTTTAGTAGAGGGGAGGATGCAGGAGTTTCTTTCGCAAAATTCTGCTGGAGCCACTCATTCATCATTAGAATAGTTGGAAAGGTGACTGTCACTTTTCACCAGCTGTTCCAGGTATTTTTAGACATTTATGAAGGGATTAAGATGGAGTTTGTCGATGATACTGTTATTCTGTCAGAGACACCAAAGGCCGTGGATGAACAGTTGAACGAAATGCACAGCATCTTGAAGTGAGGTTATAAGATGGGCACCAACAACAGAGAGACAGGGATAGTGAAAAGCAGCTGAATCAAATTAGGTAATGCTGAGGGTTCAAAAATGGCTCTGAGCACTATGGGACTTAACTTCTGAGGTCATCAGTCCCCTAGAACTTAGAACTACTTAAACCTAACTAACATAAGAACATCACACACATCCATGCCTGAGGCAGACTGTAGCGCCTAGAACCGCCACTCCGGCCGGCAATGCTGAGGGACATGAGACACTAACAGTATTAAATGAGTTATGTTATTTGAGCAGCAAAATGACTGACGACGGCCAAAGTAGAGAGGATATAAAATGCAGGCTGGCAATGGCAAGAAAATCGTTTCTGGAGATGAGGACTTTTTTAATTTCGTATCTAGATTCAAGTGTTAGAAAATAATTTATCAAAGTATTTACATGAAGTTTAGCCACGCATGGAAGTGAAACATGGACGGTAAACAGTTTAGACAAGAAGCGAATAGAGGCTTTTGAAATGTGGTGCTGTGGAGAGCCCCCGAAGATTAGATGAACAGATCGCGTTACTTAAGAGGAGGTACTGAATAGAATAAAGGAGTAAAGAAATTAGTGGCACAACCTGACTAGAACAAGGGAGTAGTTGACAGGACACATTCTGATAAACCAAGGGATTACAAACTTAGTATAACTGGGAAGCGTGGGAGGTAAAAATCGTTGAGGGAGACCAAGAGATGAATATAGCTCGCTGATTCAGAAGGGTGTAGGTTGTAGTATGTTTCGATGGTACAATGCCAACGACGTTGAATTATTAGCGATGGATAAGATCTGCAGAACATTTTCAAATAAACGATAGCTACAAAGCAGAAACCACAGCTCTTAAACAACTGTAATTAAACCTCCCTGTTTCAATAATAATTATTTATTCAGTTAAAACAACGTCATGAAGAATGGTCTCATGAAGTAAATCGACAACCGAAACGATATACGATTAAATTCCCCTTAATTCTGTGAAATATTCCAATCAAGTCCAATAATAGCTAACAACTGACAACAGATTCCACAAGTGAAACATCATATGTAAAAATATGCAGTTCCATCTTCAAAATTCATCTTATCTCAACGATTTATCACAAAACTGCCCTGAATTAATTTTAAGTACTCCTGCACTACCTCAGTATTCTTTCGGAACAAATTTGTTGACCTCAGAGACATTGTATCATAAACGACAAAACGTTGAAACAGCCATTTGTAGAAGATATGACAAACATTTGATCTGAAAGGTTTGTCACCGTTGTATACAGGAGCGGCCGAAGCATACGTCAGATAGCGAATCCATCACGGACAAAAGACCACGGCTGAAATACCTCGGACAAAAGACACCGCAACGACAGCCTCGAGCGTACTCGTTACAGAGTTTAAACACCGCTTCTTCTTGAAGTTACAACTGTTTTTATTTTAAACTTGATTGACAGATTAGGTCTGTGAGGTTTCTGGACGTGGTGAACTTCCGCATTTCTTATCCCGAGGCGCTCTTAGCGACGTCGATGCGGTGTTGAAAGCTCTATGTAGTACTTTCTGTGACGCAACTGTGTCTACTGACGAACTTCGAACACGCATGCCCCCTAAGTATCTCAAACAGATGCCACTAAAACACAGACAAATAATTGTTCTATTCAGAAATGTGAACCTGTACTTTACTTTAAATCTCCTCTTTTAGCTACCATCAATAAAGGACATGATTGCTTATTTATACACGTATAAATCGACGAGCACAAGGACAACTTCGCATTTCTGACTTTTAACTCTTAAGTACAACTGAACAATGGCGTTAGCCCTACCTGAACACTGAAACACAAAGCGACATTTTGCAGGCACCAAGAAACAAACAGACAAGAAGTCTGCTGCCAGCAATGTTGCGCCCAGTTACGCCCGCGATCTCTATGTTTTCCTCCTCCAGACTCGGCAGCCTCCATGCTGCTCCGCCTCTCGGTCGGCATGATACGCCGCCAGCAACGAAGCGTCCTTCACAGTGCTAGCGAGGTCTTGACGGTTTGCTACTCCCGGCGTCTCGCTAGTGTCTCCGCAACTAGATACGGTCGCTCCCTTGTCGCTTCCATGGGCGTAGTTGCGGTTCCCACACAGTGTTGCGGTTCAAATGGCTCTGAGCACTATGGGACATAGCATCTGAGGTCATCAGTCCCCTAGAACTTAGAACTACTCAAACCTAACTAACCTAAGGACATCACACACACCCATGCCCGAGGCAGGATTCGAACCTGCGATCGTAGCACTCGCGCGATTCCGGACTGAAGCGCCTAGAACCGCAAAGTGTTACGGACGAGTTCTCACACGTAGCAGTAGAAATGCAGCAGAATTTTGCGCCACTAGATAAATGGGTCGGGACCACAAATTATGCGGTGAATATTACAGCACAGAGTAACATCGGTCAAAATATTAAGCTTACAGGCGCTTTTTATCCTTGTCATTTTGGCTCTCATTGATTGAACTACGAACGGTTCAGTACTTTAGGTGTAGGTAGTAAAATTATTTTTCATAACCACATGGTGAGCAAGATGTATAAGACAGGCGTAATTCCCTCAGACTTCAAGAAGAATATAATAAATCCAATCGCAAAGAAAGCAGGTGTTGACAGATGTGAAAATTACTGATCTATCAGTTTAATAAGTCACAGCTGCAAAATACTAACGCGAATTCCTTACAGAAGAATGGAAAAACTGGTAGAAGCCGACCTCGGGGAAGATCAGTTTGGATTCCGTAGAAATGTTCGAACACGTGAGACAATACTGACCCTACGACTTATTTTAGAAGCAAGATTAAGGAAAGGCAAACCTACGTTTCTAGCATTTGTAGACTTAGAGGAAGCTTTGGAAAATGTTGACTGAAATACTCTCTTTCAAATTCTGAAGGTGGCAGGGTAAAATACAGGGAGCGAAAGGCTGTTAACAAATTGTACAGAAACCAAGTGGCAGTTATAAGAGTCGAGGGACATCAGAGGGAAGCAGTCGTTGGGAAGGGAGTGTGACAGGGTTATAGCCTATCCCCGCTGTTATTCTATCTGTATATTGAGCAAGAAATAAAGGAAACAAAAGAAAGGTTCGGAGTAGGTATTAAAATCCATGAAGAAGAAAAAAAAACATTGATGTTCGCCGATGACATTGTAATAGTCAGAGACAGCAAAGGACTTGGAAGAGCAGTTGAACGGAATGGACAGTGTCTTGAAAGGAGGGTATAAGATGAACATCAACAAAAGCAAAACAAGGATAATGGAATGTAGTCGAATTAAGTCGGGTGATGCTGAGGGAATTATATTGGGAAATGAGACACTTAAAGTAGAAAAGGAGTTTTGCTATTTGGGGAGCAAAATAACTGATGATGGTCGAAGTAGAGAGGATATAAAACGTAGACTGGCAATGGCAATGAAAGCGTTTCTGAAGAAGAAAAATTTGTTAACATCGAGTATAGATTTAGATGTCAGGAAGTCGTTTCTGAAAGTATTTGTCTGGAGTGTAGCCATGTATGGAAGTGAAACGTGGACGATAAATAGTTTGGACAAGAAGAGAATAGAAGCTTTTGAAATGTGGTGCTGCAGAAGAATGCTGAAGATTACATGGGTAGATCACATAACTAATGAGGAGGTATTGAATAGGATTGGGGAGAAGAGAAGTTTGTGGCAAAACTTGACTAGAAGAAAGGATCGGTTGGTAGGACATGTTCTGAGACATCGAGGGATCACCAATTTAGTATTGGAGGGCAGCGTGGAGGGTAAAATTCGTAGAGGGAGACCAAGAGATGAATACACTAAGCAGATTCAGAAGGATGTAGGTTGCAGTAAGTACTGGGAGATGAAGAAGGTTGCACAGGATAGGGTAGCATGGAGAGCTGCATCAAATCAGTTTCAGGACTGAAGACCACAACAACAACAACCACATGCTATGGATACTTATAGTAAAAATATGTTCAGTAATTGGTGTTCCGTTTCCTGTTGCCCATATATCGTAAACAGAAATCTTTCTGTAATCAAAAGCATATACAGTGATGAGCTAGTACACCTATTAAGCAGATGGTCGGCCAGACGGTGCGTCTGAAAGCTTGCTTGTTTGTCCATGTTTGGAACGAAATGAATGAATGATCCTGCAATTCACGGATCAGATAGTGTGTCGTTAGGTTTTTGGAGGTATGTGGCATTAGATTTCTACGCACAGGTCATGCAATTCGCGTACATAACGGGTCGCTGTTCTGATACGCTCTCCGATAGCGACCGAGATGGCTTTCATAGGAATTACATCAAGCGAATTTGGTCGGCGAGACAACAACGAGAGTTCACTGTGATGCTCCTCAAACCAATGTAGCACCAATGTATCACGGTTCTGGCTCCAAGATCATACTACTGAAAGATGACAACGCCGTCGGGGAAGATAAGAAGCACGAAGGGGTTAAGGTGTTTAGCAGCAGTCAATGTGTCTTCTAGTATTAACACAGATCCACTGCAAGTGCAGAAGAATATCTCGCATTGTATAATACTGCTCTCACCAGCCTGAGCCCGTGCGAAGCTCCACCTAGAGGCACCGTTCACCTCTATGATGGCTTTTGTGGAGACCTAGTGTAGCAAAAATGTGTTCCACGTTTCCATTGATCAACGGTCGTATCCCATGGTCATATGCTCACTGCAGTCGTAATTGAAAATGTCGTTGGGTCTGCTGCGGAGCTCCATGTTCAGCAATGCACGATCAACGATGCGCTCCAAAACACTAGTGCGTGCACTTCCGGCTCAGACGCCACAGATCACCATCTGTTGTACATTACAGAACAGACAAACCGCCGAACCTCACGTTCTTTGAAGTGGAGGTCCAACCATTCAGCGCCTAGTGGTACTTTCGCTGTTCTTACATCTCCTCTTTCTGCAGATGCTCACGACTTGGGCACTTGAACATTCGACCAGCTTCGCCGTTTTCGAGATACTCGTTCACGAACTCTGCGTAATATATATATATATATATATATATATATATATATATATATATATATACTCTTGGAAATGGACAAAACACCACATTGACACCGGTGTGTCAGACCCACCATACTTGCTCCGGACACTGCGAGAGGGCTGTACAAGCAATGATCACACGCACGGCACAGCGGACACACCAGGAACCGCGGTGTTGGCCGTCGAATGGCGCTAGCTGCGCAGCATTTGTGCACCGCCGCCGTCAGTGTCAGCCAGTTTGCCGTGGCATACGGAGCTCCATCGCAGTCTTTAACACTGGTAGCATGCCGCGACAGCGTGGACGTGAACCGTATGTGCAGTTGACGGACTTTGAGCGAGGGCGTATAGTGGGCATGCGGGAGGCCGGGTGGACGTACCGCCGAATTGCTCAACACGTGGGGCGTGAGGTCTCCACAGTACATCGATGTCGTCGCCAGTGGTCGGCGGAAGGTGCACGTGCCCGTCGACCTGGGACCGGACCGCAGCGACGCACGGATGCACGCCAAGACCGTAGGATCCTACGCAGTGCCGTAGGGGACCGCACCGCCACTTCCCAGCAAATTAGGGACACTGTTGCTCCTGGGGTATCGGCGAGGACCATTCGCAACCGTCTCCATGAAGCTGGGCTACGGTCCCGCACACCGTTAGGCCGTCTTCCGCTCACGCCCCAACATCGTGCAGCCCGCCTCCAGTGGTGTCGCGACAGGCGTGAATGGAGGGACGAATGGAGACGTGTCGTCTTCAGCGATGAGAGTCGCTTCTGCCTTGGTGCCAATGATGGTCGTATGCGTGTTTGGCGCCGTGCAGGTGAGCGCCACAATCAGGACTGCATACGACCGAGGCACACAGGGCCAACACCCGGCATCATGGTGTGGGGAGCGATCTCCTACACTGGCCGTACACCACTGGTGATCGTCGAGGGGACACTGAATAGTGCACGGTACATCCAAACCGTCATCGAACCCATCGTTCTACCATTCCTAGACCGGCAAGGGAACTTGCTGTTCCAACAGGACAATGCACGTCCGCATGTATCCCGTGCCACCCAACGTGCTCTAGAAGGTGTAAGTCAACTACCCTGGCCAGCAAGATCTCCGGATCTGTCCCCCATTGAGCATGTTTGGGACTGGATGAAGCGTCGTCTCACGCGGTCTGCACGTCCAGCACGAACGCTGGTCCAACTGAGGCGCCAGGTGGAAATGGCATGGCAAGCCGTTCCACAGGACTACATCCAGCATCTCTACGATCGTCTCCATGGGAGAATAGCAGCCTGCATTGCTGCGAAAGGTGGATATACACTGTACTAGTGCCGACATTGTGCATGCTCTGTTGCCTGTGTCTATGTGCCTGTGGTTCTGTCAGTGTGATCATGTGATGTATCTGACCCCAGGAATGTGTCAATAAAGTTTCCCCTTCCTGGGACAATGAATTCACGGTGTTCTTATTTCAATTTCCAGGAGTGTATATGTGTGTGTGTGTGTGTGTGTGTGTGTGTGTGTGTGTGTGTGTGTGTGTGTGTGTGTGTCTGTATCTGTGTCTGTGTGTGTGTGTTTGTGTGCGTGTGTGTGTGTGCGCGTGTTTCATACGGCTACTGTCTTAACAGTGTGTGCATTCGAGACTTTGGTAAACTTAAGAGTGGCATATTATATGTGCAAATTACGAATTACAGCTTCGCATTAACTGTACGCTTTATAACATAAGTAGAAATTAAACGATCATTTCTTGTTACCATCCGCTATGGGTTATTGAATGGGTATAAGGTCGAGTGAGCAAGTTAAGAAACAAAAACTCAAATGTACTCAGGCGTCAGCAGATGATCATTTTTAGCATTCCTTCCTTCCTCTAGAGCTACAGCAAATAAAAAGACAGTGTTCAGGTGATTCAATCCACTTTCCGACAATACATGAAAACCTAAGATTTTCCGCGCCCAGTAAGGGACACTCCTAGCATCGGGGATTTATAAAACTCCTTGTGAATGTGGTAGCAACTACAACGGTCAGTCGACGAGAACGATTTCAGATCGCTGCACACAAAGTCGCCAGCACATTAAGCATCACGATTTCGACAGATCTTCAATCGTCGACCATAACGTAACGAACAAATATACGATTATGTTTGACGTTAGGGAATAATTATTTCGTGACTCTACCTACTAGGATTCTGTCATTAAAGAAGCCGTTGAAGTCAGAATGTGCAACGACATCTTTAACTGGGACAGAGGCAATGCAGTTAGTAATGCACTGAACCGAGTGCTTGATGCTGGAAGGCCACAGAATAATACGCTGCGTCATCCAGTTCCCAACGAAATCAGTCCTCCCGCTGTGTGGCCATCGTGCAGGAAAAACAGTCTAGGCTCCAAAGCCATCAGAAGCTTTATCGACGCGTTGCAGCTTTTTTAGGCATCTTCAGAATTTGCCTAGGAACTGCGGGTAACGCTTTAGTCATAAGTAGCTAAATGTTATTGTTTGCACCTTAGGCGATGGCGCGCAGCCATGCTAATATACGTCCATACTTCTAATCTCGAGACAAACATTCGTATACAAATTGTAGTAGTCGTGAATACATGACTGCATGTGCGCACGCTACGTGAGACTGCAGTCATGTATTCACAGTTACAATTTGCATACCGATGTCTGTGTCAAGGTTAGAAGTGTGCACCTATAAAAAGTACAGCTGCATGCCTTCGCCGAAGGTGCACACCTAAACTTTTGGCTGCTTATGACAAATGTGTCACCCGAAATTCCTAAAGATAATGATATCAAAATTGATACCAATATCCTCCCGTCATAAACATCGACATATTCTCTGCTGGCATATGAAATTACTGTGCCTTCGTGAAGTATCCATGACGCAATTCAGCCACCTACATAAAGTACCGAACGCAATACAGGAAACATGTGACGTTGACGATAGAACATTTCTTTGGAAGGTACACATCGACTACAAATCCTACAAATCCATGGTAGGAGGAAATCCTAGAAGTATTTATTCAAGAATTTCACTCATAAAACTGCATAATACTTAGTCCTATTCCTTAAATAATAGATAAAACAATTTCTTGGAAAAAAGCTACAAAATTTCGTGAAATAGTCAATGAACAAACTGGCTAGAACGGGAAGTAGACATGCCTAATACTACACTACTGGCCAACAAAATTGCTACACCAACAAGAAACGCAGGTGATAAACGGGTATTCATTGGACAAATATATTATACTAGAACTTACATGTGATTACATTTTCATGCAATTTGGGTGCATAGATCCTGAGAAATCAGTACCGAGAACAACCACCTCTGGCCGTAATAACGGCCTTGATACGCCTGGGCAATGAGTGAAACAGAGCTTGGATGACGTGTACAGGTACAGCTGCCCACGCAGCTTCAAAACGGTACCACAGTTCATCAAAAGTAGTGACTGGCGTATTGTGACGAGCCAGTAGCTCAGCCACCATTGACCACACGTTTTCAATTGGTGCGAGATCTGGAGAATGTGCTGGCCAGGGCAGCAGTCGAACAATTTCTGTATCCGGACGTACAGGACCTGCAACATGCGGTCGTGCACTGTTCTGCTGAAATGTAGGGTTTCGCAGGGATCGAATGAAGGGTAGAGCCACGGGTCGTAACACATCTGAAATGTAACGTCCAGCGTTCAAAGTGCCGTCAATGCGAACGAGAGGTGACTGAGACGTGTAACCAATGGCACCCCATACCATCACGCCGGGCGATACGCCAGTATGGCGATGACGAATACACGCTTTCAAAGTGCCTTCACCGCGATGTCGGCAAACACGGATGCGATCATCATAATGCTGTAAACAGAACCTCGATTCATCCGTAAAAATGACATGCCATTCGTGCACCCAGGTTCGTCGTTGAGTACACCATCGCAGGCGCTCCTGTCTCTGATGCAGCGTCAAGGGTAACCGCAGCCAAGGTCTCCGAGCTGATAGTTCATTCTGCTGCGAACGTCGTCGAACTGTTGGAGCAGATGGTTGTTGTCTTGCAAACGTCCCCATCTGTTGACTCAGGATTCGAAACGTGGCTGCACGATCCGTTACAGCGATGCGGATAAGATGCCTGTCATCTCGACTGCTAGTGATACGAGGCCGTTGGGACCGAGCACGGCGTTCCGTATTACCCTCCTGGACACACCTATTCCATATGCTGCTAATAGTCATTGGATCTCGACCAGCGCGAGAAGTAATGTCGCGATACGATGAACCGCAATCGCGATACGCTACAATTGGACCTTTATCAAAGTCGGAAACGTGATGGTACGCATTTCTGCTCCTTAGACGAGGCATCACAACAACGTTTCACCAGGCAACGCCGGTCAACTGGTGTTTGTGTTTGAGAAATCGGATGGAAACTTTCCTCATGTCAACACGTTGTAAGTGTCGCCATCGGCGCCAACCTTGTGTGGATGCTCTGAAAAGCTAATGATTTGCATAACACAGCATCTTTTTCCTGTCGGTTAAATTTCGCGTTTGTAGCAAGTCATCTTCGTGGTGTAGCAATGTTAATGGCCAATGGTGTATGTTGCATAATTGTATATCTGGTGTGTAACGTTTATGTCCATAACATCTTACATAGTAAGGAACAATTTAGTGAGCACATGAGAACCATGTAGATAAATTGGTATGTTTCCAGTAAAAGATGTCTGTCATCTAGACGATTTAGTATTTGGTGAAAGGAGTTCAAATACGAATTTTTGTTCTAGAAAAATATAGAGATAAATTGTACAGTACTTTGAAGACGACAATTCATTAGGCCCTCTTTCCAGAGGAAAATGTCCCATGGAGCAGTCTCATAAACTCTTCCCGTTGGTGAATGCTGGCTCCACTAAGGACTGTATCCGTCAGGCACTGCGCCAGCCGACGGGGACAGAGCCGACGTTTGCGTTCGCACCTCTCTGGAAATAGGGCCTTCATTTGCTTCCAGTCGTCCGCGTTCAGAGCGGCATTTTTTGTACGACAGGACAGTGTTTTAGCGTCATGTCAAGCGCCAAATGAAGCCGGCCGAGTTGTCAGGGCATAAGATGAAAGGGCAGCGCCCAGCCCGAGGGTGGCGGCGTGCAGGCTGCGCCAATCTGCACGGGAACAGCACAGGCGGGCGGGCACCGGCGCCGCAGCAGCGCCGGAGCAGCGGCGGGCGCTGAATGCGACGGCCGTCCCCGCTGAGTAATGAACACGGCCGGCCGCGATGAACCCGCGCGCGGCTCACAAAGAACGCGCCGACCCTTTTGTGCTCGCCAGAACAATGTTCGCTGTTAGGACGGAACGCGGGCCGCCCAGACATAATGCGAGCTGAACGCCGGCCTGCTTTGCTGCGCCACGCCGCCCGCGGGTGCCCGCCGTCGGGCGAAGAGCCTTCAGCACCGCGGGGGCCGCCGGAACACCGCCGCCAGAGGCTGCGGAGGACACTTTACAGCTGGACGGTATCTGGGCATCGTCGTAATTACTCCTACATCTACATCCAATCTCCGCAAGCCACCTGACGGTGTGTGACGGAGGGTACTTTGAGTACCTCTATCGGTTCTCCCTTCTATTCCAGTCTCGTATTGTTCGTGGAAAGAAAGACTGTCGGTATGCCTCTATGTGGGCTCTAATCTCTGTGATTTCTTCCTCATGGTCTATTCGCGAGATATACGTAGGAGGGAGCAATATAATGCTTGATTCCTCGGTGAAGGTATGTTCTCGAAACTTTGACAAAAGCCCGTACCGAGCTACTGAGCGTCTCTCCTGCAGGGTCTTCCACTGGAGTTTATCTATCATCTCCGTAACGCTTTCGCGATTACTAAATGACCCTGTAACGAAGCGCGCTGCTCTCCGTTGGGTCTTCTCTATCTCTTCTATCAACCCTATCTGGTACGGATCCCACACTGCTGAGCAGTATTCAAGCAGTGGCCGAAAGAGCGTGCTGTAACCTACTTCCCTTGTTTTCGGATGGCATTTCCTTAAGATTCTTCCAGTGAATCTCAGTCTGGCATCTGCCTTACCGACGATCAACTTTATATGATCATTCCATTTTAAATCACTCCTAATGCGTACTCCCAGATAATTTATGGAATTAACTGCTTCCATTAGCTGACCTGCTATATTGTAGCTAAATGATAAAGGATCTTTCTTTCTATGTATTCGCAGCAATTTACATTTGTCTGCATTGAGATTCAATTGCCATTCCGTGCACCATGTGTCAATTCGTTGCACATCCCCCTGCATTTCAGTACAATTTTCCATTCTTACAACCTCTCGATATACTACAGCATTATCCACAAAAAGCCTCAGTGAATTTCCGATGTTATCCACAAGGTCATTTATCCACTCCTGGAAATGGACAATACACCACATTGACACCGGTGTGTCAGACCCACCATACTTGCTCCGGACACTGCGAGAGGGCTGTACAAGCAATGATCACACGCACGGCACAGCGGACACACCAGGAACCGCGGTGTTGGCCGTCGAATTGCGCTAGCTGCGCAGCATTTGTGCACCGCCGCCGTCAGTGTCAGCCAGTTTGCCGTGGCATACGGAGCTCCATCGCAGTCTTTAACACTGGTAGCATGCCGCGACAGCGTGGACGTGAACCGTATGTGCAGTTGACGTACTTTGACCGAGGGCGTATAGTGGGCATGCGGGAGGCCGGGTGGACGTACCGCCGAATTGCTCAACACGTGGGGCGTGAGGTCTCCACAGTACATCAATGTTGTCGCCAGTGGTCGGCGAAAGGTGCACGTGCCCGTCGACCTGGGACCGGACCGCAGCGACGCACGGATGCACGCCAAGACCGTAGAATCCTACGCAGTGCCGTAGGGGACCGCACCGCCACTTCCCGGCAAATTAGGGACACTGTTGCTCCTGGGGTATCGGCGAGGACCATTCGCAACCGTCTCCATGAAGCTGGGCTACGGTCCCGCACACCGTTAGGCCGTCTTCCGCTCACGCCCCAACATCGTGCAGCCCGTCTCCAGTGGTGTCGCGACAGGCGTGAATGGAGAGACGAATGGAGACGTGTCGTCTTCAGCGATGAGAGTCGCTTCTGCCTTGGTGCCAATCATGGTCGTATGCGTGTTTGGCGCCGTGCAGGTGAGCGCCACAATCAGGACTGCATACGACCGAGGCACACAGGGCCAACACCCGGCATCATGGTGTGGGGAGCGATCTCCTACACTGGCCGTACAACACTGGTGATCGTCGAGGGGACACTGAATAGTGCACGGTACATCCAAACCGTCATCGAACCCATCGTTCTACCATTCCTAGACCGGCAAGGGAACTTGCTGTTCCAACAGGACAATGCACGTCCGCATGTATCCCGTGCCACCCAACGTGCTCTAGAAGGTGTAAGTGAACTACCCTGGCCAGCAAGATCTCCGGATCTGTCCCCCATTGAGCATGTTTGGGACTGGATGAAGCGTCGTCTCACGCGGTCTGCACGTCCAGCACGAACACTGGTCCAACTGAGGCGCCAGGTGGAAATGGCATGGCAAGCCGTTCCACAGGACTACATCCAGCATCTCTACGATCGTCTCCATGGGAGAATAGCAGCCTGCATTGCTGCGAAAGGTGGATATACACTGTACTAGTGCCGACATTGTGCATGCTCTGTTGCCTGTGTCTATGTGCCTGTGGTTCTGTCAGTGTGATCATGTGATGTATCTGACCCCAGGAATGTGTCAATAAAGTTTCCCCTTCCTGGGACAATGAATTCACGGTGTTCTTATTTCAATTTCCAGGAGTGTATATATTGTGAATAGCAACGGTCCTACCTCACGCCACTGCAGCACACCTGAAACCATTCTTACTTGGGAAGACTTCTCTCCATTGAGAATGACATGCTGCGTTCTGTTATCTAGGAACTGTTCAATCCAATCACACAATTCGTCTGATAGTCCATATGCTCTTACTCTGTTCATTAAACGGCTGTGGGTAACTGTATCGAACGCCTTGCTGAAGTCAAGAAACACGGCATCTACCTGGGAACCCGTGTCTATGGCCCTCTGAGTCTCGTGGACGAATAGCGCGAGCTGGGTTTCACACGATCGTCTTTTTCGAAACCCATGCTGATTTCTACAGAGTAGATTTCTAGTCTCCAGAAAAGTCATTATACTCGAACATAATACGTGCTCCAAAATTCTACAACTGATAGACGTTAGCATCAATGAGGCGACTGTAGGCGTAAGACACAACGAAGGGCAGAATGAGAAGGAAGGTTTGAATAAGGAAAATACGAATAGGATAAGCAAAACTTACAAGTAGCATCAGGCGTAGTAGAAGGCCACAGAGTCATATTAAATGCATCCTCTTGAAAGCACCTCCCTAATGTTGCAAGCATGGTACTCAAAGTCTTAAACTGACTGTGTTCTCAGTGGTGCGGTGGAGGCTGTATACATCACAGGACGCCAAAACGTAACAAATATGTTCAGTAATCGGTGCGCTCACCTAGTAGGCTGAAAAAAATAATTCCACTTTCTGCCACCAGACGAATATATGACGCGGTAAGGAGTCAGAATGTGATATGTTTCCTGTTTTGATGTCACTATTTTTTTGTGTCCGAGAACTGTCATTATATCTTATGCATCAGTGCACGGAAGCCTATATGGGTTAATACACAAGAACATCAACCTGACGTCAAGGAGCAATGGAGGCACTTTTGGAATGTTTCTAGAATTAATAAACAAGGCATCCTAGATCCTACTCTGGAATTACCGGGCTTTGACCTGTAGAGATGTACCTGGACTAAATTAAACCGTATCAGAACGGGCCATGCAAGATGCAATGCATATAAGTGCAAGTGGGGGCTATGCGACTCACCAGCCTGTGACTATGCAGCACCAGAATAGAACGACCGCCATATTATTGAAGAACGCCCCTTAAGAAGATACGCCAGACCTGTCTCTGATATTATATATGTGAAACCCTCTGCTTTGGATTGGCTGTGCAATCTAGATATTGAGCTTTAATTATATGAATGACTTTCCAGTCAGGCTTGCCAAGCTTTTAACTGCAGTTATTTAGTCTTGAGTGTTTGTACTTTATCCTTTTGTGCTATTGCTTATTTTTTTACACATGTACTATTTACACATTGTTTTATTTTATACTTTTCGTTTATATATTGTTGTAATTATATAAAATATTGTTGGTGTATTGCCATACGCAAATAAATAAATAAATAAATCCGTGAGAGGATGATAGGCGATCAGATGCAGTGAAGGTATGAATGACATAAGGCGTGGAGTGAAGAAGGAAAATTAGAAAGGTGAAAACAAAACTTACAAGTAACATCGGGCGTAATAGTAGGGCACAGTCATACAAAATCCGGAAGAAACGATTCAAGCAGGAGGATCGTACAACCAAACTGTCGTTTGACGGCTGCACAGACTCCCATGTCGAGGATTAATAATAGGCATTCGTGGTGTAGAGAAGTCACAAATTCTGGATGGAGCTAGAAATTGGTTTTACAGAGACTGTTGAACGGCATTGGCCACTTCCTTAGCTCAAGTTTATCGCGAATCTCTCGCCCAGTCCAAGTCCCAAAGGAATGGATTAAAGCGCAGATCACTCCTGTATATAAGAAACGCAAAAGAATGGACCCGCAAAATTACAGAAGTATGTTTAACATATGTTTGCTGCAGAATTCTTGAACGTATTCTAAGTTCGCGTATAGTACATCTCCTTGAAGCGGAAAAGCTTCTGTACTCAGATCAGCACGAATTTATGAAGCATCACTTGTGAAAATTTCAGATTGCCTTGTTCTCACACAATATACTGCGAATAATCGGTTCAGGGCAACACGCAGATTCCATATTACTAGATTTCTGAGAATCGTTTGAAGTGGTTCCCCGCTGCTTACTCTTAATGGTGGTATGAGTATACGCAGTTGGTTCCCAGAACTGTGAATGGCTTGAGGGTTTCATAAGTAATAAAACCCAGTAAGTGATCAGCCACCGCGCGTCTTCATCAGAGACAAGGATAACGTCAGCAATGGCACCGAAAATGTGATAAGATTGCTTTTATTCTCTATATATTAGTGTGATGAACTTGCTGTACATGTAGAAAAATGTTAGTTAATGCAGATGAATCGGAAAAACAGTCCCATTACGTTCGAATACAGCGTTAGTAGTGTGTTGCCTGATACAGTCACATTGAGAAATATCTAGGTGTTGCGTAGCTAACTGACATAAAACGGAACGGGCATTCCAGATCGGTAGTGGGGAAGGGGTGTGGTCGACTTTGGTTTATTAGAAGAATTTTAAGTGAGGTTGGTACAGCTCAAGTGTTTGGGGCCCCCAGCTAATCGTATTAAAGGAATACTTGAAAGCAGCTCTGAGGCAGGCTGTTAGATTTGTTACCGGTAGGTTCGATCAACAAGCGAGTCTTATGGTGATGTTTCATGTAGTCAGTTGTAAATACCTAGAGGGGAAACACTGCTGAGGAAATTATGAGAACCGGCATTTGAAAACGATGGCAGAACGAATCTGCTGCTGCCAACGTATATTTTGCCTTGAATATAAGATAAGGGAAATTAAGGCTCATACAGACGCAAATAGATACTTATTTTCTCCTCACTCTGTTTGCAAGTGGACCAGAAAATGGACTGTCTAATAGTGGTAGAAACTACCTTCCATTACACACTGTAGTTACATGTGCCATGTGTATGTAGATGTAGAATCGTTCCTGTATACCTTTGTCCAATATTTTGAGAGAAACAACCTCTCAAACTCATATGTCTGACACTTACCTGCAGCCTCTGTCGTCGAGACTGTTGCTTCTCCCTACATATGGCCGCTGACAAATTAAATCCATTGGACCTCATTCCTCGAATTGGATAAAACTCATTTGAATTAATCAACAAAACCACAGGTTACTTGCTAATTTAGTCCGGTGTGAATTCACTGAACTGGTGATGCTGTATATTGGTTTCGTGTGTGATTGCGTTTGCAATCAATTGAGTTGTACTTAATTCATGTACACCTTCATTATTAGTCAGAACACAATGATGTCTTGTTCAGCCACTCCTATTTCTTTGACTACCAACTCACACCACACCTTGAACTTAGGTATGATGGTACCTTTTATGTGAAAGACCTATTTATTAAAATTTTGCACATGAACGTTGTTCATTCTTCGTGTCGTATTCTATTGTGTTGCAGCAATCTCGCCAATACATTTATCTGTTTCATCTTTATATGCTGTAAGTGTTTTTCCACTTCAATCTCTTTGTTGCTGTTCCCAGTGGGGAACCTTTTCTTTGATTAGATCGATTATTTATTTGTCATTTTCCATCAACCACTTGGCCATTTCATTTTCCAATGCCTTTTTACCCCAATCAAATTGTTCTGAGGTTATTGTCTCCCATTCTTTCGTCACACCTTCAGGGACTCAGCATTCGTTTCCTGGCTGTGGACTTGGCGACCCAAGGGTTCCTGAGCAGGGGACTGGTAAGCGCCACCAGTCCTCTGTCACTGTAAGCTCTCGGCATGCTGCAGTGACCAATGTATGGCGTGGGGTGGAACATTATGTGCCACAGGGGGGATCGTGGCGTGACCGCCAGGATGGCGAGGATGGAAAAACCTCTACAAAAAAAAACCTCACTCTCAAGGTGAGATGCATGTCTGTTGAGGTGGAACATCGTTAATGAGCAAACTCTACGGAAAGTATCATACCTCAGTTATATACTCAAATAAGCGTTGCCCTGCCAGAGGAGACAATTTATTTCCCTAGCTGCTGATGGCACTAAGATGGTACCCATGGCTGCTGTGCATCAACACTCAGTGTAACAAGAGGGCTCGTGTAGCCTTGAATGAATAGTGTGTATGTGTGTATGTGTTTTCAATTGCTGAGGGAAAAGAGGGCACCTTCAAGAAAGTCTAGAAGGCATTGGTGCCACTACAAAACTGTCAAGCGACTGCGTAATGGGACGCTGATGGTAGAAATATCTAGTTCAAAACAATTAAAGAACCTGAAGAAAGCTTGATACCTGGACGATAGGGAATATCCCATCGAAACTTAGCTGCACAATACCTTGAACAGCAAAGGTGTTTCATGTAGAGGTCTAGATATTCCCAAATAGGAGCTAAAACTGGGAGGGCCCAGGAAGGCATTGTTGACATGCAACATATGATGAAAAGGGTGGATGGATATCTGTTCAGATCAGACTTGTTTATACTCACTTTCAACAGCACGAATCTTCCAGAGCATGCTAAGGCAGGCTTCTATTACCTAAGCCTGCAGCCTTATGTCAGCAACCCAATGCGCTGTTTTAAATTCTAGCACTTTGGGGATACCACTCTTCCATCGTAAGGCAGAAGCCTTTTGTGGCAAATCTCATACGACCGTTTGTGAAGGACTTGGTTTTTCATCTCCTCCAAAATGTGTCAATTGCTCTGGGCATCACCCTGTCTGGAGTAGAGTCTACAGCATCTTCATTGAAGAACGTGGCAGACAACGGATGACATTCATTCCCATGACCACTTCCCACTGTGGATCCACTCAATGGACAGCGCATTACCTGAACAGAAACCACCAAAATGTAGTTTCAGCAGGGCTACTGTTCAACAGCTGAGTCCTATACATCTGCCGATATTATTGCATCCCAGAAAAAAGAAATGATAATATAATAAATCATATTTATTAATGTAACTATAGAGGACGTTAATAAATGTAATGTAGAAGTTAGTGTCTCTAGTTACGCGTGTATGTTGCAGGCAAGAGGTTTAAAACAAAACAAATTGGAACGCCTGCTTCGATGTTATTTATTTAGTCTCTCTCTCTCTCTCTCTTTACCTATTAATATATAATGTACCCACCACTTTAAATCTTTTCTTTCCTGTTCTAAACATGAGCACAACATATGGTGTCTTAGTAAAAACCTGACACTAAAAACTGAGTTACGGTTAAGAACTCTAGAAATTGAACATTACTTATTTTTAAACTTGCATACTCACGAAACGTAAATATTACATGACAGACTTGTTCCTTTGTCAGTTCCTTATGTTTTATTCTATAGTTACGCTTGTACATGAGAATAATAGGGGCAGTATAAATTTTCATCCTGCTCGTGTGATGCCTCAGAGAGTAAAAAGTGAATACTCGGATGGAAAAGACACACATCCATTAATCTGTTTCAATAAAAAAAATTTTTACACAAGATAGTTGGATACTGAACTTGTTTAACTAGATCTTTTGAACAGTCACAATTTTGCCCTGTTATTTTATTTTCTAAGATGGGTTTATGTTCTGTATAAATAGCTTTGTTGAGTATTGGATATTCTACATTTGTCCCTACATATTGATTAATTGTCATTATATCTTATTAAGGAGGACAGATGTCATTACTGCTTATTTGCAAAACTTGTGCACTTTGAATGAATACCAGTCATCATCACGCATATGTGAGCTATGATAGGCTTGCAATTGATTTCGCGTGCCTTGACTTTGTGCAATATTCACTGGCGTCACTATTGGCAAAGCGAATCGGATGTAGTTGTCGCTGATTGTTTCTGGCAGAGTGAGTCCTAAAGTAGGCCTTGAGAAACGTTGATGTGGCAGTAAGAGTGAGTCAGCAAGTGACAGCAGACTGGAAGGACATCGCGGGCTGAGTTGTAGACACAGTGGGTCAGTCGGCCATTAGCTCTGTTTGTGTCAAGACTTCGTGTAACTTTATGCAGTCAGAATTGCGACATTGAGGTGAGTACGGAACGCCGGCTGACTTGTCTCGCTTTGACATTCCATGCTGAGCGGGACTGGGTCCTGGAAGCCACATCTGATATTTAAAGGATTATAAGATATCTGCCACATCGTGAGTTCATGATCACTCTTTCTCACACTACGTTACGCCCACCTCTACTGCCTGTGCTTGGTGGCTTACCGAAATACACTCCTGGAAATGGAAAAAAGAACACATTGACACCGATGTGTCAGACCCACCATACTTGCTCCGGACACTGCGAGAGGGCTGTACAAGCAATGATCACACGCACGGCACAGCGGACACCCCAGGAACCGCGGTGTTGGCCGTCGAATGGCGCTAGCTGCGCAGCATTTGTGCACCGCCGCCGTCAGTGTCAGCCAGTTTGCCGTGGCATACGGAGCTCCATCGCAGTCTTTAACACTGGTAGCATGCCGCGACAGCGTGGACGTGAACCGTATGTGCAGTTGACGGACTTTGAGCGAGGGCTTATAGTGGGCATGCGGGAGGCCGGGTGGACGTACCGCCGAATTGCTCAACACGTGGGGCGTGAGGTCTCCACAGTACATCGATGTTGTCGCCAGTGGTCGGCGGAAGGTGCACGTGCCCGTCGACCTGGGACCGGACCGCAGCGACGCACGAATGCACGCCAAGACCGTAGGATCCTACGCAGTGCCGTAGGGGACCGCACCGCCACTTCCCAGCAAATTAGGGACACTGTTGCTCCTGGGGTATCGGCGAGGACCATTCGCAACCGTCTCCATGAATCTGGGCTACGGTCCCGCACACCGTTAGGCCGTCTTCCTCTCACGCCCCAACATCGTGCAGCCCGCCTCCAGTGGTGTCGCGACAGGCGTGAATGGAGGGACGAATGGAGACGTGTCGTCTTCAGCGATGAGAGTCGCTTCTGACTTGGTGCCAATGATGGTCGTATGCGTGTTTGGCGCCGTGCAGGAGAGCGCCACAATCAGGACTGCATACGACCGAGACACACAGGGCCAACACCCGGCATCATGGTGTGGGGAGCGATCTCCTACACTGGCCGTACACCACTGGTTATCGTCGAGGGGACACTGAATAGTGCACGGTACATCCAAACCGTCATCGAACCCATCGTTCTACCATTCCTAGACCGGCAAGGGAACTTGCTGTTCCAACAGGACAATGCTCGTCCGCATGTATCCCGTGCCACCCATTGTGCTCTAGAAGGTGTAAGTCAACTACCCTGGCCAGCAAGATCTCCGGATCTGTCCCCCATTGAGCATGTTTGGGACTGGATGAAGCGTCGTCTCACGCGGTCTGCACGTCCAGCACGAATGCTGGTCCAACTGAGGCGCCAGGTGGAAATGGCATGGCAAGCCGTTCCACAGGACTACATCCAGCATCTCTACGATCGTCTCCATGGGAGAATAGCAGCCTGCATTGCTGCGAAAGGTGGATATACACTGTACTAGTGCCGACATTGTGCATGCTCTGTTGCCTGTGTCTATGTGCCTGTGGTTCTGTCAGTGTGATCATGTGATGTATCTGACCCCAGGAATGTGTCAATAAAGTTTTCCCTTCCTGGGACAATGAATTCACGGTGTTCTTATTTCAATTTCCTGGAGTGTATTTGTTTGAGCGTAATTATCTAAGCTAAGGCTCTGTTGCTTCACATTATTTATATCTCTGATCATTAAAATATTTGGTTGTATATGTAAGTGTGCCGGTATTGTGGATTTCTGTATACCACTGAGAGCTTCATTGTGATGTATTTGTGTTGGTTACACGCAGTGTGAAAGAGTAAATTCAGTGGTTAACCTTAAAGCTAGATTTTCCCACTGATATTGCTGTTGGATTTCTTGTGCCGTAGTATTCTTGGGAAGCGCTTTGGCAATAAGCCGTTTCAAAAATTTCACATGTTAAAGTGAGGTCTTAAGTGTTTTTAAGGATATTGCATTTATTCACTTTTTTATATTATGTTTGCTTTAACAGATATTTCCTGTAAGTAGTATGTGTGTTAAAATTATGTTGCAGATTTCCATGACTAAATACCATAGAAGGAAGATTTGCTAGGAATATCTAATCATTAAGTACTGCCTCATAGATGTAAGCGTTGTTGTTGTTGTGGTCTTCAGTCCTGAGACTGGTTTGATGCAGCTCTCCATGCTACTCTATCCTGTGCAAGCTTCTTCATCACCCAGTACCTACTGCAACCTACATCCTTCTGAATCTGCTTAGTGTATTCATCTGTTGGTCTCCCCTACGATTTTTACCCTCCACGCTGCCCTCCACTACTAAATTGGTGTTCCCTTGATGCCTCAGAACATGTCCTACCAACCGATCCCTTCTTCTGGTCAAGTTGTGCCACAAACTTCTCTTCTCCCCAATCCTATTCAATACTTCCTCATTAGTTATGTGATCTACCCATCTAATCTTTAGCATTCTTCTGTATCACCACATTTCGAAAGCTTCTATTCTCTTCTTGTCCAAACTATTTACCGTCCACGTTTCACTTCCATACATGGCTACACTCCATACAAATACACTCCTGGAAATGGAAAAAAGAACACATTGACACCGGTGTGTCAGACCCACCATACTTGCTCCGGACCCTGCGAGAGGGCCGTACAAGCAATGATCACACGCACGGCACAGTGGACACACCAGGAACCGCGGTGTTGGCCGTCGAATGGCGCTAGCTGCGCAGCATTTGTGCACCGCCGCCGTTAGTGTCAGCCAGTTTGCCGTGGCATACGGAGCTCCACCGCAGTCTTTAACACTGGTAGCATGCCGCGACAGCGTGGACGTGAACCGTATGTGCAGTTGACGGACTTTGAGCGAGGGCGTATAGTGGGCATGCGGGAGGCCGGGTGGACGTACCGTTGAATTGCTCAACACGTGGGGCGTGAGGTCTCCACAGTACATCGATGTTGTCGCCAGTGGTCGGCGAAAGGTGCACGTGCCCGTCGACCTGGGACCGGACCGCAGCGACGCACGGATGCACGCCAAGACCGTAGGATCCTACGCAGTGCCGTAGGGGACCGCACCGCCACTTCCCAGCAAATTAGGGACACTGTTGCTCCTGGGGTATCGGCGAGGACCATTCGCAACCGTCTCCATGAAGCTGGGCTACGGTCCCGCACACCGTTAGGCCGTCTTCCGCTCACGCCCCAACATCGTGCAGCCCGCCTCCAGTGGTGTCGCGACAGGCGTGAATGGAGGGACGAATGGAGACGTGTCGTCTTCAGCGATGAGAGTCGCTTCTGCCTTGGTGCCAATGATGGTCGTATGCGTGTTTGGCACCGTGCAGGTGAGCGCCACAATCAGGACTGCATACGACCGAGGCACACAGGGCCAACACCCGGCATCATGGTGTGGGGAACGATCTCCTACACTGGCCGTACACCACTGAATAGTGCACGGTACATCCAAACCGTCATCGAACCCATCGTTCTACCATTCCTAGACCGGCAAGGCAACTTGCTGTTCCAACAGGACAATGCACGTCCGCATGTATCCCGTGCCACCCAACGTGCTCTAGAAGGTGTAAGTGAACTACCCTGGCCAGCAAGATCTCCGGATCTGTCCCCCATTGAGCATGTTTGGGACTGGATGAAGCGTCGTCTCACGCGGTCTGCACGTCCAGCACGAACACTGGTCCAACTGAGGCGCCAGGTGGAAATGGCATGGCAAGCCGTTCCACAGGACTACATCCAGCATCTCTACGATCGTCTCCATGGGAGAATAGCAGCCTGCATTGCTGCGAAAGGTGGATATACACTGCACTAGTGCCGACATTGTGCATGGTCTGTTGCCTGTGTCTATGTGCCTGTGGTTCTGTCAGTGTGATCATGTGATGTATCTGACCCCAGGAATGTGTCAATAAAGTTTCCCCTTCCTGGGACAATGAATTCACGGTGTTCTTATTTCAATTTCCAGGTGTGTATATATTGTGAATAGCAACGGTCCTACCTCACGCCACTGCAGCACACCTGAAACCATTCTTACTTGGGAAGACTTCTCTCCATTGAGAATGACATGCTGCGTTCTGTTATCTAGGAACTGTTCAATCCAATCACACAATTCGTGTGATAGCCCCATGCTCTTACTCTGTTCATTAAACGGCTGTGGGTAACTGTATCGAACGCCTTGCTGAAGTCAAGAAACACGGCATCTACCTGGGAACCCGTGTCTAAGGACCTCTGAGTCTCGTGGACGAATAGCGCGAGCTGGGTTTCACACGATCGTCTTTTTCGAAACCCATGCTGATTTCTACAGAGTAGATTTCTAGTCTCCAGAAAAGTCATTATACTCGAACATAATACGTGTTCCAAAATTCTACAACTGATAGACGTTAGCATCAATGAGGCGACTGTAGGCGTAAGACACAACGAAGGACAGAATGAGAAGGAAGGTTTGAATAAGGAAAATACGAATAGGATAAGCAAAACTTACAAGTAGCATCAGGCGTAGTAGAAGGCCACAGAGTCATATTAAATGCATCCTCTTGAAAGCACCTCCCTAATGTTGCAAGCATGGTACTCAAAGTCTTAAACTGACTGTGTTCTCAGTGGTGCGGTGGAGGCTGTATACATCACAGGACGCCAAAACGTAACAAATATGTTCAGTAATCGGTGCGCTCACCTAGTAGGCTGAAAAAAATAATTCCACTTTCTGCCACCAGACGAATATATGACGCGGTAAGGAGTCAGAATGTGATATGTTTCCTGTTTTGATGTCACTATTTTTTTGTGTCCGAGAACTGTCATTATATCTTATGCATCAGTGCACGGAAGCCTATATGGGTTAATACACAAGAACATCAACCTGACATCAAGGAGCAATGGAGGCACTTTTGGAATGTTTCTAGAATTAATAAACAAGGCATCCTAGATCCTACTCTGGAATTACCGGGCTTTGACCTGTAGAGATGTACCTGGACTAAATTAAACCGTATCAGAACGGGCCATGCAAGATGCAATGCATATAAGTGCAAGTGGGGGCTATGCGACTCACCAGCCTGTGACTATGTAGCACCAGAATAGAACGACCGCCATATTATTGAAGAACGCCCCTTAAGAAGATACGCCAGACCTGTCTCTGATATTATATATGTGAAACCCTCTGCTTTGGATTGGCGGTGCAATCTAGATATTGAGCTTTAATTATATGAATGGCTTTCCAGTCAGGCTTGCCAAGCTTTTAACTGCAGTTATTTAGTCTTGAGTGTTTGTACTTTATCCTTTTGTGCTATTGCTTATTTTTTTACACATGTACTATTTACACATTGTTTTATTTTATACTTTTCGTTTATATATTGTTGTAATTATATAAAATATTGTTGCTGTATTGCCATACGCAAATAAATAAATAAATAAATCAGTGAGAGGATGATAGGCGATCAGATGCAGTGAAGGTATGAATGACATAAGGCGTGGAGTGAAGAAGGAAAATTAGAAAGGTGAAAACAAAACTTACAAGTAACATCGGGCGTAATAGTAGGGCACAGTCATACAAAATCCGGAAGAAACGATTCAAGCAGGAGGATCGTACAACCAAACTGTCGTTTGACGGCTGCACAGACTCCCATGTCGAGGATTAATAATAGGCATTCGTGGTGTAGAGAAGTCACAAATTCTGGATGGAGCTAGAAATTGGTTTTACAGAGACTGTTGAACGGCATTGGCCACTTCCTTAGCTCAAGTTTATCGCGAATCTCTCGCCCAGTCCAAGTCCCAAAGGAATGGATTAAAGCGCAGATCACTCCTGTATATAAGAAACGCAAAAGAATGGACCCGCAAAATTACAGAAGTATGTTTAACATATGTTTGCTGCAGAATTCTTGAACGTATTCTAAGTTCGCGTATAGTACATCTCCTTGAAGCGGAAAAGTTTCTGTACTCAGATCAGCACGAGTTTATGAAGCATCACTTGTGCAAATTTCAGATTGCCTTGTTCTCACACAATATACTGCGAATAATCGGTTCAGGGCAACACGCAGATTCCATATTACTAGATTTCTGCGAATCGTTTGAAGTGGTGCCCCACTACTTACTCTTAATGGTGGTACGAGTATACGCAGTTGGTTCCCAGAGCTGTGAATGGCTTGAGGGTTTCATAAGTAATCAAACCCAGTAAGTGGTCAGCCACCGCGCGTCTTCATCAGAGACAAGGATAACGTCAGCAATGGCCCCGAAAATGTGATAAGATTGCTTTTATTCTCTATATATTAGTGTGATGAACTTGCTGTACATGTAGAAAAATGTAAGTTAATGAGATGAATCGGAAAAACAATCCCATTACGTTCGAATACAGCGTTAGTAGTGTGCTGCCTGATACAGTCACATTGAGAAATATCTAGGTGTTGCGTAGCAAACTGACATGAAATGGAACGGGCATTCCAGATCGGTAGTGGGGAAGGGGTGTGGTCGACTTTGGTTTATTAGAAGAATTTTAAGTAAGGTTGGTACAGCTCAAGTGTTTGGGGCCCCCATCTAATCGTATTAAAGGAGTACTTGAAAGCAGCGCTGAGGCAGGCTGTTAGATTTGTTACCGGTAGGTTCGATCAACAAGCGAGTCTTATGTTGATGTTTCATGTAGTCAGTTGTAAATACCTAGAGGGGAGACAACGCTCTTTTCGTGAAACACTGCTGAGGAAATTAAGAGAACCGGCATTTGAAGACGATGGCAGAACGAATCTCCTGCTGCCAACGTATATTTTGCTTTGAATATAAGATAAGGGAAATTAGAGCTCATACAGACGTAAATAGATACTTATTTTCCCCTCACTCTGTTTGCGAGTGGACCAGAAAATGGACTGTCTAATAGTGGTACAAACTACCTTCCATTACACACTGTAGTTACATGTGCCATGTGTATGTAGATGTAGAATCGTTCCTGTATACTGTTGTCCAATATTTTGAAAGAAACATCCTCTCAAACTCATATGTCTGACACTTACCTGCAGCCTCTGTCGTCGAGACTGTTGCTTCTCCCTACATATGGCCGCTGACAAATTAAATCCATTGGACCTCATTCCTCGAATTGGACAAAACTCATTTGAATTAATCAACAAAACCACAGGTTACTTGCTAATTTAGTCCGGTGTGAATTCACTGAACTGGTGATGCTGTATATTGGTTTCGTGTGTGATTGCGTTTGCAATCAATTGAGTTGTACTTAATTAATGTATACCTTCATTATTAGTCAGAACACTATGATGTCTTGTTCAGCCACTCCTATTTCTTTGACTACCAACTCACACCACACCTTGAACTTAGGTATGATGGTACCTTTTATGTGAAAGACCTATTTATTAAAATTTTGCACATGAACGTTGTTCATTCTTCTTGTCGTATTCTATTGTGTTGCAGGAATCTCGCCAATACATTTATCTGTTTCATCTTTATATGCTGTAAGTGTTTTTCCACTTCAGTCTCTTTGTTGCTGTTCCCAGTGGGGAACCTTTTCTTTGATTAGATCGATTATTTATTTGTCATTTTCCATCAACCACTTAGCCATTTCATTTTTCAATGCCTTTTTACCCCAATCAAATTATTCTGAGTTTATTGTCTCCCATTCTTTCGTCACACCTTCAGGGACTCAGCATTCGTTTCCTGGCTGTGGGCTTGGCGACCCAAGGGTTCCTGAGCAGGGGACTGCTAAGCGCCACCAGTCCTCTGTCACTGTAAGCTCTCGGCATGGTGCAGCGATCACTGTATGGCGTGGGGTGGAACATTATGTGCCACAGGGGTGATCGTGGCGTGACCGCCAGGATGGCGAGGATGGAAAAAACCTCTATAAAAGAAACCTCACTCTCAAGGTGAGATGCATGTCTGTTGAGGTGGAACATTGTTAATGAGCAAACTCTAGGGAAAGTATCATACCTCAGTTATATAAGGTTACTCAAATAAGCGTTGCCCTGCCAGAGGAGACAATTTATTTCCCTAGCTGCTGATGGCACTAAGATGGTACCCATGGCTGCTGTGCATCAACACTCAGTCTAACAAGAGGGCTCGTGTAGCCTTGAATGATTAGTGTGTATGTGTGAATGTGTTTTCAATTGCTGAGGGGAAAGAGGGCAGCTTCAAGAAAGTCTAGAAGGCTTTGGTGCCACTACAAAATCTGTCAAGCGACTGCGCAATGGGACGCTGATGGTAGAAATATCTAGTTTAAAACAATTAAAGAATCTGAAGAAAGCTTGATACCTGAACGATAGGGAATATTCCATCGAAACTTAGCTGCACAATACCTTGAACAGGAAAGGTGTTTCATGTAGAGGTCTAGATATTCCCAAATAGGAGCTAAAACTGGGAGGGCCCAGGAAGGCATTGTTGACATGCAACATATGATTAAAAGGGTGGATGGATATCTGTTCAAATCAGACTTGTTTGTACTTACTTTCAACAGCACGAAACTTCCAGAGCATGCCAAGGCAGGCTTCCTTTACCTAAGCCTGCAGCCTTATGTCAGCAACCCAATGCGCTGTTTTAAATTCTAGCACTTTGGGGATACCACTCTTCCATCGTAAGGCAGAAGCCTTTTGTGGCAAATGTCATACGACCGTTTGTGAAGGACTTGGTTTTTCATCTCCTCCAAAATGTGTCAATTGCTCTGGGCATCACCCTGTCTGGAGTAGAGTCTACAGCATCTTCATTGAAGAACGTGGCAGACAACGGATGACATTCATTCCCATGACCACTTCCCACTGTGGATCCACTCACTGGACAGCGCATTACTTGAACAGAAATCACCAAAATGTAGTTTCAGCAGGGCTACTGTCCAACAGCTGAGTCATATACATCTGCCGGTATTATTGCATCCAAGAAAAAAGAAATGATAGTATAATAAATCATATTGATTAATGTAACTATAGAGGACGTTAATAAATGTAATGTAGAAGTTAGTGTCTCTAGTTCGGCGTGTATGATGCAGGCAAGAGACTTAAAACAAAACAAATTGGAACGCCTGCTTCGATGTTATTTACTTAGTCTCTCTCTCTCTCTCTCTTTACTTATTAATATATTATGTACCCACCACTTTAAATCTGTTCTTTCCTGTTCTAAACATGAGCACAACATATGGTGTCTTAGTAAAAACCTGAAACTAAAAACTGAGCTACGGTTAAGAACTCTAGAAACTGAACATCATTTATTTTGAAACTTGCATACTCACGAATGGTAAATATTACATGACAGACTTGTTCCTTTGTCAGTTCCTTATGTTTTATTCTATAGTTACGCTTGTACATGAGAATAATAGGGGCAGTATAAATTTTCATCCTGCTCGTGTGATGCCTCAGAGAGTAAAAAGTGAATACTCGGATGGAAAAGACACACATCCATTAATCTGTTTCAATAAAAAAAATTTTACACAAGATAGTTGGATACTACACTTGTTTAACTAGATCTTTTGAACAGTCACAACTTTGCCCTGTTCTTTTATTTTCTAAAATGGGTTTGTGTTCTGTCTAAATAGCTTTGTTGAGTATTGGATATTCTACATTTGTCCCTACCTATTGATTAATTGTTATTATTTCTTATTACGGATGACAGATGTCATTACTGCTTGTGTTGACATTTGCAAAACGTGTGCACTTTGAGTGAATATGAGTCATCATCACGCATATGTGAGCTATGATGGGCTTGCAATTGATTTCGCGTGCCTTGACTTTGTGCAATATTCACTGGCGTCACTATTGGCAGAGCGAATCGGATGTAGTTGTCGCTGATTATTTCTGGTAGAGTGAGTCCTAAAGTAGGCCTTGAGAAACGTTGATGTGGCAGTAAGAGTGAGGCAGCAAGTGACAGCGGACTGGAAGGACATCGCGGGCTGAGTTGTAGACATAGTGGGTCAGTCGGCCATTAGCTCTGTTTGTGTCAAAACTTCGTGTAACTTCATGCAGTCAGAATTGCGACATTGAGGTGAGTACGGATCGCCGGCTGACTTGTCTGGATTTGACATTCCATGCTGAGCGGGACTGGGTCCTGGAAGCCACATCTGATATTCAAAGGATTATAAGATATCTGCCACATCGTGAGTTCATGATCACTCTTTCTCACACTACGTTACGCCCACCTCTATTGCCTGTGCTTGGTGGCTTACCGAAATATTTGTTTGAGCGTAATTATCTAAGCTAAGGCTCTGTTGCTGCAGTTTATTTATATCTCTGATCATTCAAATATTGGGTTGTATATGTAAGTGTGCCTGTATTGTGGATTTCTGTATACCACTGAGGGCTTGATTGTGGTGTATTTGTGTTGGTTACACGCAGTGTGAAAGAGTAAATTCGGTGGTTAACCTTAAAGTTAGATTTTCCCACTGATACTGCTGATGGATTTCTTGTGCCGTAGTATTCTTGGGAAGCGCTTTGGCAATAAGCCGTTCCAAAAACTTCACATGTTAAAGTGAAGTCTTAAGTGTTTTTAAGGATATTGCTTTTAATCACTTTTTTATATTACGTTTGCTTTAACAGGTATTTCCTGTAATTAGTATATGTGTTAAAATTATGTTGCACATTTCCATGACTAAATACCATAGAAGGAAGATTTGCTTGGAATATCTAATCATTAAGTACTGCCTCATAGATAAAAGCGTTGTTGTTGTTGTGGTCTTCAGTCCTGAGACTGGTTTGATTCAGCTATCCATGCTACTCTATCCTGTGCAAGCTTCTTCATCTCCCAGTACCTACTGCAACCTACATCCTTCTGAATCTGCTTAGTGTATTCAGCTCTTGGTCTCCCCCTACGATTTCTCCCCTCCACGCTGCCCTCCAATACTAAATTGGTGATCTCTTGATGCCTCATAACATGTCTTACCAGCCGATCCCTTCTTCTGGTCAAGTTGTGCCACAAATTTCTCTTCTCCCCAATCGTATTCAATACTTCCTCATTACTTATGTGATTTACCCATCTAATCTTCAGCATTCTTCTGTGGCACCACATTACGAAAGCTTCTATTTTCTTCTTGTCCAAACTATTTACCGTTCATGTTTCACTTCCATACATGGCTACACTCCAGACAAATACTTTCAGAAACGACTTCCTGACATCTAAATTTATACTCGACGTTAACAATTTTTTCTTCTTCAGAAACGCTTTCCTTGTCATTGCCAGTCTACATTTTATATCCTCTCTACTTCGACCATCATCAGTTATTTTGCCCCCAAATAGCCAAACTCCTTTACTACTTTAAGTGTCTCATTTCCTAATCTAATTCCCTCAGCATTACCCGACTTAATTCGACTACATTCCATTATCCTCGTTTTGCTTTTGTTGATGTTCATCTTATATCGTCCCTTCAAGACACCATCCATTCCGTTCAACTGCTCTTCCAAGTCCTTTGCTGCCTCTGACAGAATTACAATGTCATCGGCGAACCTCAAATTTTTTATTTCTTCTCCATGGATTTTAATACCTACTCCGAATTTTTCTTTTGTTTCCTTTACTGCTTGCTCAATATACAGATTGAATAACATCGGGGAGAGGTTACAACCCTGTCTTACTCCCTTCCCAACCACTGCTTCCCTTTCATGTCCCTCGACTCTTGTAACTGCCACCTGGTTTCTGTACAAATTGTAAATAGCTTTTCGCTCCCTGTATTTTACCCCTGCCACTTTTAGAATTTGAAGCGTTATTTTTCTTATATACACTCCTGGAAATGGAAAAAAGAACACATTGACACCGGTGTATCAGACCCACCATACTTGCTCCGGACACTGCGAGAGGGCTGTACAAGCAATGATCACATGCACGGCACAGCGGACACACCAGGAACCGCGGTGTTGGCCGTCGAATGGCACTAGCTGCGCAGCATTTGTGCACCGCCGCCGTCAGTGTCAGCCAGTTTGCCGTGGCATACGGAGCTCCATCGCAGTCTTTAACACTGGTAGCACGGCGCGACAGCGTGGACGTAAACCGTATGTGCAGTTGACGGACTTTGAGCGAGGGCGTATAGTGGGCATGCGGGAGGCCGGGTGGATGTACCGCCGAATTGCTCAACACGTGGGGCGTGAGGACTCCCAGTACATCGATGTTGTCGCCAGTGGTCGGCGGAAGGTGCACGTGCCCGTCGACCTGGGACCGGACCGCAGCGACGCACGGATGCACGCCAAGACCGTAGGATCCTACGCAGTGCCGTAGGGGACCGCACCGCCACTTCCCAGCAAATTAGGGACACTGTTGCTCCTGGGGTATCGGCGAGGACCATTCGCAACCGTCTCCATGAAGCTGGGCTACGGTCCCGCCCACCGTTAGGCCGTCTTCCGCTCACGCCCCAACATCGTGCAGCCCGCCTCCAGTGGTGTCGCGACAGGCGTGAATGGAGGGACGAATGGAGACGTGTCGTCTTCAGCGATGAGAGTCGCTTCTGCCTTGGTGCCAATGATGGTCGTATGCGTGTTTGGCGCCGTGCAGGTGAGCGCCACAATCAGGACTGCATACGACCGAGGCACACAGGGCCAACACCCGGCATCATGGTGTGGGGAGCGATCTCCTACACTGGCCGTACACCACTGGTGATCGTCGAGGGGACACTGAATAGTGCACGGTACATCCAAACCGTCATCGAACCCATCGTTCTACCATTCGTAGACCGGCAAGGGAACTTGCTGTTCCAACAGGACAATGCACGTTCGCATCTATCCCGTGCCACCCAACGTGCTCTAGAAGGTGTAAGTCAACTACCCTGGCCAGCAAGATCTCCGGATCTGTCCCCCATTGAGCATGTTTGGGACTGGATGAAGCGTCGTCTCACGCGGTCTGCACGTCCAGCACGAACGCTGGTCCAACTGAGGCGCCAGGTGGAAATGGCATGGCAAGCCGTTCCACAGGACTACATCCAGCATCTCTACGATCGTCTCCATGGGAGAATAGCAGGCTGCATTGCTGCGAAAGGTGGATATACACTGTACTAGTGCCGACATTGTGCATGCTCTGTTGCCTGTGTCTATGTGCCTGTGGTTCTGTCAGTGTGATCATGTGATGTATCTGACCCCAGGAATGTGTCAATAAAGTTTCCCCTTCCTGGGACAATGAATTCACGGTGTCCTTATTTCAATTTCCAGGAGTGTAACTGTTTGGTTAAAGATAAATTTTTAAATTTGGTGGTATAGTAAAGAGTCTTATGCTCACCATTGCTCGAGAAGATGGCCATTAATATTTCTTTTAAGTTGTTTGTTGGGTCTAGTTTCACCTTGTGGTACAGCCCTACTTATTCTGCTGAGCTTCGCTGCAGGATTTTCAGTGGCTGGTGGCCGCGGTGGCTTGTTGCTGTTAAGTGTCACCTTAGTGTCTATGGGCTGCCTTTGAGGCACACACATGATCGTCTTAGCGTGCTGGTTCGAGCTGCTTGCTAATAAATTTTAAGTTAAAAAGTGGGTATATTACTTAATGTTCTGATCTATGGAACCTTACTTAAAGTTTTACGTAAAGTTGTACATCTCCTTTTGAATATGCTTGTATTGCCCATGTTATGAATTTTGGGTAACTAAGGTTTTTCTAAAATTGCTTATGCACATTGCTTGATTGTTACCTTACAAAAATATTTCCAAATCACTTAACCGTAATTACGAGTTTGAGCCTAAATTGTGACAACACTTACTTCACGCGTGGATAACCTTAATCTATTTTGCTGTATTGGTACTTGACAAAATTTTCACTAAATTTTATACTGATTTTAGCAGTACGTCTTCCCTCCTGTATATTAAGGGCCTGTTGAATTTAAAAAAAATTGTTCTCGAAATTTCTTTGGAGGCCTGACGTGACCTTTTCTTAAATTGTCAGGAAGATATGTTTCCTTTTGCCCTTTGATGAGCAGCTTCTATTTTATAAAGAAAGAAGCTTCATTTTAAAAAAGAAGTTTGCTGTTTAATATTTACTCTGACATTGTTTTTTGTGGTTTGTTGAGGTCAAATCATTTGTTAAAGTCGATTATTGCCTTAAGCAACTAATTAGCCTTACCCTGTCACTCACAATTATTAGTGACTGTTGTATTTATTTATTTATTCTTGCTATTATCTGATGGTTAAATAAATGTAACAATTTAAACGACAAATAACGCTGCTATTCCGCGTTCGTCTTTCTATGCTTTTCTTGTCCTACCCTATATTGCGCTGAGGGGTTTCAATATGTTGTAAAGATAAACATACCTAATTCCACATACGGTTCCTGTACACTGTAGTAAACCTTCTATATGTGTTGTGGAAAGAGCCATCAGACAGAAAATCAGTTGGCATTTAAAACCTACTGATTACCCACTTCCGTCTAACGGGAAGTGACGTGGACTCAGGACAATGCATGTGATTAGGAATTCTTCGACGCCTGGGGTTAGTATACTATGAAGAGAGTGGTTACTTGTTCTTTGCTGAATTTTTTGATCAGACGAGAGAGCTATTGTGGCTCTTCGTCTGACAATATCGTTTCGCATTACCGATCGAACACTTGAAGAAGTATCAACAAAATCGTGCAGTATAATTTCTAAACCTTTCCCTGCGTTTCCTTGTCATCTGGTAGTATCGGGTGTACTGCCTGTGGTCCGCGTTTTCCCAACACGATATTTCGACGTCGTAGCTCGTGGTCTTTATCAAAGGTTTCCTTAGACAAGCAAACACTTTATGCATTTCTGCATCGCACTTCGCTTCTGTCCGATTCTTTCGCCTAGTCAGGTGAAAAACGTGTTAAAGCTCCAAATGTTTTATGCAAAGATTTTTTGTCTTTTCAGCATGCCGCTGAAAACAGCATGGCATGCCGCTGGTAGCTGTGACGTGGTTCATGAGGTCACCGCTATACTGTTCCAGAGCTTTCCGAGTTCAATCCACAGGAGAGCAAAGACTGTTTGAGGCACTCTGTGGATATCAACCTACGTTGCTTCTAGTGTACATCCCTAGAGCGCATATCACTACGTCTACTCAATTACGCCTTCACCTCTCTATTATATTATACACAGACATCCATTACTTATATTCACTTGTTCAGTTCCCAAGGCTAACACCGGTTCAGCCAAGCACATTTTTTTGAATATCTGGTGAACGCTGAGCTAACGGGCTTCTCACTGCAACGCCGTCTGTCTGATGGTAATACTATCTGTTGTGCAAAAGATAAGAACAGGTAAGATTGTGCCTAAATAACTTAGCCATGTCGATTTCAGGTTTATTCGTAAACATTACCGCCACATCAGAACTGATCATAATTTCACCCTCACTAATCGAACAAGATTAATTCGGATAATAAAATCTTCAGATGATAAAATCGGGTGAGTTATGAACACGGCGTGCACAGTGACTCACATGCGGAGCGAGAAGACTGGCCAAGAACTTCACCAGTTTGTATACTGGTTAACGAGGAGTGGATTCAGCGAGATGGAAGATTGCCCCATGCTTGTGGATCTTGTGGAGCGTAAATAATATGTGGTCTTGGTGCCAGTGGAAGAATATTCGTTATCACAATTTCTTCCAACGATGAGTGCTTAGGAAGCTCCGACTTCGTTTTAAGATATTCGATGTTAGATCACTTGGGAGATTTCAGTACTTGTTTTCATAAAGCTTAAAAATGTTCACTTTTTAGTCCGTGCATTCCATGATTACGGCTGTGTTGTCCATATCAGAAGGAAGAACCGCAAATGTCGTCTGTAGTGTAAGTACCATCGACCACACATTGTTAGGTGGTTTGCAGTGTATACATCTAGATGATCTAAATTCTTACTTTCAGTGCTTCCTGACGTCTTAGGTGGTCCAGAGCGGTAGGTCACAAGGTGTATGCTTCCCTCACGAGACGTACACCAGAGAGCTGTGGGGGTGAACGGAACCGCGCGGGAGCCAGGGGGCGGCGGGCGCTGCTGCCGAGTCCGTGTCTGGGGCTGGGGCTGCCCGCGGGATCCGATGGCTAATCACTCAGCGCCCCGGGGGATTAATCGCAGTGCGGCGGCCAGCGCAGCGCTGGGCCCCTCATCCATCTTACATCCCTGGCGTCGTGATTTCCGGCGCCCGCGTTTGATACGCTGTGGGAGTGTCGCACGTCTTGTTACTCCCTTACCGCAGTAAAGGGAATGGAGGACACGTAGCGTCGACCACACGTTACATGTGCCACTGTCGCGTCTCCCCCTACCGGGCTGAAATCTATCACTTGTTAAGGGTGACACTGTTACAGGTAACAACGCGTGTTTTTTTTTTTTTTTTTTTAATCAGAATACCCCTTGTAGTCTAGGTGCTCCAGTTACTTGGAATTCGGACGGCCGTATATAACAACAAATATTAGTCCAACTTGTTGTGTTTATTACACCTGTAATAAACTGGGGCTCGCTGTGGACACTAAATTTCAGTGATCTCTTCCCTGCGCTGTGAGGCTCTGATAAACTGAGAACTTGCCGGATAGCTTCTTGTGCTGACTGTGAACTAGGCAACATCTTTCATTTCCCACTGCCAAGCTTAATCAACCCAGATATTTTCTTGTATTGTATTGTATTGTATTGTATGGATGTGGGGACCAAGAGTTTTCGTACCCGCCGTAACCCTTCCGCCAATATAAATTTCGTGTACGCACCACGAAAATAAGATACGAGAAATAAGGGCTCCTACGGGGGATCATGGACAGTCGTTTTTCCCTCGCTCTATTTGCGAGTGGAACGGAAACGACTAGTTCTGGTACAAGGCACCCTCCGCCACGCTCAGTACTGTGACTTCCTGGTTATGTATGTGGATCTAGACGTATACACAGTAGATATTGCGTAAATGGTAATGTATCATAAGAGATCCCGATATGCTTTTTCACTTTTGCTGAAGGTAGCAATGTCATCTGTGTATCTTGTCATTGATATCCTTTCATCTTGAATTCTGATCTCACGAATGTTTCTATTATTCCCATCTTGCTGTTTGGATGTACAGATTAAACAGCAGGTCTGAAATACAACATCTATTTCTTACATAATTTTTAATCCGAGCACTTCGTTCTTGGTCTTTCATTCCTGAAGTTCCCTCTCGGTTCTCGTGCATTGTATGTACAGTGAGATGAAAAAAGTCTTGGGATACTTCCTAATATCGTGTAGAACCTCCTTTCGTCCGGCGTAGTAGAGTAACTCGATATGGTATGGACTCAACAACTTGTTGGACTCTTTTCCTGTGCCAATCGATTTTTATGTCTTCTTTGCTTCACCTGTCATGGTTTGGCTTCCAAGGTACAATAATTTGGTTCAAATGGCTCTGAGCACTATGGGACTTAACATCTGAGGTCATCAGTCCCCTAGAACTTAGAACTACTTAATCCTAACCAACCTAAGGACATCACACAAATCCATGCCCGAGGCAGGATTCGAACCTGCGACCGTAGCAGTCGCGCGGTTCCAGACTGAAGCGCCTAGAACCGCTCGGCCACACCTGCCGGCGGTAGCATAATTACTTAACTTCGTCCACTTAATGAGCACCAATTCTGATGTTAAGTTTCTCGCTATTCTCATTTCGGCTACATCTCGTTACATGACACGTCTGCCTCTATAACCGTCCATAAATGTGAAATACTGCCGATGCAGGATTTTATACACGAACTGACCTCCCAGTTATGCCCCATAAATTTTCGATGGGATTCCTGTAACGCGATCTGGGTGGGTAAACCATTATCTAGAACTGTCGAAAAAGTTCTTCAAACCAATCGCCAACAATTGCGGCCCGTTGAGATGACGCATTGTTATCCACAACAATCCATCGTTCGTCGGAAACATGAAGTCCATGAATTGCTCAAAATGGTCTTCAAGTCGCCGAACACAGCCATTTCCGGTCAGTGATCGGTTTTGTTGGACCAGAGGACCGAGTCCACTTGATGTAGGTACAGCCCACACCATTGTCGAGAAACCACTAGCATACACAGTGCCTTCTAAGCAACTTGTGTCCATAATTGTGGGGGGGGGATTAGTGCCATACTCGAAACCTACCATCATCTTTACCAACTGAAATTGATACTCATCCAACCATGCCGGAGTCTTACAGTTGTCTAAGGTCCAACCAGTATGGTCACCGCCCGCATCTCGTGGTCGTGCGGTAGCGTTCTCGCTTCCCACGCCCGGGTTCCCGGATTCGATTCCCGGCGGGGTCAAGGATTTTCTCTGCCTCGTGATGGCTGGGTGTTGTGTGCTGTCCTTAGGTTAGTTAGGTTTAAGTAGTTCTAAGTTCTAGGGGACTTATGACCACAGCAGTTGAGTCCCATAGTGCTCAGAGCCATTTGAACCATTTGAACCAGTATGGTCACCAGCCCAGGCACCGCGGGTGCTGTTAGTATAGGCACTCTCGTTGGTTGTCTGTTACTGTATAATATTGCCGCCCTATGCTAACGGATACGTTAGTCCTACGTCCCACATAATTTCTTCTGTTACTTCACGGAGAGTTGCTTTTCTGTTAGCACCGACAGATCTAAGAAAACGCCGTTGCTCTCGGTCGTTAAGTGTGTTGTCTGTGGTGAGATGTAATCCCTGGTATATTGTATTCTTGGCGCACTCTTGACCCTGTGAACAGCGGAAACTGTTTCCTAACGATTTCCGAAATGGAACGTCCCATGTTTCTAGCTCCATCTACCGTTCCGCATTCAAGGTCTGCTAATTCCAGTAGTGCGGACATAATCGCGTGGTAAACCTTTCCACAAGAATCATCTGAGTACAACTGACTGCTCCGCCAATACACTGTCCATTTACACCTTGCGTTAACGATAATGCCGCGCTCTAAATACATGTATACATTGCTATCCCGTGACATTATCACCTCAGTGTACTGCCCGTCTTTGCCTGCAGCTTACCTCTATATTTATCATAATTTCTAACATCTTGTCCCATTTTACACTGTTGAACTTTGTTTGTAGGTCGACAAAGCCAATGACTGTGTCATCATTTTTCCGCAGTCTTGCTTCCATTATTAACTGCAACGTCAGATCTGCCTCTCTGATGCTTTTACCATTCCTGAAGCCATACTGATCGTCATATAATAGATCTTCAGTTTTCTTTTACATTATTTTGTATGTTATTCTTGTCAGCAACTTGGACGCTAGTGCTATTAAACTACTTGCGCGGTAATTCTCGTACTTGTCGGCTCTTGCTATCTTCGACACTATGTGGGTGATGTTTCTCTGAAAGTCAAATGGCATATCGTCAGACTCTTACATTTTAAGCCGTAACGCTAACAATAGTTTTTTGCCACTTATCCGATTGATATTAGAAATTCTAATTTAATGTTATGTATCCCTTATGCTTTATTCAATCTTAATTCTTCCAGAGAGCTTTTAAGTTCTGATACCATTACTGCATCCCTTATCTCTTCTACACTCCTGGAAATGGAAAAAAGAACACATTGACACCGGTGTGTCAGACCCACCATACTTGCTCCGGACACTGCGAGAGGGCTGTACAAGCAATGATCACACGCACGGCACAGCGGACACACCAGGAACCGCGGTGTTGGCCGTCGAATGGCACTAGCTGCGCAGCATTTGTGCACCGCCGCCGTCAGTGAAGCCAGTTTGCTGTGGCATACGGAGCTCCATCGCAGTCTTTAACACTGGTAGCATGCCGCGACAGCGTGGACGCGAACCGTATGTGCAGTTGACGGACTTTGAGCGAGGGCGTATAGTGGACATGCGGGAGGCCGGGTGGACGTACCGCCGAATTGCTCAACACGTGGAGCGTGAGGTCTCCACAGTACATCGATGTTGTCGCCAGTGGTCGGCGGAAGGTGCACGTGCCCGTCGACCTGGGACCGGACCGCAGCGACGCACGGATGCACGCCAAGACCGTAGGATCCTACGCAGGGCCGTAGGGGACCGCACCGCCACTTCCCAGCAAATTAGGGACACTGTTGCTCCTGGGGTACCGGCGAGGACCATTCGCAACCGTCTCCATGAAGCTGGGCTACGGTCCCGCACACCGTTAGGCCGTCTTCCGCTCACGCCCCAACAACGTGCAGCCCGCCTCCAGTGGTGTCGCAACAGGCGTGAATGGAGGGACGAATGGAGACGTGTCGTCTTCAGCGATGAGAGTCGCTTCTGCCTTGGTGCCAATGGTGGTCGTATGCGTGTTTGGCGCCGTGCAGGTGAGCGCCACAATCAGGACTGCATACGACAGAGGCACACAAGGCCAACACCCGGCATCATGGTGTGGGGAGCGATCTCCTACACTGGCCGTACACCACTGGTGATCGTCGAGGGGACACTGAATAGTGCACGGTACATCCAAACCGTCATCGAACCCATCGTTCTACCATTCCTAGACCGGCAAGGGAACTTGCTGTTCCGACAGGACAATGCACGTCCGCATGTATCCCGTGCCACCCAACGTGCTCTAGAAGGTGTAAGTCAACTACCCTGGCCAGCAAGATCTCCGGATCTGTCCCCCATTGAGCATGTTTGGGACTGGATGAAGCGTCGTCTCACGCGGTCTGCACGTCCAGCACGAACGCTGGTCCAACTGAGGCGCCAGGTGGAAATGGCATGGCAAGCCGTTCCACAGGACTACATCCAGCATCTGTACGATCGTCTCCATGGGAGAATAGCAGCCTGCATTGCTGCGGAAGGTGGATATACACTGTACTAGTGCCGACATTGTGCATGCTCTGTTGCCTGTGTCTATGTGCCTGTGGTTCTGTCAGTGTGATCATGTGATGTATCTGACCCCAGGAATGTGTCAATAAAGTGTCCTCTTGCTGGGACAATGAATTCACGGTGTTCTTATTTCAATTTCCAGGAGTGTATAACGACTCCTGTTTCTTGTGCTATCACGTCATCAGACTAGTATTCCCTCTCATAGAGGCCTCCAGTGTAGTCTTTCCATCTATCCGCTCTCTTCTCTGCTTTTAACAGTGGTATTTCCAGTTTACTCGTTATGTTACCACCCTTGCAATTAGAATCACCTTAGATTCTTTTGACATTTCCATCTATTGAGTCAGTCCATCCGGGCAAAAATTTGTTTTTCGATTTCTTCACATTTTTCATTAGCCATTTCGCCTTATCTTCCCTTCACTCCCTGTTTATTTAATTTCCTTGTCACTTGTATTTCTGTACTCTTGAAGGTTCATGAACATTTTTGTACTTCATTCTTTCTTTGATCAACTGCTGTATTTCTTCTGTAACCCGTGGTTTCGTCGCAGTCACTGTCCTTGGACCTACAAACTTCTTTCCAACTTCTGTGATCACACTTTTAGAAATGTCCATTCCTCTTCAAGAGAACTTCGGCGTACCTCTCCATTCGTTAGTACTTTCGTATGCCACCTATTTGCGGACTGATTCTCCTTGCCTAATATCTTGAAGTTCAGAACACTCTTCATCACTAGTAACTTGTGATCTGAGTCTATATCTGCTTCTGCGTACGCTTTACAATTTAATAAATGATTTCAGAATCTGTGTCTGATCATGATGTAATATAACTGAAGTCTTGCTGTATCTCCTAGCCTTTTCCAAGTATGCCACCTCCACTCGTGATTTTGTACAGAGTATTCTCTATTAATAGCAAAAATTAATTGCAGAACTTAATTAATATTCCTTCTGTCTCATTCCTAGTGCCAAGCTCATATTCTCCCGTACCCCTTTCTTCCACTTTCTACTTCTTTCCCAACGGCCGCATTCCAATCCCCCATGACTATGAGATATTCGCCACGCTCTACGTACTGAATTACCCATTCTGTATCCTCATATACTTTCTCTGTCTCTTGATCTTCGATTTGCGACGTCGCCACGTATACCTGAACTATAGTTGTTGGTGCCGGTTTGCTGTCGATCTTGGTGAGAACAATCCCACTACTAAACTGTTCGCATTAACTCACTCTCTGCTCTTCCCTCCTATTCATAGTGAATCCTACTTCCGTTAAATCATTTTCTGCTGCTGTTGGGATCCCGCTATACTCATCTTACCAGAAAATCTTCTTTCCATTTCACTTCACTCACCCCCATTATATCTAGTTTGAGGGCCCTTGCATCTCCATTTTGAGATTTTGTACGCTTCCATACCAAGTTCAAACAGTCCATGCCCTGTCTCGCTCGTAGAGCATTATCCTCTCGTTGGTTATTCAGTCTTTTTCTCATGGTCACATCCCCTTTGGCAGTCACCTCCCTGAGATTCGAATGGGGGACTAGTCAGGAATCTTCTGTCAATGGGGAGATTATTATGCGACTTGTTCAATTGGGGTCCGTGTTTATAAGTTTGTAAAACAAAAAGACCTGTTGATGATGTTGCCAGTTTTTCCTCAACAGCAGAGGGAGATATACAGTAAACTTTGCAATATCTGATCCCAGGAATGGAGTTTAGTGAGAAATAGATTTTTTCAAGAATTTAATTTTGTTATTGTCTTGTAAAAATTTAAAGATACGGAAAATGGCTTTTGTGGCCTTCATTTCCATTAGTTACAGCACTGTTTTTCTACTTGTATTACCATACGAATAACGCAGTGCCTCGGTATTACTAGCACTTGAAACAAAAACTTTCTTATTAAGTCTAACAACCTACCAGTCAGTTCACTGGTATGAAATTCAGAACGTTCCTTCCTACTTGCTTACTCCATAATTTGATTTTATTTATTTATTTATTTATTTTTGCCGTGATGACAGCAGCATAATTGTGTGGTATATGCTTTCCCAATACATTTGGATAGAAATAACTTATGTTCAAAAAGAGAGTAACGTTCTTTGTATTCTCCTGTGATACATCACATAAGATATTTAGAAATTATCAACTGAAGATATAAAGTCTGTATATGAGTCCGCGATCATTTTACTTTTGGCACTTATATTTTCACAAGTCCGTCTTGATCACATAGATTTCTTTACACTTTATGACCGGTTTCGGCTTATCTCCATCTTCAGGTCATTGAAATATTCTGATGTAAATCGTCACGTTTAGCTGGACGATGATTTATATCACAATATTTTAACGATCTGAAGATGGCGATAAGCCGAAACCGGTCATAAAGTGTAAAGAAATCTATGTGGTCAAGACGGACTTGTGAAAGTAAAAGAGATATTTAGAACGTTTGACATGACACTCCTGAACTGTAATAGTACTGAAATGGGAGGTAAAGAGTGATACAGTGGTTCATCATGAAAACAGAAAGAAATTGGTCGTCATTGCTCCATTAACTGGATACAATAAATCACAAGAAATAAAGAAACACTAGATAATCAGACGGGAGTGAATCGTTTCACTAAATCCGGAAAGATTTACCGTTACCTTAAGTAACTCTGGCCTTGAGAGTTTCGTCGATAGAGACATCATCGCCTATCGGACGTATCATATGGTTGAATTGGCTAATAAAGATTTTGGTAAATCATCATATATGTCGACCTCTGACCTATCCTTCTACACCCGTAATAAAAGAAAAATAAATGTAAATGAGTCTGTGTTTGTTTGAATTAAAGGCAAAGGAGTATGTGAATACATTAAATTTGTTGGTGACTGTACCGTATATTTTAGTAAATAAAGTTATTGATTTACAAGACCAATTGATCTGAAGCGTAGCCCAACACGAGGTTAGGTTGGGAATTTTTTTTTGGCAGGGGGGGGGTCAGGGGGTGGGGGACGTAACTCGATGATGGTCACACTTCTGAGCTATCGTTGTTATCGAAGATAAGCGAGTTAAGGTGAGTAACGTGCAGTAAGATGACCACAATGATTATTCGTTGAAATCCTGTAGTTTTGCTTAAGCTTCTGAAGCTTGAGCACTGACACTTTGTTAACTGTAGGTCCTTGTATTTAAAAAAAATTAAACATGGCTGTGATTCAGCAACTGCATAAATTTGAAGAGGTTGAAAAAATCAACCAACCAGTGGCAAACCAAAGGTTTATTTAGCCTCTGACCTAGGTTCCGATATTTCTAAAAATAATTTTTTTCAGGAGGAGTGGGCCCTAAAACGTATATAAACTGTTGCAAACTATTTATAAGTAACAAAGTATTAATAATATAAAAATATTTGTGAGGTAAACATACTCACTTGTTACATCACATGGTGGTAAATTACATTAACTAAAGCCGAGCGGCACATGTCATATATAAACTTGATATAAAAACAAGGAACATAGCATGCCATGGCTTAAGACGGCAGCCAGATTACATTCAGCGTACGTCAGAATAAATGGACAAATGTGTTCGCCCACATGTAAAGGCTCTTGTCTAAATAAAATTGTAACAGAAGTCCAAAGGAAAAGTATTTACATAAATTAAATATTCACCATGCCAGAGAAAAAGGCTAACTGTTCGAAGGTACAGGCTCGAGTGATAAGCAAAATTTGGGTATGCAGAGGGCGCTAAATACATGCACGTAACAACTACGCCTTCTTTGTGATAAGTAGCGGCATGTTACAATAAAGAAAGAATGAAATTTTCCTTTAACTGGCTACTAATTAATGCAATAAATTTACAATTATAAACTACGCATTTAGTATTCATTCCCCATTTATTTGTAACGGTGGTCCTTTGTAAATAGAGTTCTAGCTTCTGCATGCTGAATTTACGTACGTCGTTACTCTGTCAGCGAATGTATTGGAGATTTTAGTCATAATGTGTACCTGTAAATTTATTGCATTATTAGTAGACTTGCAGAAAAAATTTTCATTCTTGCTTTAATGTAAAATGCTAACACAAGCGAGGCGTAGTTCTTACGCCCACGTATTTAGCACCCTCTGAATCCCAGTTTTTCCTTATCGCTTGAGCCTGTAGCTTTGTACAGTTGATCTTTGTCTCTGGCATGGTGAATACTTAGGTTATGCAAATACTTCATCCTTTGTGCTTTTGTTATGATGTTATATAGAGAAGAACCTTTACGTGTGGGCGAATACCTCTGTGTATTTATTCTGACATACGCTGAATATAATGTGGCTGCGGTCTTAAGCCATAACATGTAATGTTTCTGGCTGTTATATCAGTTTTATATACGACAAGTGCCGCTTGGTTTCCGCTAACGTAATTTACCACCACGTAATGTAACATGTGAGTACGCGTACCTCACAAATATTTTTCTGTTATTAATAATTTGTTAAACATGTAAAAATAGTTTGTAACCGTTTACATACATTTTAGGGCCCATTCCTTCTGAAGATGGTTTTAGGAATACCGGGACCTAGATCAAGGGCTAAATAAATCTTTTGTTTGCAACACGTTGGCTGATTTTTCAACTTTTTAAAATTTCGAATCGTCAGCCCTCTGACATGTTTGTTTCGGCCCTCCCGGAATTCTTCTCCTGTGCTGGCTTTTCTGTCTCGGAGTAGCACTTACAACCTACGTCCTCAATTAATTAAGTATTTGCTGGATGTATTTCAGTCTCTGTCTTCCTCTACTGTTTTGATTCTTTATAGCTCCCTCTAGTATCATAGAAGTTATTCCCTGACGTCTTACTAAACATGCTATCAGATCGTGTGGCTGCTTCTTGTCAGTGTATATTCCCTTTGTAACCTCCCCCTCACTTATCGACCTTGATGACAGTGAAAAATTAAACCGCGTGTACCTAATGGAAATTTGGGAAAAGCAATCGTCACCGAAGTTAATTTGTCGGTAAAGAGGGAGGAAAGGGTTACATCTAAATGAAAGGAAAAATGATAATGAAACTGGTGGAAATTAATTTTGTAAAGGGGTAAAGTTAATAAAGAAAGTAAATGTGCGGCCGTTACGTTAACAATCAACTAGCGGTAATTAGATATTTGAGATTTGGTGGAAATTACGGTCGCCAGTCCTAAGGACAATTACTATAGTAACTGAAAAAGAAAGATTATTACACATATAATTAGCACTAGAAGCGTGGCAACTGAAGGTTGACAAGTGTAGTGTGAAAACGAAGTTTGTCAGAAGTAATAAATTTCGCTACACTCTGACTTAATTAAGCAAAAGAATTAATAAAACCGGAAAATCGAAAGTTAATTTAGTGACTGAAGTTAATAGTGAGCTTTCTTTCTGAAGCACATCGAAATTCAGTAAAATACGGTTAGTCTTGGACTACCTCAACAATCATTTCAAAAGCTACTTGAATCTACGCAATTTATAAATAAGAGATTTAACTTTGAACTTGAATTAAATGATTCTGAACAATTAACAATAGTAAAATTTAGTACGTACCAAGCTGAGCTTCAGTCACAGGTAAGCTAAAATACGCTAACAAAACTCGCACTCTTAATTTGTGCTTGTGTGATCTAAGTATTGTAGCCAGCTATGAATACTTTAACTGAACATTGAAATTAAAGTAGTGAAATGGAATGATTGAACTTTAATGCTGGTGTCTGAATTTGAACGACACTCGGGTTCATACCGGAAAAGGAAGGGACCCTGCTTGGTAATGCAATTGGGACAATGAGCAACAAAGTTTCATGCTAAGTAGCTGTAATTTTGTGATGCAACAATTTTAAAAGTTTGAATAGCTGAGGTCTGCCATACAGTTCTAAAACTTTACGTGCTTCCAGTCTTTCTTGTTGGTTGATTGAAGGTTTGAAGCCGTCGATCGAGGAGGTGGCGACAGTCACTCATTGTCGGCCGTCGCTGTTGCAGAAGCTGGATGTTGGCGCGCCTTCTTCTCGACACGGTCACCAGACGAAACGGGCTCTTGATGTGCGACAGCTAATGTTCCCGTCCGCGACACCATGTCAGAAACTATCATCGCAAGTCGAGCGCAATTACATGCTGCCAAACCCCGAAAGCGCGGCAACTCGCGGGAGCTTCACACCACACACCTGCTCCACTAGCTACTCCAGCCAGACTCTCTCTTTGCTCTGCCCGCGCTCCACGAGGCAGAGTTAACACTACCAAAGTTCCTAAACACTCTGGTTCTCCACACGACCTATCGACGTATTTGTTCGATAGCATAGTTTTCCCTAGCCAAGACCCAGAGTAAAAATACAAATAATATTTACAAAACAACCAATTATACATCGCCATTAATGCATAAATATATATATACAAATAGTAAAACAATTACAATATATAAAGGGACAGAAATGTCATATCTTGAGTTAACAAAACAAGGGAAAAAAATTATAGTACAATAGATGGGAACAGGAGGATATGCATTTCCGGCGTTACACCTTTCTCGCCGGTTCTACGGAGAACCTCCTTACCCGTACACCTAATTTTCAACATTATTCTGTAACATCACATTAAAAAGCTTCGATTCACTCCTGTTTCGGTTTTCCCACAGTATCTGTTGCTCTAGCATAAAACGATTAGCTCCAAACGTAGATTCTAAGAAGTGACTTCCTCAAATTAAGCCCTTTGTTTGATAGTAACAGATTTCTCTTGGCCGGAAGTGCTATTCTGCTTATAATCTCCTCATTGCTCCGCCCGTCATGAATTATTTCGCTCCCTAGGTAGCAGAATTCCTTATCGTCATCTACTTCTTGCTCAACAATTCTGATGGTAAATTTCTCGCTGTTCTCATTTTTGCTACTTCTTATTACTTTCGTTTTTCTTCGATGTAATCGCAGACTGTATTCTGTACTGTATGTAGATTGAAGAGGGAGAGGGGAATAAAGGAAAGGAAAAGGAGGGTATCACTGGTGTCAGCTGCATCGAGACATTATCGTCGCCGCTGATACAGAAAACAGTGTACAGAACCACGTGTAAGGTATGAACCACTTTTCTCATGCGTGGTTCGCCAACTCTCATAAGTTGCCTGATCATTTGTAGGAGTTACGGTTTCAGTTTGTCTGGATATAGCTGTCCGAAAGAACAGACACTACGCATTCATATAAATGTGTTCTGTACTCATCAGACTCTTCATTCCGTTAAACACATCTTGTAATTCTTCTTTAATTAAACTGAAGAGAGCAAGGTTCTTTGTGAATGTTATCACTGATATCCTTTCACTTTGAATATTAATCCCACTTTCTTTTATTTTCGTCATACATTCTTCGATGGATAGAGTGAACAGCAGAGGCGAAAGACAACATCCCCGTCTTCCGTCTTCCACCCTTTTTAATACGAATATTTCCTTCTTGGTTTTCCAGTCTTATTGTTCCCTCTTGGTTCTTGTACATACTTTGTGTTACCCGTATTTCCCTATAGATGGCCCCTATTTTTATCAAATTTCGAACCTGTTATCATTTTACATTGACAGACGCTTTTCCCAAGTCAAGAAATCCCAAAATCCCGTGAACGTGTCTTGACTCTTTTTAATTTTTTTAATTTATTATTTTTTTAATCTTTCTTCCGTTATGCACCTCAACGTCAGAACTGCCTGTCTGATGCCTTTAACTGTCCTGAACCGAAACTGATAGTCATGTTATCGATTCTCAATTTTCTTTTCCTTTCATCTGCATATTAATCTTGCGAGCAACTTGGATGCATGAGCTGTTAATATGATCGGATGATAATTCTCGCACTTTTCGGCTCCCGCAATCTTTAGACTATTATTCATTGACTGGTACATAGTTAGGAGAAAATACTCCCATACCTGTGGAGGAATATTAAATTACTATGTCATCTGTCAATCACCCTCGAACTTGATATCACCACCCCTCGAGAGTGTGGCATCACACCAAGAGAATAAATAATTTTCGTATTTTTTTTCCAGTAGCAAAATTGAGTGGAAAACACCAGACCATGAAAAAGAAATGGGTATTTCTTCCCACTTCCAATGGCCGCTGTTGCGTACGAGACACAGTTTCTGTTTTTCGGTACATGAACGTAACACAAACGTGAATGATGACGGGTCAGCATGTGATGAATCCTATGATGCACGGCAGCACTAACTGAAACGGCGCTCTTGGTGGAGAAATTCGGCCACCATCGTACATCTGTGAGGATCTGTCATTTTCATCATGTCCGCAGCTCGAGGTCTACTGGCTAGCGTTGCTGCCTCTCGATCACGGGTTTCCGGGCTCGATTCCCGGCCGGGTTGGGGATTTTCTCTGCCCGGGGACAGGGTGTTTCTGTTGTCCTAATCATTTCATCATCATTCGTGACAGTGGCTCGATTGTACTGCGTGAAAAATTGGACTATGTAAAAATTGGGAGTTTGTACGGGCGCTGCTGACCGAGCAGTTGAGCGCCCCACAAACCATACATCATCATTATCATCACCTGCAACCTTAGGTTTAAGACACTCTAACACGTATCTAAGGGAAGTACAGAAAAGCCACCCGCAATGGATGACTTTCATATTGCGTTACGTACATGATTCAATAAGTACTTGAAATGACTCAAAAAATTTGTCAATCTTCCTTCCGTACTAGGGTTATTGTTGCTTGGGTTGGAAACTGGTCGATACGTCTATAGCAAGTAATTAGAAGTCGGAGTCTAGCCAACGAATCGTACTACTTGGCGCCCTGCTATTTCACTAGTTCGTCGTGGCTTTGCTGGACAAGACCAGACATGTTTATAGCATGCTATGTACTCACAGGTTGATGTTGAAAACAGTGACCAATTTCAAAAGCCATTATGAGAATAGCGAACAAATAAGTACGAAAACAGAAGTCTAAAAGACAGGAGTAATGTTTCAACAGAGGTTTCTTCCTATTTTGCCTTAAATTCCTAGAGTCCCCGTTCAATATTCCTTCGGCAGGCTAGAGTGATTAACAATTGGGAAAATATCTTATATGTCGCAGAGATAAAACCCTCACATTTCTTCGTGGGCTGAGCAGTGCTGGAAGTAAGCATCAGCATGCTCCGTACTGTGCGAGCCCATGACGTCACGTATCGGGCTGGCCAGTGCTGCACAATCACTGGTGTACTGCGACCTACGGGTTGGTGGCAGCACTGACCGCCACTGCGAGCTGTACGAACGGCGAATACAAGAGTGGTTAGTGGAATGGTGTGACTTCTCCATTTTTTTCTTAACATAGATATTGTGCGCGGAAACTAAACGTGGTTTGCAGAGGAAGATGTCAAGAAAAAGTAAAGTAAAAGAAAAACAAATCAGTGGTGAGTGTATAACCAAGGACTCTTAAAAGTACGCTTTGGACGGTATTTAAGACTACTGTGGGTGGTGATGGGAAAGACGTTAATTTCGTTTGTTGTTAGGAGTGCAGTAAAATTTACGCTATGCTAAAGGGTAAACGCCGGCCGGAGTGGGCGAGCGGTTAAAGGCGCTACAATCTGGAACCGCACGACCGCTATGGTCGCAGGTTCGAATCCTGCCTCGGGCATGGATGTGTGTGATGTCCTTAGGTTAGTTAGGTTTAAGTAGTTCTAAGTTCTAGGGGACTTATGACCACAGCAGTTGAGTCCCATAGTGCTCAGAGCCATTTTTTTAAAGGGTAAAGAGACACTTCGCACATTTCTCGCCACCCTTGCGTGTCTAATAAACAAGGGTCTTGGGTGGGCGAGAAAGGCCTTCCTAAACCTGCTCAGGAGATAACTGTCCATAAATTCTTGACTCTATGTGCGAGAGACCTAAGTTACCACAGAACTGTAGATAGTGAAAGGCTTTAGAATCTTGCTGAGATGTTAGTAGACACCGGAGCGAATTACAGAAAAGTATCCACAGAGAACATTGTACCGCATCCCACAACCGTGTCGAGGCACATGGCAGAAAGTGTTAAAAGCCTAAGCGATATAATTGTGCCTGAGGTAACTGCTCGTACAATAAAAGGTAAATGCTCAGCAACTACAGACATGTGGACATGGAGCGCAAGAAGAAACCGTTGTCTGACATGCACTATTTTGTTGACTTGGCTCTCAGATCTCGCGTTTTGTTTCACAACCCAGTTTCCAGATGAACCGAAAACGCGCGAGAATCGTTGAGAACATTTACGTCTCTTGGTATTCACGACTCTGCTTTGAAACACGTGCATGTTATGACTGATGAAGGTGCTGACATCGTAGCTGCAATGCGCGATTATTTACTGAATTGTACGTGCTATATGCAAAATAAAGCGCTACGAAATGCTTTTAATGGGGTGTATATATGCGTCAGTTGTCCACAAGTTCATAGTCGTTTGACTGTGAAAGGACTCGTCACTTACGAAAAGAAAAGTGGCCTTCTTATTGCTCTTGACAGATCACTGGAACAGGCCAACGATATTCGCTGGAATACGCGGTTGACGTTGTTAGACTCGGTAAAAAGCCAATATTCGGCTTCGTGCCAAAAGCTCTCGGGAAAAGGAGAAATAGTTTGAACTGAAGGAACTGATTTTTTGCTGATGTACGAACTAATTTCGCACGTCACGGTATGTATGCTATCCTATTACCGTAATTCCTTTACATCGCCGTTTATTTTATATGTTTTATGTTTTAAAACAGAAGGTTTTTGTAACTATTCAAGGAGATGAACCAGGAATTAGAACTAGAGAAATCGCCTAGATTGCACCTTCTGTTGCCATGGCAGGTGACACTATTACAGCATTTGAGTCAGGCGCTCCAGGACAGAGAAGCATCTGAAACAGAACTTTTATTTAAACGCCTCGAATTATTCGTACAGGGGTACAATACGAACTTACCCTCACCGTGTTATTCGTATTGACGGAGTGTGTAGAGCATGACCAGGATTCCAACATATGTAAACGGGAGGATGCAACAATCATTTTCGAGAAAATCGAACGTGATAACCACAGTCGTGTACTTTGCCGATCCTTGGCTTTGAAGTGCTCCGTAGCCTAGCTAGTAAGCGCACAGTTTGACTAGTGCAAGATCTGTGGATCGAATCTCGCTGCTGGTACTTTTTTCTATACCCAAGTAATTCAACCAACGGAATTAATGCGACAGTGTAAATTATCGATATGTAATGAAACATTTAATATTTTCATAATCTTTATCCTTAAACAAAGAGAAAAAATTGTTCGAAATAACACAAGAAATAAAAGAAAAGGTACGCGAAAACTTTGAGTCAAACAGTATACTTACTTTATTTATACTATTGTATCTGCAGTTGTGACAAGTATAATGTGCAGTCTATGGAGCACTACGTTAATCAAGGTGATACTGATCACAGAAACGTGGAAACCAATAAGTATTGCTGCATGCAGCACAAGTAACGAAACACGAATTCTTGCATTCGCATGATTTTTTTTTTCAATTAGCGCCATACCACACGTATAGAAAGAAGCATATCACCGAATATTGGTGTAGATAATGATAGTGCGTGACAGGCGGAAGGTGTGAAGTTGTGGCTGATAAGACGTACAGTCTATTTATTGCTATGTTAATAGGTCCATAGTGGCCAGTTCCGAAGGGAACTGACTATTCTCCATCGATACCAAGGTCGGTCACATAAATGATTATAGACCTCATAGCTCCAAAGTCGATGTTCCCTCTCCTAAATAATAGCAGAACATATGAGAATACTTCATCATACCACCCGACCGAATTTGCGTGTGACCTTGGCGGAGCCCTCAAGTTGAATGAAATAGATGAACCACCTTAAAAATAGACCATCTGGTTTTAGTTTCAATAAACTTTAATATTCAGAGTAGGGCTCACACCGTTTTGGACTTGCAAATGTACGTATTATAGAGTTTCTGTATTTCGCCAATCAGATAGAGGATATTATGGTGAAAGAGAGATGTACAAGCCACGAAGAGGCAATTCTTTCATCAAGTGTCACAAAAATTCCACTAACAGACGAAGTAAAGAGGTTTCCTTTGTTGGCTCGTGTCGATGATAAACTTCTTATCCCAACTCACAAGTCGGAGATACATTGAAATCAAAATTGAAAACTGGAAGAAAATTTGGCCTCTTGCTGAAAAACAAATAGGCAAAATTTCCGATTCTTCAGACGATCGACTGAAAAATATTATGTATACAAACATCTAGCTCTGCTTCTGAAAGAAATGTTGGTTCTACCGATTTAATTCTCAGTGCAAGACGGTCCTTTTTACACCCAGACAGTTGCAAGACGGTCCCTTTTACACCCAGACAGTACTGATTCTTTTCTTTTTGTTGATAGTAGCTCTGTCCGAGTGACAAACTTTGCTGAAAGTCTTTTCAGACAATAAGTTTCGTTGTTTGCAGTGGCTGAAAATTTTCGTTTCCTGCAAGGTTTCTTGCTTGCGTATGTAAGATTTACGTACACTGCTTTTTCAAATTAGTTCTGAATTTTTAAATTAAATAAAGCATAGTTATTACAAATTATTATTGAGCAGTAGGGCCAATGTCGACAGCTTTATTTCAGCCTCAACTTATCACATTTAAAACTTAGTATATAGAAAAATACGTCATTTTATTCCCAAGTATATATATATATATATATATATATATATATATATATATATATATCGAAAACTAATTACCATACGAGTACCAAACTTCGTAGCATTTATGTACGGAGTATGGTGTGCATGATTTCCATGTTTCACGAGCACCACCGCCCAGTTCAAATGGTTCAAATGGCTCTGACCACTATGGGACTCAACATCTGAGGTCATCAGTCCCCTAGAACCTAGAAGTACTTAAATCTAATTAACCTAAGGACATCACACACATCCAGGCGCGAGGCAGGATTCGAACCTGTGACCGCAACGGTCGCGAGGTTCCAGACTGTAGCACCTAGAACCGCTCGGTCACACCAGCCGGCCCAACGCCTAGTTCCATCTAGGGGCATCAGGTGCCGTGATCAGTCATCGTGATTCATAGTCTCACACATCTGACTAGTCACAGTGCAAGTGTTAACGTGTCAACATGAGCTTGGACAAAGCAACTGTAATGCTGCAGCTGCACTTCGAGCATATCGCCGGCTAATGGATTACGAAAGAGCACTCTTTCTCCACCTGCTGTGCGAAGCGTGACTAAGAAGTTCGAATCAATTGGAGAACTGGGCGTCGCTCCGGGAAGAGGCAAACGACCGGTTGCACCACAGATGGTTGATGAAATCGCTGAAATGGCAGACAACGCTGTGCGCAGTTCCTTATCGTCAGGCAGTGCTCGTGCTGTGACACGACAGTTCAACATCCCGTGGTCCACTGTACGGAAGGTGCGTCGAACCATTCTCATATGTTATCCGTACAAGGTCCATATCGTACAGCTGCTTTGCTTGGACCACGGGACACACAACAACGTGTTGACATCGCTCTCCACTTTCTCGCAAGGATTGGAGCTGACAAGGTCTGGTCCTTGACCATCCTATGGACAGACGAATTTCATTTATCCCCGACGGGCATGGTGAACACACAGAATTGTCGAGTGAGGGGATCTTTACCTCCAGTCACTGTGCAAGAAGTTCCTCTTTTTGTTGAACGTGCCACCGTATGATGTGGCTTCACTTCTACATTCGTCATTGGCCCATTCTTTTTTGAACAAGTTGTCACTTAGGGTCCAAAGACATTCAGGGTGACTGGCCAGCATTACTGCGATATTCTTCGCCAGCATGCCATATCCGCCCTACAGGAGAGAGAGATGCACTGAACTCAACAGTTTTCATGCAAGATGGGGCCCTACCGCACATAGCTCGTGAAGTTCATTTGCTTCTCTGAAAGACATTTGGAAACGATCATTAATGTTACCAAGATTGGTACGCGTACGGTTATAACGTGTTAAGTAGGAGAAGTTTAACTAACATCAGAACAAAATGTCTAGTATCTTGGTACGAAAGTAACACAAAGTCATAATCACACGCTCACTGTGGTCATTAAAAATGTACCTAATAAATGAGAGCAAGACGTCTGTGAATAAAAATACCTTTCAGTGAGGGCAGGTTACTGTGCGCGTGCTGCATGACAATATTTGGCGTGTCGTCAGTCTCGTGCGCCTCCTCACTGATGATGTATGTTCACCAAGCGTTTCCTGGGCTGTGAAGCCACCCGCTCAGTGCTGTAGCTGCTTTTGGGGAAAATAGAACAGAAACTGCATTTGATGACCAGCGTAAAGAGGAAATATCTCTACACAATCAAAAAGTAATGCACAGGAACATCCTGAAAGGGCTTGCTAATGAAGTGTCTTTATTGGGAAAACAAGAGATAGCTTTTCGATTACGAGATGAAACAATAAGTTCTGTTAATCGAAGAAAATCTTGAAGGATGATCCTCGTTTGGAGCAGCGCATATAAACTTCTGCTGAGTTTAAAGGAATTTATAATCAATTTCAAAATTATCTAATACAAGCCTTAGGTTCGACCCTTTTATCAGTTATAAAGCGGGAAATTGTGGATGTTCCTTTTGTAACGGTCATAGTTGCCGAAACCTCAGATGTAGCAAATAAAACACAATTTTCTATTGTCCTGCGTTGTATATGCGAATGAGACAAAGGTTGTTGGGGTTCTGTGATATAAATTGTGACACACATACGTAGGCTATTTCAGAACGTATCCGGCTCTTCTTATCAGAATTATGGTGTAGTGAAAAACTGATTGCACAAACGTTTGAAGGTACGACAGTTACTGACGGAAATCTGAATGGAGCTCAAGCATTAATCAAAGTCACTCATCCTGAAGCCCTATTTTCTCAAATTTATATCCGTGTACTAAACCTTTCTTTATCTGAAATAACTAGACAATTAATGGAGTTTAATATATTTATTTTCTTGAAGGATTTGCAGCTTTTTCTTTTCAAGATTTTCTAAACGTATTGTTTTTCTGTTGAACACATCTGACAAAAAAATTATCTTCAGTGCCGCATAACGTCCTGCAGAATCAAGAATGTGATATTTTCTACTGTGAACAAAAGCTCCAAGAAACTCACCTCATGCCAACTACGCTGTTAGAATAAAAGACGATGCATCATGACAGAGTTATGCATACTGCTCACATATTGATTTCATACAGGTCATGACGGTAAATGCAAATATGTTGACTTTAGATGCCGATGTATGAATGTGTGGTGCTGCAGCACAATTTCACCGCGTAGCTGGCAAGGATAGCAAATGGGAGATACGTCAACAGAAGGGCATACAATCTTTTCGTGTTTCATATCGTGTACTCAACTGCACAGTAATTATAACTCACAGACATGGGCATTAACAACATATGCAGAACCAGAATGAGATTTTCACTCTGCAGCGGAGTGTGCGCTGATATGAAACTTCCTGGTAGATTAAAACTGTGTGCCGGAGCGAGACTCGAACTCGGGACCTTTGCCTTTCGCGGGCAAGTGCTCTACCATAGAGCTACTCAAGCATGACTCATGTCCTGTCCTCACAGCTTTACTTCCTCCAGTACCTCGTCTCCTACTTTCCAAACTTCATAACATATGCAGAAGTCAACTTTTGGGAGGCTACGTAAAGTTGGGTTCAAAGAAACCGTTTTTAGTAATCGGAGATTCGCTCGACCTTTGAATAGGAGCAACGAAACTACTCGAGGAGGTTTTCAGAAACAGGCGAATCATAGGCGAACACAGCGTCATGAAGGAAGCGATTGACGTAAACAGACCACATAACTTGAGGATAGCACAGTCGTCAGAGAAGCACTCAGAGTCCAGGACAGAACATTATTATCGATCCGACATGTAACTGATGCTGCAATTACCAGAAGGACCGTCAACTGGCAACTCATAGCAAGGAGGCTGAGCCCACGGCCCTCCTTGTACACTAAAAAGAACCCGTTTGCAGTGGCGTCAGGATCATTCGTCCTGAAATCTCATTGAATGGAGTAGAATTGTCGCGAAGGCCAGCGAAGACGTGTCTGCAGACGTCTCGGACGGCGGTGGGGAACAAACCTGACTGTCGCTCGCCATACGGCCGGACAGCCAGGAGTGATGATCTCGTGCGCCATTTTATATCATAGTAGGACCCCTTTGGTGGTCATGCGCAGTACACTTACAGCACTTCGGTAATTTGACGATATTACACACCCTATTTAGTTGCTCTTCATCGCAAGCCATCGTGGGCTTACATTTCCGCGAGGTAATGCCAACGCGCACGTGGCTGGAGTTCCAACTGCGCGTCTTCGTGATTGCCAATCACACCATGGCCGTCAGGTCTCCGGATCTCTCTCCAACGGAGAACGTTTGAAGCATTATAGGCAGCTCGGTATTTTGGCAGTATGACACGCCAATTCGACTGAATTGCCGGCCGAAGTGGCCGTGCGGTTAAAGGCGCTGCAGTCTGGAACCGCAATACCGCTACGGTCGCAGGTTCGAATCCTGCCTTGGGCATGGATGTTTGTGATGTTCTTAGGTTAGTTAGGTTTAACTAGTTCTAAGTTCTAGGGGACTAATGACCTCAGCAGTTGAGTCCCATAGTGCTCAGAGCCATTTGAACCATTTTTCGACTGAATCTGGGACGCTGTGTCTCAGGAGGACATCCAACAAATCTGTCAATCAATGCCAAGCCGAATACCTCCTTGTATCAGGGCCGGAGGTGGGTCAACGCGTTATTGACATGCTCAGTTTGTGAAGTTTTTCTCTTCAACAAGTCAGCCACTTTATCTGAAACTGTAATCATTTGTTCGTCTTTGCTTATACATCGCATCTACCGATTTCCACCCCATTCGGAAAATTCCTTCGTATTCCTTCCTGGTGCTCCATACATTTTTTCCTTCGTTTGTATAATCGCATTGTTGGGGAGTGTTGATAACATTGATACTCACTTGGATTTAGGATTTCAACATTATTTTAAATTGCAGTTTTTGAATGTACTGTTACAGAACCAAAATATACTCTCAAAATTCTACTAGAGAAGAGAGACTGCCTCGCCTTTCAATTGTAGCTCGCCTGTTAAGAGAACTCAGAAAGAAGGAACAGGTTACCAAATTTGCTTTCCAAGAGAGAAGAATGAATTTCAGTTCCATTGATGATGTAGAGGTGCTCTGCCAAAGTGTCAAGGCAGAAATTAAGGCCAGAAACTAATAATTTTCTACAAACGTTGGTATATAGTAATATGAACTGGTAATACGTCTAATTGTTTCAATATCTATTTTGTCAATTTAAACTGTTACCAGTTTTGATTTGTATCTTTAATATTTGTTCTTTTAAGCAATAGTACTGCACGTTGTGAATGTAATTGAAATGAACCTGAGTCTTGATTTGCTACTGATTACTTAAAATTGAAATAGTAAAAGGATTATTTAATAATGTAATTCTGATTAATGTATAGAAATAATAACAGCGTAATTAAAAATATAGTAATATATTTACAATATTCAGTGCCTCTGGTGTGTGAATGGTCACCCCACGCCACTGCTAAATATGAGCCCTCGATTCTTGTCACTGGCTGAAATTGAGTCTGCCCAATTAAGGGTAATTCTGAAATTTCGTTTGTGTTTCCGACATTTTGTTATTTCCCCGACAGGACTCTTAAGTCTAACAGTATCAAAATGTAAACTTTACATGCATGTGCAGCATCTTCTAGGTTCTTACGCTCCATCGTCCCACAAACACCGATTCGGGGGTTCCAATTGCCGCACATTGAGTTCTGTTGTTGTTGCCCTTAACTGTAGAGACTAGATAATTTATACATGGTTGATGTTCAGTCAGAAACTACAATACCTTTTTGTTGCAGTGAAATGTTAGATTATAAGTTGATTACAGAGCTGCAAACTACTGTCCCGCCGTCAGGAGAAGATGCTTCGCAAATGTAGCTGTTGTACAAAGAGTCAGCGATGAAATCCATCATTTTCAAAGCGTATTCATCTTTATTATACTGTTTCGAGTTCACGTAGCTTAAAATTATTATCTGCGTGTATTTTACTGTTATAAAAAATAACACCTTTTCACTGCTTTAAAATTTATTACACTAACTTAGTTTAAAGGTCAATTAAATTAGTTTTAAAAACATATATAGCATTTTTTTGCTTTTATATTTTACCACCATTGTGAAACACTTTTAGCTGAAGAGTCATCATTATCCGTTACAGTCCTGCCACAGTTCTCGGGAAGAAAAGAAAATTGCTTGAAGGAAACTAAGAATCAAGAATTTCTCCTCTGGTCTCTTCCTGTAGTCTCACAGATATCATTAAGCCACCCAGGATCCCCGTTAGCGTTAGTGACACAATTCACGTACCAATGCATTTGGTGCAATATTATGTATATTTATGATTAGTCTTGTCAGATTCAAGTTGGTCCTCACTGCAGCAGCCATCTCTTATAGTAGTTGATAGGTTTCTTTGCGTACATTACTTGCATGAACAATAGATAAGCGGCGTATCTCTCAGATTAGAAACCGCCAGCTTAATTCTAATGTGCTATTTACGGACGTTGGTCCTATAAAGTAACTTGTACGTCGTAATATGTCTTGGTAGAGAAAAGCAAAATTATTGAAAAAATGGAGAATAGCATATTACTTATCTTTTTTGATAAAAACACGTAAATTGTTCAGACACGAAATTTTTACAAGACATTCAAAGAGAAAACCAGAGTTACAAATGTGTATAAAAAAGGATATGAAGCGAATGATCGGTGAAACCCTGTGACTGTAGGAAGCGCGGTACTGTTCGTAATATAACCTTTTTTGTGCTAAAAGTCACGATTTTCTTTTTATTTATTTTTTGCACAACACGTTTTGGGAAATGATTTCATTTTCAAATGCATTTTTATGTTATCTGTTTGAAATGGTTGATGAAAGTGTGCGACTGTAGAAACAATGAGCTTGTTTATAAAATAAATAATTCTGCTGCCAGTCACGGTTAATTGGCATATTACGTGAAAAATGCAATTGAAAGCGGGAGTCATTTACAGAAGTGCGTCGTGAAAGAAATGAGTAATAAGAAAATAGAGACTATTACCAGAAAAAGTAAATTTTCAAAGAAACCAACGAAAGGGAAATCGCAGGAGACGCTTTTCTACTGAAACTTCAAACCGTATAAGGACAACATTCCTTACATCTAAACAATCGGGACTAAGAACTTAAATATAGCTGTAAGTTCAGTAACTGTACGATAATAAACTAGGAGAGATTGATAAATAACAGCTAACCAGTTGCAAATAAAAGTTTATTGGAATTGTTTAACAGCAACCATTTTCCAGACATTTTCAATTTGTCCAAATTTGGTGTCAGTCGATGAACAGAATGTCACTAAAATGTCACTAAGATATTCAATTTGTTAAGAAAATACTCGTTAGAGGCATTGACATTTTACCATAAAAATTAGTACATCCACTTTGTATACAGGTATATGTGCATATAACAAATTATTTTAGAACAGATGTCCGAACCGACATACTATCAGATAAAATTAGTGTAAGTAATGTGAGATTTGAAAACGAACAAAGCCCAAGACGCTGCTTCAGGAATAGCTAGATTTGGCACCGTAAACAATAGATTGTTTCGCTGGAAGTACGATCGGCAGCTTGGAAACTGTAGTTCGGGAAAAAATTACGGGGAATTATAAATGTTTTATTAAGGAAGTGGTGCAGAAGACACTCATTAAGTATTACTTCGGCACTGCTCATGTTTTTTTTAATTTTCGTGTAGACAGAAGAGCTGATGAAATTTAACAGTTTCAAACAGCAGCTAAACTATTTGGCTGTCTGTATTTCTTTGGGCTGCTGTGTAATAAATGTCTTCCGAGGACGTAATAGATTTGGTATAATCAGTTACGCTGCTATAACTATTATTTTTATTTGATCTATAGGCCTATTTCAAATAGTCAACAACAGAAAAGCTACAATGCATGATAATCAGGGTTTGAAAACGTATGTAAAATCGTATTATCCATAAGTCTGTGTGTGTGAATTCCTAAGGGAACAAACTGCTTGTGTCATCAGTCCCTAGACTTACACACTACTTAAACTATCTTATGATAAGAACAACACACACACCCCAGCCCGAGGGAGGAATCGAACCTCCGGCGGGAAGGGCCACGCACTCTGTGACATGACGCCCTAAACCACGCGGCCACTCAGAGCGGCCTTATCCATAAGTAACTCGCTTGTAATACAACAAATGTACTAAAATTTATAAGACTTTCTATTACAGGTAAACTGCTGATGGCTGTGTTACTGAAATATGCATAGAGTTCTAATGAACATAACAGTCACAACAGCTTAACGGTTATACAATATTTAAGATTGGGCTATCGTTGGTTTGGATAATAAGCAGGCGCCACAAGATCTCAACAAACAGTGATCAATGGTGATTTGACAAAGATGTGTGTTAAATGAAAGATTAACCTTATGTAGACGTATCCTGTTGGGAAACGCGTAAAAAATTAAAAACAATACTCCCTAACTGCCGTAGTTGCTTTTAACCAGAGTTCAAAAATAGAAAAGGTAAAGGAAATAATTACAGCAACTTTGGACTCTGCACCATTGCATCAAGTGTAGAGACGATGCAGGCGTAGTGTACTGCTAAGACACATACAAAATTTCATTTTTTCTTATGAAGCTAAGGCATGTAAATAATATTAACAACGTAGATATTTTACCCGATGCTACTCAAGAATATCCATAAAAGTGCTTAGATAATTCCTATTGTTTAAATTAAACGTCGAATGAAATTTATAAGAACAAGAGAGCAATTTGCGAATGGAAGTAGAACGACCACTCTATACGGGAACGGCATAGTTTACGCACAGCTTATTTCCAAAGTTTTAGCCACAATAGAGTAAAAATTATCGTAATTCGACTCAGTATGATGGCAGTTCTGTGCTGTGAAGACGCCTGAATGCGCTCAAATAGGGGCATCTTGGCCCGAGGCATTTTTTAGCCGTTCAGTGCCAGACGAAGAGCACTCGAGGGAAAACACAAGTGGAGTTGGTCGAACATCTGAGTGAATCTGCATTCGCATAGTGTTTGGACTGGTCGAACTGAAAGTGCACGACCACTTTTCCTAGTTGGAAATCAATTATTAAATTTTCTGGCGGGATCCCTCGCGGAATTAAGGCCGGATTTCTGTTCGTCATCTTGAAAGTTTTGCTTTCCCCTCTTGACGCAAATTAAGATAAGTGGAATGCTTAACGAGTACTGCTAAATATGCTTCCCAGGATCTGTCAGACCCATTATTCATTTCTCTAAAGCGCATTTCGGATATCTAACGATGGAATACCGCATTTCGTAAACTGCAGAATTTAAACATACCAGCTATAATTAAGAGAAAATCGTGAATAAGCCTCAAATCCCGTTATGTACTTGCCATAAAATCGCTAGTGAGTCCAGATGCTGCTACATTTCTAACGAAAAAGGAAATGCCTCTATCGTTGAAGATAACAAGGATGGATGAAACTGCCGATTAACTGGGTAATACTGAAGGCGGATTCAGAGTGGGAATGTACACAGAGAAAACGTTATTTAATCTTCTCCTGTTCTGTTTTTTTTTCATTTTAGCAATCTTTTCTACTCTCAAGAACGACCAGACAAGTTATCCAGTAAGATTACAGTTGTCCATTATTGAAGTATGTTTGCTTTAATTTTTGTTCCGACGGGAAAAGAATGTAGGATTTAAATACCCGTAAACTCATGTGTGAACGGTGAAGAATGTTCCCCAAGAAGTCAAGAGAGAAGCCATAACTGAATGCCAATGAAAACACGTTTTACTAATATCTAAATTTATTTTTTTGGAAATTCTGATTATGAATTACTGTTGTGATTACTGAAAACAAAACATATCCACTGTTTTCTCTTCGTAATGGAAGATATTCTTGGAACTGTTTACCTCAGCTCGAGAAAATTTAGAACTACCAGGTGACTATTACTGAAGTGCAGCTACTGATAGAAGTCCAGTGGGGCCTTGGGATTATCGTATGGCACCGAAACTTGGTAGACACTCTAATGCGTTAAAGCAGGTCCAGTTTACGCTGGAGGAAAATTAGTTCCGGTTTTGGGCACAAGGTACGTATTTGGCGCTGTGAATGCAAGAAAAACGGATAGAAATGTTTCCGTATGTGTCGGATAACGAACGGTACATAGGAAGAAGGCGTCAATCAAGTGAGAATGACAATGTTTATTTCGTTAGTGTCTGCCACTGACACAGTTTGTTCAATATGAGCACCGAAGACATCGACGAGATGCTGTACAGCGCCGTATTTGCATCTGGTTGTGAAAATTGGAACTAATTTTGTTTTTCAGCGTGAATCAGTCCCACATTAACGCATTATCGTATCTACCACGTTTAGCTGCCTTGCGATAATTACAGCCCACACTGGAACTAAGTGAGTGGTAGCACTTTTATTATAAAAAGCGGGTACGTTATAAATATTGTGCCACATCGCTAAGTAATGCAAGTAGGATTTAATAAAAATGGAAATTAGCCTCATTCCCGATTATTTACTTCTCGTTGATCTCTACAGACATAATAGTATTTTGAAAGATATCATCATCTTTCCCTAAATATAGCAGACTACCTATTAAAACATTATATTTAGGTCATGAGTGCTTAATTTAGGCCGTATCAGATATTCCCAAGTAACAAATGCATTTTCATTTCCGCAATAATTCCAAAGCAAGCAAACCAGTGGACAGAAATGGTACTGCCTGACGGAACTGCAGTTTTCTTTTCCTGACTATTCGTAGTTTGCATTATTACTGCGGAGTACGTACTCAGTACTGTACATTAAGATTTCTTTCTGTTACTTGCACAAATGGAACGTAGGAAGAATGGCAGATTACATGCCTCTGTGCGAGCTATTTGCCTAATGTTTCTCTGCGTGATCTGTGTGTCACTAATACGTATGAGGCTTAAGAATAGGTATACTTCCTGTGTTTAACTTAGTTCCAGAATCTTTTTTTCTGTTGGATCTCGCTATATTTACGGGTTATATCGTCAAGTGTCTGCCATGCAAGAATTTTCAACATTTCTGTCTCGCTGTCTCACCAGCCAAACAAGCCTGTGCCCATTCGTACGCCCTCTGTCCGCTGCTAGCCGATCTCACACAGGTCACATACACTTGACCAGCATTCAGGTATGGGCAGTACGTTTTGTGTGCAAGTCTAATCTGTGAACAAAGTACCTTTTCAGTATCAAAACAAAGTTTATTAGCCAGCCATTTCCCCTTCTTAGACCTAAGCTTATGTGATCGTTCCACTCCTTGTCTTTGAACATTGCTACTCACAAATATTTTTACTGTTTAACTCTCTCTACTTGTGATTCATCAACCCTATGATAGAAAGATACACTCCAATTTTCTCTTCATCCATATAGGGGTCTATCTAGATTACTTTCATCGTAGACTCTTCTAGAAACTGTTAACTTCTTGATCTATTTTTCCATCGAATTTTAATATTTTTCTGCAGCACCAAACTTCAGATGCTATTTTCCTCTACTCCAAATTTACCGTGAACAGTATTACAGTTCTCTTAAATACTGTGCTCGTTGTATGCTTTTAGAGGGATCTCTTCTCCAGTTCTATCTGAATATTTGATAGGAGCAGCGTTCTTGTTTGAATGAAAATTTCTTCGACCTGCATCTAGCATCTGCCATCGTGTTTATATAAATCCTTTCTGGTCTTAGTTCTGATCTTCAGATAACGGCGAAACAAGTGAAATTACTGCGTACTATAAAAAGTTAAAAAGGGACTTTGATCGACAAATATACGAGGACGTACTGAAAATAATTCCTCCGAATGTTTATGTGAAAACTCTTAAAGCTTTTTACATAAAACAAACGTTATCAACATTCTACGTCTGTATTCTTACTGTTTACGTATTTGCACCCCTCCGCTGCTGGAGGGCGAATTTCTCACGACGTCCTAAATGGTTAATTATGTTATTTTATATTCATAATACCTTTTTCCTATTGAATTTCACTATTTTAAAAAAAATCGAAAATGATTTTCAAATAAAAGCCCGCTAATTGCGCTGCATGTGACGTCAGCAGCTAGCTCGCTGCTCCTACTGTAGAAAAGCTCACTCACGGTGATAGCTTATTTCGGAATTTACGTTTCGAAAAACAAGTTACAGATGGTGTGTAGCACCACACAGAACAAATACACACATAAAAATTACTGAAATGCGGTTTTTGAGTGTTGTAAAGAATTAGAATACACATAAAACATGGTTGCACTCTATCGGCAAAATACCACCACATCGATGCACAAATTCGCCAACTTAAGAATATGTTGTATTGTGAAAGTAACATTAATTTACTTCAGGCATATGTTGCCCCACTGTTAGAGAGAAGGATAGCGTCATTCAGTGTAATTAAACTCACAGTGAAAAGTGGGGGAACTGACCGTCCTTATATCCAGTATTACCCGTACGCTTCGGTAGGTCAGTCGGTGGAGCGGCGAACTGGAACGGTTTATAAATGGTTACCTGTTGGTCACGGATTCAAACCCGACTCAAAGAAAACTCGTAACTTATTTGTAAACCACTCAACAGGGCTCTCATGTGAAAACCGAAGCAGATTTGCAAAACTTTACAACACCGATCAGAAACATAGCATTGTTGAGCTTTCCCTGCCGTTTACATTTTCAGTCGCTGTTGACAAACGTCTCCCTCAAAAAGATTTGTAGTGTGACCACACACTTTTCACTTTACTGTATCAGTCTCGAACAGGAGCAACGCTAAGTCTTTCGCTGCCTTCTAACAGCATCCTTACGTAGTTCAAGATCTTACTTTGTAAACGACTCCAGATGTTTTCCCTTATAGGATTGAAAAGGGGGGAGGGGGGGGGGTGCGGCGGCGGCCAAACAGCGAGGTCATCGGTGCCGTCAGATTAGTGAGGATGGGGAAGGAAATCGGTCTTGCGCTTTCAAAAGAACCACCCCGGCATTTTGCCTGAAGCGATTTAGAGAAATCACGGAAAACCTGAACCAGGATGACTGGAAACGGAATCGAAGCGTTGTCCTCCCGAATGCGATATCGTCGTCCTCTTTTATCTGCCATACTACTTATTTACTTTTCATGTGTGCAAAACCCCTCTGTTTAATGGCTTTTATAGGTGGAAATAAACATCATGGCTGCATCGACAATGAACGATGATAATCGTGCGTTTTATAGGTTAAGTTCATGTTAGTTTTTAAATCAAGAATTTGACAGTCGACATTCTAGATGCAAGCGAGTTTAATGATGTTGCAAGGAGCAGGGAGCCCATCCTTGTATATATCGCCGGTCAAAATGGTGAAGCGTAAAAATATCATCTTTCGGACGGTTTCCGCTATAAGCGTTCAAAAAATTCCTTTCCGTTATTATTTTAAAGTTATAAATGCGTTTTTCGTAACAAATTCGTTAAACTGCTTGCAGAAAAAGTACGGAAAACCTAGTAGCTTCTGCTAACACTCATCAGCTAACACTCCTGCCTGCAAGAAATGATTCTGATTTAAATCAGGAGGTCTCCTAATGATTATACTCTGTAATAATTTGCTTTGTACAGGGTCTCTAACTAAGATTGTGCATTAACCACCTTCCATTAGAATATCTACCACAGTGAATGATTACAAAAAATGGAAAAGGATGTAGGTGCCAAAAATTAAAAAAGAACGACTTTTGTAGTGAAAAGGGTTGTATAAGTGAAGCGTAATGAATCGAGGGAGGTGACAAGTGCCAGAAAAATTCCTACTAGTTTCAAGAGCAGCTCGAAGACAGCAGCACTGCGCAAGCGCCAGCGGGGCTGAGGTGGGAAGGAATGTAAGTGCCACCGCCATGATGTATGTGCCTCAGCTACACAGTTGCTTTAGTTGGTGACAGTACGTTGACACGGCAGTGATTTCGGTCGTTTCACGTGTGTGATTTATAGTGTTTTTTGGTTGTGTGTTTATTGTACCAACCAGAAAATGGAAAAGCCTTTTAGGAAGAAGGTGATTGCTCCTAAGAGACGTGAAGCAAGAGAAAAGGGCCAGCCGTACATTAACAGTCGTGGGAAACAGATACCTGCAAAACAACCACCAGTAGAACAGGCAAGCTGCTCCTGTAAGTACAAGTGTAAAAACATAAACAGTGAGCAAAAGCAGCTGTTGTTTCTGAAGTTTCATAAAGTTTATGAAGAAAGCAGGGAATATATTTGTTGAATCATATTCAAATGTTACCTCTTGGTCCCATGCGTCTTGGGACGTACGAAAGTGCAGCAAATAGTAGGCGGACTTGTACTTTTGTTTATAACATAATCGGTGGTACAGGAAAAAATGTAGAAGCGTGCAAAAAAAAAACTTAAAAGAAATTTTTTCTGTATCCGAAAGGAAATTGATTGTTTTACAAACATCACGTTGCTTGGTTTTTGAGGATAAAAGAGGGAAAACACCTTAATCAAATGTACACAAGTCTAAATTTACGGAAGATGGTCGAAATCCTGCAACATATCATATAAACTCATTCCCCAGATATGAAAGTCACTACAGCCAAAAAAAATCAAGCAATGAGTTTTTGTCACCTGATCTAAACAAACACCAAATGTACATGGCTTTTATAAAACTAAATCTTGCAAGTGATGTTACATACAGTTTTTACGCAAAGGTGTGTAAACAAGACTTTCCAAACCTAAAATTTAAAGCTCTTGCAGTTGATACCTGTAAATAGTGTAACTTTTTGAAGGCAAAGCTGCAATCTACGAGCAGCGAAAAGGCAAAACAGGAAGTAAAAGACCAGCAAGAGTTCCATCACCGAAAATGGAAAAGGCTCATAAGTGTATAAAACAAGATATTACATCTTCACAGCTTCCAACGGCTACTTATACAACCTTATGCATGGGCCTTCAACAAGTTATGTTTGTTCGAATGCTTGCACATAACACTATGTTTTATTGTAGACAGCTATCTTGCTACAGTCTAGGAACACATGTTGGAGACAGTGGCTCTGCATATATGTATATGTGGCATGAAGGGATTGAAGGCTGTGGCGCTAACGAAATAGCTCCTTGTTCGTTCAAAGTTGCTTCTACTGGAAGACATTTTCCTCGTAAAAGGCTTGTGTTCTGGTGCGATAATTTTGGAGCACAAATCAAAAATCGAATGATGTTAATGTCTATTATTTTTTAGTACACAAAGAAATTTATCGTTCAATTGATATGAAATATCTTGTAAGTGGACCCAGCTACATGAGCTGTGACCGTGATTGGGGGGTGATTGAGAAAGAAACGCAATGCTGCGAAAGACATAACACATAAAGATCTTGAAGCGTTAGTTGAAAGTGCAAAATTTACAACACCTTTTACTGCAGTATCTATGTAAACTGATGACTTCCTAGATTTTAAAAGCCTTGTTAAAGACTACCTAAATAAAAAGATCTGGCTATAAGTAAAATTTCCCACTTCCACATTTCCCACGAGAATCCTAGAACAGTGAAAGTGGCATCAGTTTTTGGTCTTGAAGGTGACATTATGGTAACTTGGAAAAAGTTGGTGTTTTAAAGAAAGATGCTTATCTTGACAACGTACCGGATATTCATGACTTGCCAAAAATACACTTTAAATCCAAAATCTCACAAGAAAAGAAGAATGATCTTTTGGGAATGATAAATTAGATAGAGAAAGAAAAAGACAAGGACTTCTACAGAGCCCTGTTGGAGAACAAAGATGAAGAGGTCATAACATGGAGATGTAGGAAGAAGATGAGCGATAGGACTGCTTGGAGGAAAGAAGTAGAGTACTGTAAGTTTTTTTCGATTACTAAATGCATATTTCTCGTGTATATACGTGTTTTTAAAATAAAATTGATTTAGTCAAAACCAATCAACTGTATCAGAACGAATTGCGGAAGTGGATAAAAAGTCAAAATATTATGTATAAAGCTGAGACACCCAAAATTAATTTAGACATCTGATTCAGTTTTTGGTTTTCAGGGGGCTTATACTTATCGATGAAAGAAGAAGCGGAATAAACTGAAGACAAACAACTCTGCTTCAAAAAACCATCCAAAATTTTATTTTATACTTTTTTTATATTAGCCTAGCATTGAAAGAGTAAGATTATATGTAAAGTTATTAAATGTTCTCAAAACTACAATGAACTTACCATCTTTTTTTAACATAAACTCTGGACATACATCCTTTTCACAAACCAGGTAAGGCACTTAGAGCGTTTTCTAGAAAACAAATGGATAGTACTTCCTCATTTTTCGATATAAGTTTTCTTCCCTTTACACATATTCATAAGAAAACTGTTTTTATGTTTGTAGAGGTCTTTTGTTATACACATTTTTTTGATAAAATTAACATAATCATCCAATATTTAAGACACATTTATTTGAATAATGAAAATTTTAGTTTGTGGCACTTACATCCTACTCCATTTTTTGTACAAAATGTTTTTCTTCCTTCGGTTTGAAGCAATTAAACAGAATACAAATCTAACTACACTGGCTCTGAGCCTTTGCTTTGCTTCATTAAATAACTAGCCTAGTACATGAGGTCCATTTCATGGTTAGAATAACAATGATTAGTAACAAAACTATACAAGTATGTACGAGAACTGGTATAAGTATCCGCGGCAATAATCATTAATTAAGTAAAGCACAACAAACTATAACTCTTTAAATAAAGAATTGTTACGCAGTCTTTTTTACAGCTCTCGAATATGTATTACCATAATAAATTAGGATACTCGCAATTAAATTCACTAGGAGTGGATTCCTGTCCAGGTTTGTGATTTGGGATAATCACGGGCAACACCACGATTATTATTAAAATCAACCAAATTTCATAAATAACTGCTCCATTTACAAAGTGTCAGATACAAACAATTTAGTGGAAGGCTGGTGGTACTGATCGCGTAACTTCCAGGGGCTGTTAACATGGCGGCGTTGTAATCATGGCAGTACTGTTCGCCTCGCCCTGTTACAGACTTCTTGCCGTCGGAATTACATCTTTATAGGGCCCATAGGGCCAAAAAAACCATGCCATGATAACAGTATCACCAAATGCAGCGTCCGAGGCATATAATTACTGCTGTTGAGCTCCTCTGGCCACAAAACTCCAAGAATATGAGCCATAATGATCCGCTACTGCTAGCGAGATGTTAGCCACAGCACTGCTCAGCCCAGAGTCCTTACCTGTCACACAGGACGAGCTGACACTTGTGCGCCAACCACACCTTTTCCACTCCGCCAGGCTACTTCCGGAGCTGCGGGGTTTCCCCACATCTTTTATATTCAACCCTACATTCCCTAACTATTGCCCAAGTCATTTACAGTACATTATATAACAATAATTCCAATAGTAATCTAAATCCACAAGCACTTTTTAAACAACATCGTTCAAAAAATTCACATAATTGAAACACGTATACGTAGTCAAATAATTTCCATGATACATACAACATTCTATATAAGCAACATTACAAACTGACATAGAAATATCGATACATATACAAAATAAGTCGAAACTAGGTGTTACAAGAGGCTCAGACTGTTCTGCGACCATGTAGACTACAGATTCCTCGACTTGTGTCATAGGGTGGTGGGGTTTCGCGTTCCACTAAATATCTCAGGAGTCCATTACACACACAGGTGGCGGTTACACAGGTAGTGGGGGCTATGTGGTGTAGACAAGGAGATTTTTTGGGTCTGAGGGTCTAGGGAAAGTATAAAAGAGGCTTCTATCTGAAAGGGTGCGGGTTGAACACAAGAAGAACTTAAATCTAGAAACCATCGGTATAATAACTGTAAACTGTCGTAGCTGTGTTGCGGAAGTACCACCGCTCCAAGCGCTAATAGGAAGCACTGATGCTCGAATCGTTATAGCCACTGACACCTGACTAAAGCCGGGGAAAAGTTCAGCCGAAATTTTTGGGAAGAGACGACAGGCTAAAAACAGTTGGCGGTGTTGTTTTTGTTGCTGTTAGAAATAGTTTATCTTGTAGCGAAATTCCTGATAGTTAGCATGAGCAGAGGTCATTCATGGCAATCAAAATGAAATAATAACTAGATCTTATTAGTGAGCTCTCAACTGAGATGATGTAAGTGTGGAAATGTTAAAAAAAACGTGACTCTAATTTGAAATACGTACCCGACTCATACAATTGTCGCTGGTGGTCACTTCATTTTACCCTCGATACGTTGGCGAAACTACTTGTTTAAATTCGTAGGTACGCATAAAACATCATCTGAAATTTTTCTAAACGCTTGAGACCACTCGAATATTAAACGGTTGTGAAAACACGCTGGACCTCTTACCAAAAACAATTATGAGGTAATCACGAGCATCGAAATAGATACAGTGGTTAGTGAACACAGGGTTGTCGTAGCGACACTGAATACCGTAACTCCCAAATCCTCCAAATATAAACGAAACGTACATTTATTCCAATATGCAAACAAAAATTCGCTTCACGCCTTCGTGTGAGTCAGTCTTCATTCCAAATTGACTACTTACGTGTAGACCAGATGTGGCTTGAATCAAAGATATTGTATCGACAGCGATTAACCCAGCGTTGTGGCGCAATGGTTAGCACAATGGACTCGCATTCGGGAGGACGACGGTTCAAACCCGCGTTCGACCATCATGATTAATGTTTTCCATGATTTCACTAAATCCCTTAAGGTAAATGCCGGGTTGGTTCCTTTGAAAGAACTTGGCCGATTTCCTTCTCCATCCGTCCCTAATCCTAGTTTGTACTCCGTCGCTAGTGACCTCGTTGTCGACGGGACGTTAATCACTGATCTCCTCCTTGTCCTCCTCGACAGAATTTAAGGGATTACACCAAATGAGTTAACAAACGACGGAGCTGGTTCCCCACGTAACTCAAAATAGGTTAGATCACTGTTGCAGATATAACGAAGAAAACGTGCCAAATTTAAACGAACGCAAATGCATAAAGGGAAAGTAAAATTTTAAGAAAAATCATAGGACCAACATTTTAAGACAATAAGATTATATACATCATAAATGAAACTCTCTACAAGAAAACTGAAAACTTTCAGATACCATGCGAAAAAGGAGGATAAATTTTTTGGTCCTCTTCTCAGAATGAATTACAGGAGATTAACCAGACAAATCTTTGACCTTTTCCGTAACCGCAAGACGAAACCCAGCTGGTTTGAAGAAACTGAGGAAGACCTAGTAGAATTACAGGTTTCAGAAAATTCACTTATCTATCGAACAGCTAAATTAATTACTAAAGATCAAAATATAATGTTCCAAGACAAATCTACATAAAAGTCCGAAACCTTCATCTCGGAAGAAGAGGGGAAAAGAAGATCAGAAAGAATTAAGAAATCCTTGGCCCTAAGAAAAGAACAACGCACAAAGAAATGATTGATCCAGCGTACCCCAAAGAGGGTGAAACGAAAGGAGAGGGAAGAGAACGTGAACTCTTCAAGGTTGATGATCATTTACAGAAGTTCGAAACTTAGCACAGTCTTCAATGTGAGATACTTATAATAGTTTCCACAACGATTCCTTTTCTCGAAACTTGGGAGAAAGTTCAAAGAGATAATGATCATTAAGTAAAGCATGCTAACGGCAAGACCCTATCAATGCTGTCTCTGCACCATAACAATGGAAATACTATGGGTGATAGTGCTGCTGAAGCAGAATTACTAAACACAGCATTCCGAAATTCCTTCACCAAAGAAGACAAAGTAAATATTCCAGAATTTGAAACAACAACTGCCAACATGAATAACTTGAAAGTACATATCCTCGGAGTAGTGAAGCAACTTAATTCACTTAATAAAACCAAGTCCTACGGTCCAGGCTGTATATCAGTTAGGTTGCTTTCAGAGTATGCTGATGCAGTAGATCCTTCTCAGCAATCAAATACAAACACTCACTCGACGAAAGATAATTACCAAATGACTGGAAAGTTGCACAGGTCACACCACTACTCAAGAAACGCAGTAGTAGTAATCCACTACAGTACAGGTGCATACCATTAATGTGAATATGCAGAGGATTTAAGAAGATGCATTGTGTTAGAACATTATAAATTACCTCGAAGAAAACGGTCTAATGACACACAGTCAACACGCTATTAGGAAACATCGTTCTTGTGAAACACAGCCAGCTGTTTACTCACTTAAAGTGTTGAGTGCTATCGACAATGGATTTCAAATTGATTTTGCATTTTTAGATCTTAAGAACGCTTTCGTCACCGTACCTCACAAGCGGCTTGTAATCAAATTGCGTGCTTATGGAATATCTTCTCAATTATGGGAATGGATTCTTGATTTCCTGTCAGAGAGGTCACAGTTCGTTGTAATTGACGGAAAGTCATCAAGTAAAAGGAAATGATTTATGTCGTTCCCCAAGGTAGTGCTATAGACCATCTGCTGTTGCTTATCTATGTAAACGATTAAGAGACAATATGAGTGGCAATCTTATATTGTGCTGTTTAAGACTTTCCCGACGTTGTAATTGCTTCATTGATTCACGGGCGTCGCGTCGGAAAATGTTGTGGAAGCCGCACAATATTTCGACAACTGCTCGTCATCTTCAGGTTCTTACTGACATGTTGCTACAATGGCTCGCCAATGTATAATTTGACTCGTAAGAAAAGCGCAGGCGTCAAGGGTTGGGGCTAGAACGTCATCGTAGACGAATCATAGAGCACGGCGACATCCAGTGCCCCCTGCCTTACAAATGGGCAACGGGCTTTTCATTCGCGGCGCGGGAGAAGCGCGGCCGTAAATCGGACAGTGTTAGTACCCAGTTTACGTGTGCGGACTTTGATTCCCTCCATGTGTTGCCTCAGATCCATTCGTCTGCGATCGACGATGCCTAAGTACCACCAGTGATGGTCTCCATGCCTTGCTGAGTTGAAATCCCGCGTCTCTATTGCTCAGGTCGTTACTTTCACGAATTTCGACTGCTTCTTTAATGCTGGAGACCCAGTGAGGGGAAGCGGATCTTTGTCTCTCCGTAGTTTATACTGTATCCCGTGTCAAGACAGTGTCCAGCCACAGCAGACTTTTCTGTCTGACCCAGTCTGGTGTGGCGTCTATGTTCATCACATCTGTCCTTAACAGTGCGACACATCTGGCCAATGTATGATTTCCCACACAGGCACCGGATTTTGTATATCCCTGTTCTCCTTACTCCTAGGTCGTCTTTAACGGAACCCAGCGCATTTTTCACTCGCGCTGGAAGTCGGAAGACCCATTTTATTTGATGTTTTTTGAAGTGCCTACTAATCTTAAAAGACACGCCACCAAAATATGGCAGAAGAACCATCCTCATGGAGTTCTCCGTTTCTTCTGGCTGTTCTTGAGGTTTAGAGGGTGCAGGTTTAAATGCATTACGGATCTGTTTATCAGAGTACTGTTTTGTAAAAACACAGAGCGAAGATGTCTAAGCTCTGCTGATATAGCTCTGGGGATGTATCCTCAACCCTTGGCGCCTGTACTTTTCTTGGGAGTCAGCGTATACATTGGAGCCTTTGCAGCAACGCGTCAGTAAGCACCTGAGGAAGACAAGCAGTTGTCTCGTCGAAATATTGTACAGCTTCCACAACACTATCCGACACGAAGCCCGTATACCAATGAAGCAATCTTAGATTGTTTACAGATGACGCAGTCGTCTGCCACCTAGTAAAGTCATCAGAAGATCAAAACAAACTGCAAAACGATTAGGAAAAAAGATCGGTATGACGAGAAAATTGTCGATTGATACTACATAATGAAAACGTCATCCACATGAGTACTAAAAGGAATCCGTTAAACTTCAGTTGCAGGATAAATCAGTCAAATCTGAAGGCCGTAAAATCAACTAAACATCTAGGAATCACAACTGCGAACAGCTTAATTTGGAAAGAACGCATAGAAAATGTTGTGTGGAGGGCGAACCACAAACTGTGAAGATGCAACAGATCTACTAAAAATAGTGCCTACAGTACGCTTGTCGCCGCGCGGGATTAGCCGAGCGGTCTCCGGCGCTGCAGTAATGGACTGTGCGGCTGGTCCCGGCGGAGGCTCGAGTCCTCCCTCGGGCATGTGAGTGTGTGTTTGTCCTTAGGATAATTTAGGTTAAGTAGTGTGTAAGCTTAGGGACTGATGACATTATCAGTTAAGTCCCATAAGATTTCACACACATTTGAACATTTGCACAGTACGCTTGTCCGTCGTCTTTCGGAGCACTGCTGAGAGGTATCGGATACCTACGAGAGAGGATTAAAGGAGTACACAGAGAAAAAAAGAGAGACTTTACGTTTTATATTGTCGAGAAATCGGAGAGTGTCACGGATATGACACAGAATCTGAGGTGGATACCATTAAAACAGAGGCGTTTCTCGTTTCCGTGGGAGCTTCTCACGAAATTTCAATCACCAACTCTCTCCTCCAAATGAGAAAATATCTTGTTGAAGCCGACCTACATGAGGAGAAACGTTCATCGTAATAAAGTGAGGAAAATCAGAGCTCGCACGGAAAGATGTAGGTGATGTTGGTTTCTTCCGCGCGCTGTTCGGATTCGAAATAACGGAGTTATAGTGTTTTGATGAGCCCTCTGCCAGGCACTTAAATGTGATTTGCAAATTATCCATGCAGAAGTAGATGCACTGCAAAGACCTGACTGACTTGCGTATGGTGCTGTGTCGACATACGTATCTCATAACCAATAAAATAGTTCTGGCTCTTAAACTTGTTTGTGACGCTTTGGCACAGGGTATTCAAAATGATTAGGCTTTAAGCGATGTAAGCACATCACAAAAAACAAGTCTGGGTAGTCAGACAGGGATTTCAAGCACCGTTCAATCGAAAACGAGCCCACTGCCTTACTACGCCACATCTCTCGGTGCAGACAGTATCAACACAAACTTAAATAACTGTAGCGGTAGAGCTTGTATGAACATCAGGTAGCGTGCTTCATTCAAGTGACGAGGCAGGAAATAAGACCCGATCAGATAATGCTATAGAGTTCCAACAAACCATTTGCCAGATAATTGTTTCCATTGATCTGAGGCCAGCGTGGTGTACGGCTTACGAACAAGCCAGGCGCGAGTACTGTGGCTATTTAAAACACCATTAAGTTTCAGAGAGAACTCATCAGTGCCTAAGAGAAACCGCAGTAAGAACCGCTATACTGCGGTAGTATACTGACAGAATGGAACTTTGGGTTCAAAATTATTTTGGCCCATTTCGTCTACATATTGTAATCAGATAAAAACTGTAGTGTGCCACGGGGCTGCATAACACACTGCATTCCACCCCATTCTGTTTTAATGCAAATTGTTCCTAATAATTAGTTACTAAAGAACGTTGTAAAAGAATGGTGTATAATGCTAAGAATTTTGAGTTACTGGCTGTTAATGTCTCTAATGACACTAGCAAAATTACGTTGTTTCCTGCTAGACTCGCATACAGTGAATGGTTTTTTGCTACTGCACAGACGAAACCCCGGTATGAATTATGTTCTCTTTGGTGGGCATGACATGGCGTGCAGTTTGAGTTTTCAGTCTCGAAACTTGTACAATACTGGCGCATTCATATCGCCGCTAAGCTGCTACGTTACTGAGTGCGAGGACACCTCTTCCAATGGAACAGTCCATTTAAAAGAAATGGGAAGACGTGAAACAAGATTTCAGTTATCGGAACAGTGGCGTTGTTCTTAATGTATTATGAAGATAGGAATTTTTTAAAACACTAAATCGAAACACAGTGTTTAGTACCAGTACCTGAATCATGCGTAGCATCAGCGGCCATTAGTCAATATATAGAAGCGCTGTTTCCCGCTTCACATGAAAATTTGCATACGGAAAATGCCTCAGAAAATAAAAGTCCTTACGATCTTGCATAGCTTAAGTACGATTACTGTCAGAAATAATTCGAAGTCTGGTTACAGCAGTAAATGTTTTGTGTAGCAACACACAGACTATTTGTAACTAGAGCTGTGAAATTTCTCTCAGGACGTAGTAATTACCTGAAATTCTCAAACCTCAACGACTGTCGAAAACATAGCAGAGTCAGCACCAGAAATAATGTTTGTAAGTCCCACTAACTTAGCACACTAACAGAGCTTTTCTAAGTCCATACGGGGCCTCTTCACTGTTCATTTCCTGACATTCGCTAGGATGATCGTACGGAATTGTACCCGGAAAAAGACAGCCTACAAACGCACGTCTCACCCTTATTTATAATGGAAGTGACCATGTCTTAGCGTCATTCAGTTCACATAATGCTCCGCCAATTAAATTCTTGTAGGTTAGACATTTTCTTCACATACCAATGTGAGGATCTTTCCATCCTGCATCTTATGAAGTTTGTGAACCGGCCGCGGTGGCCGAGCGGTTCTAGGCTCGTAAGTCCGGAACCGCGTGACTGCTTCGGTCGCAGGTTCGAATCCTGCCTCGGGCATGAATGTGTGTGATGTCCTTAGGTTAGTTAGGTTTAAGTAGTTCTAAGTTATAGGGGACTGATGACCTCAGATGTTAAGTCCCATAGTGCTCACAGCCATTTTTTTGGGGTTTGTGAATTACTCGTACAGTAATTAAGTCATGTTCTGTTGCACAAAAGGCTACAATAAAGCCGGTCCCTTAGTAATTTTCGTGATGGGAAAATGAGCTGATTTTACGTGGTGAGTGGGTGCTACATTTAAGTACTATTGTTGGCGATCGCAATTACAGTTGTATTAATGCCAATTTTTCTAATCATAGTGAGTATATCTCAGTCTCCTCGTATTTATCTTTACTTTACCTTGCTGTACAGGATTTACAATTAATATTAACAATATTTTCAGAAATATTATGTGCAAAATATTGATAAGCAAAAACTAAGAATAATTCCTAATTTCGTTATCAGACCAGCATTCTACTTTGAATTGAGCTACTTTTTAGCCATATATATATATATATGGCTAATATATATATATATATATATATATATATATATATATATATATATATATATATATATATATATATATATATGTGTGTGTGTGTGTGTGTATAAGCGTATATAAGCGTAGGCTTACTTTTCATTTCTTCGTAGCTACGGCGCTTAACGTTCTTTCTAGCTGCGATTTCGAATTGTCGTTGGACGGCAGCAAGCTCTCGCAAGAACGACCACCGCACTGCGTATATCTCATCAAACTCTGTCACCTCATGCCCTCCCATCTCGATAGAGACGTCTGTCAGCAAAATGAACTAGATAGGTACCTGACGAATACTGTCGTCTGCAGGCCGAGAGGTGAGCTACCATCTTGCGTCTGGTGCTTGACGTCTGGGCTCTGCCAAGGGCGTTTACAGCGACCTCACCCCGCCTGATGTCAGAAAACGCAACAACAGTACGCGCAAAGGGCGTACTGCCACGAGGTGCCGAAATGCTGAGCTTGGCAGAACGCAGTAAAGCTGTCAACAGGGCACAAGGGGCCGTGACAGAGTGGAAGACGGATGGCTGAATGTCTGATGTACATGCATTTTTTGAGCTTACGCCATTAATAACTCTTCGCGCTTTTCTCACGTGGCACTACGAAAGGGACATATGGGGTCTCAAACGACATTTATGAGTAGGTTGAAAATTGTTCGATTGGGTGGACACAGTCTTTTACCTTGGTTAAAGAGTCGTCGACGGAGGTGCAAATAACTTTATGCGAGTCCCAACGAAGTATGCTGGGAACATTACTGATAATGTATTACCTGATAAAAGCTGCCACATATTAAGGGCTCAGTGTTACGACTGAAAAGCGATACAAACATGAATAAATTGCATTAAATGTTCTTAAATACAAAGTAGCACACTTCACAAAAACCAAAATCATAGTGTTCTAAGACTGCAATACGAATGAGTTACAGCTGGAATCCATCAATATATATAAATACTCGTAAATGGATATACCTATATGTGAAGATATGAAGTGAAAAGATCACATAAACTCATTCGTAGTTAAAGCAAGTGGCAGATTTTCAATATTTGTGGGATGCAGAGAAAGTACAATCACTGTACAAAGATTTTTAAGACAAATACTTGTACGATCCATGTGAAATCACTGAATGAAAGTATACAGTGTATGCTAATTTTCTGATATTTTCGTCAGCAAAATCAGGAATTACATGTAAAGGAGACGTTGCTGTAGCATTTGAGAGGAGCTATAATACTTATTTTCAGTTCAAGCGCTTATTGACATTGTAAGTAGGCTGTTTAGATTTTTATATGGGTAATGCCACGTAGCGCTCTGTATGAAAATCACTGGCTGTGCTGTGTGCAGTCTGTGGCTAGTTTGCATTGTTGTCTGCCATTGTAGAGGGGCAGCTGGATGTGAACAGCGCGTAGCGTTGCGCAGTTGGAGGTGAGCCGCCAGCAGTGGTGGATGTGGGGAGAGAGATGGCGGAGTTTTGATAATCTGTAAGACTGGATGCCAATTATGAATATTAAGGTAAATACATTGTTTGTTCTCTATTAATATCTTTCATTTGCTAACTATCCCTATCAGTAGTTAGTGCCTTCAGTAGTTTGAATCTTTTATTTAGCTGGCAGTAGTGGCGCTCGCTGTACTGCAGTAGTTCGAGTAACGAAGATTTTTGTGAGGTAAGTGATTTCTGAAAGGTATAGTTTAATGTTACTCAGAGCCATTCTTTTGCAGGGATCTTTGATAGTCAGATTGCGTTGCGCTAAAAACATTGTGTGTCAGGTTAAGCACAGTCTTGTATAAGTTGTTCTAAGGGGACGTTTCATATTGTCGACCCTTAGCCTAGGATACCTCACTGGAATCTTCTGATTTTTTCTTGTAGTTTTTGTATTTAGTGTAGCTTTTGTTTATTGCTAGCGCGTAATTGTAGAGAGAATCTCATTTGTAGTTGCAGTCTTTCATTGTTGTACTGTAAAACAGTTGTGGCATGCATGTAGATTTGCACCAAGTATTTCGCAGCTGCGCTTGTAATTAACTAGATATTATTTTCAGTGCTATGTTAATGTGTTCTCTTATTTTTGCTATTCAAATTGTGCTTTTCTGTGTTATCGTGTGAAATATTGTGACAATAATGGCGTGTGAAAAACGTAACACTCGGCTCCAAAGTAAAATGAGAAATGACAGTGAAGACGAAAGCAGTGTGTTGGCCCCACCATGTAATGAATTAACTAATATTCAAAGTAGTAATTTGGTAACTGTGCATAGGGAAATGGAGCGGGCGTCAAACAATGGCGTAGACAGTCAAACAGGTAGTGAACAGGGAAGCATTATCGATCGATCGGTCGGCAACAGCTCGCCTCAGGAATCCAAAATGATATGACACAATTTTGCAAATACTGTAAATTCAGGTTTTGCGTCCTCACCGTTTTCTCAAATAAGTGAAGACACATTTTCAGCTTGTCAAAATGTGAATGTTGCCGGTGCAAATGCACTGCTGAAAAGAGTAGAGGAACAGATTCCAGGCACTAATGCATTGTTATTACAACTAATGCAACAAATGGAACAAAATCAGAGACAAACACAGCAAAAGCTGCAAAAGTTAGACACAATGGAACAAAATCAGAGACAAACACAGCAAAAGCTTCAGAAGTTAGACACAATGGAACAAAATCTTCGGAAGTTAGACACCACACTTGAACAAACACGTGAAGATTTAACTACTGAGTTACATAACATTGAATCGAAATGTAAAAAAGTCTGTAATGACGTAAAAACACATATTTGTGAGCATTTTCAGCCTATTTTTTCGCGGCATGAAAATGCATTACAGAATCACGAAGCAGCCATAAAAGAACTGCAAACTATTGTTCATGAAAATCATGAGGCCTTGCAAGCTAAAATGGACTCAGTTGCATCTACCGATTCGGTTACGCAACTTGCAAAAACTCAGGAAAACTTAAAGGACACAGTAGCAAGACACATGGGGGAAATTAGTTCATTATCAGAGAAAGTAGCCGAACTTTCGGATCAGGTCACTAACTTATCTACAAAGGTAGATGATGATCTGAATGACACAAGACCCGTCGCCTTCACTGACACAGAAGAGTATGAACAAATTAGAAAATTCAAACAAAATCAAAATCAAATCAATACACAGTACAAAAGAGAAATCCGGGAAGTACAAGATCAGCTGACACAGGTAATACAAGAATTACATATTTCAGAAGATACTTGCGCTCCAACATGGGAAGAGGAACTTAGAAATACGGAAAAGCCACAAAATAATAGCACAGGGCATTTCGGTAATTATGAAAGAAATTGGCCAGGTACACCGAATTTTGAGATGGAACCGCCGAAACGACGTGACAATGACCGGCATGCTACTCGCCGACACGATGATTTTGACTATAAGCTGTTCATTACTACACGTAAATTCAAAACATTTAAGAATTCTGGCAACGACATTCATCCACAAGCATGGCTCCATTAATTCTCTCATTGTTTCCCTCCCAACTGGTCATTGGAGCACAGGTTAGAATTTATGTGTGGCTACTTAGAGAATGAACCAGCTGTAAGAATGCGATCGGTCATTCACGATTGCCACAGTGAAGGAGAATTTTACCATGCCTTCCTCTCAGCATATTGGTCTCAAGCCACACAAGACCGCGTAAAACATAGCATCATCATGATGAAACACTTTGAACAATCTGAATTTTCCAGTCTTGTCAAATATTTTGAAGACATGTTGCACAAGAATCAGTACCTGTCAAACCCATACAGCCCCTCAGAACTCATCCGCATTTGCTTAATCAAACTGCCTGAACATTTACGACATATTATTTTAGCAGGACGTTGCAAAGATGACATTGAAGCTTTTCAGGGACTGTTACAAGAATTAGAAATTGACACAGACAGTCGTGGGATGCGAAAACAGGAAAACAATCACTACAGGTCACATCTGTCACAATTCCGTGACGACAGAAACGATAACTGGACGCGACAAGGCTATTCTCACCACACAAATCGTGACCAAAATAGACACCACCCGTATGACAACCGTTGGCAGAGTAGTAATAATTACAGGGAAAGATCACCTCTCCGCAGTAATGACTATCACAGAGACAATCAGAGAAACAGACAATATGGGAACCAAAATAATTATTATCAAGGGAGACAGAATAACTTTAGACGCAACGGTCCAGCACGCAGTTACGACTCAGGGAGAAATTCTCCACCACGTGACAGACAAGAAAGAAACTATGGAAACTACCGACAAGACGACAGACGATGTGATCGTAACGACAGACGTGAATTTCATCAGAACTGGCGGGATTTAAACAGGGCAGGGCCCAGGTCTCCAAACCCCAATAACGGCGCGCGCCAACAAAGAGGTAGCAGACAATGACTCGCACCGCAGGCACTCGCGTGCGCCGGCTGGCTTAGAGAAAAATAACATTGACGCTAACCTTGAGCAAAATTCATGTATTCTTCACGGACGAATACCGCATGATAATTGCATTCAAGTTGAAACTCGCGTACTGAGAAGAGTAAAGGTTTACACCACATTTCTCATGTAAAACCATTTATTGACAGATAATCTGCTTTTTAACTTAGTCTTTGAAATTTCCACTTCACGCAACTTGTACGATTTGTCACACTGAGAAACTGTTAACATGCAACTATGTTTTAAAGCTAACTAACTATCCAGTCAAGAACACAGGTAACTTAGACAAGTAATTGCGAATGCATTGTTATTGCGAACAGACGACACAGTGTTATTGTGTGTGTACATTCTTGCGTGTTAGTTGCACGATTACGTAACGACTATAAGGCTCACATACTTAGAACATTTACCAGTACTGCTAATGAGATTTTAATGCAACATTTTGGTTTACTTGAAAATACATTCTGAATTAAAGTACATTCTGAGAGATACTAGATGACACAGTGGTTAGTTTATGTGACAGCTACACGATTATATCACGACGTTACTAATGAGTGACAATTTACAATGTTGCTTTTGCGGTGTATCTGTTTTATATCGGCACAGTTTTTTCTGAATCCTTCTGGAAAGCAAAACATGTTTTAGTAGTAACTTTTGTGGTGTAGCTACAATGAGACAGCCTTTTCCGTAGCACAACAATACGTTACAGCACAGTAATTTCTTCATCACAACAATAAGCGTAATAACTAAGTTATCTATACGCAAAGCATTTCACTTTTGTGTATCATGAGGTAAGTACATTGACTTCTGCAGAACTTAGCTTTCGGAGGACAATAACTACGACACTTCCCAGAGATTATCTTACAGCAAGACGCATATTTAGCGCTACAGGACACGTATTTGAGTGATTAATTTTGTACTTAAAACATTTATTTTTAAAGAGTTTTGAATTACAAAGAAAGTTTTTCGTGATACATTTCATTCCATTGCTGTAATCTGTAACACCTGAGGGTATAATTACAATAAACCTCAGGGGGGTACACGCCTGCTTTGTGTACCATGTGTTTGGCAAGCACAAGGAGCCCTAGCTAATATGGTATTTGCTTATACAACTTTACACATCGGTACCATATTTCTCTAACACATAAATTACACAGCTATCTGATCATTTAACTGAGAGAGACAAACCTTTTTACTACGTCAGTGACACATGTTTACGTAATTACACCGTTGGGTAACTTCACACTTATGAAATTGTATTTTGTCTGTACTTTGTGAACTGTTTAATTTTTTCGGAACCATTGTGGTACTATGAGAGCTTTGAATGATGTATTTGGTATGAGACCATGATTTTTAAAGTACGTTTGAGGCAGATGACACTTTTGACATGAGCAGAGAATTTTGTTAGGTTTTGAAATTATTGGAGGAAGCTACGACGATTTTGAGATTTGACTGAGGTGTTATGATGTTATTATTACGATGACAATGTCAGCAGTGGTGGATGTGGGGAGAGAGATGGCGGAGTTTTGATAATCTGTAAGACTGGATGTCAATTATGAATATTAAGGTAAATACATTGTTTGTTCTCTATTAATATCTTTCATTTGCTAACTATCCCTATCAGTAGTTAGTGCCTTCAGTAGTTTGAATCTTTTATTTAGCTGGCAGTAGTGGCGCTCGCTGTATTGCAGTAGTTCGAGTAACGAAGATTTTTGTGAGGTAAGTGATTTCTGAAAGGTATAGTTTAATGTTACTCAGGGCCATTCTTTTGCAGTGATCTTTGATAGTCAGATTGTGTTGCGCTAAAAACATTGTGTGTCAGGTTAAGCACAGTCTTGTATAAATTGTTCTAAGGGGACGTTTCATGTATAAATTGTTCTAAGGGGACGTTTCATATGTAAGTAGGCTGTTTATGTTTTCTTTATGTAAGAAGGCTGTTTAGGTTCTTATATTGGTAACGCCGCCGCCACGTAGCGCTCTCTGTACGAAAATCACTGGCTGTGCTGTGTGCAGTAGGTGGCTAGTTTGCATTGTTGTCTGCCATTGTAGAGCGGCAGCTGGATGTAAACAGCGCGTAGCGTTGCACAGTTGGAGGTGAGCCGCCAGCAGTGGTGGATGTGGGGAGAGAGATGGCGGAGTTTTGTAATTTGTCATGAACTGATATATATATATTATGACTTTTGATGATATTAAGGTAAATACATTGTTTGTTCTCTATTAATTTCTTTCATTTGCTAACTATCCCTATCAGTAGTTAGTGCCTTCAGTAGTTTGAATCTTTTATTTAGCTGGCAGTAGTGGCGCTCGCTGTATTGCAGTAGTTCGAGTAACGAAGATTTTTGTGAGGTAAGTGATTTCTGAAAGGTATAGTTTAATGTTACTCAGGGCCATTCTTTTGCAGGGATTTTTGATAGTCAGATTGCGTTGCGCTAAAATTATTGTGTGCCAGGTTAAGCTCAGTCCTGTATAAGTTGTTCTAAGGGGACGTTTCATAACATGTACACCATGGCGCTAATATTTTTCCTTCACCTTGTGCTATATTGTTACTAATGAGACACTGTCGCGTCCAGGACTAAATAAATTGTATTTCTTTAAGCGACAGACGATTTATCAAAAGCGAATCAATAATTCTTTTGTACATTTTTCCTATTGCTTTTACCGTTGTTGCAGCTCTATTGGGATTGATTATTAAGCTTGATCATCAGAAAAGATCACTGTTTACATTATAGCAGTTTAGGATGGATGTTAATTTATACTTATATATTAATAACAGGATTCGTACTAAAATTGAACCCTCCAGGGACCTGATAGGAAACTGTTCCCACTCAAAACAAGATTCACCATGATAGCTGCTTGAACTCTCTGTGTTGACCGTTATCTTTTTATGAGTTAATTATGAGGAGAACCACTTACTTATTGAGAGAGTTCAAAAAATGGTTCAAATGGCTCGGAGCACTATGGGACTTAACATATATGGTCATCAGTCCCCTAGAACTTTGAACTACATAAACCTAACTAACCTAAGGACAGCACACAACACCCAGCCATCACGAGGCAGAGAAAATCGCTGACCCCGCCGGGAATCGAACCCGGGAACCCGGGCGTGGGAAGCGAGAACGCTACCGCACGACCACGAGATGCGGGCTCAGAGAGTTCGTTGTGGCAAAACAGCAAAAGCAACCTTACAGCAAATTTGAATACATAAAATCAGAAACACTTCATGCCCTAATTTTTTGCAAATTGAGGTGATGGTGGGTTGTATATCCTTCAAGGTTGCGGCACTAACTGCGACAGAAATACCTCATGTCCACTTAACGGTTTCCCTGTTATGAGATGGTAAACTTTAATGATTTGTCCAGACACGCCTCATGTCCAGTAGCATTAGGCCTTTCTACAGTTACTGGGTGAAAATATCATTCTCTTTGACTTCTCGTTGGTTTTCTTGGTAGTTTATTTTCTTTTCTGATGTTGGTTTACCTTAATAATAACCAGCTGGCAGTCAGTAATATACATAACCATTATATGACTGCAGTACAACTAATATTACACTCAGTTTTAGTTGTATTACTACATTTTTTGATTATTACTTCTGCACTGTTAAAGCATTTCTAATATGAGTGACGTAGAACCACCAAGAATGAGAAGGAAAGGTGTCCGCAGCAAATGTAAATGAGATATTATAAAGGAAGAGAGTATGGAAAACAGAAAATACTCCAACTACAAAGGAAAAGACGTTCTGCCAAAAGCTCACAGTTTGCAGTGCAGATAAGAATGTTGTAGCACCTATACAGTCGATTTAATGCTCATGTATTTAATGGTGTTACTGTGATTTATGCATTTTGTTTTCCATTTAATAACCTTTAAATATTAATCCAAAGTTTGCTAAGGTTATATTTTAACTTATAGTAGTTAGAAATCTAGAATTATTTTTACTGCTCATTATAACTACTTTATACTTTTTCAGATGCCGCATAAGATACCGTGAGTATGTTTCAGATGAAGAGCAACAGGAAATTTATGATAAACTCCTATCCTTTTCATCTAAAAATGAACCAGATTTACACCTTCAGAAACTTACTGAAGTAAAACCGTTGCTCGTAGGTGGCCTAGAATAAAGAGAATGAAGAGAATGAAACGAAAAGGATGAATGGAAAACAATCGAACCACAGCAACTAAAGTAATCGGCTAAAGTAATCGGCTAAACAGCTCAAGTACAAGGAAACTGATATGTAAAAATGCTTGTGAGTGTTGATAGAATGAAAAGAATAAGATAATTTCTGGCTCTTAGTGAATTACCATATTACAAAAGAGGCAAATCGACATCAGGAAATGGTAAATCTGCTGGTTCAGGATTACATTAAGAGGTGTCAAGTGTATGCAGGGTGAGGCAAATAAAACTGGCCTGGGCGAGTGGATACGACTGGACGTGATGTTTTGGCAGCATTAGCAGAGGAGGAAAAGAGTTACAGATACTTCCAACAGGATGGAGCAACTTCCGATACAGCCGGCCGAACCTTGGAGCACATTTACACTATCTTCACGCTTGACAGAGTTATTAGCAGAGGTCAGTTTGGTCGCAGCCGTAGGTGACCATCCAGGTCATCTGATCTGTCAGTGTGCGTTTTCTCTGTCCTCAAGTCTAATGTGTGTCGTAACAATCCTCACAGTCTTCAAGAACCGCAGCAGAAAATTTCGGATGAGACTGCAGCAGTTTCGTCAGTCCGCTTTCGTTCTGTCTTCAGCATCTTGCTGACCAGGGCCAAGAGATGAATGGTGGTCACTTTCAACATCTGCTATAGTCTTGTGAGTACTGCATTGCCTTGCCTACTGTGTTTCTTTGTACCCTGAAACTCTTGTCTGGGCCACTTTTATTTCCCCACACTATACAAATCGTTATGGTAGCAAAGAATAAAAGTATCTTAGCCCAGAGCTAGACGTGAAAATAACGTCGCAATCATTTCTACAAATGCATTCAGTGTTAAGGCCCCAGAAGAAAGAATCAACTGAGTCTGTAACTTCCTGGCTTTGCATGAAATTATTCCATGATAAGTTTTGATCTGAAATTTTTAAAACCCCACATTGACACCTGTTGTGTCTGTGAAGCGTTGTGTGTCAAAATTAGGAGTCTTCATCTCAGCACCTACGCTAAAAGAATAGCTGCGGCAGAATTTATGGTACTTAAGCATCAGATGAAGAAGTTATATTTCAAACTTTAAGTAGTTGAGGACCAGCATAGACTCATGACGGAGTAGCTGTGTTAACGTTTTATCTCATGCAGAATGTTGTGCTTCCTGTAACTCCAGCGCAAGAAACTTTTTATCTAGACTGACAGTGAATGTTTCTAACATCCATAGCCTCAGACCCAACACTGGTTCAAATGGTTCAAATGGCTCTGAGCACTATGGGACTTAACATCTATGGTCATCAGTCCCCTAGAACTTAGAACTACTTAAACCTAACTAACCTAAGGACAGCACACAACACCCAGCCATCACGAGGCAGAGAAAATCCCTGACCCCGCCGGGAATCGAACCCGGGAACCCGGGCGTGGGAAGCGAGAACGCTACCGCACGACCACGAGATGCGAGACCCAACACTGCCAGATTCTACCTTTATTACGAAGGTACTGCGAAGAAAGGACCCAATGGTACTGGTTTCTTATTGATTACACTGAAGAGGTAGTCCCCCAGAAGGATAAACGTCTGTACATTTTCTCAGGCGGATCTAGCGGACATAATAAAACCAATGTCTTATTCGTGTCTTACTTGTAACGGAGGACGTAGGGAGACTTGAAACCATAGCAAATTCTTTGCCAGTCATGTGTCTTTCATACCTTGACTTTGATAGGGACTTCAACATGGACGAGAGAAAGATAAATAGACCAACCGTATCCACATTCTTAAAGAAAATACAAAACTTATTCTACAGTTAAGTGTTCCAAATAAGTTTCAAGTGAAAATGGTTGAAACCTCTGACATCAAGAACGTACATGTCTGGTGGTCTCAGTACTGCAAACAGGTTGATGTTTCTGAGGAAACTAAAGGAGCTAATGAGTCGTCAGACAAGAAAGTCAAATTTATGATCTCGTGATACAACCAATTTCTGTTCATTAAAATCGTGAGAGTTGTAGTGACAGCAAAGCCCTTCATTGAGGGGTTGGTACTATAAGTATTCAACCTGTCAAAAAGTTTCACCTCCTTACCCTACATTAAGAGTCCACAATGAACATATCTCCATCAGTCAAGAGGAACTGGAAGATATCGAGAAGTTTCGGCTTTAACTGACTGAAGAAACTCACGTAACGAATTTATATGCACAGATTTTGGGACTTTCCTCTCATAGAAACGCGTAACATGGTGATGATGGTTAATACGTGCGTGTTGTACAAAATTTCGTTGGAGGACATGTCGTACGTTCGTAGAAGCACATATTGTACACTATTTTGTTATTGAGACATTAATAAACTGCACTAAAACTCCATTTGTTGCAATTCATTTGATGTAGAAACCCCACATGTCCACACTTTTGAGCAGAAACCCCTCATGACCAATAGTTACACATATTAATATTTTGGTTCCTATAATAGGAACGTGCAACTTTTGTGGTCTAGAGTAACACACTGTATAGTAGAAAATACGGGATTTATCTCAACAACTTTCAAATATTGGTACTTCTGATAATTTCGTTTTTGCTTCCCCTGAGAATTATTTGGTGCTACACATAAGGGGTTTCCGATTTTATCGATTGATTTATTTTCGGTATATTACTTATTTATTTTGTCTTCTGTATTCTTTAAATAAATTTTGACCGGATTGTATTACCTGTGTACATTTATTGCATGAACATGTACAGTATGTTGACAGTGTGGAAGGATCCTTAACACTCTCTACACCTGCACAAATTTTACAAGACGTTTTCATAAATAAATTTTTGACCGATGTTTCTTCTTTGTACAGTCATCAACACTTACTCCGGTGTTCTCCCTAAGCAGTCTTTGCACTGTTGGAAATTCCATAACGTACTTGTTGTGGTGTAAACGCAAAGTCTCCTGGCAAACTGCAACAGCTGCACTCCGCCCAAAGGAGTACATCAGGCAAATAATAATACAACAGACATTAGTATAAATACATAATATCATATGTAATAACAAGCACCCACACATAAAATTAATAAACATAAAATTAATGCAACATTAAATTAATAAACCACACATTAACTCATTTATTGACGAGCTATTTGCAACAGTGACAAAGGAGTCCTAAAATGATCTAAGTCCCGACCAAGGCTCCCTCTTTTCATTTGTTACTTCCGCATTAAAAACATTTTCACCGATTAAACTTTCACCATTTGTCCAAAGCATCTTAATACAAAGAAATACATACAATTACACTTATAGAACAATATAACAAATTGATAAATTAAGTTATGTCACATTCCGTTATATTTAGGTGTGAAATTAATAAATGAAATTAAAATGAATGGTTAATTACAAAGTCTTATATATATTTCAGCTTAACATTTGACTGGTGTAAAGATGTTAGGCGATAAAAGAAAGACTGAAAAAACGATCGTTACAGCGCCGTCTCAAGAATCAAATAAATTAAGATTTCTACCACTCAAAATACACCGTTCGTCAACAGAAAAACGATCTAAATCAGTTCGTGTGATATTTTTGGATTGGATGTAGTGAGTTAGTACGTAGAACAACCACATAGCTATTAATTGTATCAATGCACACACGCTAGTTTTTATTTTAGCTGGTGGGGCATCTATGTATCGAATGTTTGCACTTTCAAAGACCGAGCTACGTCCACACAAACATAATGTGGCTCAATCTGCTATGCGAAAAACAACCCAAACAAAACCCGAATCATTTCCGCTTAGGTATAATTCAAAAACTTTCCCATATGATCCCATAGATCATAAACACGTCTTCCTTTCATCCCTGCTTTACCTGTTAACTCCAGTCTTCATTTCTTCCCCACACAGCTTACCAATAAGGGTCCAAGTTGTTATTAATCTTCTTCAAAATAGTGTAATTGCCATCCGCCATAACACTTTCTTCCGATGTTCTTCTTTCCACTCTTCCATATATTTCCTACGAAAACTTTACTAAATTTTTCATTCTATCAGTCTTCTTCTCTACTCTCTAATAATGCATAATGTGGAATACTCTGTTAAATTATGTGATAAAACCTTCATACCGTCTCCGTCTCGTCTTTGCTCTTGTCGCTAATCATCCAAAATTGCTTCGAATTTGCCACTTCTCGTAACTTTGCTGAAAAAGACTTCTTCTTCCCACAGTAACTTAAATCAAGGCTTACTGCTCTCAGACTTTAACTCTCTCCTCCATAATGTTTCTTAAATAGATATTCAACGTCGCAGTACCAAAGATTAGGCGTGGGATGGAGGATTGGGGGGGGGGGGGGGAATGGTGTTTTGTGCCCAGATATCGAGAATATTGTAATCTAGTCGGTCATTTTATATCTTAAAATTTAAAAAAGAAATGTTTCTGATGATCTATTCTCCCTGATTCCATATATGTTCTACATTTTTCAGTTAAGATCAACAGGAAATTGAAGCCTCAGCAGCAGACCCACCTTCCCTACTGAACGTCGCATTCAATATTATCGGGCTCAGGACCTTACTTACACATCAATATTTCTGTACAAAGTACGTCGTGAGTAAAAGTCAACAACAATTAACGAAATTTGCATTTTTAAAATCCTTTAGGGCGGGCATAAACGACTGCTCTCCTTGGTAGGACACTTTCCTGAAAATATTTTGATGTTACTAAAAGTGTAGTAAAAGATATTTTCATGTTTTGAACCCTACGAACACATCAGTACCTCTTTAAGAAGTGTGTTGTTATTATAAGTCAACAACAACTAAGGAATGTAGTTTTCTTTTTTTTCCCTTGGATGTTCATAAGGTATTCCTCTTCACCTGCCCCTCCCCCCTTCGGCAGTGGTAACCCGTGTTATGTGCTGGTACTTCTTTTACGTCAAGCAGAAAATTTGCATTCAAATTACATAAACTGCAACAATGAACCATACGCTTGCAGATATGTATACATATATTTCATTATAATTTACGCTCTAGGATTTATAAAAATTCAGTAAAACATGTATTGCATCAATATAACGTCCTTAGACAATAAATGAAAGGATACTACACAGTCATAGCCCCGAGTGGTCAATACAGCCGATTGTAGCCGCAATCCGTTCCTTAAACCAGAAGCATCTAGCTATCTTAGCAACAGTAGCAGCAACATGAATGTAGGCAGCAGACTCACTGGAGGATGACGTTGGCTCGACCAACCACAAGCAAGATATAGCGGACTGATTATCGTGACCGTTCCACTTTATTTTTTAAGCTCTCCCTCCCCTCCCCCGCGTGCTCACTTGGAGATGGTGTTTCGTAAAGAGACAGCTGTGAGCAGCATTGGTCCAAACTGTGGGAAATTCTATATTTTGAAATTGTAAAAAATACGTTTTCGAAAGCACGATACCTATCACTGGATATTGATGTCGGTCTTAAGACCAGCAGCTGGCCACCAACAGCGGATAGTCGATGGCAGGGCAAGAATGTGGCAGGCATCAAAGAGCACATAATCGCGATGGTCAAACACTGAACTCGTATGAAATATCAAAAAATTAAAGCAGTGCTTTGTTGTATTATATAATCAATGAAACACCGAGCTAGAACTGTCAAATTCTTCTTGAACGTTATATTGAAACTCAAGTCTAGTTAGCTGTTTTAAGTTGAATATTTGGGTATTTATCAACAGAAAATATAGAGCACTTCATTTTGAATTGTGCTGGGAGTGATTAGTAGCTTGGACCTCGGTGACGTCTTGTGTTGGATGATTACGAGGTTTACTGTCGTTATTTGATGTCAATCTCAGTTACAAATCTTCTTGATATGGAACTGAGAACAATTCACGCGAATTACATTTTAATTACTCGGTGGCAGTACTAGTGCTCTTCGGGTTTTGTGAATTTTCCATGTACTGTCATGAATTCTTCCACTCGACTTCTTCTGAGTAGTCGATTCAGCGGTGCAAGTAAGGGCTTATCATCGACTAGTACAATCGTAATAATCAGGAATTTATTTCAAAGCCCAGTTTTGTGTGTCTTCTCCCGGAGTTGGTGACTTAATATCGAAGGACTCAGGTTTCCTCAGGCGATTAGGTTCATCGAATACGTGTATCCGAGGAGCATAAGAGCCTTTAGTATAGGAGAAGCGCGAAAAAGACAGAAGCAAAAGGAAGCATGCCAAAGTGTAACTCCCATAAATCTCGAGCTGTTTGATTGATTGAATGTATCCAAAAGCTTCGCATGAGAAATATCTCTTTTCTAGATACTCAAAAGAGGACGGAAAATATTTCTGTTACTCCGTATAGTGTTCATACAAGGATGGTAGTACGAGAATGCATTATCGATGCACGAGGGGCGTTCCATAAGTAATGCAACACATTTTTCTCTTGGCCAATTTCCGTTGAAAAATTTAGAAATTTGCCATGCGAGGTAGCAGAATATTCCCGCTTCAAACACAACATTTACATGATCTTGTGATAGGTGCCGGCGCGATGCGGTAGCCTTCGACATGGCGCATGTAGCGGTGATGTGATCCAAGCGCAGAGCTGTAACAGAGCACCCCTTGAATAAAGTTTACGGAGACCTGGAATTGAAAAAAAATTAGGTCGAATAATTGGGAGAGTCGTCTATCATTATCGCAACAAGATCGCGCAAACCTGTCCGATATCCCGCGTATCGGACGGCGGCTCGCAACTTTTAAGTCAAGCAATGTTGGAACGTGCGGACCCTCTCATTCGAGGTGATCGGCTGATCACAGTCCAACACCTCGCTACTCAACTGGACGTCTCTATTGGGAGTGCTGATACATTCATCCACCAGTTGGGGTACTCAAAGTATGTGCACACGGTGTTCTCGCCGCCAAATAGATCATCATAATGAGCAACGAAGGACCACGTGAGCAGAGCTGCTTGCACGTTACGAGGCCGATCGTGACAATTTTTTGTCGAACATCGTCACTGGCGATGAAACATAGGTTCATCACTTTGAACCGGAAACAAAACGGCTCCATAGAGTGGCGCCACACCACCTCTACCCCGAAGAAAAAGCTAAAAAAAAAATGGTTCAAATGGCTCTGAGCACTATGGGACTCAACTGCTGTGGTCATCAGTCCCCTAGAACTTAGAACTACTTAAACCTAACTAACCTAAGGACAACACACACATCCATGCCCGAGGCAGGATTCGAACCTGCGACCGTAGCGGTCGCGCGGCTCCAGACTGTAGTGCCTAGAACCGCTCGGCCACTCCGCCCGGCTGAAAAAGCTCAAAGGAGCACCCTCAGCCAGTAAAGTCCTGGTGACTGTCTTCTGGGATTCTGAAGGGGCTATTCTGTTTGATATCCTCTCACACGGTGCAACGATGAAAACTGAATGAAGTGTATTGTGCTATCCTCAGGAATTCAAACAACTTCAGTGTGTTCGTCGCCACAACAATGCAAGAGATCTTCTCCTTCCCCACGGGAACGCAAGGCCTCACACACGTCGGCACACCACAGAGGTAACAAAACATCATTGGACTGTTCTTCGTCACCCTCCTTTCATCCGAGATATCACACCTTCCGACATCATCTCCTTATCACACTGAAGGATGAACTCCGCGGAAGCAGTACATGGATGGTGGGGAGGTTATTAAAGCAACAGGACGTTCGCTCCGACGTTGACCAGTATATGGTACTACACTACTGGCCATTAAAATGGCTACACCAAGAATAAATGCAGATGAAAAACGGGTATTGATTGGATAAATATATATTTTTTTAAAAAAAAATATATATTTATCCAATCAATACCCGTTTTTCATCTGCATTTATTCTTGGTGTAGCCATTTTAATATATTGTACTATATATTGTACTATAACTGACATGTGATTACATTGTCACGCATTTTTGGTGCATAGATCCTGAGAAATGAGTGCCAAGAACAACCACCTCCGGCGGTAATTACGGCCTTGATAAGCCTGGGCATTGACCCACACAGAGGTTGGATGGCGCGTACAGGTACAGCTACCCATAGAGTTTCAACACGATACAACAGTTCATCGACAGTAGTGACTGGCGTACTGTGAGGAGCCAGTTGCTCGGCCTCCATTGACAAGACGTTTTCAGTTGTTGAGAGTTCTGGAGAATGTGCTGGCCAGAGCAGCAGTCGAACATTTCCTGTATCCAAAAAGGCCAGTACAGGACCTTCAACATGCGGTCGTGCATTATCCTGCTGAAATGTAGGATTTCGCAGGGGTCGAATGAACGGTAGAGCCACGGGTCGTAACACATTTGAAATGTAACTTCCACTGTTCAAAGTGCCGTCAATGCGAACAAGAGATGACCGAGACGTGTAACCAGTGGCACCCCATATCACGACACCGAGTGATACCCCAGTACGGCGATGACGAATACACGTTTCCAATGTGCGTTCCCCGCGATGTCGCCAAACACGGATGCGACCATCATGATGCTGTAAACAGGACCTGGATTCGTCCGAAAAAAAAATGACGTTTTGCCATTCTTGCAGCCAGTTTCGTCGTTGAGTATACCATCGCAGGCGCTCCTGTTTGTGATACAGCGTCAAGGGTAACCGCAGCCATGGTCTCCGAGCTGATAGTACATGCTGCTGCAAACGTCGTCGAACTGTTCGTGCAGATGGTTGTTGTCTTGCAAACGTCCCCGTCTGTTGACTTAGTGATCGAGACTTGGCAGCACGATCCATTACAGCCATGTGGATAAGATGCCTGTCATGTTGACTGCTAGTGATACAAGGCCGTTGGGATCCAGCACGGCGTTCCGTATTACCCTCCTGAACCCACAGATTCCATATTCTGCCAACAGTCATTGGATCTCGACCAACGCGAGCGGCAATGTCGCGATACGATAAACCGCAATCGCGATAGGCTACAATCCGACCTTTATCAAAGTTGAAAGCGTGATGGTACGCATTTCTCCTCCTTACACGAGGCATCACAATAACGTTCCACCAGGCAACGCCGGTAAACTGCTGTTTGTGTTTGAGAAATAGGTTGGAAACTTTCCTCGTGTCAGCACGTTGTAGGTGTCGCCACCGGCGCCAACCTTGTGTGAATGCTCTGAAAAGCTAATCACTTGCATATCACAGCATGCTTTTCCTGTCGGTTAAATTTCGCGTCTGTAGCACGTCATCTTCGCGGTGTAGCAATTTTAATGGCCAGTAGTGTATGTGGGCATATAAGCTCTCCCAGTAAGGTGGTGCAAGACCGTCGTATTATGTTGGCGTATTGGAATCCTGGATGAAGCCAACCTGCCTTCAGAAGGAGAAATGTGTTGCGGTACGTACTGAACGAGTCTCGTAACGGCGTGCCTCTTTGGGTTTGATCGAGTACCGTTACCTTAATGTGTTAATGAAACGAGGCGGGAAGCAGACTCGTTTAGCAGCTGACAGAGACTGCAGGAGATGGCAGAGTGTGCGGGCGGCCGGTAACTGGTGTGGTGGAGAGGATGCTCGCTTTGGCTGTCCGGCCATCAGCAGCGCTGGCATAATGCGGCTGTGCCGGCAGCCGGGCTGTCGGCCGCACGCGGCGGCTATTGTGCGTCCTGTCGCCAGTCGGTGCCTGGTATTGGCAGCAGCGCTGGCGCCAGCTGGCTGCGGCTCTTGAGCACCTGCGTAATTAGCGCGCCATCAGCAGAGTGGCCGGCTTCGGCTCATTCATCGCGGCATTAAGCGGCGGGCCGCGCTCGCGAGCCGGCGAGTGTGACCACCCGACCAGGCACGTCGTTTGTACCGCCTCTCTCCTCTTCCCGTCCACTCCGAAAGCGACGACAAGTGCCTACCTCGAACTACGTCACCTACAGTCAGATCAGAGAGTCCCGTCACAACCGTCTCCCCTCTATTCTGGTCTCGAATTGTAATTATTTCGAATATGTCATAGCAGATGTGCGACAGACGTTGATACTACACGTAACTGTTTTTTTTTTTTGTTTTGTTTTTTGAGTCAGCATTCTTTTGACTGGTCTGATGCGGCCCGGGAGGAATCCCTCTCCTGTGCCAACCTCTTTATCTCAGAGTAACACTTGCAATCTACGTCCTCAATTATTTGCTGTATGTAATCCGATTGGATTAGATTAGTATTTTTTCCATAGAGCATGAATACGACACTTCGTAATGATGTGGAACGTTTCAGGATAATAAAAGGTGTCTGTACAAGATATTACATTATATTACATTAGACAAAATATTACATGACACTCAATAATTTTTTTTTGAGAAGGTTGGGAAATAACCCACTTACTACATATCCAAAAATTCATCTAATGAGTAGAAGGAGTTGACATTAAGAAATTCTTTTAATTTCCTTTTAAATGCTATATGGCTATCTGTCACACTTTTGATGCTATTAGATAAGTGACCAAAGACTTTTGTGGCAGCATAATTTACCCCCTTCTGAGCCAAAGTTAGATTTAACCTTGTGTAGTGAAGATCATCCATTCTCTTAGCGTTGTAGCCATGTACACTGCTATTACTTTTGAATTCGTTCGGATTGTTAATAACAAATTTCATAAGTGAATATATATATTGTGAGGCTACAGTGAAGATTTCTAGCTCTTTAAATAAGTGTCTGCAGGATGATCATGGATGAGCTCTAGCAATTATTCTGATTACACGATTTTGTGCAATGAACACTCTATTACTCAATGACGAGCTACTCCAGAATATGATGCCATACGAAAGCAGAGAATGAAAATAGGAATGGTAAGCTAATATACTCAGATGTATATCGCCAAAATTTGCAATGACCTAATAGCATATGTATCTGAACTCAAACGTTTCAGCAGCTCCTCAGTGTGTTTTTTCCAGTTCAACCCCTCATCAATGCATACACCTAGAAATTTTGAATATTCTGCCTTAGCTACCGATTTCTGATCGAAGTCTGTATTTATTAATGGGGTCATTCCATTTACTGTGTGGAACTGTATAGACTGTGTTTTGTCAAAGTTTAATGAGAGCCCATTTGCAGAGAACCACTTAATGATTTTGTGAAAAACATCGTTTACAATTTCACTAGTTAACTCTTGTCTGTCGGGTGTGATAGCTATACTTGTATCATCGGCAAAAAGTACCAGCTTTGCATCTTCGTGAATATAGAATGGAAAGTCATTAATATATATTAAGAACAGCAGCACCCCATTCTTGTTTGTTCCCCAGTTCGAGAAATCACCAGTTTTTTGCATTGCTTCCTTCCTTCCTCCACAGTTTTTGCCCTTCATATGTCCCTCTAGTACGGTGGAAGTCACTCCCTGATGTCTTAACAAATGCCCTGCCATCCTGTCCCTTCCCCTTGTTAGTTTTTTCCACATACTCCGTTTGTCTCCGACTCTGCGCAGAACCTCCTCACTCCATATAAGTCCATCTAATTTTCAGTATTCGTCTGTAACACCTCAGCTCAAATTCTTCGATTCTCTACTGTTTCGGTTTTCCCTCAGGCCGTGTCTCACTATCACACAATACTGAGCTCCAAACGTACATTCTCAGGAATTTCTTCCTCAAATTAATCCCTATGTTTGATAACAGTACATTTCTCTTGGTCATAAATGCCCTTTTTACCACTGCTAGTCTGCTAATGATGTCCTCCGTGCTCTGTCCATCATTGGTTACTTTGCTGCATAGGTAGCAGAATTCCGTAACTTCATCTACTTCATGACCTTCAATCTAGATAAGTTTCTCGCTGTTCTCATTGCGACTGCTTCTCATTACACACGTCAGTCTTCGATTTAATCTGTATCCATGTTCTGTATTCATTAGCCAATTCATTCCATTCAGTAAATCATGTAATTTTTACCACTTCCATTCAGGATGACAATGTCATCAGCGAAACTTATCTTTGATATCCTTTCACCTTGAATTTTAATCCCACTCGTTAACCTTTCTTTTATTTCCATCATTGCTTCTTCCATGTAGAGATTGAACAGTAGAGGCGAAAGGCTACATCCCTGTCTTACGCCTATTTTAATCTGAGCGCTTCGTCCTTGGTCGTCCACTTTTATTATTCTCTCTTGGCTCTTGTTGGATTGTACAGGGTGTTTCAAAAATGACCGGTATATTTGAAACGGCAATAAAAACTAAACGAGCAGCGATAGAAATACACCGTTTGTTGCAATATGCTTGGGACAACAGTATATTTTCAGGCGGACAAACTTTCGAAATTACAGTAGTTACAATTTTCAACAACAGATGGCGCTGCAAGTGATGTGAAAGATATAGAAGACAACGCAGTCTGTGGGTGCGACATTCTGTACGTCGTCTTTCTGCTGTAAGCGTGTGCTGTTCACAACATGCAAGTGTGCTGTAGACAACATGGTTTATTCCTTAGAACAGAGGATTTTTCTGGTGTTGAAATTCCACCGCCTAGAACACAGTGTTGTTGCAACAAGACGAAATTTTCAACAGAGGTTTAATGTAACCAAAGGACCGAAAAGCGATACATTAAAGGATCAGTTTGAAAAATTTCAACGGACTGGGAACGTGACGGATGAACGTGCTGGAAAGGTAGGGCGACCGCGTACGGCAACCACAGAGGGCAACGCGCAGCTAGTGCAGCAGGTGATCCAACAGCGGCCTCGGGTTTCCGTTCGCCGTGTTGCAGCTGCGGTCCAAATGACGCCAACGTCCACGTATCGTCTCATGCGCCAGAGTTTACACCTCTATCCATACAAAATTCAAATGCGGCAACCCCTCAGCGCCGCTACCATTGCTGCACGAGAGACATTCGCTAACGATATAGTGCACAGGATTGATGACGGCGATATGCATGTGGGCAGCATTTGGTTTACTGACGAAGCTTATTTTTACCTGGACGGCTTCGTCAATAAACAGAACTGGCGCATATGGGGAACCGAAAAGCCCCATGTTGCAGTCCCATCGTCCCTGCATCCTCAAAAAGTACTGGTCTGGGCCGCCATTTCTTCCAATGAAATCATTGGCCCATTTTTCAGATCCGAAACGATTACTGCATCACGCCATCTGGACATTCTTCGTGAATTTGTGGCGGTACAAACTGCCTTAGACGACACTGCGAACACCTCGTGGTTTATGCAAGATGGTGCCCGGCCACATCGCACGGCCGACGTCTTTAATTTCCTGAATGAATATTTCGATGATCGTGTGATTGCTTTGGGCTATCCGAAACATACAGGAGGCGGCGTGGATTGGCCTCCCTATTCGCCAGACATGAACCCCTGTGACTTCTTTCTGTGGGGACACTTGAAAGACCAGGTGTACCGCCAGAATCCAGAAACAATTGAACAGCTGAAGCAGTACATCTCATCTGCATGTGAAGCCATTCCGCCAGACACGTTGTCAAAGGTTTCGGGTAATTTCATTCAGAGACTACGCCATTTTATTGCTACGCATGGTGGATATGTGGAAAATATCGTATTATAGAGTTTCCCAGACTGCAGCGCCATCTGTTGTTGAAAATTGTAACTACTGTAATTTCGAAAGTTTGTCTGCCTGAAAATGTACTGTTGTCCCAAGCCTATTGCAACAAACGGTGTATTTCTATCGCTGCTCGTTTAGTTTTTATTGCCGTTTCAAATATACCGGTCATTTTTGAAACACCCTGTATATTAACCGTCTTTCCCTATTGCTTACTCCGATATTTCTCAGAATTTCGAACATCTAGGACCATTTTTCATTGACGAACGCTTTCTGCAGGTCGACAGATCCCACGAACGTATCTTGATTTGTCTTTAGTCTTCCTTCCATTATCAACCGCCAAGTCAGAACTGCCTGTCAGTTGCCTTTACCCGTCCTGAAGCCGAACTGATCGATACCCAGCTTGTTTAGAGATCCAGAACTTCAGCATCGCACCATCATTGTCGCGGCAGAAAATGATGCGATGCCAGGTCCTGTGTGAAATTTTTCATAGTATAGGCAGAGTGATTTCCATGAAAGCCTCTCTAACGGCTTACTTTTTGTCGTTTGTCCCGTATCGTTGTTCCGCCGCAAGCTGCTTATTTTCGCCACAGGCAGTTGTCGTACGATGTCATAATTGGACTCCTCGAAGGCCACTCGACCTGCGCTGACATATTCACTGATCCTCTGCTTATCCATCTGTGGGGTAACACTTCGTGCAAGAATTCTCGAATTAGGTTATGAAACAAATAATTAAAACTGGGCTTCCAAATTGAAAAATTAAACCTATAAACTAGACCAAGATTTACCACAAACAGTGAGAAAGGAACTTATTCAACAGAGCGTATTCTAAAGTCTCTAACAACCTTACAGCCGTACACAGAGACGACGAACTCAAGGGGTTCCACCTAATACATTGTCGAACCTCCACTTCTTCGGCGTAGTGCACCAACTCGTCGTGGCACGGACTCAACAGGTCGTTGAAAATCCGCTTCAGAAATACTGAGGTAAGCTGCATCTAAAGCCGTCCATAATTGCGGAAGCGTTGCCGGTGCAGGATACTGGCCACGAACTGACCTGTCGATTATGTCTCACAAATCTTTTATGGGATTCATGTCGGACGACCTGTATGGCCATATCATTCTTTTGAACTGACCAGAATGTTTTAAGTCAATGACGAACACTTGTGGCCCGCTGAAATCGCGCATTGTCATCCATAAAAATTCCATCGTTGCTTGGAAACATGAAATCCATGAATGGCTGCATATAGTTTCCAAGTAGCTGAACATAACTATTTCCTGTTAATGGTCGGTTAACTTACACCGGAGGACCCAGTCCATTCCTTGTAAACACAGTCCACACCGTTATAAAGCAACCACCAGCCGCAAAGTGCCTTGTTGACAACTCTGGTCCATGGGTTCCTGGGGACTGTGCTACACTTGAACCCTACCACTAGCTCTAACAAACTAAAATCGGGACTCATCTCACCAACTGGTCTGGTCACGAGCCCGGGAGAGGTGCTTTAGGCGATGTCAAGCTGTTAGCAAAGGTTCTCAAGTTGGTCGTCTGCTGCAATAGTCCATTAAGGCCAAATTTAGCTGCACTCCCCTCTCCTTCTGAAGGCAGGTTGGCTTCATCCAGGATTCCAATACGCACTACATAATACGACGGTCTTGCACCACCGTACTGGGAGAGCTTATATGCCCACGTTATTTCACGCAGTATTGCTTGTCTGTTAGCAGTGACAACCGTAAGCAAACGCCACGGCTATCGGTCGTTAAGAGAAGGCAATCGGCCACTGTGTTGCCCATGGTGAGACGTAATGCCTGTGATTTGGTATGCTTGGCACACTCTTGACACTATGGATCTCGGATACTGATTCGTCCAGCGATTTCCGGAACGGAAAGTCCCATGAGTCTAACTCCAACTACCTTTCCGCGTTCAGTGTCTGTTGATATCCGTCGTGTGTCCATAACCACGTTCGAAAGCTTTTCACTTGCATCACATGAGTACAAATGAATGCTCCGGTAATGCACTGCCCTTTTACACCTTGTGTACGCGATGCGACCTCCATCTGTATAAATAAATATCACTATCCAGTGACTTTCGACACCTCAGCAAATTAGGTAGTTACACAAGCTGCGACATAGTCGCGAATATGAACAATGATCCAATACCGTCAAATATTTTTATTCCAGTCCTTGATCACAATACCAATTATTTTGACGATGACCGGTTTCATTCAGTAATGACCATCTTCAGATCTGTTCTACACCATGTCCTAGTGTGATAAGGCCGTAATGGCATCGTCAAAACATATAAATATACTCAGCACAGCATCATCACACAGATCTAACACATGGTGGAAAATAGGCCACATCGTTCACACAGTCATTTTGCAACTCATTGGTGTAGAACAGATCTGAAGATGGTCATTACTGACTGAAACCGGTCATCGTCAAAGGAACTGATATTATGATGAAAGACTGGAATAAAGAACATTTCAGGTAGTTACAGTTACGTCGCCAAATAGAGTCGTCGATTGTGGTGGGTCAAATGGTTTGGCTGTACAGACTATGGGCATAAGGGACAAACCAACCACAGGCACGTAAATAGAGTAACTAGCGCCTAGGTGAAACGAAGACTATCGTTTATTGTAAAAGGAGTGGTGAGCGACACAACTTGTTGTTGTTATCATATTATGATACAGCAAACTACATACCTACTTTTCTTAAAAATGTATCAGTTTTGACTTTTCTAATAATTGTTGCTACGTATTAATAGAAATAAACATGTATAACGATTAAAAAGAAAGCAGTTAAACAGCAAAATCTTCCACCTACTATTATCAAACTATCAAATTAGTATTGTCACTTGAACAACTATCAGACTGCTGGTACTATGGCTTTCATGAATACAGTATTTACACTTATTGTTCGTTTCACAAGGGCAAACATTTGCATGCGGAACTGCTACTTCACACGTCCTGAAACGACTTTGTTCAACTGATGCTGTCTGTTGGAGTCCTTGGTCAAAGGACGGTTGATATCTAGCGTTTACGCTATCGCCACCGATTTCGTTATTATTTGTACCACCACAGAATTCAAATTTCTAGAGCAGTATGCACTAAACTCTTGGTCAGTCCTGAACACTTCTTCTTTCAGAAGTTTCAGTTCTCATTATCCTTCCCTCACAGCTTGTCATTATTGGTTAAGAGTTTGCTGAAGTTCTCGCCCTGAACTTTCTAAGTTCTACTGTTACAGTACTGCCAAAGATGAGCCGGGTAGATTTGTTCCATATCGCTGCTGTGGGATCCAGCGTTCTTAATCCTCACGACGATTAGCCGCTGTATCTTCGTAGAGCCGACACTCTCATAATGTGTCTTCCGGAGCACCCACACTGCCACCGACCACAGAATTATTTATCTATCTTCGTTATAAGCAGATACATTGGATACAGGCAATTAACAATTAGGAAATGTATCGGACAACCTGAACGATAAAGGAACTCTTTGATGCTTGGCAGAAATTCAGATGATCATCTGCGTGTGTCGGAACTGCCCCATTAATTTTTCCACAGTATTACTATGTGGTCTTATACCAATTATTTTGCATTACCGTCAATTACAAATAGAGTAAAGCCAGTTGAATTGATAGGGGGGAGGAGACAAGATGCACTTCGGTTTTCATACTTTCCTTTATGTGGCAACACCAGTCTTTTAGTAGCGAGTTATTGGTTGTAGATGACAGGCATGCTGCTAATACTGTAGAAATTCTGAACGTATCGACAAGTTTTAGGAGGGAATTTTCTCATCAATTGGACCATCTAAATGTCTGAAATTTCACGAACTTAAAGTAGTATTGTTATGCATGCAAAGGGATTAACGAAAACTTAATCATGTAAGTGACAGGTTGGTTAATGCTAATGGCGGGGTGGAGTGTTTAATGGTAGTCAGGCATTTTCATACCTGAAAGGAAAGGTGCATCTTCTTCACTACCGCTTTAGGCCAGTTGACGTATGGAAGCAGTAGGAGAGAACCTAGAATCGGCATCGATTTATTGTGTAGCACTTTCGCACTTATAATGTAGTAAAATTTGTGTAAATTACCAGTGTTATCCTCACAGATTAAATACATCATGCCGAATATCTATAACTGAATAATAATCGAGCCTCTTGGATTGAAGGTGGTTTCAGAAATGCGCCTAACGCTGAAACGACGCAGAAAAGTTCATTGAAGATAAGTGTGTAGAATGTCTGGAACTGTATTCTCAAACTCGATCTAAAGCTAACTGTTAGCAATTTGTTATGTGCCAAAGGTGCCTGTATTAAGCCTGTTCAGTTTACAAAATATGAGCTCTTTGTGGAAGAAATGAGGAGAAGAAACGGCAAAAATTACACTTATATAGAAGTAAAGCTATATTTCCTACCTTGTCAGTTCATTGTATCGATGAACAAATTCATTCAGTTTTCACGTTTGTATCGGTTACCAAATAATAGTTAAGTGTTATTTTGATTCCTTCATTGTTTCCATTGGTTTGAATTTGTAATGCGAGCCGCTTGAGCCAGTTGTATACCAGTTGCTTCAGCCGCGTCTATAGTTAAACGAAACATTTTCCAAGTACGATCATGAGGCATCTCTCCTATTCCTCTGCGGGTTTGGGGGCTAGAATGTGCCCGATGTATTCCCACCTGTCATAAGAGGCGACTAAAAAGAGTCTCCTTTTTTCGGCCTAATAAGTTCTGGTCCCCCTTTACTGTTTGACCTCACACTTTCAAAATTCTACAATAGTGCGTGCTATTTAGGAAAGGAAGCCTTACATGGTACGCCAGATATCCACAGTGAGATTCGATCTTCTGCACCTCTTGTTATCATGGATCTGCAACTCAACCCACAACTCAGCCAGTTGGGCGAGGGTACATTCCGGGTTACATCATATTCTTCTGTTGCCCGCTCTCCCCATAACAATATTGAATCTCTCTGAGCCCAGTATCCAGCATGGTAGCCAGTCTGTCGAGGTGGGGCCATCATGCACCCATTTGGTGATAGCTCCCTGACAACACAGGGATCACAATGTTGATGTCTCAGGTGCAAACTCCATGCGTCTGCAAAGGAATAGATGGCCATCTTCTTGGGGCATCGGGAATCCCACCAATGGCCATCATGGGAAGTGGCCTTCTCTGTGGCTCGGTGGTACCCGTGGGGAGATCCCCTGATCAGAGTGGGTAGATTCATGTGTAATGAGCAGCAATGAAGTGGACAAAGTCATCTCTTGCTGGTGAGTGAATGGTGCTAGTAGTCTCTTAGAAAGACAAGGTAGACTATAACACTGAGCTGTAGGACCCTAAAACGTTCCACTCCCTAGCTACACCATGGGAGGAACGAAGGGCTCTGGAAAAGAGACTTATTTGCCAAGGTATTTAATCTGCAGCAGAATGGATGGGACTCCTTTCTCGCTATGAAGCCTCTATTTTTCGTTGAAAACATGGAGGACCATTTTGGGGAAGTGGCTGTGCTGTCTAAAATGAGAAACAGGTCAGCCTTGGTTAAGACAGCATATCCAGCCCAGTCCTGGGCGTTGCTCGCCTGTGACAAGTTGGGTGATATTCCCATTTCATTTACCGCTCGTGCGAGACTCAAGATGGTTCAGGGGATTATTTTCCATTATATCATTCTTCTGCAGTCCGACGACGAGCTACGCGCATAGTTAGAACGGCGGGGCGTTCACTTCATCTCGCCCGTCTCTAGGGGCCCTAAGAATAATAATATTGCCACTGGTGCCTTTATCTAGGCCTTTCAGGGTGATACGTTACCTGAAAAGGTCAAGGTGATGATCTACTGGTGTAACGTAAAACCATACCTTCCTCCCCCTATGCTGTGCATTAAGTGTTGGAAATTCCTGCACATGTCCTCCTGGTACAATTCCAGCGCTACATGGCAAGATTGTGAACGTCCACTGAATAGAATACTCCACTTGCACCTCCTCCCAGCTGTGTCAGCTGTGGAGATTACCACCCCCCTGATCACCAGACTGCACGGTACTCAAAAAGGAGCGGACAATTATGATGTACAAGACCCAGGACTTACTGACTTACCAAGAGGCTATACATAAGTATGAATGCTTGACATCTTTGCATGCTGCAGTTATATCGACAGTCGTCCCCACATCTCTTCATCACACAGTACGCCCTCAGGGCCACCCAAATACATCTGTCCCCTTGATGGTTACGGCACTTCTTCTTCTGTTGCGCCCAAAATACCTACTTTGGGAGAAATACTCCCCCCCCCCCCAAACACTGGGTACATTGGTCCCTGCATTCCAGCTCTAGAAACAACAGCTTGCTCCAGTTTCTCTCGCATGGAAGGGGCTTGGGCTCTTGAGTCTCTCCCTTCCAGAATCTCCCTAATTGCCACATTTAACACTAGTGAGTGGCTGAAGGAGCCATGTGTAGCTAGTTGAAGGGCTTCACACTCTTCCTTTGTCCCTGGTGCAACATCAGGGCAGCCCTCCCCAAAGAGAAGTGCAAGTGCAAGCAGATGAAGAAGGAGTCTGCTAGGCAACAGGATACTCTGGTGACCCCAACCCCACCATTCCCTAGCAGATCCACGTCTGAGGACGAGGTGGAGATTGTAGCATCCCCCGAGGGTGTAGATCTTGCCTACACTTCAGGCGCAATGGTCTTGGATACCAGCAATCAACAAATGGTGGGAGGTAACCCTGAGGCATAAACGGCATCCTGGAGCCCTTCATGCCTTTTCAGACGACTGACAGTGTCATCCTCCAGTGGAACTGTGGCGATTTTTCTCTCATCTGGCTGAGTTACGACAAGTAACGTTGCCCAATAGGAAACCTAGTTTCTCCCGACGCAGACCACTGCACTTCTTGGCTATTGGGGGTATTACAAAAACCATACTGACTGCAGTAGACTGTTAGGTGGACTCTGTATCTATCTTCTCACACTGTAGGGAACGTGTGGCCCTTCAAATACCTTTAGAATCTATGTCTGTCAGGGTGAGGGCATCGCAGGACATTACTATCCGTTACATCTGCCTTGCTCCAGGTGGTGAAGTGCCACACGATGTGTTGGCTGGATTAATTTCCCTACCCCCCCCCCCCCCCCCACGTTTTATACTTCTGGGCGATTTTAAGTTCTAAAACCCTTTGTTGGATAGTACCAAGATTAATGGACATGGTAAAGACATTGACAGTCTACTCTCTTAACTCGATCTTTGCCTCCTGAATATAGCTGCCCCCATCTATTACAGTGTGGCACATGGCACATAGTCATGGATCTCTTGGTTTGCCGTCCTGACCTTCTCCCATCCATCCACTGGACAACTCACGACGACTTGTGTTTTAGTGACCACTTTCCACTCTTTCTGTCTCTACCCCAGCATCAGTCATCTGCGCACTTGCCCAGATGACCACTGTCCACTCTTTTTGTCCCTACCCCAGCATCAGTCACTTGCATGATTGGCCAGATGGGCTCTTACCAAGGCTGATTCAGATGCTTTCACCTCCTCTACTTTGTTGAATCTCTCTTGCATGGCCCCATGGATGGGATGATCCAGACCATCACTACTACCATTGTTATCGCAGCTGAGTCGGCAGTCCATTGCTGTTCAGTTGCCCCCAGCGGCAGTCAGTGCTCTGGTGGTAGCTGGAAATCGCTGCAGATATTAGAGACCATAAGTGAGACCCACAACATCATAAGCACCACCCATCCCTGGAGCACCTCATTACCTTCAAATGGTTCCATGCCCAGGTCCATCAGCTCATCAAACAATGGAGGAAGGGGTGTTGGGAACCATACATCTTCAACATCAGATCAAGAACCTCTCCTTCTCAGGTTTGGACCAAGCTCAGATGCCTTTACAGATATCAGACCCCTGCATGTATGCCTGGAATTTCCACTCATGGAGCTGCATCCACTGATCCAGACGTAATCACATTACAGATATCAGACCCCTGCATGTATGCCTGGAATTTCCACTCATGGAGCTGCATCCACTGATCCAGACGTAATCACAGAGTGTTACGCTGAGAATTATGCTCACGCCTCTGCATCTGAGAATTACCACTCTGCCTTTCGTTTCCTAAGACAGTGGGTAGAACGACATTACTTATATTTTGCTCCACGCCACCCTGAGCCTTAGAATGCTTTCTTGAACGAGTGGGAATTTCTTAGTGCCCTTGCTGATTGTCCTGACACAGCACCTGGACCACACCACATACATTTCCAAATGATTAAATATCTGTCAGCGCTTTACCGCCTTCATCTGCATCTGGAGCGACGGCTAATTCGCTTTGCAATGGTGGGAAAGTGCCATCGTTCCAGCCCTAAAGCCTGGTAAGAACCAGTTAGATGTGGATAGCTATTGTCCTATCAGCCTCACCAACGTTCTGTGCAAGCTGCTCGAATGTATGGTGAGGTGGCGGTAGTGTTGGCTCCTTGAGTCTCTCGTTCCATCCCAGGGCAGTTTTCAGCAAGGTCACTCCGCTGCTGACAGCTTAGTCTACCTGGAGTTTGCCATCCGAATGCCGTTTCCCCAACAACAACACCTCATTGACATCTTTTTTGACCTGAAAAAACCCTACGATACCACTTCGTGAAATCACATCGCTCCTCTGCACGATTGATTTTTATACAGAACTTTTTTTGTCGCTTCACACTTTCAGAGTTCGAGGTGGTGCTCGACACAGTTCACCCCACATCCAAGAGAATTGGGTCGCGCAGGGCTGGTATGTCCCGCTCTTCTAAATTACTGTTAATGTTCTCGAGCTAGCAACATGGTCCTCAGTATCTTCCCTCCTATATGCTAATGATTTTTGTATTTCCTTCTGCTCTTCTTCTATTTGTGTGGCTGAACATCTCCTGCAGGGTGCCATACGAAAGGAGCAGTCATGGGCCCTCGCTCAAGGCTTTCAATTTTCAGCCACCCAGACTTGTGTGATGCACTGGCTTTCAGTTCTCAGCCACCAAGTCTTGCATAATGCATTCTGTTGTCATTATACTGTCCACCCCCATCTAGAAATTTACCTCTATGACCAACTGCTTAATGCAGTGGAGGCTTACTGCTTTTTGAGACTGATCTACGATGCCGACTTAACTTGGCTCCCCCTTCTTCTTCAGCTTAAGGAAAAGTGCTTGTGGCACTTTAATGTCATTCAATGCCTGAGACGCACAGACTGAAGTGCTGATCACCCTACACTGCTGCAGCTGTACAAAGCCCTTGTGCAGTCCCATCTCGACTATAGGAGCCTGGCATATGGTTCACCCTATCCCTCAGTGTTGCAGCTGCCGGACCCTATACACCACTGTGGAGTTCAGTTTACCTTGGGAGCTTTCTGAACCAGACCAGTGAACAGCCTCCTTGTCACAGAAGGCGTTCCTCCATTGCGGATTAGGTGACTGCAACTGCTTGCAAACTACACTGCCCACATCCAGTGTCGCCCCACTACTCAAATTACCGTCTGCTCTTCACTAATAAGGCGATCCATCTCCCACAATGGCGGCCCAGATCAGGGATTCCAGCTGCAGTACATGTCTGGTCGGTTTTTGCCGCACTTCACACTTTCCCTCTACACCTTTCCTTCAGGTCTACTCACTGACAGTTCCATCGTCCATGCCTTAGACACAGCTCCTTCTGGACCTATTGCAAGGCCCAAAAGGTTCAGTTCCACCTGAGCCCCTCTGTCCACACTCTTTCTCCAGGGTACAGAAATAGTCTACACTGATGGTTCGATGGTGAATGGTCACGTTGGCTTCGCTTACTTTCAACCTGACCCTACTGAGTAGTGCTCCTTGCTGGATGGCTGCAATGTTTTCACTGAGGAGTTGGTAGCCATCGCCGGCCGGTGTGGCCGAGCGGTTCTAGGTGCTAAAGTCTGGAACCACGCGACCGCTACGTTCGCAGGTTCAAATCGTGCCTTGGGCATGGATGTGTGTGATGTCCTTAGGTTAGTTAGGTTGAAGAAGTTCTAAGTTGTAGGGGACTGATGACCTCAGAAGTTAAATCCCATAGTGCTCAGAGCCATTTGAACCATTTGGTTGAACCATTTGGTAGCCATCTCACGCTCGCTGTTGTGCATATCTGCTCCTGCCCAGGTGAGTCCTTCCTCTTCTGTAGTGACTTCTTAAGCAGTCTACAAGCTCTCTACCAGTGCATCCCTCGCCATCCTTGGTAAATATCCAAGAGCCCCTTTATGCCTTCAGAAACAGTGGATATTCAGTGTCCTTTACTTGGACCCCACGACACGTCAGGATCCCAGGCAATTAACTCCTCGACAGACTGGCCGAACAAGCTATCGGTAAACTGACTCTGGAGATGAAACTGGCAGAAGCTGATCACCGATTGGTCTTACGCAGAAAAGTTTTTGGGACCTGGGATACAGTGTGGCGCACCCTCAGTACACCAAATAAACTACGTGTTATCAAGGAGAAAACGAATGTGTGGCGGTTATCCATGCGAGTCACTCGCAGGGACTCAGTTGTCCTTTGCTGGCTCCGCATTGGCGATACTTGGGTGACTCATAGTCACCTCCTCCACCGCGAGTACCCTCCTTAGTGTCGCTGCAATTCCCCTTTGACTGTCGTCCACATCGTGTTGGACTGCCCAATTTTAGCGGCTCTGTGGCGGACTTTTAATCTTCCCAGCACCCTGCCTACGGTTTTGGGCGACAATGCCTCAACAGCTGCCATAGTTTTACGTTTTATTCGTGAGGGGAATTTTTATTACACAATTTAAGAGTGGACGTCTGGCCTTCTTTCCCAGGCCTTCATCCTCCGTACGTTTTCACTCTTTTCCACTCTTTCTTTGTTGTTCGTTCGCCTTGGTGTTCGTCATTTTCCCTGTCTGTGTTCCTCTAGCTTTGTCTTGTAGACCATAGATTTTAGTGTGTTGCAGGGTAGCTGGCTCATACTTTTTAATTTTACTATCAGTTAGCCAGGTCATCAGCTATTTCACTTTGTAACTTTCCACTACGTTTTCCTTCCAGTTCATGTTTTCCCCATTTTGTTAACTTCTTTCGTTTTCTTCTTCAGTGTGGTTCTGAGTTAGTTTTACGCCTCTTAATTTCCTCGACTCGTTTTGGGTATATTTTTAACCCGACACCTTCTTGAATGTGGAAAAAGGGACTGATGACCCCACACTTTGGTCCTCTTACTCCCTAAACCCACCTACCTTTTCTCCCACCTATGTCGCCCCATATTACCTACTCTAGGATGGCGAGTTAACAGAATAGAGTCTCTTTAGATACCGTTTCGAATTTCAATTTCATTATGTTCTGACAGAAGCGATCTTCACGTATGCAATTGTGCGGGACTTCGACAATGTTTCCGAAATAAGCGACGTAGCCTCGTTTTATCCTACTCTACGTACTACCGTACGATATTCTTTATTTAGCAAGTACAGGGTTCCTCTTCTACTTATTTCCAGGTTGAAATCGCATATTCTGAGACCTGCCAAGATTGGGCGCCTATCGACCTCAGAGGGATACATCCTTTGCTGCACAACATCACACTTTATTTCCATTCTTAAAATTAATTTAGCGCTGCATTACACTTAACCCACTGCGGTTTTTTTCCTGCACTGCTTACAACGAGTGACACATCTTCAAACACAACCAATATTCCGACGTTACCGTTCAGCGACTACATCTGCATAAATAATATGTGAGTCACCAAACGATCCACGGCAGGGGGTTCTTTATACACTACCAACTATTCCTTTTCTCGTCCCACTTCAAAATGGAGCGATCGAAAAAGGACTGTCTATTTTCTCTTATAAGATCCCTAATTTCTCTTATCTTGTCTTGGCGGTTATTAAGAGATACGTACTTTGTTGCAGTAGAATAGTTCTGCAGTCGTTAGAAAATGTAGGTTTCCTAAATTTTGTCAACAGTATTTCGCAAAAAGAACGTCGTGTACCGTCTAGTGATTCCTGTTTGAGTTCATATAGCATTTGCGTAACAACTCTAGCAGCACGCCACTGAACTGTTACAATTTCTCCTTTTAATCCTGCCTGGTGGAGATCTCAAACATTCGATGAGCAATCAAGAATAATTCGCACTATGAGAGACAATGTTAAGTAACTAATACACCGAGGGTATAATTAATGTAAGTAATCTTCTAAGATGAGTTCAGAACTTACAGCTTCTGAAGAAATTCAGATGCATAATCAGCTACATTTACGTAGCATACAAATATTGTTACATGAAATTAGACTATTCCTATCTTAAAGCACCAAGATGAAAATTATTAATTTAAGATAGAAAAAAAATATTTTCATCCCTTAAAGATCATGTTTCCTTTAGTTAGTGTCCTAAAAAAGACCCAGTTCTCAAAAAGTATTTCAGATATGACCCATACGGACACTACAAAAACTGCACCCTGAAGTTACTCTTTCAAAAGTATTGTCAGTGACCGCAGGAGGAATGATGAACACGAAAATGGTACAAAAGGCAAGAAAACGATTAAGAACAATACAATCAAAAAGCTGAGCAATGTACAGAATTCTACACACTTTCGTTGTGCTTAGAAGACTTTATGTCCTTTCCACCTATGTTCTTTATTGCTAGATACTGTCCACGGAAATGGAGAAGACAGAACTAAAAACTACGCTCAAATTACATTGTAACAAGACTGAAATTAATATGTCAGACATAGATATGTACTATACTAGGTTAGCATATGCACACATCAAACCTGTTTTAACATAGTTTTTACTGTAATTCCATACTCCGTAGTGGCCCAAGACAGAACATTATAAAACAAAATAACTGCATTTTAAGTGATAACGTCGATAATATGACCTCTGTAAACTCAAACTATTCGATGTTTGCAGCTCATATTAAAGGTCCTTCGCTTCAAGGGTGTTAATAATTTAAACAGTTATACGCCGGGTCTGGTAACTCCCACTGGTGAGCAAAGTAAGACCGTCAACAACAGCTATATAAAGCGCCGATAATATTCATCATCATCGTTAAAACGTACGTAGACTGAAGCGCCAGAGAAACTGTTGTAGCCATGGCTATTCAAATACAGGATATATAAACAGGCAGAATACAGCACTGCCGTCTTCTACGCCTATATAAGACAACAAGTGTCTGGAGCAGTTGTTACATCGGTCGCTGCTGCTATAATGGCAGGTTACCAAGATTTAAGTGAGTCTGATCGTGGTGTTATAGTCGCCGCACGAGCGATGGGACACAGCATCTCCGAGATAGCAATGAAGTGGGGATTTTCCCGTAGGACCATTTCGCGAGTGTACCGTGAATGTCAGGAATCCGCTAAAACAACATACTTCCGACATCGCTGCGGCCGGAAAAAGATCCTGCAACGTGACCAACGACGATTTACGGGACTCGTTCAATGTGACAGAAGTGCAACCCTTCCGCAAACTACTGCAGATTTCAATACTGGGCCACTAACAAATGTCAGCGTGCGACCATTCAATGAAACATCATCGATATGGGCTTTCGGAGCCGAAGGCTCACTCGTGTACCCTTGATAACTGCACGACACGAGGCTTTACACCTCGCCTGGGCCCGTCATCACCGACATTGGACTGTTGGCGACTGGAAACATCTTTTCTGGTCGGAAGAGTCTCGTTTTAAATTGTATCTGGTGGATGGACGTGTACGGGTATGGAGACAACCTCACGAATCCATGGATTCGTGTGCAGTTGGAGTGATATGGGACCCCTGATGTGTCAAGATATGACTCTGAAAGGTGTCATATACGTAGGCATCCTGTCTGATTACCTGCATCCATTCATATCCACTCTGCATTACGACGGACTTGGGTAATTCCAGCAGGATAATGTTACATAACCCACATCCAGAACTGCTACAAAGTGACTCCAGAAACAC